>NC_059473.1:112801613-113402269 GCF_018139145.2 Gymnogyps californianus
ATGTTGAACAGGAAGATGGGTTAGTAGACTCAAAATATATAGCTCTGCCAACCAAATTTCATTGGATAGTGCACTCCCTACAGAAATCCTGGAGGTGGTATGTTTGGCATAGTGCGTTGACACTGTTGCTATTCAGTGGTCTGAAAAGAGGATTCTGTTTGACACTGCACACCCCATTTACCATGTATCCTGATGAGATATACCAACTCAGAGCAAAAGCAATCCTTCTTACTACATGGAAGTGACCTTTATTACGTTATGGCAATGCACCAAGTTCTGCTTTAGTTAACCACAGTTCCTGCCTCAGTCTGTTATTTAATAGCCCTGGAGTTGCAGGGGACACATTCAACGCACATACCACTATTCCGTGATGTTTTCTGTTGAAGTCTGTTTCTGCAGATGCTTAAGACAGGAGTACTTTGGCATACTGAGATCTTGACTGTAGCAGTGGTTGAAGACACTTTTTATACACAGGGAGTCAAGCATCTGCCGCCATTATGAAAAGAAGGCTGGCTTGTAGCACCTTGTAACAACTGACTAGTGGTGCTGTGATTCATCAAGAAAAACCAGGCCCATATACACGATGTCGGTGCAGCAGATCGAAATTTTTAACATGTATGCCCAGTCATCTCCTAACATCTGCTTCTTTTATCAGCATTATCTGCAGTCCAAAAATTAGTAGACGTGAATAAAAGCTTCTTTGCCAAGTATCAGCCAAACTGAAACGTAACAGAGAGCTTTAGGTAGTCATTCACAGATTTAATTTCAGGGTTATTTTACAAATATAGCTCACTACAGTAAGATATTAAGAATTCTTCTTGCAGGTCACCTTTGTTGCTGGCAGCTATATATATTGTGCATGTATAAATCCTGCTTGAACACAGCTGAATGAAATACTAGAATGAGACTGGAGTGGAAGAAGGACTTGTTGTAAAAGCACTAAGATTTGACCGTTTCCCATGTCAAATATGCTGTCACTTACTGTGTTGTCACTCACCTTTGCACCAGCCAACACTTCTTACATACTTTGTCCTGCCTAGTTAGACTGAGTCAAAGACTGTCTCTTGTGTCATCTGAACACATCCCCTAATGCAATATCACCTCTTTGCACGTGAGAGTTCTGGGCACAACTATTATTAAAATCTTACGGGTAATAAGCAGGAGATTACATTATATAGCTAACTATGGATCTCTTCATATCTTACTAATTTCCAGTTGTAGGTGATCATCTTAGAGAAATTTTGCACTGTAACAATGTATTTATATTAAGCCAAATAAGCTGTAGGACAGTATTGACAACTGAACAGGTCTGTGCCATTTCCATGTGTAAAATAATCCATGTACAGAGGCACAGTCACTGATAGCGATGCTCCCATTGTGGGTTGCCTGCAACCGCAGCACAGACCAGTTAAAGCAGTTGATTCTGTAAGGGCAGTGATTGATGGGGAAAGAAAATGCAGTGTGTGCAGGCAGGTAGTTAGAGGAAAATCTTTGGGAAGGAAAATTAAAATTGTATGTTCAAAAATGCCATTGCCTAGCAGAAGGCTGGAGGGTTAGTCAAATTCTAAGAACCATCAGTTTCTTTGTTCCTCTTCCTCACACCTGCTTCGTCCTGGGCTCTCTGCTAAGAGACAACTCAGACAGCAAACAGAGCAGTGAACAAGGAACCCAAATCGCTTGGAACAGCAAATGGAGGAACAAGCAGCCAGAGCCAGTTCACACATATCAGTCAAACCCTGGTTGCCTAAGGCAGCAAAATGTTTAGTGGCTGTTTGTTGTGCAAGTGACTGCGGGCTGTGAGGAGCATTCATTTCACAGATTGCCCATAAGGCAGCGAAAACTCAGCAACTGTGACAGTGCAAGTAATGGGGAAATGTGTTGGATCTTCATTTACCGAAGAAGCAGATCATGGCGTGGGTTTTCTATATGACAACTGTACGTTGTTCTACAAAGGAGTTCAGGGAGAGATCCAATGCTGCAGTTATCCTTATCCTGGCAGCTGCTGTGGATACAGAGTTCCCAGTGGCACAAAGTCAGAAGGGAGCAAAGCTGCAAATGTAAACGCTGCTGCTCTCTCTTCTCTCTCAGCAGCCAACAAAGCCCCAACCAGCCTCCACCGTGAAATCTGAAGTAGCCCTCCTGGAGGCAGTAATGAGGAAGAGCTTGTTCTGTGTCAGCCCAGTGTATAAGAAAGGCAGAGGAGCTGTTGCAGAGCAGGGAGAGACTAGGCTGAACATCTAACCCTGTGGGTACGTGTTTTTATTTGTGCTTTACCCGGATTGCCATAGAGGAAACACTGTAAGCACAAATTGCACCTGCTGGAAGGATGCCTCAGTGCTCTGACTCCAGATGGTTGCCAAGTGAACAGCCAGGGAGCTGAGCAGTACCAAGGGAATGGGAGGTCATTGCCTTTCTTATTCCCACAGAATTTCATTGCAGTGCAATATGCCAAAGTTCCTGGTTAAGGACAATTTTTTTTTTTTTTTTCTCCATGAACCTTGACATTCTACATAGTAGTGAAATTCATTTCCCAGTCAGCTCTAAATGAGAACTTTAGTGATTTAATCAAGTTCTCACAGAAAATCTGTAGCAAGTCTGGGAATCAAACCTGTATCTCTCCCTCTCAATTTATATTTTTTCCTAATTCTCAGGTATCCCTCAGCTGCACAGTGAAGAAAGGAAACAGTAGGTAAACCCACTCGTCCATTTCTAGTGGAAGATTTCTCCCTGTGCTCAAAGCTTTTCCATTCTGTAACAAATTGATTCACCTGACACTGTTTTCACTGTCTTCCCCAGAAGACTATTTCTAGCATAATAAAGCTCACTATTAGGAAAAGTTCCCAGGTTTTCAACCTAAATTTTCTTTTGCTTAGTTTCATCTCATTGTTTTATTACAACCTACTGACCCATGCTAAATTGCCTTTACCTCCTCACTATTTACCTACTGATTGTTCCTATTTAGACTAATATTCATCGAACTTTCTTTTTGTTATTCCCTCTTATTTCTGCCTCTCACAAGCATTTCTACTCTATAGGAACTGAAACTCTTCCGTATTTCAGGGGGCTGTAATTTGAAAAACTCTAGACCAATGAGTGTATCTGCACACACTGCGGTGAAAACCATGAGTACCCATGACACTATATACAAATGGTGAATCATAACAATGAATAATACCACGAGCACTTAGAAAAACTCCATGTACTTCTGATTGTGAAACCAGTTCAATGAATTTACAAAAAAGCCTATGAGAGAAAGTTTGGCTTTAGAGCAGAATAAAATTACGTACTTGTGAATAGATCTGGGGTAATCTACACAAGAGCACTGAGACTATTACAGTGACCTAATCCTCTTATTTTGCCTCTTGGAGAAATCCTTGGACCTCATTCAAACTTACTTAAGCTATTTCATTTACATCCAATCTATACTAGTTATGCCCAAGCCAGCAAGGCACAGTACATTTTATTTTGCTAGCTCTTCCCATGCTCTCAAACTGTGGGTGCTAAATTCTTGCCACTACTATATCTATGTTGAAATCCTCTGTCTTGTTTATCAGTCTTAAGAGCTGTGTTAAGAAGCTGTTGACTGGTCTTCCCACACTTCATTGGTTTCAGTTCACTGATACATTATTAATAATTTCTTTAGGTGTCAGCACCAAGAAAATCTTAGGTGAGTATTAAAATTAATTCTATTTTTAAAATGAAGAAGAGACAGAGAAAATGAGGACCAGGCTCACAAAGGTGGTTAGGCACCTATCAAAATCAAACAGCTGAGTCCTGCTCAATCCCATCCCATCTCAAGGGTGGATACAGATAAGGGGTAGGCACATTGGAGATGCCTATTTTTCTCCATCGATAACAGAGAGAGCCTAGAAAATTAGATGCTTCAATTAAGTAAGTAAAAGGAAAGTAGGATGAGGCTTAGATGTTCAAAGTCATGCAGGAAACATATGGACAGAGAAGGAAACTCTGCCCGAATAACCTAACCATGGGATCATCCTTCTTCTACTGAGTTTACTGGAATTGTGATGATTTATAGTTAGCAAATGCATATTTGTTAATGGATATGCTGTCATTCCTTATTTACATGCAGAAATTTAACAAGATTTCTGTCCCCAAGAGTTTAGAATGAAATGTGAAAGAAAAGCCAAATCCCCAAACTGTCTGCAGTGTAAGGAGAGAGCATGTTGTAGAAGACAGTCTGGGACTATGATTTGCAAAAATGAAAATGCCTTCTGAAATAATTTCCAGATTGTTCTCGCTACTGCTTATAAACAGGAAAGGTATACAATGTTAAAATAATGACTCACTTGAATTGTTTATTAGACCCTGGAAAAAAATCAGCTCCTTTTAAAGTAGGCAAGTCCATGTGGAATGATTCACTGTGATTGTTCTTTGATGTAAACTACGTTCCATTGGGTGGCCAATGGGATCTATATATGCTTTATGGTATTCACAATGCTACTTAGTACCTGCAAAGTTCATTTTACCCAGATATGGTAAACATTTTCAAAAAATATTTGAAAAGGATTAATTATTATCTTGAAACAGAAGGACAAAATAATTAAAGGATTTACCCATGATCCCACAGATAGTCCCCAGGAAAGAGGATTCACCTGTACCAGACCAATGTCAAGTCTTTTGGATGGTGTTGCCCCCTTTGCAACATAGCTATTGTGAATTACAATTTGAATGTTAAATTTAAAATGCATTACTTTGGCACAGTGGAATCTCATTAGACATAGTGAATACAAACAAGAAATTGGGTAGGGAAAATATTCTTCCCTACGTCTCAGTAATCAGTCTGTGAAAAATATTCTGAGAAACATAGAGGAAGCTGACAATAATATCTTTACTACAGATCCAGCTGTCCTTCCACATTTATTACTCTGGCACTGAAGTCAATGGGAAAACTGCCAGAATAAGAAAGGAGCTAGGACTGCAGGATCTGGTCCTTACGTGTAAGTTTAATCATTTTCTTCCATCTGCTACTGATCAGAAATGTGGACTCTCTCAGCAAAGGCTGAAGGGGAGGGGGAGAATTTCAGAGGTAATAGGCAACAGACATGTTTTTGACGACAAGGGAAAGAGCTGTGCCCTTCATTTAAATTACCTGCATGTGATTATGAAGTTATAATATTCTACCCATACAACATCCTTAATGATTCTTTGGGGAAATTCACAAGAACGGCAAAAGTGAATCACAAAGCTCTTGCAATGGTCAACAGACTTCAGGAGACTGCTAGAGTCCTGAGACAGCTCTGCAAGGATTTATGCCACGAAGCACTACCAGGATACGTTCCAAAGCTAGTGGGCATTTTAGTGCATTGGGTTTTTGCAGCATCAAGCAGGCAATGGGAAATCTAAAAGGCTTTTATAAAGGGTAGGGGAGGCTGGAAGCCACAATTAAAAAAAGAATAAAAATCACACCCCGATTGGTATGAAAGTATGTAGGCTCCATTCAGAAAAAAACCTGATGAAGAAACATTAATACAGGCTCCAGAATTACAAGCTGAGATGAATCAGAGCATTTCTGGCCTGCAGACAGTGCTGTTATTAAGAATTATTGCTCAGTGTAAAGAGCCAAAAAATGTGCTCAACTCTGTATGAGTTGCAAATAAAGACTATCCCTGCTGGAGGATTTTTCAGACTAGGATGCTGGTCCTAAATACCGCTCTTCACAGCCCGCTGTGTCTATGCGAAGGCTGGTTAACTCTCATAGGGCACAGAAGTCCATCCAGAGCAAGACTGTCAACACAAGAACATTGGTGACAGACATCATAAAATCATAGGTCCTGGTGGGACACTCGATGGCCCAAGGAATCTCTGGTTTAAAGAGCAAGTGAAAGGCACTGCTGGAAGGTCACTCTGGTCTTAAATTGGCTGAATTACTTCTTGGAAGATCCCCTTGCTTCCTACTGACTACAGAGATGCCTGAGCATGAGCACACGCTCAACATCAATACTGCTGTGCCTGATAGTAGAAGAGAGAGATTTTCCTTCCATGGCCTTATGGTAAGGTTAATACAGTGTTTTTGACTGGAAACCTTGGATAAGCATGACGGATACCCTGGAAAGATCCTATGACAAAAAGGATCATCCAGTGACGAACGTGGAAGCACAGTCATTGAAAACATTGTGGGACCTCCTTGTTCTGCACACGGTTCCCAGACAGAGCAGAGAGACTTCAGCCTTCAGGGAAAACTTGGAAGAATAACGAAGCAATAATAAAATGCAGGGCTTTGTTTTTAGTTTGCATGGGGCCCCAGTAGGAAAGTTGAAAACCTGCTGAAAGAGCATCTCATGAAGCATTATTAATAATTTATGCATTGAGTCACTGATTACAGCAGCTCCTGAGAAGAATTCCTAAAAGAAAAATGCATTTGTTATGTCCCTGCTCAAGCTCCGTGCATTCTGGTCCGTAGATTTTCTGGTTTTAACATATTTTATTTAGATTACTTAAATGCAGACAGGCATTAGTTCTTTGTTTTATAAATGGATTAAAAGATTGCACACAAATGTATGTATATATGCATATAAGAAGTTGACTTGAGAGATAATTCATTGACACAGAAAGAATTTGTTTTCTGTACCTCCTACAGTCAGCTTATTTATAACTAGTATTTGTGTACCTAGGTTATGTGAGAGTAGTGCTTTGCCAAAAAATTAGTATTCAGCCTTTTCAGTCCCTCATATATATAAGCTGCTCTTGAGAGTGAAAACTCCCAGTTTTAGCAAAAAATTGCATAAATCCAGTGGCTTGCATTACCATCTGCTCAATCATCTTTTCTGGATTGTAAAGTGGAAAATGTCGGATTTATAGAAACCACATGCAAAGATTCATATTTAATTCTGCCAAGATTTGCTGTCACAGCAGCCTTAAAGCAGATATGCAAGCCACACGAAACTCAGTCACTCTCCTGGTATTTCTGACAAGGATTTATAATCACTAAAGTGCATCTTTTATTATAAAGTCTCCTGATAACTTAAAGTGATTAAAGTGATCTTTTATTTCCCAGTGGGTCAGTCCTGTTGAGATGGATTGTCTCACCTTCATAGAGATCTGGCATAAGTACTGTTTGAAATACAAGGGACACAGGCAAGTTTAGAATACACAGGTCAAATTTCTGCAGTAATTTGGAAATTTGGTCCAAAGACTGCTCCAGATGTTCCTATTCACTATTCTATTTACTATTTCTGCACCAAAGTAATTGAAACAATGAATATTTATGTTGGATTGCTGCAAATATTATGTTGGTTTTGTATTGCAATGAGTTCAGGATACAGTATAAGGATCCAGAGTGAAGAACAAAGGAAAAACATTGTAAAGAAACAAAACAATAAAACACATCCAGCCATGTCACATAAGGCAGAATTGTCTCCTTTTATTATTTTTTAGCAGTGTCTCAACTTAGAAAAGAGCCATACTGTACTACAGTATTAAGACAATTCCTATTCAAGGAGCTCAAAATATGCAGTCAAAAAGACACAGAAAGAAGTTGCACACAATCACTCAACAAGCGGCAGATGCAAGATCACAACTGTTTTTTTCTGAGGGCCAGATTGTATCTGCTACTGGCAACACCTTTTCTAGCACAGGAGGAAGAAATCTTAGATATCACTTGGTTATTAAAAGACCTACGGCTGGAGCCCAGCTTGGCTGATGGTAGTCAGCCCTTGTGAATATTCATGCTGTCTTTAGGAATACTTTCACACAAGGTGAGGAGCAGAGAATCCTTGCAGGATGTCCTCTGCTGCACTTGATTTCAAAAGGAGGCTTCAAGTCCAGCTCTGAAATGATTGTTATTCTACTCGGATATTGTCAGAAATCACACACTTCCTCATCAGCTATGTTGGCAACAGCAGACATGGTGACGTATACTTGAATTTAAAGCTACATATATTTTAAAAACAAAGAGGAAAATCAGATCATTGAACAGACTTGATTTCCAGTATTCAGGACGGAGATTTTTTCTCTTTTTCTGCTGTAATAATGCAATTTTTAAGCCTCTGAACCTCACTCTTGCTTTGCATTCACATGATCCACTGAAGCCACAGAAATGTTTGTTGTGAATCAGATCAATGGTCATTGTTATTCACTGTTGTGCAATAACAGGAATCTGTGCTAGATGTTCCAGAGTAAGGTGTCAGCTTTTCTGAACATGGGATTATCTTTGCATGGTTTATGTCATGAAACTTGAGGGTCAAAATCTTTTATAAATATTTGTCCTAGTTTGTGTAAATAAGAGTGACATTCTACAGTTGTGCGAAGAGTGACCAAAAACTCTCTTCTGAGAGCCAGATTATAACTTTGCTGTCATGGCTGTGATTTTGTATAAAACTGATTTTTTTCTGCGTTATGACAGGGAAACCAATTCCATTGACTTCAGCGGACATCCACATTCTACTGCCATTTAAGCATGATAATCCATATCCTCATTTCCAGTATCTGCCTTACCTTTGTATGCCTGTTACTTACCATCAGCCTGACTAAGAGTTCAAACAAAGATTTAGGCTTTGGTCTACTGTTAGTCTCGCTCCGTTCTCACTTTTACTTATACAGTGTGATAGGATTAGACTAGGAAGATCGTGCTGGTGGACCTGACTGAAGATGGGTATCCATGCAAAATGTTCTTTCTGTTAATTGCATAGTTGTGCCAGTTACAAACCTGAGACCAGTGTTTGATGTGCAACTTCTAGAATGACTAAAGCAAAAAAAGGAAGGGGATATAGCAGTGATTTGCCCATTTCATGGTTATGGAATTCTTTTTTCTTTGCAGTCATAAGATTTTTGTATGGTAAGACTTTCTGTTATTATTACCGACAGGGTGTATTCATGTGATGTGGAATATTTTAACAAAACAGGTAGATTCTACATTTCCAGCTATTAAGTGCCAAATTTACCTTTATCTCTCTCACAGTTATGTTTTAGTCATAATACTAGGGAACTTTTTCCCTTTCCAGAGGAAGTTTTTACACATATGATCTAAGACTTTTAGATAAAAGTGCTAAGAGAACTGGCAGGACTTTAAAGTGGTAAGTCAGGAACGGTAGGATGTTCACTTCTAACGAATCCTGTCCCATAGTGACATAGGGAGGTCTTACCACTCACCAAGATTAAATTCAGATTTTTAAATAAGGGAACAAAGTTGATCATGGACTCAACAGGGTTTTTTTACTTAGTTTTGGTAGCACCTCCTGAAATGCATCTGGATATCACCTGACTTTTTAAAGAATATTCATAACAGCATACTGCACTGCATGCTCTGATGCTGGAATGCTTACCTTTTTTTTTTTTTTTTTTTTGGGTATGTTTGAAAAAAGACTTCAGGAGCTCCAAGAAGGTTATGTACTAGAATCACAAAAATGGAATTCTACTTTTTTAACAAAGTAAAACAAAGCATAAACAAAAATGAAAGGAGGGATTCTTATACTACCAGAGTGTCTAGATCTGCTATTTCTGGTATCAGTCCATTATTATTATTTAATATAAATAAGGTTAAAATAAACATGAAGTCCTGAAGGATTTACAAACTACATTAGGTTTGCATGGAGATAGGAAAACAAATGCAGACAAAGAAAAAGAAGAAAACCTCTGAAATTATTTCTAATGATTAAAGGTAGAGAAACAAATACTTCTGGTAGGAAACATTAGGATGAGTATAGCTCATGTTGCACTGCAAATGAGGAAGAGAAATGTGTACTGGAAACTAAGCCTTAGTATAAGCAGGCAGCATACAAAAATGACAGTACCATAAAAATAGAGTGATTAAATTCATGAAAGACAGCTTGCTAGCATTTAGAATTTTAGAAAGATGAAACTGAAAAGAAATATCATTCTGATACCCAGTCTACTGATACAATTGAAATAACATGAAATGCAGTTTCATTTCTGGGAATCAGACATAACATTTTCATGGCGGAGTTGCTGGAGAACAGCTTATGGCAGGCAACTTGGGGTCCAGTCTCTGTTGTAACATCTTCTGCAACCTGTTGCAAAGCTCAGTCCCTCAGTTTCCCCATGTATAAAAGTGGAATACTTTTTTACATATATTTTAACTTTTTTAAGGGCTATATATGCAAAATGGGTTTTTAACACTTAAAAGACAAATGCACACGAAAACATCTGATCACACAACTGCAAACACAACTTCTATAGACCAACTTTATAAAACTATATTTTCTTGGGTATTGATGTGCAATTCTGTTGCACCTCTTCAGAAAATATCACCTCTGTGGCATAATTGGAGACAGTGCTAGAGCATTAATCAGTCAGCGACATGTCACTTAACAGTATCAGTTCTGGTAAGGAATTTGCTGTTGTGCTGCAGCTCAAAAGAGAGACAAGTGTCAAAGGCTGAGAGCTGAGACTCAGCATTGTCATTCAAGTCTGTGCATTCAGAGTGATGCTATTTTTTCTGCCTAAGCAAGTCTGAACTTGCCCAGGGATTTAGTCTGTTGACATGATACTATTAAGAACTGAAACTTATTCAGCTTCAGTTGACCAAGTCTTTCCAAAACAGGGTTCCATGTGTTTGTTTCTGAAATTTAATAGAAGGCAATAATTACCCTTTTGCTTAGATGGTCTATTTAAAATTGCCTACTCTTTCTTAACACAGATCTTTGTTACTGGTATCACATTATAGGGTTGAAGTGTTCTTTTATCCATAGGATTTTCTGAATATGTAAAACATTTTGGATCTGATCCAAAATGACCAAATTACTTGTTGAGTTCCAAATCTTGTCTTGATATATAAGGCTGAAACAAATAAAACTGCAGAGCTCTCTTCTGCTGCAAATGATTCAACTTCTCTTTTTCGACTAGTTCTAAATTATTAAGATCTGTGTATGGAATGTGATTACTTTGTTTCTGATAGGGTATACCGAATTTGTACCAGTTGTTACTGTAATTAGATAATTCTTATTAGATTGAACTAATTCAATCATTTGCCTTACTTGCACACAGAAACCCATGTGCCCTTGAATAACCTCAAAACACATCCACTAACCTAAACACATTGCTGTATGTAGGAGATGCAAGGCTGCCACATAGAGCTTTGCAAAAAGACAGTAAAAAGAATAAAGAGATTTTTAAAAATTATCTTTACTACTCACCCCAAGCCTAGAACCTGACGTTTTCTCCTTTAAAGCAGATTAAAGCAATTTTATGACTATTTTAAACAGCAATAGCTGGTGGTTTCTCTAATGTGCGTTTAAAACAAAGCTAGCTCCAATACAAGAATATGCTAGACATATTTTGTGTCTCTCTTTTGAACAGGGTTAAGAAAGAGGGAGAGCACACAGGGTTTAACTCTCACAATTGTTGGCTTCTAAGGACTTCTCAATGGAGTGAGGGAGAGATCATGTACTTGCTGAATCTACCAAAGGTGAGGTAGGTTTAAATCCATAAAAACCTACAAAGCTGCTTTCTAGTGGATCTGAAAATCAGATCCTAGTAATCTGAACACGGCTTACAGCTAAAATTAATCCTAAGAAAATGACATCTTTAACTGCAGAATGGTAATAACCAACTATACTGTGCACAAATTTGGGGGAAGTCTGCCAAGTGAACTGAGATAGTTCAATGGGTAATATAGTATTTTGTTCATCCCATGTACTGTTGCGGATGTGTTTTGTGTGCTTGGAGTTCTGAAAAATCTGGCTATTTCACCATATATCTAAAGCCCATCTAAATTAGCGGGAGTGGTTTGAATCAGATCTGATCTGTCTTGATTCACACATTGGTGCATAAGTAATTTAAAACCCTCTTTTTGAACATAGTGACCCCACTGACATTCTGAAAAAAAATCTGGAAAAATTCTTATAGAACAGGCTTATACCAGAAACGCTGGACTGGGTATTTAAGATAATACAAAATTAAAACCTGTATGATATATTTGTTTCATCTGATTCTGGATTCAGAAAGTGTAAGGAATAGAAGAAAATTCAACACAACTCGTTTTAAAAGCAAGGAACAAACATAAGCTAGAAATAATGGTAGGAAAACACACTAGTGTAGCATATCACACCAAGATCTCCAGCTAAAGCAGAAATCATCATCATCAGATAATCACCTCAGCATGAGCTCTCAAGTACTGTGTTGAAGCTAGAAAGCCTAATGTAATTTTTGGATGCATAAATAGTGATACCTAGAAATTAGGAAAATGACCTTCCCTCTGCACACGCAGCTGGTAAGACCTTTACCAGAATATTGTACCCAGTACTATTGTCTGAAAAAGTCTGGAAATCTTCAGGAAGTTTTCGAAGAGAGTCACAATTTTCTTTTCAGAGGCTTATGAGGAGCTCAGTCAGCTCAGCTACTCAAAGAAAAGACTGAGAGAAGTAAAAACATGATCATTTGTATATAGGGTACTTAGATGTTGCAGAATGATCTGAAAGCACGGGATTATTCTACAGACAAATTAATAACAAGAACTTTAGAGCTGGAAGTTGAGATTAGACAGAGTCATCCTTGCAATCCCACAGTTTACAGGGGTGAGGGCAGCCCTGGAGCTGTCTGCCAGAGGAAGTGGTGACTCCCCGGAGGGGTGAGAAGGTTTGTCTCTAGCTGTGCCCCAGAAGGTGCTTCCAACATGCAAGTAGGATGCAAGTTGGGGTCCCAGACCTGATTTAAGCTTTAATTCTGATTTTCTGCCTCCCGTAGTTGAGGGTCTAGACCCTACACTATTGAGTATCATGGGATCAGTCTCTCCTCCTCCTTCAGCAATGAAGTTTAGGTGTCCAATTTAAGAGGACATTCACAAACCATTCATAACACTGAGCAGAAGGATCCTGCTTTATCTGGCCCTATCAGACAAATATATCCTGTCTTTGCCTGCTGGCTAACTTAGCCAGCTTCTGAGAATACATTTCACAGGTGTTTAACTTTCGCCAGTGTTTCTAGGATGGCTCCAGCAGGTGAGAGGAATCCTCAAGTTAGAAGTTACAGTGAATGCTACAGCTGTTAAGATCTAGTCCACGTTCCCTAGTTACTGTTCAAATATATGGATAAGACTACTTAATACAAAGACCAAGGAAAGAAAATATGCATTGTGTCTCTACACTACCAGTACTTCAGAGCAACACTTTTATTTTACCTCCTAAATGTGTGCAGCACCTAACACAGTAAGGCAACAGTCTCAGCTGGAAACAATCCAACGACCTTTTTTTTTATATATACATATCTTTACGATGACAGGCAAATGCATTTTGAAAATATGATTTCTTCAATGGAGTATGAAAAATGTGGGTACTTAAAGCTATATTGCAATATTTAGCATGTGTATTGATTTTGACAATCGTAATATATAGTAACACTGGTTCACTGTAGATATGACAAAGTGATTTTCATATTACCTTTGTTAAATGTGATGCACGCACACACTAACTTTTGTTTGAATGTGAAATTACATGGATTTCCAGAATAAGATGGATGTAGTCTTTGTATTCACAAATGGCCATGGGAAGCTTACTTTTATATTTCTTCACTTATGGGAAAGCTTATTTTCATATACACATTAATCACATTAGGTATGTGATAATTCATTCTCCAGTGCTAGAACTAATTTCTGGGAAACTTGTGAGCAGACTATATGCCAAACTGAATTTAAACCAAAGGGTAGTCCTAAGGAGAAGAAAAAAACCCAAACCCCCAAAAAACCCCAATCCACACCTCATGTTCTTCACAGGATAGCACTACAGTGAGATTTATCTCCACGGCTATTCAGAGCTGACCTGTTACCGGCTACCAGCTGATCTAACACCAATCCTGTTTACTCTGCGGGAGACATCTGGGAGCACTGTTGTGCCCTATAGCAAATTCTCCACTGTGTTATCTATAGGAGTTTCCAGGGGGGCATGGGGCAAAGGCATCACCCCATGACCCTCTCACCCCATCCTTCTATAATGCGATTTGATGTGGTATGTTACCAAACACATAAGAGTGGAACCACATGACCAAACAGCACTGCTGCCCATTCATGTCTGAAAATCACTGCCCAATACAAGCCCCAAGCTTATACATATATTTTACTAGTCTAAGTATACCTCTTAGTTGTATGAGCTCTCCTGCCACCTTCCCTAGAAGGGAACTATCCCTTGAACTAATAAGTGGATATAATCTATAACATGTAGAAATGAAAGGAATAAACATATTACAGTAACTAATCTGAGTCCATGCTAGTGACTTTGCAGCCCTATATATACACTGGCAAGATTACCAGTATACCGTCTGGGGATACAGAAACAGTGTTTGTTTACAGATGATACACTCAAGCAAGTTGAATTCATCAGACCAGCTAGTCTTTCTGTTGCTTTTGTTTCTCACATATTCTCCTTTTTTCCCCCAGTTAAATTACTGTTTTCCTTTCATGCATTCTTTTGGACATAGCTAAGCAGAGTTAAAATGAAACCACAATAACATGTGTATAGTAGTATGGGGAAAAATCATATCACCAAATAATTCAACCACAGTTCTCACAAGTGAAAGATAAACTAGTTAGATAATGATAAATCAGTCCTAGAAAGATAAGAATATGCCACTTGAATCCTCTAATTTCCTGTTAACACATTATGATCTATTATATTGTCACTTTTTGCCACTGTAGGGAAGTGTAAGGTAAAACGCTGTTGCAAAAGTGTGTGATACACACTGTACAGTAATTAAGATGACACATTGCAGCCAAGGAAAGCTTAGAAGGCACAGTTTAGTTACAGCTGATCTAACGTTGTCCTGAAAGAGGCTAAAATAAATAGGCTTTTTCTTACTGCTAGTTCTTTTGTACTAGCGAAAGCAGACTTTCCATCAATATTCACTGATGCATTTGGCATTAGCTTGTGAAGTTATGAGTAAATCCCAATTGTCAGAGCAACAGCATTCATATAAAGCACAATAACTCAGTCTGGAAGATTTGATAGAGAGAAACAGGAATATGTGTCAGCCATTTACTGATCTGAAAGGGCAGAAACAGAATTAACGCTGAGATAAGGCAAAAAAAGGTTTCCTACAATGGGCCGGGACCATATGATCGACGAATATAAACAGAGCACAAGAATGCTTCTGAATACATTCACAATATTGTTTTACTGCTACTTCTTCCAAGACCTTCCAGTTAATCTCCTGTATCTAGGTCTGTCTAGCACTTATTGGTAAGGCTTTATATATTCATTCCTTCCCAGTATAAGCATTTAGTTAGTAACATAAAATAGAAGCCTAATCACCCCAGGTTTCTTCACTGTCAAAAAAGATGGTCATTTCCAGACCCTGATTCAGACTGTAAATGGGATCATTGCTCTCTGGAAGTAATTATTCCTCTCCGTTGATTACAGGACCGAACAGGCAAATTAAAATTAAGCAACATGATTCCAGTCCTGAGCTCTGTAAGTCATGGCTCGTCAGCTTCTTCTGTGTCATTGCAGCGGTAGTAAATGGAAACCCCAGTCCAGGAAAAACCCTCTAGGTGAAACCATTTTACTGCTAATATCTGATATTGAAAGATATTAATATCTGATGCTACTGAGGAATATTATTAGCCTGAGGAATGAGGAAAAGAGTGAGACAAGGAGCAAGATAACAATGAAACACCGTGATTGCCTTTTTCCAGCAATTAAATAATATTAATACACGGTGGCCCTGGTACATTTTGTTTTAAAGAAGTTCAAAGTACTTTATAGATGTCAGTTAATTTTTCAGCTAACCCCTATAAATTAAGCAGTTTTTACCACTAAAACCTATGCTAAAGCAGTATGAAAAGACAGGGACTTTCCATCATTTTTGTCCTTTTCCATCCATTCAACAGTTCTCCTTCAGAGCACATATGAGTTTCCTTTTTCTTATTGATCTATTTAGTCCTCTAGGACAGAGTGGGCAGTGTTTGCTGGAGTTACTATAGCATCTGCCTGTCTGCAATGCTGTAAGATGGAGCAATATGACTAGATGAGTCCCTTCTTACCTTAACTGCCACATCACACAATCCACTAACAAAATGTGTCAAGCCTCATTTTAAGAGACACTAGAAAGCTATGGAATATCATGTTTAAAAGTGTCTTTGAGGAAGGTTTTACTGTCATTAAAAATTATCATGGAACCAATGAAAGCAAAAATATTCAGTAAGAATGACCATTCCCTCTCAATCAGCCAGACTGACCGATTTATGCCATAATGACAGAATTAATGAATAGCTGCTTGTGTAGCTTTTGTTGTCTTGCCGCATTCCCCGTAGACCTATCATAAAGCATTGTGTCAACAATCTAAAACATTGGGGAAACAACCTTAAGAAATCAATGAAGCAGAATTAAGGGGCAAGTTGGAAAAGAGTTAAAAATATTTTTTCTTTATAATGCACACTCCACCCTTGAGAAGTCATTTAATCATCAGAGCTGTGGGCCAAATTTGTTCTGCTTCCCCACCTGGTAAATGTACCAAGGGCTGTGTTTCTCTCCACAAGCACAGAGGTCTCCTTCTAGGCCACAATGCAGAGATGAACTTATTTAGCCATTGCGCTTCCAGCCTGACAGGTATAGTAGGTCTTGCAGTCCAGATGCAAAAGTAAAGTAAGCACTGAAACTTCAAGCCCTGTATTAGCTAACTTTTAGGCAGCTGGCTGGTGGGATCTATTATTCCAGCTTAGGGACCTGCGCCCCTGCACAATCTTTGGGGGAAATTAGATATTCCAAAATGCAACCCATCACAACCTAAAGCCCTGTTGTGGATATGAACCTTGAAGTCCAGTCGTCTGTTTGAGACAGAGGACAATGTTAAGTCTTGAGTTCAGTTCATCCAAACTCTTGTCTTCTTTACAACATTGCTTACCTTATGCTGGTTCAGCTGTGTATATAGTAGTACTTAAAAAAATCCCTATCCCATTCCTTATTATTTCCCAGTGCCACATAACAGCTATGCTCATTTCATCCTGTGCAGAATCTCCTGATGGACCCTCAGCTAGAAAGCAATGATCCTGGTAGGCCCTAACCCTTCCTTCTCCCAAAGGAAGTAAACTGTCATGGCATTTTTAACTGTTCAAGTTGTGTACAAATTGTTTTAAATAGCTAAATAACAGTACAACCTAAGATGCTGAAGAGCTGTTAACACATTTAAATTGCAGTTGTTTCTAGCCACACTGGCAAGCATGGCGGTATTTTTACTGTATCAGTCATTGTATGTACACTGGCAAGGTAGAAATGAGTCAGGGACTGCCCTGTTGTAACAAGCAGACCACAAAGATACCGTAACATGTGAACTAAAACAATTCTATCGCTTGTGGAGATCAAGGCCTCCACTTACATGCGACTCAACGTGCCTAATTGAACCAAGCTCTCACGTCCTGTGTACCCTGTGCAGAGGAAACAGGCAGTTAACTGAAGGTCAGCACTCTCATATAACTGTCTCAGTAAAAAAGAAGATAAAATCACAATCAAGCTGCTAGTTATTTAAGATAGGAAACTATGAGGACTATTGTAGGCCATGTTTAGGTCATCAGAGGAAGTATTCAAGGAGCACATTCAGTACCTGAAAGGCAAAATATTAACCCTGCGCTTCACTGACTCAAATCACGGAAGAGAAGCCTCTTTCCCTTTTTATTTTTGCTTACAGTTTCTGCTTCCTTTTTAGACAGAAGATGCTCTTCATCCTGAAAGACAGTCTGATGCTGTACTTTATCATTTTGCTGTGGGTACAGTTGAGTGTTTAAGCAGCAGCATTACAACCTTTTCTTTAGTATGTCCATTGTAATGTAAAGCAACGTTATTAGCAGAGATAGATAAATAGGGTTCTACTCATTAATTTAGTGTAAGGGATTATACAGATTTAGGGAATGCTGTAAAACAGAAAAAAATGAGTGTATGCTAACTTGGGACTGTTATCCACCCTCAGTAAATGCTATCGGGATGGGAAGAAAGCAGCTATGGATGCCAAGGAAGTTCTCCGAAGACAAGACAGGCTCTGGGGTCTGTCCTGGTGAGCTCTTTGGGGATGGGAGAAGGATGCCTTCCCTGTGTGTCTACTCCTTCCTCTGACTACTAGGAGTAGCTTTATAGAACAGAAGGAAAGAAATCTTAAATTGTCACCACAAAGCTGATCTGCGCGCCTAAAGCTAGAATCTCTTTCGTCTCTAAATAGTCTCTCAGAAAAAGCCAGATTGGCTATGAGTGTATTATCACTGCAAGTGATTACTCAGCACAAAGTATACAAAACCCTGCTGGATCATGTTGTCTTTCCCACAGGAGAGGGGAAGAAGTGCCCAACACAGCTGACTAACTCCACACGGGCAGGGGCATGGACCTGCAATCAGGTCCTGCATGGCAACAAGGAGATAGGAACGACCACAGCAGCACAATAGCAAACAGAAAGAAGCATTAGTTTTATTTTGATGTCTGTAGCCTTCATAAGGTAGTACAGGAATGGGAACAGCCCCAGGTGAATAAATCAGAAACTCAGTGCCTAGAGCAGCAATAAAAATATACCGATGTGGGAAGAAAGGCGTATCCCCTGAATCCTCCGCCTAGGCTGCTGCTCTGGACCGGGGGTCTCAGCTACAGTCAAGCCCCAGCTCTTACCTCTTTTCAATCTGGCATTGCTTTGCTGCTCAGAGACACCTTTCCACACTTTGATTTCCGATGATGGAGGGAGAACTGTTTTCTTATCCCAAGCACTTATAAAATGTAGTTTTGAGGTTTTTTGTGTGTGCTGGAGGGGGAAGTTCTGGGCAGTTGTTTCAGGCAGTGTAGGTCAAGTTTTAAATAACTACCCCATGAAAACTGAACTTTCCACTTTTTATTAAGCATCCAGTGGTAGAATACTTCAGAATAACTGCAAAAAACCCAAGCCATAAATCACCTCACAGAGTCTGTCTCAGTCCCTCTCCCTCTCCGAAACAACTGACATATTGTGCTGAAAGTTTTCATGCAGATTCTGAATCTTCAGCCACTCCTTCCTGGGAAAATTTTTTCACCGTGAGAGCAGTCAAATGCTGGAACAGGTTACTTGGAGAGGTTTTAGGTTCTCCATCTGTAGTGATATTCCAAACTTGACTGGATATGACCCTGAGCAATATTTGAACCTGACTTCAAAGTTGGCCCTGTTTTAAGCAGGATACCAGATCAGGTGACCTCCAGAGGTCTCTTCTAGCCTAAATTATTCTATGAGTCTATGTGACTGAGTGAGATGATTGGTTATGTGAGCTGGCCACTAGGAAAACTAAAAGAATAGTAACGTTTCCTGAGTCTGGCATCACTGTACTTATAAAGTGAACTTCACAGAGAATAACCCATCTAGAGGAGTATTTGCTGCATCAGACATGAATGACTGTGTATTATTTTAGAAAATTCAGGAGTACACTCAATGTTTGCCATTTCATTCTGAAATTTCATGGGATCCTGACATTTAGTAGCAGACAAGTGAAAAAATCTGAAGGATATTTTTTGCTGAAACTGAGAAAGCAATATGAGCATGTGCCATACGTCACACTGAAATATAAGAGATTTATGAGTCATAAGTAGTTTTCTATAACTTTTTCCTCTAAACAATAGAAGAATCTCCTTAGAAAGTTGTGCAATAAGAATACAGTTCATGGTTTCAAAATAATAGTGGGCTAATTAGTACAAAAAAAGTGTTCCTACTTCCAATTAACATGGTTCTAACCCCCATCCATGCTAGAAATAGCACAAAAAGCATTCAACAGATTTATCTCAGTGGAATTACATCAGACATAATAAGTTTACCTAGATTAAATGACTGATAAATGTCAGGATGATGTATGGCATTATTGATGTAATAAAAAGGATTCTAGCCACTATAAATAAGACATTTTGCACAAAGCCTTTATTGACTGTTTATGCTTGGGATTATCAAAGGAAGGACCTTTTTTCTGGTATGAAAACCACACCAAAAGATTTCCTTATAAATTTTATATTCCCTGTGAATCTAACTGTAGTTATTTAGAATGAGTATGTTTTTTAAAAGGATGACAAGATCCTTTTTAGGTTTGGATTGTGATGATTCACATTTGATAGAGTTATAATTAAATTACCATACTCAGCTTAACTGCTGGCGCAGTAAATGCTGCTCTAAAGGGGAAAGTTAGAACATTATGGCAAAGTTTGTAAGCCATCAATGATCTCAGAGGAAGGGCGTTTCTTCCAGTTGTTAACTTAAACAAAAACAACTGAAGACTATACACTGTTCCTGGAGGAGAACAAAACAGACCGAGTTTCACAAAGCGCACTCTAAATATATTAGCCTAGAATATCTTCTTTGTGAATCAGCTAACCCCTTTTTCAGTGTTGGTCTACTGTAGAGAAGTAGGCTTGCCCCAACAAAAAGATCTGAAGTTATAACAGATCTGAGACTTTATCAAATACAAAGCTGATTCAGGCATGTTGTCTCTGAACTGACTCTGTCTGTCCCTTCACAGCTCCATACCATCAATTAATCCCTCTCCCTTGCCCCCAAGGAGCCCCACAGAAAAAGAGAAAAAAAGAAAAAGCCAATGGTTGAACTAGAAACCAGAAGGCACAAGTTCAAATTAAGTTTTGCCACAGGCTTCCTATGTGATTACAGACTAGTCAGTCTCACAGGGCTTTAGCAAGGATAAATACAGCTTCTTCACAACCTTTAATATATTCTACAGAAATGGAAACCAAATTAGTATCCGAGACCTTTTTCCTGCCATGTTTCATGATGGTGGAGGGACATGAGGAAGACATGGTCTTCCCTTCCCTATAAGCACATCTAGCTCATTTCTCTCTCCATCCTTCTCTGTCTATCCTCCGTACCCTGCACTAAATTCTGGACACTCACTGCAGGTTTCTGACAATCCTGGGAGCAGAAGTGCAAGACGCTGTACTAACAAATAATATAGATAGCTTCAAGTCTCCACCCCCCTCATTGCTCCTTTCAGAAAGATGTTTTACACTGAACATTTTCTTCATTTGCAGATTTACGCAGGACAATCTGGGCCAATGGCTCTTGCTTCAAGTAATTATGAAGGGCAAAAAATTATGTTCAGCTAGGCAGCTCATGTTTCTTTCATAAGAATATCTTCCAGCATTTCAACTGTCCTGGAAAAGGACAGTTTTTTAAGTGATTAAAGGGAATAGAAAATGTATCACATTCTGCCCAAAAACTGTAGGACAACTCCTGAAATCTATTAACCAGCACTTTGACATTTGTGGTTTTGTGATCCAACAACCAGGAAGGGAGAACTGTCAAAAAAAAAATCTATTTTTATATAAGGTCCTTGCTTCAAGCATACATTGAGAAAGATAATTGGTGATTGCTAGTATGAATGTCCACTTCAAAAAAAGCCTTGTTCTGAAGGGACATGTTTTTTGAAGATCAAATCTCTTTAAGGTATCTTGAAAGGAACACCCACCGTTGAAGCAAGCAAATAGGATATCATTCAAAAATCCACCCCTGTCCTCTGGAACCACCGAGGTCCACATGTTCATCAGCTGTATAGTGGTGTTCTCATTATGTATAAAAGCATTAAGTGGGTTTTTCCTGTGTCCTATGAAGATTTCTGTGTCTGCAAAGACGGACAGAACAGAGGGGCTGAAGAGCAACAGAGTGCCAAAGACATGACCAGATTAAGTGCCAAGATCATAGCCAGAAGACAAAAAATAGGAGCGTTAGTTTTTCTTTTTCTTTTTTTTTTTAATCTTAATGTGGTCTGAAATGTTTATTTCATCCTTGGAAATAGATGTGCCCTTTGAAAACAACATAAGTGATCCAGATAGCAGCAGCATGAAGACACAGGTAATACTGCAGCTGAGCATGGCCTGTGTGTGCACAAACTTCTGGCTGAGCTAGAATATTTTCCACAGTGGCTGTTATTTCCAAAGTTGTTTCCTGCACAAATAAAAGAATAAGCTGGATTGTTCTAGAAAAGATAAATAGCAAGCTACAGCAGAGCAATTGACTGTGAATATTTTATCCCTTGATTTCTTTAATCAGTTGTTAGAATCTCATGCATCCCTCCATTATTACATGCCAAACGAGAAATTTAAAGCAGAAGATGTTATTTACCTTCCTTTGATGTAGTTGAATAAATTAAGGTTTTGAAAAGTGCCCTAGAGTTGCTATTAACATGGATTTTTAAATGTAGCTTGTAATAAAACAGCAATAAGTATTTCTCAATTAGAATAATCTGACTGAAGTATTTACATTGGTCACTGGCCTTTTTACTTTGTGATTTAGAGTACTAAAGAGATTAAGTTTTAATTCCTGTTAAAAGAACAGTTCCTGTGGTAGCAGTTTGTATCAAGAGAACACATAGCTCAGAGTTTTAAAGACTATCATCAGTTTCAGGTCTTGGAAATTTTATTTTTTCTTTTATTACTTTGTTAGTGATCTAATGGGACCTTCTCTGAGTAGGAGGTTGGACTTGATGGCCTCAAAGGGACTCAAAGCAGTGGAAAATTATTATGGGACCAATGACAGTGACCTTACACAGAGTTCTGGTGCATATGTGAACATAAACTGCCAGTGAAAGAGAATTATGTCTACTTTCTTTCATTTACAGCTTAATTTAGGTGCTAGAAGTGGATACTAATAATTAAAGTGTTCTCTGTGCTGTGTGCCTTTGTAAAATGCACATTGAAATGCACATATACATACACATGCAATTGTGCTCAATGTGTATGTGTCTATATAGAAAGATATAAACACTATATATTTAAGGCTAAAATTTACATTGCCACCAAAGAAGGCATTTAAATCGGAAAGTGATACACTCTGGGTTGAGTTAAAACTTAGACGTGTACAGATGTAAAAGTAAAGAGATCACTTTTGACAATGAGAAAATAGCATCACCAGTTGGCTTGAAGTCTGCATCCTTTAAATCAGAACTGGACATGGTAAGCCAACAGAATTAATACAATATTTCTTCTATGTGTACATAACCACATCCAATGATGGTTATAACATCTTACGAAGAGCTCATGACGAATTGTTTTGGGTTTCAAAAAAAACATCGAACCAAATCAACATCTCAGAATAAAGCTATTTCAAGTCCTCAGCTAACCCACACAGGCTCCTCCCACCCCCAAAAGGAAAAAAGGCTGACTTGTATCTTGGTGCAAAGTCATAAAACCTTAAGTTCCCTATTCAGTATAGCTAGATGTTGTCCAAGCTAGATGCTCTTGCCCAGGAAGCTTATTTCCTCAGTTTCTTTGTCTTCTTTCAAGCCAAGAGTAGATTTGCAAATCAAAACCAGAAGAGGTACCTGCTGAGTAAGGATTTATTTCCAACTGATAAACCAGTTCAGCTGAGTTGACAGCAAATTCAGCACATTAGAGGCAAAGATGCAGCACTGAATGAAGGGAAATGTATCTTTGTGCATCAGATGAAAGAGAGCTATTGTCCTGATCACAAGTTTTGATAAAGTATTTCTACCTCCGTTTAACTGCTGCTTGTTGCTAGTGGCAAGTAATACTCCATCCAGCCTACCCCATGAACACTCAGAAGCAGTGTGCACTTATGTTTGCATACTGCTAGTTAAGAAGAACCACATGGCAAATCTGCTATGCTTGGTATCAAATCACAGAAAGCTTGATGAGTGTAATGAGTAACAAGAAAAAAGAATTAGGAGTTCTTCAAATTGTCCTAGACACATATCCCAAACATTGAAATACATTGCCATGCTGTGTAAAAAAAAAAAAAAAAAGGATTTGTACAATTTATATCTGAATGAAAGAGCTGTATAGCCTTTTTATTCTTTTAATGGAAGTTAGTATGTTTATGTGAAGAGATGAAAGACGAGGGCAGCTGGAGAAGAGGAACAGAATGCCAAATACACCACCAGATTAAGGACTGGGAGCATAGCCATAAGAAAAACCAGGAGACAGATATGGATGTGCTTTTCTCTGGTTCTGTTAAAGGGACTTGAAGCTGTGAGCAAATAAACTGTCTGCTGTTGGATTCTTCATATAAGGGAAATGGAATTTTGTATGTCTTTTGCAAATAAACTGGAGAGCATCTATCACCAGTTTCTCATCCTAGCTAATACTGGCCCTGTCCCAAATTTTGAATAATCACTTGGGTCAGCAACAATTCACGTCAAAAAGTTAAAACATAAAAGCCTAATGCTGTGCCCTCTCAGAAGTGTTAGAACATTGTTTATGTAAGTTTCTACCTTGTTTCTGGCCTTCCATATGCAATTTTGGTCATTTTTTTTAAGTACTGCTTTTTGCATTCATCAAATTATACCCCAAAATATGAAAAGCATATCTGACAACTGGCCGAGACAGAAGAACTTCAATGAAGTTTTATGGAATTGCTATAATGATTTCAATCAGCCACTGTTATTAACCAGGGTACTGAGAGTATTTCCCTTCAAATACTAACTATAAAAAGACAGAAATGTTCACAACAGCTTAGAATGAATAGGAGATATTTGCTGCAACTATTAAACTATTTTTCTTTTTTTCCTCCAGTAAAACTGTATGTTATTGTTACCTTAACACTCTTGTGAGTAAGCCTATTCATTCCACCTGCTACAAGTTCCTGCCAAGTGACCATGTCAGCAACAGTCAGACCCAAGGTCAGCCACGCAAAGGGGGAAAGAGAGGGTGCTGGTGTTCACATCAAAACTAGCTATACATGATTTGATCTTGGCAGAATTTGCTTTTACCATTGTAACTCCTGCCATGTAAAATATGAGTTCAGCTTAAGTAGTTAATAAGGGCACTGGTCTTCTAAAGTGCGTTGAAATACATGAAATGGGAACCACTGTGCAAGCTGGTGCTGCTCTAAAAAAAGGTAAAAAAGATTGCACAGAACAACTTTCAGCAGACAAGTTTAATACTTGAAGAAACAGACGGATCAAGGACATTTTGAGGTAACTGTTTGGTAAAGGAGCCTTCATCACAGTAGTAGCACTGACAAGAAGTACTGACAAAGGGACACAGAATTATTTTTCAAGTACACATTTCAGCTGTAGTTTTCCTAGAACCCTTTGGACCTATGGAGGACATTTCTGGGTTTGGTGGGTGATTAATAGAGTTTCCTTAGCTTGTCTGGATCTGGAGCGCCAACAAGACATCAGAGACCTCCAAGAGTGATTGAAGAACATGGTGTCCACCCCGAACAAACTTTCTGGAGTCAAGACTGCATTACCTAACACATACATTTGCTTCCTATGGATGAGACCTCATAGTCAGTCAAAAAGTTGCATACTCCATTCTGATTTTGTTGTTGCATAGTCCATACTGATTTTCCTTTCCTGAGAATGCAGTAGTGGAGGACAACAAATGTAATGAAATGTCCTGTACCTTTTCTCAAGAGATAAGGACACCAAAAGACCTTACTGGAAGGTCTTTATCAAATTATAACTGAAAAACAAAAAATAACACAAGCTGTTATTTATTCAGAAAGCATTATTTATTTTAAACTAATTGTGATTTTTTAATTACAAAAATTGCAACTGAGTTTTAAAATAACCCAAATACAATTTTTTTTTTTAGTTTTTAATTTTCAGGATTTTATCTTTTACTTTCTGGGTTTTTTTTGTTTGTTTGTTTTGTTTCTTTAACTGTTCACCCTATGGACAGAAAGGTATTAAGAGCTGCTTATCCCTTTCCCAACTTTTTCAATTTATGAAGTTGTTTCAAAATTTCTCCCATGTGGGAGAATGGATGGGAAAATGTACAGCCTGCACTCTGTTCCTTAACTTTCAAAATTTTGATGAAAACAAAACTTTGTCTTTTTGAGGCCAGGCAGTCTCTTTTATTTTATTAATTTTCTGCAAAACATTCTTGATAGAAAGAACTTTATATAATTTATGAATGTTGAATTTACACTACTGGCTTTAATGAGAAACAAATGAGAAAATATATCTCTGAAAGAGCTTCACATTGAACATTTATTTATATTAAATTTTGGGATTGGATTTGGGACAGTGGTAAAATGAAGTCATATGTGAATTATATTCCTCTGTATATATATAGATTTATGGAAACGGAAATCCATATTTGAGTCATTTAGAGAAAATGCATGGCAAACAGCAGAGCTCCTCTGTGTTTCATTTATACAGAAATATAGAAAGTGAGATAACACCAGTGAAGATTCTTTTACTAAAGAAGTGTTAAGCTGCTGATCACCCAATATTCACCGGACTAACTTCTCAGTTGCTCTTGATGACTTCTGAGTACAGCAACATCAAACAAATGGTTGTTCTGCCAGCAGATGGTTATAATAAATGTTTGTACACATGTGCAAATTAATTTCAACCTGTAATGAAAAGATTTGATTTTACCCCAGATCGGCTGGATGATTTGATTTGTTTCTTGAAATTCTGAGGAAAAAAAGGGCTTAATTTCATATGGAAAAATCTAAGCATTGACGTTTTTGAGATTTGGGGTTTTTTTTATGAATTCACCTTTCAGTAAAACACTTCAGGGCTATCCAATTTGTGTTACAAGGCAGGGTGGAGATTTGGGGTTTTTTAACAGTAAAACACATTCTTAACTGATCTGACTATATGAAAATATGCAGACAGTAACAAAAAGCGATAGATACCTTAGGAAACTTCCCTAATACATTGTGAGTGGCCACTGACTTTCCCAAATTACGACCAGATATTTGAACTACCTTTCCATAAGATTACAAGGTGGTAATCAGAAATAAGAGGTATCATTCCCAATTGCAGGACCATAAAGCTCTTCCCATTTAGTGCTATATCCACTGCTGGTTTGCTTAACTATTGTTATGTGAAAGCACTATCCAATTTTGCCTAGTTTGCAGTAGGATTCTTGTTGCAAGAGATGGGGTTGCCCATCATCCTTTAAGGAGAATTCCAGACCACAGTAACGAGATTTTGTCTTAGCTGATCACACAGAATATCTTTTGCTGTGAAATGCAAATTAAAATTAGCTAGAACTTGGGAGATAGCAGCAGGACTTCCCAAGAAGGAAACCTTATGTACGGGACAAAATATGTGCAAAAGAAGAAGGCTTTCAGCATATTTGGGAGGACTTTATTTCTAACAGGTTTTTCCCCCATGTCAAGTAACCAGTAGAAAGAATATTCTAAAATAGACCCTCTTAATGTGATTTAAAACAATTCTTCTCAGTCAGGAGGAACAGACAGACAAAATTCTTAGTAATTAATTTGTTTTAGCACTTTATCCATTTGGGCCAGAGAAAATCATTTTAACCCACTTAAAGATGGGTACCTAAAATGGCTGTGGCTCTTCCGCCGAGAAGGGAAAAAGAAACGTGGGATAGTGGGATAGTGGGAAATGCAACAGGAGAAAGATTCTCAGGAGTCAAGAGGATGTCCAAGCCACAAATACATTCCAGTAGATCACTAATGAGTGAACATGTCTCATGTCTTACCGCCTGCTATAATCACTCATTTGATTTAAACAACATTTGGTTCCAATGTGTGTTTCATTTCCAGAAGGCGGGTAAAAATCTAGCTGAAAACCATATTCAGTGTTGTCTTTGCTGTTTTGATTAATTTCTAGGCAGGATGACTGTGGTTTGGGTTGCTTTGAGCACTGGCATGGAGAGTTTCCACAGTTTGGCTCACAGTTTACTATGACCAAGTTTTGTGGCAGCTAGATTCTTTGTTAAAACCTGGTTGAAACTCAAAATTTGATTTCCACAGGAAATGCTGACATTTGGGGAGGGGGGAAAAAGGGCAAGCTCCAATTAAAATTGAAAACTAATAATTTTCTGAACTCTGTGTAAAGGGAGATTCCAGGGGGTAAAAATTGCTTCAGGAAGAATGAACTGTTGGAGATATTGATTCTGAGTAACAACCTGGGTGGCCCCTGGAAATTGGGGACCATGAGATCATCTAATTTCAGAAAATCAAAGATAGTCTGAAACATTCAATGTGTTGAGAAGAAAGCCCAGAATCCCTTGACACCAGCAGGGCCCTGTAGCATTTCCAACTGCATGGTAGGAGGACTGAGAAAGTTAAAATTGAAAGTCTCAGATCATTTAAGAAGATTCAAATTTAGTAGGGCGAGGGCTGCCCAAAGTTTCCTAACTCATAGTACAGGATGGCCTTGAACTGCAGATCCTGGACTTTGCTAAATATTCTGCTAGACAGAAACAGGAATGTAACCCGTTTCAGTCACCATGGAAGTTCAGTGCAGGGAGATACTTTGTTGCAAACAAAATATTTGTGAAGACCTTATTTTCAACTCTGAAATATCAGCCAAAACAGGCTCACTCCATTGTTGATGTAAATTGGCTGCTTTCAAGCATATTAAGGACCCTATTCAGTAAGATTTGCATTACTCTGCATGAGGTGTCATTTGAAACTCTTTTGTATTGTAGGAATCAGTCCAGGGAACACACAACATAAATGTACAATCTTGCCCACGGCTGTAGAAAGAATGAAATTTTAAAAAATAAAGTTTATCTAGAAATCAAGTTCCTTCAGTCCCACAGAAGAAAAACACCACTCCCTTTGCCCTCCCAGAAGCATTCCCCTCCTCCATTTTTTAAACTTTAATTGAAAAATGCTATTAAATTCTCATTTGGTTGCTGATCTCATTTCCAGAGAAGTGACCAAGAAAGACACTGCAGTAAGTAAAAAAGAAGAGTAGAGTCAAGGAAAAACTCTTATCCCTCATCTCCTTTCAGTGAAACCACTAAGTCAACTAGTCTAAGACTGAATTTGTTTACTTGCCAGCCTGTGAACAGTAGTTGAAATACATAAAAGTCAGACAGAATAAGTTCTAATCCCAAGGTGGCACACAGTGGATAGCAATTACTTTGATTTTAAGATAGGTCAATATGGAAGTAGATCCACTGAAGAGGAAAAGGTCAATTCTTGACAAATAGCAATTCCACTAGCTCTACGCCTACAGCAGTAAATTGTCTCCACTTCCATTCAATTTTCTTTGGTACTTATTCCTCTTTCAGCTATGAAATAGTTCCTTGTTCAGAAAATTATGGATTGGCTTAGCTTTCAAAGCTACTGTTTTTCACATTTGGTGGTGACACAGTGAGCACTGATGAACTTCCTCACTGTGGATTGACTTGCAATATTTTCACAGCAACTGACATTATTTGGGGGTATAGTCTATGCTAGTCCTGTTAGTAAAGCCATTCTTAGCCTTGGTACCAAAGTAGCCATGTGCTGTGAATGTGCACCTCTATCTCCAGCTGTGTCTTCTCTTGCAGAGAAGAAACCAGGCAATCACTCAGTTATTCTGTTCATATAACTCAGAAAACTGTCTTCCTGTTGAGAACAATGGGCCTCGTTCTTCTTTTCATTAAACAGTCCTTTGCTGGGCTGACGCCACTTAAGAGGCCGTTACACCACCACAAAACTAGTCCTATACATAGAAACAGTCCTGGAAAATCCTGGAAATAATACTGAGAGGATTCTTCTTTGTAAAAAAATCCATTTAATTCTTTTTAGGATTCTGTTCTTATCACATTTCATCTTGTTGTCTGAACTGCAGAGACATGGAAAAATAGTTACAGGTCTTGACTTTTTTTCCCTAGGACAAATTCAGCAAAGTGGATTCATGTTTCATGTTTTGAAGCCACATCCAGTCTTGAAACACCCATTCCCTTACACTTTCACAATACTGCTGTATCCAATCCACCTCTAAATACAATAATGATATGTCCTTGATTATCTTCTCATGAAACAGAAAAAGTTTTAATTCTACCCGTACTGCATAGTTTAGACTAAGTATCTAACTTCGGTACTTTCAAGAAGAGAAATAGATACTGCAATGGTATTTAGCTGCAATACTTCTGAAATTTTGAAGTGTTGAAGTTTGTGAGGAACAATCTCTAAACAACTGAAAAATATACGCATATCTATAGACATGTATGCATGCACACACGTATACCTATGCACATATATATGTGCAGGATTTGTAGAGTTCCAACATGGAATGAGAAGAGTCTCCAGTATTTGGCTTAAAAATCCTTCTAACACATGGATCTTATTAAACTGTACCTCAGTCTAACTGTGGCTGAGCAAACCAAAGTGGTTCCACATGGCTGATAAAAAGCCTGATCAAGAATAGGAAAGAAAAATGTTTCTACTTGCTTTACTGCCTCTGGAAATCTGCAGATTGAAGACTGAATTATTTTGCCTCTACTGCAGTGTGTGTAATCACTGAAGTCTGACCGTATCTCCATTCAAATGAGAGGGAAAATGTCAGATGTATTCAGCCAAACAAAGCCCAGTGATTCCACATTGAAACCTAACGAGAGCAATAGCTATACATGCAAGCCCGAAAGCTTTCCTCCCCTTTTACATCTTGCAATGTATATTCTTCCTGTAACACTGTGAGAGTAAGTATTTGGAAGATAAATTGAGAATTATGCTCAGATATCTTTGTTTAGAGGAGTGAGCTTTAAATACTACAACATTTACTTGTTATCTTCTGCTAATTATTATAAATAAATACAATAAATGTTTCATATGATCCTTCTTAAACTTACATAGTACTTCTTATAAGGAAGAGAACTTGTAAAATAATTTACAAGTTCTGCTGGAACATAAAGGGACACCTGTTTGCCAGCAGAAAGTGCACTGTACAACAGCCTAAAACAGCACTCTTATCTCTTCATTGGATGCAGTTATGGTTACACACCCAATACATCTCCTCTACTTCCTGACAAAGTACTGCAGCACTGCAGCTTACTGTGCCACGAATGAGAGAAAATAGCTGATGCCTGATCTGCTGATACAGAAATACAAATAGCTTCTCACATTATACAACTGCTAATATGTGATCAAATATTTCTAAACTTAGATCGTTATAAATAGGGAGTCACGAGGAGAGTCTAATACAGCTATGTAGTACAAGCAAGAGACAGAGCAGGCAGTCTAGTGAAATGAGCCCCATGAAATAATGCAAGAAAGGTGGAAGATAGTAGTATAATTACTCATCTCAAATGGCACTTTACTTCCTGGAAAATGCCACTGATATCAATGGAGATATTTCCAAAATTAGACACTTCTCAGTAAGATTAAAGTTACAGGTATATACTGATTCAAAAATAATAGAATCATGATTAACAATCAGGGCAGCCTTTCAAATCAAACAACTGTTTTTGTTTTTTTCTTTTAACTACGAAAAAGAGGTAGGACTGAAGGAAGCAAACATGGGGATGGGGAAACTGGGTAGGTTGTGCAACAGATAAGTGTTCTTGGTCTTCTCCCATCTCCAACTTTTCTTACACTTCTGTTCCTTAGCTCCTCTTTCCCCTCTCCATCACCAGTGAGTGCCTGTTCATCTCTGCTCTCCTGACTACCTGGCATTGCTTCATTCCTCCTCCTCAGGACTTTCTCTTTCCCAATATTCAGTACACTCAACATGATTCAAAAAAATCTACAGAGATAGTAAGAGGCAGATAATGACGTGAAAAACAGTATGGAGACAGATTCATGGGGTTTTGATTGGTGGGTTGGTTGGTTGGTTTTGCTGTTGCTTTATCTGCTTCTACATTGTTATTTCCCAGAAGCCAGAGTCAGGATGGAAAGAGCCAAAAGTGGGCTATGAATGGATCCTTGTAAGGGGCCTCAGGTACTCACCCAGGGAGAAAGCAGAAAGACTGAAGAGAGGAACTTTACACAAGATATAGCTCTGTCCTGGAAGTGCTGAAATCCTGCTCAACTAAAACACCTTACTTTACTGGCATGCATAGTATTAGCTTCCTCATTGCAATTTAATCAGATACAAAACAACAAAGGGAAGAATCTGTCCCTATATTCCTTTCTGTAGGAAGAGTACATATTATCCTTAGGATGCTGTGTTCATCCTCATGAATGTCTTGTTTCCATAAGATCTGATGATACCTGTGGGATCACACTATGTGTTTTACATCAATTATCAAACACTGCATTTCCATTAAAGCATCTTCCATACTAATAAGTATATATGAATGTACATATATGTGAATTTATATATATGTTATTTCATTACAATAATCTTGCAGTTGTGTCTTTTAATTAAATTTCAAACTTAAAAACTTACAGCTCTAGTGATTGTCATTTATCAAGCTTGATAAAGACATAATGCTTAAAAAAACCCAGAAACCCACAATATTTCTATCTGAGACTATGAGCTACGTAATGAAGCAGACCCCTTGAAGCAGAAATAAATATCTTTGAAGAAAAGTGTAAGTTCAAAATTGTTTTTCGGCATGGCCAGAAACAGTTATCAGAACCTCCTGCCATACTAGCAAATATTAGTCTGATCTTCTGCCACAGCAGGAGGAATTTTCTCTGCTGGTTGTGCTGAAGAAAATGGGCAGAACATCATGTTTTTATTCCATATTCAGGCTTCAAAGCAGGAGGAAATTCAGAAGATGCTGGGTTTCCTCCAAAAGAACTCCATCTTCTAGCATCATTGTCATCAGTGTTAACATACACTCTTTTGAGGGCAAAAAAGAGAGAGAATGTGAGCACACCCTAGTCTTCTCTCTTTGAACGAGAATGGGATCAAAGAAATCCAGACACAGCAAAAAATACCATGACTCAGATTCATTACCACTAGGTCCTTGAAGTTCATTCATCCATGGGGTCCTTCTTACACTCAGCCATAACAGTTAGACAGTTCACCCTTTATTTCAGCAGTCAGAAAGAACGGGAATTATTAAAGTCTAAAATGTTCTATGATCTTTTGTTTGACAAATCCTTTCTGATCAGTGCAAAAACAGACTAGCAATAAAATCATGCTGTAACCTTTAGGAACAAGTGATGCACTCAAGGACAACATGAATTTTTGAAGACAAGGAGAAGACTAAAACTTATAATGTCTTTTTAGAACATGAAAAATACTCTAAGAAGGCAATGTACAAAGTATCATATAACATACAAGACAAATGCTCTGCAGCCCATTTTCACCACAGAAATAAAAGGAATGCCAACATCAGTAATGAAAAACACTTATAGAACAGTAAGTTGCCTGGAAACAGATAAATGTATTTAAACTTTCATACTTTCTTGATGAATCTACAGAGAATAAAGGGAGAAAAGAAATGTACTTTTCATATATGTTTATGTATTGCATTTACATGCCAAGGTTTTGGCAGTGGGGGGCTAGAAGGGTGGCTTTTGTGAGAAGAGACTAGGAGCTGCCCCTGTGTTGGACAGAGCCAGTTCCAGACAGCTCCAAAATGGAGCCATCACTGGGCAAAGCTGAGCCCATCAGCGATGTTGGTAGCACCTCTGTGATAACATATTGAAGAAAGGGTAAAAAGGCTGTGAGAGAGAGGAGCGAGAAAAAATGTGAGAGAAGCAACCCTGCTGACATCAAGGTCAGTGAAGGAGAGGGAGGAGGTACTCCAGGAGCTGGAGTACCATGGTGGTGCAGGTTGTCCCCTGGCAGCCCATGGAGGACCACAGTGGAGCAGATATCCACCCTGCAGCCCATGGAGGACTACACACCACAGCAGTGGATATGGCCTGAAGAAAGCTGCAGCTTATGGAGATTCCATGCTGGAGCATGCTCCTGACAGGAGCTGCAGCCCATGGAGAGAAGCATGTCTTCTGGCAGGACCTGTGACCCCGCAGGGCACCTACGCTGGAGCAGTTTGTTCCTGAAGGACTGTACCCCATGGGGAGGACCCGCGCTGGAGCAGTTCATGAAGGACTGTCTCCCATGGGAGGGACCCCATGCTGGAGCAGGGGAACAGCACGAGAAGGAAGGAGTGACAGACACGAATTGTTATGAACTGTCCACCATCTGCTGTGCCCATCCCCCTGCGGCACTTGGGGTGGGGGAGGAAGAGGTAGAAGAGTCAGGAACAAAGGAATGAAGTTGAGCCTGGAAAGAAAGGGGGATCTGGAGGAAGGTGGTTTTAGGGTTTTTTTGTTAATCACCATGCTAGTCTATTTCTAATTGGAAATAAATTAAATTACTCTTCCCCAAGTCAAGTCTGTTTTCCCATAAAAGTAATTGGTGAATGATTGCCCTGCCCTTATCTCAACCCACGAGCTTTTTTCATCGTATTTTCTCCCCCCTGTCCTGCTGAGGAGGGGGAGTGGGAGAGCAACCAGCCAAGGTTAACCAACCACGGTTCATTTTTGGAGACATGTAGAGCAACTAGAATGACAGAAAGAAAAGAAATAGTCGGCTATATTTACAACAGAAATATTTTGCACTTTCCATCTGATTTCAAAGTTTTTTTATAATGACAATATCAAATAACATCAAATGTTACCGTTATACTTCTTTGATAAGAACCATAAACCAATTTTTTAAATGATATAGGTACAGTACTTGTATTTAAAGCATTCAGTCCACATCTGAAAAACAACCTAACTGAAAATCCTGTAAAGCACAGGATTCACTTGTGACTATTATAGTTGTGTAATAATTTATAGATCAAATTATACAGAACAGCAGCTACAAAACATCTCAACCAATACCGATACTACTTACAGAATCCCTGTTACTTAATTTAAATAGGAAGAAACAACTGCTATGCCTCTGATTTGTACATTACAGCTTTTCTGGTGTGTTAACAAACTTACCAGTCAAAAGTGACACTTCATATTTTTCAGCTGGCATATTTGATCACCTTTAACAAATGTGTTCATCTTTCTTTCATAAAAAGAGGTTATATAAATCAGCTTGATCCTTTGAGCATTGATTGAATACTCTAAGCTTCAATGAAACCCAGAGAAATAAGACTAGAAAGGACCTCAGCAGTTCACCTAGTCCACTGACAAGATCATCTGCTCCTACGTGATCCCTCAGAGATGCTTCTTTATCGTCATTGAAGGCGATGTCGCAGCCACCCAGGTACTCTATTCCAGACATTCAGAGTGCAGAGAAGGGGGAGGAAAAGACATAAAGAGCCCAGGGATAGAAGTGAAAAGGGTAGCAGAGGTTTGCCCATGGTTGGGGAACATAAAAAGTGTTGTGTACGGGGATGAGAGAATAAGAGATGGGAGGCATATACCTTTAGAAAGAGGAATTAAGTTGCAAAAGCAAGGCCTTAGTACTAACAGTTCAGGATCTTGTATCATCAGCTCTGTTCACATGTTAATGATGCTTCCTTGCAGTCACAATAACGCCAAAACCAGAGTGGAAATGAAAAGGTGATGGACAGAACAATTTCTGCAGATTACAGAAATTAATGTAATGTTATTGTTTTTCAGAGCCTTCAGTCAGATGAGTATTTCAAAGGCAAATACAAACACAAGACCTTGTGTTTATAGTTCAGTTCAATTTTTGGTCATGTTCATGGACAATTTCAATGGACTTCAAATAAGAATCATACCAGATACTTCAGGACAATGTCTGCCTGAGAGTCATCTGGGTTTTTACACAGATATTTGAAAGCTGGAATGCGCACTCAAAACTCAGGAGCGCTAATCTGGAGGGAAAAGTGCAGCTGCTCTCTCCCCCTCCTGTAAATCTGCATGTGCACCCTACTCCTTTTATACAGCTTTCAGACACCTTCTGAACTTTCTATGGGATCTATATGTGTAGGGAGAGTACAACACTGAAGTGAATTTCATTACGCAGATGTGAAGGGGAGAAAATTGCCCTTAGTAATTTTCAAATGATATATTTAAGTTCTGAGAAATTAAGTTTCATTCATAATTCAAGAGTACAAATATATCAGACGACCTGATGGTAAATCAACTATGCACATCTAATAGCAGTTCTGCACTTCAACAGAGCCTGCTATAGGAATGAGGGACATAAGATTAGGACCTATTTATAGACCCTATTTTGACTGGTAAGATATAGACCTAAAGGCCATGTGTTCAGATACTGTATTACTCCAGCATAAATGGAAGGGGACAGCTTCACACACTCCTCCATGGAGCTGGATAAAAGATCATACAGGTGATGCTCAGGTAAGTCTGAGAAGGCGCACTGCTCCTGGCATTCCCTTGAGCCAGGGATGAAAAAACATTGGCAGATATTTGATAAGAGCTCCAAACCTGAGCTAACAATACTGAAAGGTCAGCTGACATAATGCTGACAATGAAGAAACTGTGTATAATTTCTCTCCTTCCCCATTTGTCCACAAGTTTTATTATATACTTATCCAAGGCTGTGCATTTTCAGGAATAGTTTAACATTACAAGGTGGGGGGGGGAGAAAGAATCTTAACATACAAAAGTATATTAACCTCCAGGGTTTGCTGATCCATCAATTTGGTAGGGTACTACTGAAATCAAAGGTCAATTTATGCTTACTGGATGTCAATAAAGTGTTAGGAGCATACTTGCCTCGGGGCAACAAATGGACTTCACAAACCAAACTGATAGGAAAATAGAGAAACTCTGAAAACCCTGAGGAGACTTTAGCATTTCAACGATCCTGAAAGCTAACAGGTATTTCCCTCTGGGGTTTCAATTTGTCCCCAGGATATTTTGGCATGGATTGCCAATTCAGGGATTAGTGCATATATTTCCTCCTCCCAGTGCGGGAGCCATTTGTACAGCTGCTGCTTTGGGAAACGTTCAATAATCTTTCATTCTGAAAAGTCATAAGCACTCATGGAAGCCAAGAAGTCCTTTTTGGACATGCACTGCCTCTTTGCTTTGGCTTCCACACATTTGATATGTACATGCAAGGCACAGAAAAAGCTTTGGAGTGAGTTTGTCGCGTTCTAAGAATGAGAAGTCATGGAAATAACTGGCTGTAGTTTTAATGTCTCTTAATTCCCAAGGCAGAGCACTAGCAGGACAAAGGCATCAAAAAGAATGAAAGTGGACGAATCTGGAACTGAAGCAGGGCCTAACATATGGGAACAGATAAACCTGTCTATAGAAAAGAAGGACGCATGGAATTTTGCCAGTAGTCAGCTGAAACTGGCTCTGTTCACAGCCTTGAAATGTATATACTGTCTCCTCTCCAAGCCTTTCTTTCTGTTTGATTGCTTCTGCTTCCAGTTCAGAAGACCAATCAAATTCCAAGAGACTATTCTATTGGGGTTTTTTTTGCCCACCTAGTAACAGGATGATCTGGAAACCTTATGAGAACTGTACTTTAACTTGGCAGACAATCATAGCCCAAGCAGAGCCCAGTCTAAAACCCTGAAGTCAGTAGAAAAGCTCCCCGTGCCTGAAGCCCAGGCCTGAAATGCATTTCGAAGTCCGGTGCCTGCATATGGCTCCAATGGTATACTTGATCAAGGAAACATAATGTGACTTCGGTCAGGCTCCAGCTAGGATGAAGCATGCTGTAGGGATCAGGGATAAAGGAAAAGCCAAATTTCTGAGTGTTTTTCCAAGCCAAACAAAGCCGCTGAACTTTCTGGGGTTTTCTTGGCATTTCTAGTGCTACTGGGAATTTGAATAGTGCCTGTCCGAGGATAATTGACTCCCTCTGCATGCTATTGTGATTCTCAAAAAAAGCCACATTTTTCTCAGTCTTTCCAGGCATAGTCATGTTCTTAATAGAGACTGGACAGAGCAGGAAAGGGAATGAGATGTTCTACAAGATCTAGATTAATGTCCATGAAAAGAAACCCACACCCCTCGATCACCTCAACAGGTGATAACCCAGTTATGTTAATAATTCATTATAGGATTTTATTCTCCTTATTTACACATGGTACTCCCATTTCAATTTGAGTGGTTTAGCCACAGCAGGAAAGAGGAGATTTAAATCTCTGGTTTCTGCTATGTGTGTTTTAAGAAAGAAATTAACTGTACTGTACAAAGGCAAAAGAACTCCAAGCTACAGAAACTGACTATGCTGAAAATAAAAGCAGAAGTGGCATCATAGCAGGGAGTTGTTACAAACACAAGTCACTCTTTATTTTTAAACTTCATGCTTTATTAAGGCAGGCCATGATTCAAGTTGTTGATGAAGTGGAAATTTTCACTTGGTTTAGTTTTACCATTACAGTGAGTTTGCCACCATTGGTACACTTTGGAAAAGAAAACCCAGATCATCTCAAGGTATTTTTCCAACTAGTATTCCAATCAGTATATTTGATTATTTTGAGTTTGAACACTGTGCTGATACTCAAGTGAATTAACTCTTTTTTTTCTCCGTATCAAGCGGTTAATGAAAAATCTTATTAATTTTAAGGGTCTTAAACTAATGTTTTCTCCACTGTGACCTGAATGAGCCAATCCATAGCAGCTAGTCTGATAGTCTGATCGTCTTCTCTCTGTCCACATCACAATGCTTGGATCCTTTGGGAGTAGAGGATGAGAGGGGCAATTGCCTTACCAGTAACTTATGCTAATTAAATTCTGCTAATAAAATTCTGCAAAGAATTCATATTAACAGTTTTACTGTTGCTTTTGAGGTACAAAAGTTCTAAATATTTTTCATTCTACAGAATTCCAAATAGAACTTCACCACAAGCACGCACACTTATTATTAGACTGCAAGAATGCCCAAAGCGTGCTTGGCTTTTCTGGTTTTCCTTTTCATGCAAAAGAAAATGAAGTGAAAACAATAAAATTAAAACTCCACTAACTGCACAAGATAAGGAATTTCTTGTGTCCCTATGGGCATCCAGACCAAACACCATTATTATTACTATTATGGCATTGCAGCAGATTGAGTGCTAGCTAATTGCCTCTTCTCTAACTGATTTTTTTTTTAGCTGGGAGCATGGGGGAGGTGGGAAGAGGCTGACTTAAAATTCATAACATCCCCATGACAAAAGAACTCCCAAAAGGCAACAGCTGCTTAGAGAAGTGAAAACATTGCATCTTCAGAGGCCATTCAAGCAGAGTATGTTTTTCCTCCATAAGCTCGTCACCTAGACTAACAATGAGTCTAAAGACATCACATGCAGTTGTCAACAAATGCCAAGAACACACTAAATGTGCAGGAGTGTATATGCACAGATTATTACTAATTGCTGCTATTGCAACCCTCAGTCCTATGAACATTGTAAAAGTTCACATGCCTTATACTCTATGATAAACATCACGAAAGTTATTTAGTCTACCAGAGGAAAAACCAAGCAGAAAATCAACATTTAAAAATGAGGGATCCTACAAACTGCATCTGCATTTATATGTAAAAGGTAAGGCACAGGATACTGCCCCTGAGACTCCTCCTAACTGCACTGATACTGGGTGAGAAGCAGGAAATCAGCTTTAAGATAAAGGCAGGTAAATGAGTGAACGAAAGGCAGAAGCAAGCCCAAGCCCTTACAGGGAGGCAGAAAGCTCAGTAGCAGCTGCCTAAAGGCAATGGCTGACAGGAATAACAAAGGCTGGGCTGCCGGCTCCCCAGGCCAGCATCAGACCTAGCCCCGAGGAATTCACTCTGCCAGGCAGGGTCATTCGAGGAACGCTGAAGCCCAGCTTTTGTATCCATAATACAGCAGATAAATTCTAGCTGAGAAATACTGAAGCACAGAATTACACTTTAGGTTTTAGCTACTCTTTCTTAACCAGTCTTAAGTCTTGTCAAAGCTAAGTGTCTTTTTTTCCCTTTCATCTGTCCTGGTTTCAGCTGGGATAGAGTTAATTTTCTTCCTAGTAGCTGGTATAGTGTTACGGTTTGGATTTAGTAGGAAAATAATTTTGATTGATAACACACTGATGTTTTTAGTTGTTGCTAAGTAGTGTTTATACTAAGTCAAGGGTTTTTCAGCTTCTCATGCCCAGCCAGCAAGAAGGCTGGAGGGGCACAAGAAGCTGGGAGGGGACACAGCCAGGACAGCTGACCCAAACTGGCCAAAGAGCTATTCCATACCATATGACATCATGCCCAGTATATAAACCGGGGGAAGTTGGCTGGGAGGGGCGGATCGCTGCTCGGGAATTAGATGGGCATCGGTCAGCGAGTGGTGAGCAATTGCATTGTGCATCACTTGTTTTGTGTATTCTAATTCTTTTAGTATTATTATTGTCATTTTACTATTATTATTATCATTATAATTATTTTCCTTCCTTTCTGTCCTATTAAACTGTCTTTATCTCAACCCACGAGTTTGCGTTTTTTTTCCGATTCTCTCCCCCATCCCACTGGGTGTGGGGAGTGAGCAAGCGACTGTGTGGTGCTTAGCTGCCAGCTGGGGTTAAACCACAACATCATCTTTTCTAGAAGTTTTTCTAGGCTAACTTATTTAGTGCCCTGTCTCAACCTAGGTATGTCTCCAATAAGTAACGCAGGGAGTATAGGCATCACAGAGAGTTTATGTCCCAAAATGTGGCTTAGGGGCAAACCAGCCAGTGTAGGTGCTAGTGGTGCCAGTTGCAGAGGGTCAGCTCACAGAAGCATGGTACTTTTAGGAAACAAGCAGAAGAATGTGTCAGAGAAACACCAAAAATACTAATCTGTTAAAATTTGAGTCTCAGATTTAGGTCTAGCATCACTTAACAGTGTTGTCTCCAAAACATGGACTATTTATTCTATTTAAAAGAGATGCCCTCAATGCCTACCAAAGATCTCAGCATGCCCATAACCTGAGCTTTCGTCCTGTTTGTTCTTATACCAGTGCCATCTTCACTGATGCACTAGCAAAGAGGGACATAGCTTATTTATCCTCTATGCTAAGTCTCAGTTCAACAAAACACTGATGCACAGATTTTTGAATATGCAAGTAATGCTGCAAAAGCTGTGTTACTGAGCACTTTGCCAGGGAGAGGCATAAGCTACCCTGCGTTGTGAAGTCTGTGCAGGTACCAGGCGCGTGATACTAGGAGACCACACTGGTCTCTCTGGCTCTGATTGCCATGTACCTGCACCACCTGGACTCCAGCCTGCACAGAGCCAGAACAGAGGCATGGCCGAGAAAAACAGAGCTGCTTTTCTGCTGAGACGTGAGGGTGGGAGGACAGAGGGATGTTCGCATTAATGTGTCAGGGTGTCAGATGACAGAGCTTCTGTGAGGGCTGATAAAGTCATATTAAAAAAATAGATTGGAAGGGACTTCTGGAGGTCATCCAGTCCAACCTCCTGCTCAAAGCAGAACTACCTTCAAAGTTACACCAGGTTGCTTAATACACTAACATCAGAGAGGGAGAGACTGCCCAGCCTTTATACTACGAAATAATAGAAATAGCAGGTAATAGTAACACATATTCAGCTAAAATTCATAATTGAATCTTAGGTTCTTATTTTTTTCTTTTTCATTTCAAAACTGGTTTGCAAAGTAAGAGAAGTTCTCCCTGTGACACACAGCTTATCATCATCTATAGCTTCATCCTTTGTTTCTGCACCCTTTCTTCTGGCAATGCAGGTTATGAATGAAGCAAGAGGAAGATTGGGAACTGGAGACCTGAGCTCAGACTTGGTTTTAACACTGTTCACTGAATGGTCCTAGCAGTCTACTGCAACTAGAAACTAGCCCTAGTCAGAACACAAACCCTTAATTTGGAAAGCATCACAGTTTGAAGTTCTCCCACTTCCCCTCTCCCCAGCCCCGTATTTTAAACCTTTTCCCTACCTATAATACAGTAATTTGCTAGCTTATCCTTCACACACACCACAGTAAGACACGCAGTGCAACAGGGGAATGCAGATGTCTGGCAATGTACAAAGAGGAGGCAGTTTTATTAACAGAAACTGTATCCCATTCCTTGATTTTTCCCTCGCTAAAAATGTTTAATCTTGTTTATGTGACAATTTGCTTCTGCCTTCTTGAATACCAGGACAAGGTATTGGTAACCAAAGCTTGCATAATATAGTTCATTACTCAAAATGAGTAATCAACATTCAACGATATTGTTAATGAAAATTGTAAAGGACTGGGTTGAAACTTTATGCCTCCAGCAAAGGTGGGGCATGAACAACACTACCCTGGGAATGACTTTGTGACTCAAATATACAGTTCTTTCCTCAGTTCCTCCTTGCTCCTGGCACGTAGTAGTTCACTCCTGAGCTACTCCAGTTGCAAAATATGACCCACCTTGCAATGGCTCATCTACTGTTTATATAACCTTTTGCTTTGTCTGTGTTTTCCAGATACGTTGCAAAGGCAGAGGACAGGAAAGTAAAACCAAGGACTCCACTTACTTCCCCCTGCCTAGAACAATAGCCAGGTAGTTACCTAGATAAGAGCTCAGCATACATTTTTCAGACATGGCAAGAAAGGAAACTCAGATTAAGCAGGGGGTGGGGGGAGAGAAGAAATCATATTTAACTATATCTTTAACAAGGCACACAGAAAAAAAGCCCAACAACTCTGAGCTTCAGAGCACAGATGAATATAGGAGAACCACGCTGTTGAAAAGTGAAAAAATATAAAGCTGTAGGAAAAATTACAAAATTACTGAGATTAAAAAGCCCAACAATATTGGGCATTTTAAGTGTTTTCAGACAAAATATTAATAGTTTAATAACTTACAGAAGGGAAATGACACTTAAAAGTGATCTCAGAAAAATGCAAGATTTTCAACCATGTTAGAAAAAAAGGTCTATTTTAAATTACTCCACCTGACTTTCAAATTCATGATTCTATCCTTAAAAGGAGGAATAGGAAAGGCTATAAAGGCCATTTTCTGCACCACATTCAATTGAACCTTTTCCTCACCCCAGATCCACTTCTCCCACTGCAAATTAGTTTGACAGGTTCCTGGCAGGGCTTCAGCGACTTTGCATTTCTCTGGAATTAGCAAAAATGCTAATTTGGGCAGTTTGCTGCTAGTGCAAGTTTTTTAGCCTGGCTGAAGCTCCAAGGCTATTGGAGATAATATCAAATCAAAGAACAAAGGGGCACCTGTCATGAGCCCCAAGCGAAGGAAACAGATAGCGCTTGAGGAATTAAAATGAGATTTCTTTACACCAAATGTCGAACACTGGAAGCAGAGTGCTGTAGGAACAACTGGGGTTGCTAGCTCTAAATCAGAGTGGAGGGGAGGAGGGAACAACGGCTGCCAATGAAAGGGTGGGGATGGCCTTAGATAAGCTTCCTGATCCACTTCCACTGAGACACTCGAAACAATGGGGTGGCAGAGCCATTTGCAGGCAATGGGACGTGTACATCAGACTACACCCCTTCCTCTTGGATGAGGTTATGGCTGCGCTCATCCGGATAGCCCACAGCATGAGACTGCCTGCTTGCAGGGTGCTGTGTCCAGAGCTGACGGCGGCATGGGCACAACGTAACACCCTAACCCTCAAATTGCAGCAGTGGGAAAACAAGCAAAAATCCTATCAGCAATGTGACACAAACAGCCTTCCCCACCCTCTGCTGAGTCTTAGAGATTTGCAGTACCAATTTGTGGTCCCGCCTGTAATCTTTTCAGATTAGCCCAAACTAGAGACTACTCTAATTCACTGAAACAGGTTTCTCTTGAAAGTAGGGCCAAACGATGCTTTTTCTTTTTTTATTGTTTGGATTTGAGGTTTTGTTTGTTTGTATTTAACATTCATGTGTCAGAACTTGGACCGCAGGCAAGACTACAAGGGGAAGTTGCTAGTGCTGCATCCTCTACAGGAGCATCTAGGACATAATATAGGCAGAGCCGCATTGCACAGTCTCAACCTCAGCACAGCACCGTAGTGTAGTGCGCAGCCAGCACAGGATATTTCCAGCTAGCTTGAGTATTTGTGGCAACAACAGATTACAAAGTGGAAAAAAATATCCCTGCTAGCTAAACAGATTTTTATGCTACTTCAAGCTCTGTTTTTCAGGCAAAATTGTCTTGGTAGGACAGTTGTAACCCTTGCTGGTAAGTAGTATGGATATTTTCAGATATGACTGCAATATTCACATACTCCAAAACTTACATGTAAAACTGCATAAATCTCAAAATAAAAAGAGCAAGAACCACAAGAACCACATCACAAAAATCTCCTACCAGAAAAGACTGATGCATAGTCAGTATCCGATAGCTCTTAAGGATGTTTATACTTGCTGAGAAAGTTATTACACTTTCTGTCATCGGTTGAAACTAGAATATTTTGAAATAGAAATGATGAGGACAAAAAAAAATCAAAATATGACCGCCTTTTCTTCCAGTAGCTGCTGCAGTTCCTCCAGAGTGACATTAATATGTGTAGGCTGAATTCAAATCTAGAGCAAAATGTCACAGTAAGCCAAATTTAAGCTCTGACCATTTCTCCAAATGCGTGATATACTGGGGGTTTTCATTAACAGCCAACTACCTCACAGGTTTGTCAAATAAAAATAAAATAAAATATTTACTCTGCCATTATGATTCCACAGGCATCCATCAGAAAAAAACCCTGTCATCTCAAAACACATATACATACACACACATACAATCCTGAAGTTTGGTTTAAAATTTCATATTTCAGCTAATGTTCTCAGGTGAAGGTTCACAAATCCCCAGGCAAATGGAGGTCTCTTCCTCCTGTAAAACACACGGTTATGTTGTGGAAATCTCTTGCCACAGGATATTGTGTGATGGTTTACACTGTTTCAATCCCCAGGCTCCACAAAGAGGAAAGAGTGAATTAGGGAATTATCACTATATTCTTGTCTTGTTCTTACATATCTCCCTATCCATCTCCTTGACCTGGTCAAGGTCAGGGGAACTGATCTGGGTGGACCCATGGCCTTTCTTTTGCCAGGCAACAGCAGCAGCTCTAAGGGAACTGTAACTGTCCTCACAGCATATAGCAATCTTATTTTAGGTCCTACTTCAATGTGTATTTTACTTTATAATCAGCGTAAAACCTGTGATTCCTACTGTTCCAGCATCCTTTTGGGATCAGCATGATTTTGGTCTTTGGCTATCACAGTCATCTTCCTACGGCCTTACCCAAAACTAAAGTCTTAGATAGAGGATTACATGTTCATATGAACCAACTCTTATATCTATGGTGATTTTAGATAATACCATGTTTGTAAAAGATATAATCCTCATGTTTTGGGACACATGCCAAGGAATTACTGCCTGATGTTATAAAGAAACTTTCCTTTGGGCAAGTTACAATACAATTGTCCATTTGCAGGGATTTTGACACTACCTTCCAAAACACTGGGAATTAACATCAGAAAGGAAATACTGCAAAATCCTGCTTTTCCAAGGATTAAAAGATAAGCTTGCCAAATGTCTCAAGAGACTGAAATAGAAGATAAAATCTTACTATATAAAATGAGATGTAATTTTAAGACAGGCAATGCAAAGTCAATACCGCTTTTGCAAAACTGCCAGGCAATCATGATCTTCAGACTTGCTTGGAAAGGAGCACTAACTCACCTGAGGCAGACAAGTCCAAGGAAATATTGTAGGAATGTCTGTCCATTACTGAGGTTAACTGAATGTTAGTGTTTATATTATTTCTATGAAAAAGGGAAAACAGAGGCATTCTAAGTGTCAAATCAGTCATGTATCTCACCTTGACAGGCCCTGTGTAGGCCCTGCGGAAAGTCTTTAACATAACTCCAATTGTGAAACAGGTTGGAGATGCTCTGCAGAGAATGTTTTTTATTATGTGGCAAATTACATGTTATTATGAAAGTATGAAGAGGTTCAAATTACAAATCATGCAGTCTTGGAGGGCTGAACCAAAATATAAACTGCTGCTGGAAAACAAAAGAACTCTTCAGGGCAGTCGGTACACAAAATTATATTGGGCATGTTTAAGACTGTATTTAAATCTACTTCTAGGAAAAGGAGTTAACAGAAATGTGGAAGCAATACTTCAGAGCACTTCTGGACTCGAAGACCCCTTCTTGAATAAACTTATGAGAATTTCAGTAGCAGTCATAGATGTCAAATGGTCAAAGACACATCCATTGGAACAGAAGATCTCTCTGTTAGTAGGGAAAAAAGAAATTTCAAAGCATGTCTAAAGAACCTCCATGGCAGACATAAAGCCCTCACAGAGACCTTCTATTTACAATCTAGGACTGTGCTGCCAAAGCAGAAGCATAACCTGGAGCCTTGAACCAAAGCAAAATTCATCTTTTGAGAAGCGCTGTCCAGCCGGGGAGAATAATTGCCAGAACAACACAGACAACCTCAACTTCAAATGTGATCAACACTCCTGAGAGAGCTCCTGAACCAACAGCTTGGAATGGAGTTGTAAGTCTATTGATTTTACTCTGTAAACCTATTTCCAAATTCTGTAACCTGTTGTTTGACCTTTATCTTAGTAGAAGAAACCAAGACATTTAACCTTTAGCCTTAACTTGCAATAAGCATGAAGCAACACCCACAGACTACTCTGTCCTAGGGGGAGAGCAGAAGGACCTAGATTTTTTTGTTTGCTCCATCTTCTTGCTGTTAGGTTCTCAACAGTGGGAATTTATCACCATACTACAAGGCTGCTTTGGGGACTGGTTGCACAAAATAACACACGCGTGCAACATAACCCTTTCCATCAAGCTATACCTTTTCCAAGGGTTTGAAAGTAGCTTATGAAGCCTCCTCATCTAACCTGAGCTCACGTCTGTGCTTCAAATCACATCAAGCAGGTATCTGACCCTGACCTCAGGGAAGCACTCTAACCACTAGGCTACTGTGGACTAGCCAGGTTTAAAAAGAAACCTCAAGAAACCTCACCTTAAAGCAAAGAAATAATCTCAACAAACATTTGTCAAAACAAAAGGCCACAAAAAGTTTCAGTTTGAACTCATCAGCATTTTTGAAGGTAAACATACTTTGCAGAAATATCCTGCCCAGCTCTAGCTGCTTTTCAGATCATAGGTACAGACTAAAATGAGACAGAAAGCATTTCTGAGGAAAAGTCATCTACAGACAGATGGCTGAGCTGTGACCCAGATTCTCTCTACACCAGTGGAAACCCGAAATAACCCTATGGAGTACAGAAAGATAAAAATGACGCTGGTACTTCAGCTGTGACAGGATTAGCAGTTCAAGAGTCACAGGCTGGGTTTTCTATACTTCTTTATACTAATGCATGTTTCTTATGAACTCTGGAGGAAACTTATGACTTTCCACACTACACACAATCTCACTGGGGAGGGCAACTGAGGTAAAGATGTTGATGGCAGAATCCATGCACATGCCTTGACAGCTATGTAGCTCTGCCTCCAGATAGCATTTCTATAGAAAAGATCTATTAAAAAAAAAGTCTTTCTTTTTCTACTGAAGACTCATTGATAAGTTGAATATAAACAGCCAGCCACCAGCTTTATAGGCATGTTGGCTTAATTTAAGAAAACCAGTGATGGCAAATTGCTATTTACAGAACCTGATGGTCTGACCAGAAAAATGCATTCCAACATGTGGCAGACACAGAACAGAATGAGTGACATTACCATTGACCTTAAGCCAGCGTGCTGTGAAGAAGCTCAGCACTGGAAAGATAGATTTAACTTCACAATAAAAAGAAATTCTGCATGTTTCTCATGTGTATCAACTCTGCTTCTGCTTAGTGCACTGTGAAAAGCATTATCTAAATTGATAATATATTCTTCCATTATAATAGTTGTATATCTCTATGTGGTTTGGCAGCTGTTGACAACATTAAACTTTCTTTGACTAATAGAGAAAACAGACACATCTTGCCAAAAAAAAAAAAAAAAAAAGAAATCACGAGACCTCCACTGTACTAGCTACCACTGTACTAGCTACTAAAAAAGCCCACAAAACCAACAAAAAACTAACCCTTCTTCATCCTCCCAACTCCCTGCCAATCTACCCAAATGATGGCTTTTGCAGTTGAAAAAATAAAGGGTAGGAAGTGCATTTGTGCTGTTGCATCCAAGATACTTTAAAATCTGTTTCTGTGGCTGGGATTGCTCAAGTCCTTAGCAGTATATCACCTATTCTCTACATATTGTTCCTGCTAGGTCCAGCCCAACAAGCAAGTTTAGATAATGCCAACTGGATCAGACTCCACATAGAACATTTCCCAAAGGAAAGATGATTCCCTTTTTTATCTCTATTATACGAGGGGTCTAGGTTAAGGCTCTTTCTGCCTTGGAGATAATTATCTAACCCCCAGGCTCTCATGGAAGACTGCATTTTTGTTCAAGAAGAATAAGGAAGCTGGGTGAGGGAAACACTTCTCTCAGTAGGTCCTTTTGAAGTTCTTTCACCTTGGGTTGAACAGCTAAATATTCACTGCAGCCAAAGAGACTGAATAGTAACAAAGAGGACTCAAAAATTACCTTGTTAGGACAGCCATAGTAGGACAAAGGCTGACACTCAGCTCTGCTCTGGACCCTATAAAACATACAAATGCTGGGAGGGTAATTCAGTTCCAAATTCTCGTGGCCCACGTGCCCACACATGAACCGGTTTCTAAGCTTCGTATATAATCAATAATGTCTAAACAGAAATTTCAGTCACCCTGAAGCAGACACCTATCCTGGTCATCTGAAGAGCTCTTTAGACTTTGCTGTATATAATACAATCTGAGATAGCAAGATCACCTGTAGAAAGCCACTGTATCTTATTCTGTATGTCCAGTATCTCAGATGACTGCCCTATTTTTTCTTACCTTGAAGAGGAGCTAACACCACTTCCTCTTCCTTGTGCGTTCATAGAGACTAGCTTGGTATGTATGATCAGAGAACACCTACCCAACTAGGTCAGGAAGCAAAATAAGCTACAAGCACCCTAGTTTGTGGATCTCCAGGAGGCCTCAGCTGCAGTTAGCCTCAAGGTGTTAGAATTTTGGGGGAAGTGAGAAACAGGTTAAAACTGAGAAGACTTGAGACTAGATCTTCTGCAGTTTGGACTGCTAGGGAGAGGACAGAAGAGGAATGGAGAAGTCAGCTGACTAGACCATGTAACACAATCTGTTATGCACCCACAAACTTCTCAAGTGCAATGCTCTGAAGTAAAAAAACCAGCAGTATTAGATTTGCCTATACATTTGTGTCCTGATGAGTTTTTTTATTATTTGGTCACATTTGCTGAAGTATGAACTGCATTTTACTATTCCTTCTAAAACCTTTAATCCTTGTATGAGGTATTTTAAATTATAAATACTACATGTACAAGAAAATTATTAAATTTTATTAAATAATCCTAATACAGTTTTAATTATTTTCCACAAACATTCTTAAAATTTCTTTCAACAATACATGCCATCCCAAAAGAACATAAGAATTTAATTTAAACATCTATCAGTATCTATTTATGATTTCCTTAACCTTATTCATGGCTTCAGATTTTATAACTATTTGCAGCTATACCCCAAAATGAAGCTACATTCCCCACTGCATCTTATACTGTCACATATTCTTTCTTTAATGTATGTGGCCAGGTAAATATCTCTTCTTTATTAACAGCATGGATGTACATCTGTTCTCATAAATATTTACTGCCCAGGGAAGATCTACACAAGGTAAATGATGTTAACTTGCTCTTTTGTAAGACCTTTAATTTTTCTCTTGTGTGTTTAGATGTATGCTTCATACTGTACCCTGTGAAACAATAATCAGTGCATGGTAAATGTATATCTTCTTATGGATATGTGGAACAGTAAAGAAGTTGAGGAATGAGAAATAAAATTACTGTCCTCACAATGTCTCTTAATAATCCAAGTCAAAGGGCTATTTTCGGCTGAGCTCCACCTTCACACTTGCTGGACCTTCAATAGAAAGTACTAAATCTGGACTAATGCCTTTAAACTCCTTTAATTCTCTCTGGAGAGACAGAGAGGGTAAAAATCACTGCCACATTAAAGCTATTGGGAAAGCGTCAACTGACATCATTTGGGGACAGTCTCTTAAGTAAGGGTCTTCGGCAATATTCAAAAAAATATTAAGCCTGGTAACAGTATTGATGATTTCACCCACACAGGCTTAACCAAGGAGCAGTATAGTCCAGCCCAGCTAAAACCGACTCTACTGCAAAATTACTCACTTTGGCTGTCTGAACATCAGTCAGGGACACATCAAAATTATTTTAGAAAGCTACCCAGGAGAACACCTGCAATCTGTGGGAAGAAGGAACACCTGCTCCACTGTGATTATCAAGAAAGGAAGTCAGCATCTTTCGGTGCAAAACAACTCTTTCTTCAGATCAAAAGTAAAGCAGAAAGACAGTAAGTTTTTTGTGTGGAACTAGCGTCAGCACAGACAGAGAAGCAGCATGCTTGGAAGCATTTACTCTGAAAAAAACCCAAACCCAACCCACTTGAAAACAACCCTGAAATGGAGGCTTCTACAATGATTTCAATAGAGTCTTTGTAGTATTACAAAGAAAGAAGTAGACTTCAAGTATAAAATTGGGTTAAACATACACAAAGTAATTTACTCCTCACTTTTACTGTCAGTCCTCTGAAACCCCCTATTTTTTTTCTTTAATAATTCACATAGTAAAAGAAGTCAAATGCTATTCATACAGAATCCAAAATTACACACATTTGATCCAGATGATAGGATGGGTCCTTTCCCGAGGGTCTTACATTATGGAGTCACTCTTTCCACCTCTAAAATCAAGCTGCTTCTGATGACAAATGCTGCAACTCAGGTTAAACAGCATATGAAGTCCCATAGAAGTGTTTATTAGGAGTAGCTCATTCAAATCCTCCTGGTATATAGCATAATATATAAGCTCTCTTCGTAAACTTTTTCCCTGGAAAGAAAACAACAAAGAAGCTAAAAATGGCTGGAGTTCTTACGAGGCAGTGTAAGTTTTCAGGGACATAACATTTCTCCTCCTCATGCCCCCAGCCCAGCCATTTGCTACTTGTTGATCTTTTTATGAAGATAATTCACATAACACTAAATTTCAGTTCCCCACCTACAAATTTATGACAAGTTCTCAGAGATCACTATTCTTTGTGTCTGGGTGGAAGGTGATTTCTTGCTCAAAGAAGCAGTAAGATTGAGGAATGTTCTACAAGGGGAGACAAGAAAGATACCAGTAAAATTTTGCTCTTTTTATTTTCCCTTCTTTTTTTAACCTAGTCATACACTGGAATCTGCTGTACTTGAAGAGAGGGAGGAAGAGATTATGATCATGAATGTATTTAATTATCCGCACAGATTGAACTAACTTTTATAGATAAAGCATTATAAACTTCCAAGATTTTCAGCACACTTGACAGAACAAGACAGGAGAAGAATCTATAGCTCTTTAAGGGGAAGAGTCTAGTTTTTTGACAAAAACTCAAAAATGATATTTTCAAACAGAACTGGTATAGGAAAAGACGAAAACGATGTGTAATGCATTTACCATGTGAGAACCAAAATACCCTGAAACTGAGAAAAGTATTCAGAGTAAGTAGTTTAACAGATAAGCCTTTAATTAAAAAGTGGTGATTTCAGTTATCTGTGAAAATGAAGTACTGGCTTTATACTCAGCTTTAACATATGTTATGCAACATGTCAACTAGTATAGATGAAACGTGCTCTTGCTTCATCTGTTATTACAGTCAGGATATTTTTAAACTGTCCTTAGTACCTGAATGGCTAACGTTTAACTAACTATTTCACTCTGGGAGGTCCCAGCTACTTCCAACAAAAGCTAATAAAGGCAAGCTGTATTTCAGCTTTGCCTCTCCTACTTAACATCTAGAATCTCATTTGCAATTTTTTCCAGTAAAGGTCTATGTAGTTTACATACATAAATATATATATATATACAAGTATATCTGAATCATTATTTTACTAGCATAGTTAAAGAAAACAAAACAAACAAAAAAACCAGCTGCTAGTACTGTGCCTTCAAGAAAGAATTGCTGGAACTGATCACCCCTAAAAGCTATGTTATTCTGGATTGCTAATGCTTGCAAAAATTCTGCCATTTTTAGCTTTCCTTTTGGATATCCAAACTTTGGTGCAGATTAGATGTGACAGGGTAGAGGAAAAAAAAGGCTAGAATATTTTTATATGATTATATTTCAAATTTTTTCAATATTATAAAGAGATCGCTACTGTTGCTACTAACTAGCATCAATTTACTTATTCCCCACAAGTTTTCGATGCCTTCAGTAAATTTAGACTTGGGCATCTCCATTTCTTGAGGCTAGCACAGCAACGTCTGTGCCCAACAGCACACAGAAGAGTATTATATAGAGCTCATGTCCCACTGCCTTCACTTTGTCGCCTTGTGTGCAGGTAGTCCATCTGTGGCTGGGTTAGCTTTTTAGCACACGAATGAGGTAAAAACTCATGCTTCTGCAGCCCAAAGCAAAGACTTTACTCTTCTACTCAAGGTATATATTGAAGTAGTGAAAACAACCCTCTGGGTCCTGCGAAGTTATATGTTGTGCTCTCCTTAACAGCACCAGGGAGAACATAGCTTATTTTGTGGAGGGTCTTTGAAAGCAGCTGCCTGTGTACTGCACCCTGTGCCCTTGGCAGATCAGATGATGCTCTCACAGGGCTGCACAGGGTACAAAAAGAGGGACACTTACACTGGCTCAGCCCAAAGTGTCCTCTAGCTCAGCACCTGGTCCCAGGTGGTGGAGGCTCCTGGTTGACCTCCCCCTGGCTGCAGCCAAGCTGTTTGGGGCAGTACCAGGAGGAGGAAGCTTTCCAGGAGGAATCCCAGCCACTGCATGGCTCCTTTCTGTTGCCTTGCCCTGTGCTGCCTGGGTTGAGCCCTGCTGGGCAGTATCCACTGGCTCCTGGGATGCCTTCAGGGGGGTGCACTGAAGGGTGTGCTGCTTAGTGTTGCCTTCTGGTTTATGTCATTCAACATTTGGTTCCTATGGTTTAATATTTTTTATTTTTTGATCTTGGCCCTCCTTTTCCTCCGTTCTCTCTGTAAGACAGCTGTATTCCTTCCACAAATCTCATTACAATAGCTCTCAGGCTACTGCTTAGCCATGCTCTTCACACACAGACTTACAACCTAGAGAATCCACGGACGGGGACTTTACTCATGTCCAGAGAGTTCATCCTGGTATACACCAAGTCTACCATCTCCTCTGATGTATCTTTTCAAAGTTCGGATCCCTGCACATGAATCACAAACAGAAGAGATATAAGAAGAGCTTTAAGCAAATTGGCTTATTAGTTCCATGCTTCCTTTCTAAGCATTCAAGTTATCTGCCCAAATGGTTGTTTACTGAGTTACATTCCTCCCTCACCATTGTGTTTATCAACTATTTAGGTTACAACAGAAAATCCTTTAAGCATGACCTTGTCTCCTGAGGCCCTAATTCAGCAACATATTTAAGTATGCATGAGCATGCAGCCTTGTTCAGTGAAATACCATCAGTTTCTTTGATAACTACCACACACCTAGTACAAGCAGCTTGCTGAAATGGGACGATAGTACCTTTTGTGTACACAAGTAATATTTTCAAGCCAAGTGAAAACAGAAGCATATAAGAGAATATATGGTCATGAAAGATACAATTTGTTATTGTGGGAAAGCATACAGTTAAGAAGTCACATATTTATGAATGACTGCCTGTAATTAAAAGTCATTCCCCTATTATAGACTTGGGCAGAGATGATTCAGTATCACTTCCAGTTATTACTGTAAGATCATGGAAAACCAGAAGACTTCTATGAAAAGGCAAACCCAAATACAACCTAATCTAAATATTCCCGGAGATTTGACTATTTCCAGGAGTTTTGATTCAAATGACAAGAGAGAAGGATAAAGCAAAACAAGATAAGATCATGGACTTCAGCTATATTTTATCTATCTAAATTAATCTTGCAACTGTCCAAGTGTCCTGGTTTCAGCTGGGACAGAGTTAACTCTTCTTAGTAGCTGGTACAGTGCTGTGTCTTGGATTTAGTGTGAGAATAATGTTGATAACACACTGATGTTTTAGTTGTTGCTAAGTAGCGCTTATCTTCAGCCAAGGACTTTTCAGTTTCCCATGCTCTGCCAGCAAGCAGGTGTGCAAGGAGCTGGGAGGGAGCAGAGCCGGGGCAGCTGACCTGAACTAGCCAAAGGGGTATTCCATACCATGGAACATCATGCCCAGTATATAAACTGGGGGAGCTGGCCGGGCAGCGCGGATCGCGGTTCGGGAACTAACTGAGCATCGGTCAGCGGGTGGTGAGCAATTGCATTGTGCATCACTGTTCCCCCCCCCCCTTTTTTTTTTTGGTATATTCCTTTTCATTACTATTATTATTATTATTATTATTATTATATTTCATTATTATTATTGCTAGTATTATATTTTACTTTAGTTATTAAACTGTTCTTATCTCAACCCACGAGTTCTGCCTTCTTTCCTGATTCTCCTCCCCATCCCATTGGGAGCGGGGCGGGGGGGACAGACAGGGAGTGAGGGAGCGGCTGTGTGGTGCTTGGCTGCTGACTGGGGTTAAACCACGACACCAAGAAACATGACATTCAAAACAGAACTATCCTAGTGAAAATGCAGGGAACAAAATAACCTTGTATCCCTGGACACAGAATTTTCTTCATTTCTTGCCATCAGCAGATTGAGACACACAGGGTAGCCCTGGCAAAACACTGAAGTGCAGAACACTGGTAAATAATCTACAAAATCTAAAATTTAAAAAAATTAACAACCAAAAACCAAAATAATTCCTGGCAGATTAGAGTACCTAGAGAGGCAATGATGAAGATGAGTGTCATGGTTTAACCCCAGCTGGCAGCTAAGCACCATGCAGCTGCTCGCTCACTGCCCCCCCACCCCTGCGATCGGGGAGAGAATCAGGAAAAAAAAACTCGTGAGTTGAGATAAAGACAGTTTAATAGGACAGAAATGAATGAAAAACAATGATAATGATAATAATAATATGACAATAGTAATACTAAAAGAATTAAACTATACAAAGCAAGTGGTGCACAATGCAATTGCTCACCACTCGTTGACCGATGCCCAGTTAGTTCCCGAGCCGCGATCCCCCCTCCCAGCCAGCTCCCCCAATTTATATACTGGGCATGATGTCATATGGTATGGAATAGCTCTTTGGCCAGTTTGGGTCAGCTGTCCTGGCGGTGTCCCCTCCCAGCTTCTTGTGCCCCTCCAGCCTTCTTGCTGGCTGGGCACGAGAAGCTGAAAAATCCTTGACTTACTTAGTATAAACACTACTTAGCAACAACTACAAACATCAGTGTGTTATCAATCAAAATTATTTTCCTACTAAATCCAAAACACAGCACTATACCAGCTACTAGGAAGAAAATTAACTCTGTCCTAGCCGAAACCAGGACAATGAGAGATGCAGCACTTTTACCACTGCAGAGTTCAGATTTCTGTTTCAAAAGGGCAATATTAGGATCAGTGTGTTAAAACACCCTGACAAAGATTGATGATTATGTTTTAGTCCTGTTAACAAGAAGAAGGAAAATGTTTTCCGTGCATTTTAATTTTAAATGCAATTTATCCTTTACATAGGTTTTAGTCCATATGTAAGCAGGTAACTCTGGCTGTCTAAAGATGATAGCTTTCTCATTGTGTGATGTTTTTAAGCAGAAGCAGACTTCTAGTAGCCTACCAAGGATAATTTGTAAACTTTTGTATACAGCAAAAAACCCATACAAATAAGTTATCTTCTACTACTTCTTTCATAAGAAATGCAATTTTCTAAAACAAGAAACTTAAAGACTGTAATGAGTAGACACTCCTTGACTGTGTGTCTTTAAGGTAAACTGTATGGACTGGTCCTTTGTCACATAGTATTTAACCTTTTTATCAAGCAACTTGTGGTTAGTAAAAATGGTTGCTTCAGGAAAAGTGTAATGATGGCACATCAGGTGTAGAACAGGAATAAGGGCAGAGTGAAAATGTAGGAACCTGCACAGTGGGGTAACTTCAGTCCCTTCTAATAAAATACCCTTTATGGAGGCTCTACCTGCAGATTAGGATAAACAAAGTGCAGTCTGGTGAGGCAGTGGATAAAAATTCAACAAATGACAAGTATAATTAATAGGACTGTGTAATGTATGAAAGAAGGAGAAAGAACTAGGATTAGAAGGATAAGTACAGGAATGCACAATGCAATTCTGGTGTCCTTGCTTCTTATCTGTATGGGATTGTGGAAACTTCCTCACCATTCAAGTTGAAAAAAAAAATCCAAAAACCACAAACCAAAACAATGATTAAACAACCGCTGGCACATTTGTACAGGTGTAACCGATCCTGGTTTCCAGTCTGAAATAAGCCTATATATCGCTTCCCTATGTCTCACCTGGCCTTGCTTTCTAGGACTAAAAAGGATGCTGAAAGCTGAGGAAGATATACAGGAGACCCACAAAGGCAATGGCTACAGTGATGAGTAATTCTGCACAACAGCAGCGGGTCAGTAGATCAGGGTAGTTCTTGCTGATGCCCCTACCTCTGTGATAATCTTCCTGGGTTTTACTTAGGACTAGATTTAAGATTTCCTAAAGTAACCTTAACATTCATGTGATCTGAAGGTGTCTGAAGGACCAGTTTAAACCTGATGTCCCCATAAGGAGGTAGAACATATTTCATATGCAACTGGAGCAGATCTTCCACATTAATTTCTCCATGAGCAATCTGGTTTGCGCACACCACCACTACTCTGTGAACCTACATAGCAAGCGGCATCTATCAGGGGACTGTCTTCAAAATGGCATATTACTCCACATCATCCTAACCTGCACAGCCAGAGTATTTCAAGTACTGAGCAACCCGTCTTATGTAAAGACGTCTAATTAGTTTCTCAAAACGAAGAGTGAAAGAAGGCTGGACATATTGTAAAAGTGATATTTTGCTCCTAGAAAGGTAAGTACTGAAATACTCTTGAATCTATTCGGCAAAAGGCTTGATTACAGCCAGAATTCTTAGTTTAATCCTCATGAATCCAAATTCAAAATTAAATGCAGTCTTTTTTAATGATCGTCACTGTTGAAACAAACAATTTGATCCCTTGGTATTTAGCTCAAGTAGTATTAGCAATCTGATATAGAGATCACATAGAGGTAGTCCTGAAAACTTTGTCAAGTTTAGAGGTACATGAGATGAAGTACTCCCTGCACCCTCTGGATTTGACTGCAGCTTTGTCTGGACTCCCTTTTGGTGACTAGAGCTAGACAAGATGAATTTTCACGTGATGGCTTTAGATCCAAACTAAATGTATTCTGGAGGGTGTACTTATGAAAGTCTTGCTTTATTGGGCCCTGTAGAGTCCTAATGGCTTGCAGTAGCCTGTTACAGTCAGGAAGTCAGACTAGAAGGTCTTTACCAGTTCTATGAATAGACAGAAGCCATGACATTGGCTCTATTTACAAATGATCCATATAAAAGACTGTGCATGTGAGTGCAGGGATAGAGAAAGCAGGAAGGGTAACAATTTTTCTGGAAGAACAGAAAATGTGGACCAATGACTCCTGCTGATCTAGACAAAAGCATCAGCACAATTAGCTGCTGTTCTTTTCTGTTAGCAGCACCTAAATCTCCTTGAGAGATTTCAAACCTCCTCTCTTCCATTCAACCCAACATAAGATTTAATTACTGAAAAGGCTTGGATTTTTTTCTGTCCTTAAAAAAAAAAAAGGAACAGTTTCAGGTGAAGTTGAAGCTTTCACAGTTACTCACGTATCTTTAATGCAGGATGTAACAAGGCCTTCAGTACCAACTCTCCAAGTACACTCCCTGCTGTGGCATTCTCACTGACTCAAAATAACTCAGTGTGCAGTGCAGAGATACTAGTCTTTAATTAGAGACCAGAACAGTTTCAACATATGGGTCCAGATTCTATTCAAAGCAACTGTACTACAAGCGCACAATCCACCTTTTGTTGAGTTCAGCAGAAACATAACCTCCTGCCTTCAGTCTAGATATAATACAACCCTCCCTGAAATCAGTGTAAGTCACAATGGGATGAATAATCAAGACTCGGACTAGTAACTAAAGTAACTGTTTATTGAGGTTTGTAAAACCCCTTTCCTTCACCCCTTAATAACCAGGCTGCCAAAGTTTGGAGCCAGGGCAAGTGGTTCCCATTCTGTTCCTACAGGGTTTTCTGAACAACAGCGCAGGCAGGTAAAAAAAAATCTGAAACAATACTGAGGTTTTTGTGTGTGTGCAATCTCTATAAATAAAGTTCATTTACAATAAAAAAAAGAATCTGCATAACTTTAGAACGAAGTAGTATGATGTGAGCTTGAAATATTGTAGGACGTTGGCTGTAGCAAGATCAAGGGTGGATCTACTGAGAAGAGAGAGCTCTCCCTGCTGCAGGATGCATGTAAGGTCCAGGCACTGGGTTTGGACATATATCTCCCTGCTTCCTCCTTCCATCCCTACCTCCTCTCCTCAGCCTCCCACCTCAAATTAAAGCCTTTAAGGAAAAGAAAACCAAACTGCCTTTGCTTTGGTTTTCTCTCCGAAAGCTAAGTTGCAGGGCGGTTGTTTTATTTTAGGTCTGGCAGTCCCATCAATTGCCCTAGCCGCCTTGGCCAGGGCACAGCGAACTGACACACAGTCTGATGCTCTGAAAAGGCTGGAGGGTAAGGAAGTGACACGCAGTGACCGTCTGTCCAACAGTTATGATTAAGGCAATTGGAAATGTAGCACATACTAGGGTTTTATTTGAAAAAGAAAGAGTCAGTAAAGTCACTAAAAAAGGATTTGTGTGTTTGTTTTCATTTTGACAGGTAAAGGTAAAGCAGCTTATTGCTTTGAAAATTCCTGACAGTCTTCATAGGGCAACTGTAAAGACATTAAAAGCTCCTTTAAACTGGGATGATAGCAGTAAATGAAGCTCTTTTCTTTGCTAGCACTGGCTGTTTTAAGAGAGTTATATGGAAAAGAGCTGGTTCCCTGAGAACGATAAGTATCCACTCAGATTAACAAGGTATTTTAGGGTGTCGTTATTACCTGGCAGGAAATAAAGTGTGCTGCAGACTGCATGAAGAAAGAAAGCTTTTCTCCTGAACAGCAAATGCAGTATCCAAATCTATCAGGAATGCTACAACTAGTGGTCAAAATATCTCACAGAAAATACGATTTAATGGGCTACTTCATTGTTCATATTTCTATTAACAAATATTGGCTTTGCCTTCCAGACATTCTACCAAAATTTTGTAAGCTGTATACAGCCACAGTGTATGACTCACTTCATGAAATACCTTCTTAAACAGATCAGTGTATATGAAAGAAGGTTTCCATGATGAAATGCAGCCTTCACAAACTGTCCTAAAGGCATTCTAGCCTTTGGATAGTCAAAGCGTGTCCCTTTAATCTCTTTTTTTCTTCCTATAGCTGCTGCCTTCCTTGAAGACACTTTTTAGAGAACATTTTCCTTAAAAAAAAAAAAAAAGAAAGAAAGAAAGAAAAGCAAAGAACGCCCAAACAATCATCTACACTGCAGAAATTCAATTCTACTCCAATAAAAATTTATCTATGCGACAAATGAGTTTGTGATGCTCATTGTGCTTTCACAAGACAAAATCCTTCACCTGGAAAGGAGAAAAGAGTTTTTTCCCCCTACTGAAAAGCTAAGATTAGAAAACACCTACTACATGAGAGAATTAACTGAGAAGAGCAGCCTACTGTAAAAGCAAGGCAAAAACACAAACAGCAATAGCAACTTTGCAAGGGGAATTTTGTTAATAACTTAAGAGATCATAACTTCAACATCAGCTTGAAATGATTCACTATCTATACCAATTTTTTCCTATGATAAGAGCTTCCATGCAATTAAAACAAGTCCATGCTTCTGAAAAGCCTTGTAAGGTAAAAAAGGCAGAATATTTTCCTTGCTCATGATGATTACCCAGTGAATACACTCAAAGCATCTGAAATGAGAGCCTGCATTTTTCAGCTGTGTTTGTATCTGTTCAGATACTCATCTGTTCCCTTGTGGTGAAAACACAAAATGTACAGTAATATGTAATGTCATCCTTTAGCCACAACAGTCATGGCTCATGCCCAAGTAAAGCGTTTCCTTCCATAAAAGAGACGGTACTCATTTCCTATACTTCACTTTGCTATTGGAATTGAATGGTCATCAGAATTAAGCATCAATTTATCAACCCTTCTTATCCAAAATGCACTGCAGGCAACGTAGTGCAGCTGACCACACTGTGATCCATCAGTACTGCATCACTCCATCCAGGACATTTCCATCACTTCTGTATTCAGGGTGTCCATTTGTCACTTGGAGCACATGTGACTAAGCAGTAGTTTGACTAGGAAGAAGACTTGAGAAGATCACATTTGACTTGAGAAGATCAGAAGGAGACTTAGACCGAAAAGTTCACCCTTGTACTGAAGGGTGACTTCCCGTGGGTTATCCTGAAGGGAGTTTCTGTTTAGTTTTAAAAAAATATCCAATCCTTAACCTCGAGTGAGCTTAGTTTGGGTCACTTTGACAAGCTAAAAACAACTCTGACATCAGATACTCCTAACACATTTGCTCAGAAAGGGAGAACTCCGACTAGTTCTTTACAGGGCATATGGAAACCTTAAACACCACTCAGAAGGTGACATGGACAGAGAAGTGCCCATGATACTGGGAGAGCCACTGCAGCATGCGGCATGCACCACAGAGTGCCTTCATTAGTCAAGGCACCAATGGACAAGAAATTATCTTAAAGATGATCACTTCAAGTGACAGAGGGAGCTTTTTGGGCGCCATGTGGTCAACACCACTTTACCCACTTGGTTTGATGAGTGCTGTGCAGTGCAGTGAGGTGGTATTTATGCCTTGCACCACTATTACCTGCTACAGTCTATCTGACAATTAAGCCAGTGGGGCGCGTGGCAAGAAGGGAACAAAATCTAGCACAGACTAGTGGCTCCCAGGTTTTTGCTATTATCATGAGTTAAGGAATTTGCGTTTGAAACTCAGATATTTCCAGTTGTTGGAAGTTTTCTGTATTAAAGTTCAAATTTTAATGAATATAAGCAATGAAGCAATTTAACTGGAAGGGCTGTATTTGGTTTGATAATGTGAGATATTCTCTACACAGTGCAGAATGCAACTAGATCTTTAACCTAATGTGAGAATTTTTTTCCATTATAGTGAAATAATGGAAATCTTAGGAGCATATAATCCGCTTTCAAAGAACCCTTCAAGTCTCTATAAGTTTCTCTCAACTGAACCTTTTATGGTTCACTCATCATCGGTTTGTTCCTGCTGTGAGTGTTTACCATTCCTATAACTGAACTGCCATGCATGCCTGCATGCATCTATATATATGCGCATACACACACCTGCCTCCTCAGATTTTATTAATGCAGCTGTGTATGAGCACTTAAAAAGCTATGTCATGCACAGCATTTAGGAGCACTGTCAAATGTATTGGCTAATGAAGAGCACAACATATGGTATGTTAATTGTCTCACATTGGAGCTGAGGTGAGCAAGCAAGGAGGAAACAGATTCAAGCTGACAGTACTGTATCGGTTCTGGTATCCCAAAGTATATGGCTTCTTAGCTGGGAATCATGGATAACCTGGAAATGGAAAACATGCTGCAGCAGTCCTTATCTGGATGCAGCGCAGGCATGCAACACTTCAGTGTAATCATACATGGATCTTATCTCTTATTTAATTTTTAATTGACCAAGACATTTCTGGTCACTTTCTAGAAGTGCAAAAGTAGATGTGCATAGATTAAAAATACCCATAATAGCTAGGAAAATAGCTGGGAGATGGGGTTTAGCTTCTCTCACTACCTAAGAGATTAATCCATGTTCTTCTTCAAACTGAGTGTTTTCCTCTTTACCTCCACTACTAATCTTCTCATCAAGTCCAGAGGGGAACAGATCAGTACTAATGACACTATAACCTCTACAATCTCCCCAATTATCTTTCAGTTCTTATTGGATTCACATATAGAGAATAGCACTATATAGCTAAATCCTCTGTGACAGTCACAGAGAGGCTCTTCAGCATCCAAAGGAAAAGGTAAATCTAACAGCATCCAATTCAAAAGCTTTCTACTTCTAATTCAGACATACTGAGAGTGGGGGTGAATCAACGGTGAAAACAATTTGGAAGCAATTGTTCAGCATGTTGGGACACTTTGCCTGTCTATGCCACTTGCTGTAACTAAAGAGTTTAGCAGCTCTCACTCCCAGGACTAAACCACTATGACCAATTATTAAAACAAGTGTTTTGCATTGGCATTTCAAATAGCGGATGTGCTTTTTGTAATTGCTTTGCCTAGTCAGTGGAATGCTGTCATCACTTATGCCCGCTGGTGCATAAATTTACAAACATCATGCAAATGCACTATTTGTAATAAAACTGGCTAATGAACTTTAAAGGCCAATTATTTGTATATGTCTGCTGGCTCAGAGTAATCATGTGTCATTCAGATTTACACTTACATACTTGCCGTAGTGCAATTTTAATCACTTGTTAATCTATGGTTCATGATAAGCATCACAAGTAAAGCTAGATGGAAAATGGGTTTCTCAGACTGTGAAGGTCTGATACTTCCAAGACTGGGGTAGAAAGCAAAATAGAACTTGGAAGCTCTTTCAAAAAAACCATACCACAATTCAAATGACAGGCAGCTCCCAAAATCCATGTGCCAAGGGGTAACCACAATACCATTTCCTGCAGGACGCCAGTGGGTGCCTGTGCCCCAGTCCCCTGGGCAAGCTGGGACACTGCCTGAGGGGTTCCTCCTATGGTGGATCTGCACCAGATCTATGCATCTGTGTAAGAATGCAGACTGTTTTGCTGATTTTGCTAACAGACTGACAACAGACTGTTGTGAGAGGATTTCTGTCAAACTCACTGGGCGCTTGGTTTCTACAAACAGTTTTTCCAAGTAGCTGAATCTGGCATCTTTTTATTTAAACATTTGTTTTCCTGATGTGGCTCCTAGAAAGAGCTTTCAGACAGGTAGATTGACACCCTCTTGGCCCACTTCCACATCTGGGTATTCTTTTTCTGCATTAACTTTTCTTGCTTGTCTTTGTCTTTCCTCAACCAAATCGGCACTATCCTAGTTGTTGTGATAACAAAGGGTTATGATAAGATAATTAAATACATAAAGCAATTATCATCAGGAGTTAAAGGCTGTCTGCTGGCCAGACAAAGATGGCTTGGATTCAAAGCAAGTTCCCTGCTCTCACTGGTCTCAGACTGGGGGAAATCTGCTGGCCAGACTGGAATTACTGTCAATGATTTACCACCAGCAGAGGAGCGGAGTGAACCCCCTAGGGGCTACTCCTGACTCTGTCACTGACCTTGGACTAGTCCCTTGACTTCTCTACGCTTCATCTTACCTATTGCAATGCTTAACTGTCTAGAGTGCAGATTTAGAAGTTTAATTAAGCTTTGCAAAAATGTTTAAAACCCTCAACATGAGGCTGTTCTTTTTTTGCTTTATTCTCTAATGTCCCCTGCACCAAAAATAACAAGTAAAAGAGGTAAACTCTTAGAAACAAACACCTAGAAGAAAGCTGCTGTACTGCTCACTTCACTCAGCATTCACCATCACTCTGCCAAAAATGAGAGTGCAGACCCACTCCTGCTGAGGATGCCATTTCCGCAGTGACTGAGGTGTGGTGAGAGCTTGTCACCTAGCTGATGCTGCATGTAGTGACACTGAAGCCCCCAGGAAATTCTTCAAGAGAACAGTTTGTTAATGTCACCGCTAAAAACTCTCATTAGAAAAATCATTGCTAAGAGTAAATGCCTTCCATCTTTATACTCTTCTTTCTGTCTCCTCAGAGCCTGGTATTTATTTCCACTGGGAGCCAGGGAAGTGCAAGAATCTGTCATACTGTCATAACAGAAAGAATTAAAAGAACCTGCTAACTCTGGGAAGCGTTAAGTCTTTTTGTATTTTTTTTTCTCTTTTACCTAGTAAAGAAAATGATAAAATTTCACCTCCGGAAAGAGAGGAAGTTAGGAATGGGAGGGTGGAAAGATATGAGAATAAATGTTGTAGGTTCACTAGGAACCAATACTAGGAGAATAAGCTAGAAAAGAACTCAGGTAAAAAGCAATTGAGCCTTTTCAGAAAGCCCCAGGCAAGTGGAAAAAACCCTGCCTCAGTAATACACATAAGATCAAGGGACACTTCATTAAATCAGTTTTTATGTGATTCATTGGGGATCAAACTGTGCCAGCCCTTGCACAGACAATTGCTTTGGTGCAACAAGGAGAGTTTTAGAGAGGTGAGGGTGGAGGGACATCGCACATGCACAAATCTGCTCTGGGTAGCGAGGGCAGGCTGGGTCCTCTAAATCCAGTGCCTCCTTCCGAGGTCTCCCCTGTTCCAGCCCACTGAGCGATTCCTCTCTGTTCTCAAAACTCATTGCTCTCCTATTTTATTCAACATCAACACAAAGCAACTCAAGGAGACTGAGTGACACTTCAAATTAAAATACTAGCAGTGCCTTGACAACTGACAGCCCTGTATTTCCTTACATCTAATCACAGCAGAACTGTCTTACAGTATGCTGCTTGTACCCGACCCGAGAAAATGCTGATGGAGTTGGCCTCAGGCAAGAGAGAGGTTCGAGCAAGGAAGAACTGGAAACTTTTGAGAACTTTATTCAGCTGTGACCTTATTTTCTATTGATCCCTCCAAGTCACAGTTTTCAGTTCTTTCGGGGCATAAATTCAGTTTCTGAAGGGTAACACAGTTCCTGCTACTGCAGGAATGGTCTCTGCAGATTGTTGCCTTCTCTAAATCTCCCTGGAAAGGTTAAACATCACTGCTCAAATTCTTTCAAGGTCTTTCATCCAAACACTACATAGCAGTTGAATCAACAAAGTTCAAAATAAAACAGAATGCATAAACCAACAGCTATCTCTCCCAAGGGCCAGGTGATTTCCGTCCTCACCAAATCTTCCTGCTTCTAGTAGTTACTTCCCACTTTTTCTAGGCACAGTTTTATTAAGTAAGAGAAATATCAGCTCACATCTAATAGCTCCCTTCCCTCAGATCTTTCCCCCATGAGCTTTCTCCAGATGAACAGCAGATTCTTACAATCATCTGACCTTGTGGTTGTGTGTTAATCTACTCAGATGTGGTCTATACCTACATTTAAAGGGACTTCAGAGGAGGCTTGTTGATGCTAAAAACCCCCAACATACTCCTTTGTTACAGGTCCTACCTCTGGCTAACAGATGATGCCTTGCTCTAGCAAGCTGACCTGCTGAAAGTGGTCCCTGTGTTAGTGATGCTGTGGTGGGTGCTCTGGCTGGACATGCCAGAAGGTTTGTCCTCAAGAAAGCACCCAAAAGGACAACCAGTTACTACAGATAAGTTTTATGAGACCACAAACAACCCTTGAAACATGGGAAATTCACCTGCAAGAAGCAAAAGAAATTACAAGACTCAAAAATAAGTGTCCTCTCTGGCTACCTGGAGGAGAGCTCCTTCTCTCCAGTCTTTACTCCATCAATTTCCAGTAGTTTCCAAAGTCGCAATAAACTACCCAGTCCCTTCCTGGTCCATAGGAATGGGTTCTCTCTGTCACCTCTGCAGTGTAGACATTGCTCCCTGCTTTTCTCAAGGAATCTCCCCTGGTGCTGCAGGCAGGTACAAGGACAGGGACATTCCCCATCACTGCAGGCTTCTCCCTGCTGAATGGATTCGGATGCATTTGGTTACCCAGTCCCTATTGCAGAGGTCTCACCTGGCCCGGAATAAGCACCCAGGCCACAGCAAGAAGGCAGCTTTCCTGTCTGCTGCACAGCCACAGCCTTATAGCTGAACCAACAGATAGTAATGAATGTAAACAGGCAAATATAAGTGATGCCATCCATCTGTAAACCACAATTACATTTTAATTTACTAAGGAAACAAGCTGAGGAAAAAGCAGTTCCTAATGGTTTGGAAGTAAGCAGCCCTTGCGCAGCGGTGGAGGCTGGTGGCTGCATGGCATCGCTCTGCTCTGCAGCAGCTCCCTGGAGAACACGACAGCAAAGTGACGCTCCCAGCTCCTGAGCTCCTTTGCAAAACAACATTTTTATTTCTCCCTCTCTTTTTGCTGCCTTATCCAAAGGCATGACTTAAAGGAGCCCCTGTTTTGAAAGCACAAGCAGTACCTATAGGAAGGGAACAATATTGACAATCCTCTCCGCTCTGACGGGGAAGTTTCAGTGTGCCCCTTCCTTCACCTCCAGGGAATCCAGATTCTGGGGCAATAAACCCCATAATCCCTGTCCTAAAGAGTTAACCTAAGTAAACCAAACCTCCAGAGGAAAGAACCAGAGAACAAACAAGTAAATCTTTTGTATAACCAGTGTATAAGATGCTCTAATAAAGAAGACCATTTTATTACTGTTATTATTGAGCTCAGCTTTATACAAACTGAACCATCTTTTTTGTTTTTTAGATTCTTGCACTTCTAATGTTTGCACTGGTTATACGCTGTTTATGATCTAAGCTCTCTCTGTTACATATTTGGAGCCAGTTTCTCATTCCTTACACAATGTCTGACTTTCCACCAGGGAACCGTTATGGTTTGGGGTAATCCTTCTCCCAACACACAGCTATACCACAGCCTCCCAGTGGCAATAACAAGCCAAGGCAGCATACACAGTACTTCCACTAACCTCTGTCTGTGCAACTCATAAACAACAGTAGCACTAACATTTCCTCCCTTACTATTTGAAAATACATCCTTTTCCTCAGTGCTATCAACAGAACTCAACATAAATTTAAGTAAGTGCCAATAGCATGGCAGCAGCAGCTGCATTTAGCAGAAATGAGAATGATGCTTCTGATGTTATCTTTTTTTTACTTCAGGAAGCAGTTTTTAAGTAATTTTTGGCATTCAGAAACAATATACAGACATGAATGAACATAATAAGTGGTTTATGTTTGCTTCTTATTAAAGTAGCCATTTTTCTGTTGCTCTGGGAGGAAAGTTAGTTTGCTATTCTACTCAGTGGTTTTATTTTAAAGGTTCACTCATTTCAGTTTCTGAATAAAAGTATTTAAAAAACCCCAACCTACACCTTTGTTATTGTTCTTATGAAGGTACCATAGTGCACATCAGCTTCCCGAAGGTGCGAACAGCTCGTCTGTTTTGTGGCTGTTAACACCTTGGTCTTACACTTCGACATTAATTCATGGGAGCAGCTAAAAATATGTGTAAAATTTTATTTTACCTTTTCTTTTAAAAAAGTAACACACAGAGCAATAGTAATGTACATTCCAATAGAAACCTTTATAAGCCACTCATTTTCCTCTTAAACAGCAGCTTTCCAGTTTCTTTCTTGCACAAGTGTTTATTTGATCAAAAGAGTTTATATCAGGCTTTCAATGAAAAACAAAGCACTTAGGTACTATACAAGTTACAGAATGATTCAAGAAGTACTTCTGCCAGCCTTGCGTAGAGGTTGGAGCATATCAAGAAGGTACTCACTGGACTGAGCCACAGTGCTCTGCCCAGATATACTGCTTTAGACTTTAATGACTTCTAGGTGGAAGAGCAGAATAAGGAAACAGCCCTTGTGCCTTTTCTAAAATATAAAGTCTCAAAAATTGCTTCTATTTATTTAGTAAGACTGGTAGAAGGATGCTTTTCACCTGCAGCCTCTACAGGATGCACTGGGAGCATATCAGTGATATCTACATACAGTGGAACTGAGTAGAAAAACAACTCCCTACCCATCCCAAACTTTTAAATATTTTTTTTTTAAATGTCCTGTTTTAGACTAGACCAAAACCCAGTTCTGCACATTTTTTCCTCAAAGGAGGAGTTCCCAGACTGGCAAATATTCCAATGAGTAAAGTATTTTCTGGGACACAGGAGCACAACTTCAAATTTCCCTTTGGATTCAGCAATCTTGTTCTTACATATCTCAGGAAATGCTCTTTACACTGGTTAATCGTATTCAGGAGTCTCACTTCCTAAAATTTCATCCAGAAATACTATCCCAAACCTGGCACACATCTCCTGATGACTTGCATGACTATTGCTATGTTCTTGAGGAGAGTTTCAATGTCAGTGAATTATTTATTAAGAAAATCGGTTTAAAAAATGTTGCTGGCAAATCTGCCAGTCCGGTCGTACACACTCGGCCATGAATGAATAACCCTGTTCAAGATCATCCAAGCTCAGGAAAACCTCTTTTTCCACCCAGGGACATGCCAATGCAGTACAGTCCTTCTCCCAGCTGGCAAGCTGATTCTAGGTCTTCTGAGTTGGCCAGGCTGCTCCTGGGCTCTGCAGTTTCCTTACCTAAATCCTAAGCCTTTGCTTCTTACCCACCATTTCAACATCTCTTGTCATGAGAGCACATTTCCTTTAACTCTGTAGCTGGTCCAGTTGTGATCTGTTCTTTGACAAGCCCTCCAGACTTTGTAAAGCTTGCAGCTCCACATTATGTTTTTTGGCTAGACTACTGGTACTTACTGTAATACAGAGGAGCTCCAAAACTTGGAGCTGGATTTCTTTAATATCTTGGATTTTTTCTTAAATATACAATTTTTAAAGAAGAGATCAGAAAATGAAGGCTTTAGGAAATTTTATTCAGCATTCCTTTAAAACCTATGTATAAAGCAAGGCTGTGTGGCAGTCAGGAAATTCCACCTCACAGATCGTGTTTCCCTTGCTCAGAGTTGCTCTGTGGAGCCAGCAAGGGAGCTCTGGCTACGTCTGCCCAGGTTTCAGGTAAGCAAGGAGTGTGCAAGCCGACAGGCGCCCTGAGAGAGCAGAATGGAGCTGGTGGCCTCAGAAATCCTGCACTGACTGCAGCTGCGCGGTCCAGAGCTGCTCTGCTGGCAGGGCAGGCGGCAGCCCACCGCAGACATGCTGGGGCCACAGACCCCATCACATCACATACGTGATTGCTCTCCCTGCAACAGTTTCTGGTTAAAAGCAATTGCACAAAGTTACAGCTGGACTTTCTACAGTGTTAAGAAAACAAGGAAGAAAGAGTTCAGCCTATTGATTTTCACACGATCCCAACAATTTAGGAGAAGGAGTGGTAGGTGGTTTATTTCTCTCCCCTCCCTTTAAAGTTCAGTCTTTAAATTACTGTTCTAGTAAGTTTGTTTTGGTTCTCTCCTCAAGGTGAGACACCACAGTAAATTTCCACTCTAAAAGGCTTATAGTACATGAAGTTCAGTAGTGTACTGTGCAGACCTTTGCTGAGTATAGCCAACTCACAGCAATAAACTCTTTTGCCTTGACAAATTCTGCATCTTGTAGGAAAAATATTATCAGGACCCAGTAAAAGGTACTGGATTAAAAAAAAAAAAGGACAGTGAGAGAGAGAGAGTATTGAATGCTAGAAAAATACATGCAACCTGAAGTGCTAAAAGGTCAGTTAATTTAAATATTCATTTTCTGTATGTATGCAATTATATAAGAGCAAATATCACAGCCTTTAAGATCAATACTGAGTAAAATGAGACACTAGTCATGGTGCTCAGGCATGGCACTTTGCTTATGTCCCCACTCCAATCACAAAACTGGCGATATCTGAGCTGGCTTAGTCTTAGCTTTTGTGTTTAGTCATGGTCCAGCTGGAGCAGCGTGGGCCTCTCTGTTAACTGATGTCGCATCCTTTTCTGGCAGGCTTTGCAGTAGTGACTGTGACAGGTAGCAAAGCTCCACAGGTTGTAGCTAGTCTCACGTCCTTGGTATATCCCACTTAATCGTGTAAAACAGTTAACTAGCAAGCACAGATACACCAGCAGCAGATGATGATTCCTATCGGTATAGTATCATCACAAAGTCATGAGGGATGCAAGGCTAAAAGAGAAGTAGAAACCGAGGGAGAAAATCAGCAGACTTAAATAGATTCAGTAGAAAGATACAAGAGGTTACTCAAGTCGCACAGCTCCCATAGGGCAAAGGAAACTGCCTGGTACAGATTGCTCAGTTTCAGAGGAAGGAAGACAAGAAAAAGGAAAAGGAAAAGGAAAAGGAAAAGGGAAGGGAAGGGAAGGGAAGGGAAGGGAAGGGAAGGGAAGGGAAGGGAAGGGAAGGGAAGGGAAGGGAAGGGAAGGGAAGGGAAGGGAAGGGAAGGGAAGGGAAGGGAAGGGAAGGGAAGGGAAGGGAAGGGAAGGGAAGGGAAGGAAGGGGGGAGGGAGGAAGGGAGGAAGGAAGGAAGGAAAGGAAGGAAGGAAAAAAAAGAAGAAATCAAACATACACGTTTGAAATGGTCAGATAGCTGGTAAGTATACAAAGGAAAAAGCATTTCTGAGACTGTCCATTTTAATTTGTTTCTATGATTTTTCTTTTCCAAAGTTCATTTTTAGCCTTCTGTACTTATTCAAGCTTGGATGCTGCACAAACAATGAAATCTTAGGCAACTACTCAAAAGTCTAACAAAAATACAGTAACAATCTGAACAAACAATGGCTAATAAAAATGAAATCAGACTCAACTGGCCAAATTCACTTTGGTTATGCCAGTGTAATATTTTGCATTTAAGCTAACATAGCTAAGTAATAATTGGCTCAGTACTTTTGAAAGTCCTTTGGGATACACTCTTAAAAAGGAAAACTAATTGTATGTGGGAGCTCAGGTAGAGGTTTAATTTATTAGAACAGAAAAACACAAAGGCCCTGAACCTGCTGTCCTACAGGCCAGGACATCCACCTGCACAAGGACCAATTAAAATTATTGCATCAACATGCAAATACAGGAATCAGCTCAGGCAGGTCAGATGCTGGAGGGACAAAATCCTTAAGCGCTGCGTATAGGTTATTACCATTTGTTATCTGAGAGTTGAGTGACACACTTCAGCCTTCATGGACAAAAATAAAACTGTTTTGCCTTCTGTTCACCATTTTCTGAAAAACAGTTTGTTTTGCATTCATATTGACAAACAGCCAGCCAGATCTGTTTGCAGAAGACTAGGACCTCTCCTATGTGGACTAGATCCTTCTACTAATCGTTTCTCTGAGGGGCAAAAGAGATCTCATACACAATGTACAGAGAGGTTGTGTTTCATCTTCTCTCTAGCACTTGTAATCAAGCTTCCAGTACTGTTTTGAAGACAGTAATTTGATGCAGCTCTGCTGTTGGCGCAACACAGTGATGTAAATCTGAGCTTGCCTGGTTACTTTGGCCCTTAGCTATAACTGAGCTGCACTTTGCATTTCCAGACCAGTGCCGGCTTTTATGTAAGCACTTCTGATGAAGGCTTGATTACTAGGCTTTTCAGAGATTACTAGGCTATTCAGAAGAAAAAACTCCCAAAATTTCCTGTTGCTGTCCCCCCCTTCCTCACCCAGCAGGAGCCTGCTCCTCTGAAACCAAGATTAATAGGGAAAGTTTGGTGTGGATGCCAAAACCAAAATATTATTGTCAAATATTTACTATGCAAAAAGTATGCAGTAGACTGCATGCAGCATATAGCATTAGCCTAGATTCTTATTACAAATTCATTGAAGGAAACAAAACATATTATAGGTGTGTGTGGTCACAGAACTGTATTTACGTGTCAGTCTGGACCTGTTACGGACCTAACAAGATATCAGTGGCCATAGCCAGAGCTGACAAGAGGTGAGGAAACTAACACTCTCCTTTAGAGTGCAGCATTAGTAAGAGGAGCTCCAGACAACCCCTTCACTCCTCCTTCCCTGTGCCAATACCTCATATTGTAAAGAACTGAAGAAGGCAATGGCTAAGTGACAGAAAAAAGGGGTAACTTTACATGGGACTGCCAGGAGAAGCCCAAGAACTGTGTTTTCTGGCTCCTGAAACTTAACTCTCCCACCTGCAGCACAGCTTCTGACTTGATTTGTCCTCCAAAGGAAAATCCCTCTCTGAAGGTGGGCATACAGTTTTAAAATCCATCCTAGGTATACTCAGGTTATTTAAGTCTCTACGCATGATTTCAACGCTAGGAGTTTCTTTAAAGCTTTTAGGCAAACATTCAGATTGATAATGTTAAAACACAGCTATCCCTGATTTTTTTTAAGAGCTCTCTCTAGTACCTGGGGTTAAAGCATAAACTTCACAAAAATGCTGTGCTCAGCAATTAAATAAACTTGAAATTGTCTGTTCCCAATGCTGCAATCCCTCACTTCATCCAGTCGTGCCGCTGCTGTCGGTACGGGTTAGGTTCTTCAGGAGCTTGCAGAGCTCAGGCAGAATGAGGACGCACGGCACTGCACCTTGGTCTTCCCACCACGTTTCAGCACCTGAACTTCTTGGCACTTGAGGCTGAGAAGCTGAGAAAGCCACTCCTCGCTCAGAGTCCCAAGGGACAGGGTCCACTCAGAGATCTGGCTCAGGTGTTTTAAGAAGACAATTCCCTGCCAGTGCCCAGTGAACCGGTTCCCAACTGGCCTGACATGGGCTACAGGCACTTTTCTTGCAAATTAGTGGGGCCTCCAGTTTTTGAATGGTTGCATGCCCTTTTGGCTGCAGCATTAGAGGAAATTCACCTTCCTTTTTCTTGCTTTAATTTTCTGTGGTTTCGATTTATTTATTTTTATGAGAGAGAGATTGTGCAATGTTGGGCAATACATCCCTAACTATGTCACTGTTCTTGCCAGTTAACATTATTAAGGCTGCTGCTAATTTCTTCCCTCTGTCACGCATTCCTGCCTCTTTCCGAGGTGAGGTGGGGGTGGAGGCTTTCCTCAAGGAACAGGCACTGGTGCTGTGCAGAGCCGCGGGAGCCACCCTAGCACTGCACTGGAGTATTTCAGTGGGGACTATTCACATCAAGCAGCTGCTCCGTCAGCCAGCTACATGCCTCTTGAACATCTCCAGCGGAGCCAAAAATATACTTGTGGATCAATTCAGCTCCCACTGAGTTTGATGGAATGTTTTCCATTGATTTCTAATGAGATTTGGATGACAAACATTTCTGCACAGAAGGCTTGTCTCTAGCCTACAGGGAGGAGAAACTAGCATGTGGTTTCTCCTTTTCACATAGTGCTATTCCCCCAAATCTTGCAAATAAGCGACTATGTGGCCTGCGTAGCAAAGGAGACCCGCCAGTTCATAGACTTTAATGTTGGCAGTGCCGGCTCCCCAGCCCTGTGAGTGTACCCATTCAGTATTATAACATTCAAAATAATTATACCTTTGAAATACTTCATTTGAAGTTGCAATGACTTTCTTTCATGAACTGTTTCTAATTATTGTACTTCAAGTGACAAATTAAATGTCATTTGAAGCAATTATACCGAATACTCAAAAAAATTATACATAGGTATGTCAATTAATATAATTAAGTCAAAAGTTACATTTCACAGCTGATTCAGCTTTTCCATTACAGCCTTGAAATTGCTCATGAGTTGAAAGCAACATTTGAACAAATCTGTAGCAAACCTGAACAATAAAGGACTTATTTGTTTTTATGCATTTATTAGACACGTTGGGAAAAGCATGAGTGATCCTACATGAATAAGAAGGAATAATATAGTATCCTTTTTCAGAAGCTGGTTTTTTCCCCATTTAACTTTAATAATTTTGTTTGTCAAAGCTCTAGAAAGGAACTTATTGTTCCCGAGCCTCCACTCTTGCTTCGTGGAAAAAGCAAACAAACATATTCTAAAGGGATTTATATGTTAGTTTTGGTTTCACAATGGATATAATGTCGAGATTCAAGTGAGGCAACAGCATGCTAACTTGCTCCTTTCTAAATAGCCCCTAAAACACTGCTACCCTTTCTTGAACCACTTGATTAGTGAGAATCTGGGGTCAGTAGTCTTCTCTTCCTTAGAAAGAAAACAGGTCATGAAGCCTGATATCTTTGATGTGCAAAGCTCTCTGCCTCTGAACACAGGCAGACCAAGGGAGTACATTTTCTTTGCTTATTGCTTTGAGAGTCCTCAATGTACTTCACTGTGCTTCTCTGTCTTGTATTTACACTCTTTAGACTTGCTTTCTTGACTGTCACAGAAACCGCCTGGTCCACCTGGTTAAGCATTTGCTCAACCTTGCTGTATTCTGGTGTTTTGGTTGACATCACCTGGAAGAGTTACATGATCTTTATTGAATGCAAGACATTGAATGCACATAACAGTCCCCAAACCATTTTTGCACAGCTGTGTTCAATATTATTCATAGAGAGCTGCCAATGCTACCCAGGGGATACCTGTACCTGACTAGTGACGCAAAGGTGCACGAGAAAAGCCATGATACCACACAGAGAGTGCATGAGTTGCCAGCAGGGAAATGTAAGGCAACAGATAGCCCCCCTCATTCACCTGGGGAACAATATTGCAATCACTGGGTATGGCACAGGTCCCTGAAAACAACACTAAAGGACTTTGCTTGCACAAGTAATTTTCTTCCAGCAGTTTTTTTTACAGCATTGTCATTTAACAAGATAAAACCAACGATAGTGACACAAAGTACAATCCTGTGACCTTTTCAAACCTCCCATGATTTCTAAGGTTTTCTTACACTATAATAATGCACCTGTGGTCCAAAAAGGCTGTCTACAGCCCTGAGAAAAAGTGCTGCACACTGATGAAGTTAAGGGGAGAGAACATGAGCCATAGATAGAATCTAGAGTTCTTGAAAGGTGCTGAAATTACAGCACAAGAGACAGGTGGTACTCATTTATTCACAGATCAAATTCCATGTGTTTTGTCTTCTCTCCTTGCGGGTTCGTTTCCATAGTCGAAAATAAAAATCATCTAAAAGGAATGTATATTTTGCTCTTGCTTTCATATGAAAACATTACTCCCTCTTGCTCTTTTAAAGGATGAGTTACAATGTTTGACCTACGGCTTGTAGCCCAATGTGGGATGCAGGTGCTGAGATACCATAATAATGATGGCCATGGTGTAAATACCCCTATAGATAAATACTCACAATGGGGAACCCAGAGACAAAATGAATGTTTCAGAAAACTAGCAGTGCAAGAAGCTGTGAAAGACCAGGGATTAATTACTGTGACACATACAACATTGATAGCCAGAGTTTCACGTTGCCGCAGTGGTGATGTGAACAGTTTAAAAAATAAATGTAAGCACATTTTTAAATGTGCATGTCAAAAAAGATTCATCTACATGTAAAATGAGAGATCTATGCCCTTTTAAATGATAATGAAGAAATGTGCATGCATTTGGCTTTTTTGGAAAGCTGGCTGTACTTGCAGTTGATTTTGAACTGTGCAAAGGAGGGACGTCAAAAGACTCTTCTTCAAACAATTTGTTCAATGAACAATGATAAAACTTAGTGACTCCAGTATATGCTGAATAATACCTGGCCAGCTGAGGGACTCACACTGAAAAAAGTGGAATGCGACACCTATGTTTATTTTATTAAAATATTAAAAGTAACTAAATGTCAAAAAGAGAAAATAGACCTATGTTATAATTGGGAACAAAATAAAGCCTTAGAAAAGTATCTCTGAAAACACAAAGGTATTGATATGTAAATTAGCATACTTTCATTAACAGGCAACTAGGATAAAGATTTTATAATTAGTCTCTTGAGACTAATAGGATGTTCAGCTATCTCTTGGACCCATATTTCTCCTTATGATTTGTTACTGCTACTTAGAATAAAAAAAATCTACAAAAAGAACACCTCAGAAAGCAGACTTCCTAACTAGGAGTGTCACAAAATTAGTTTAAAAGGTATTTATTCATTAAAAATTAGGAAGCAATAAAGGGCAGATTTTTAAAAGGTATTTTGACATGCAGTTGCCCTTAAACACCTCGCACCTGTCTTGTAAAATGTTGCTTTACTTCAGTAAGACACTAAGAAAATATTTTGAAGGGACTTTTGGGATTCTGTGAATTTAGGGCCTGATCTTCATTTGGGCTGATAACACCCAAATGAAGACAAGTAATGAAATCAGCAGGAGAAAAGCGTTGGCATTCATGATACTGCAGTCATCACTTGACAGTCTAGAGAGACTTCAAATGCTTCTCTATTTATAATGAAATGTCTTTTTATTATCATGCTATTGTTTCAGTTCCAACTGAATGGCAAATGGTGTGTCTAGAATTTATATGTATAACTTTTGTGCATTTTTGAATTAACAGTACACTGATCTGGTTGATAGAAACTTGAGAGAATGGCTCATCTCTGATAAAGAACAGCCAGAAAGCTGGGGCATGGCTTTGCTGTTATACACTCAGTTGCTCTAATGGCAGACACAATAAAAACAAATTAATAAAAGGTAAATAGATACATCAGCCTCCCCACCCCAATTTTTTTCCCATAATTTAAGAGTACTAGAACATGTTTTAGCATTCACAGTCTTTTCCATCTGTTTCCCAGCCATTAGCATAAGGCTTTCATTAGCCTGACCCCCTAACATTCAAAGTCGGCAAGGCGTTCTGGGCAGCATGTTCACATAATGGGAAGTTCTTCCCAGATGTGATATCAGAAAGGTCTAGCAAGCCAATCTGAAGGCAGCTGGAGCAAACAACCTAACTCTCTTCAGTCTTTCTCTTGCTAGGCAAAGCATTCACATTTAAGTAGTTCTCAGCTGATTTTTATTCACCAAGGTCCTAATACTACTCCAAGCTCCCTCTACATTGCTCTGCCAGGGCAAAAGCAGCCTTGTGGTTGGTGAAATTTGGCAGAACAGGATAAAAGCACTGTACTTGACCTTGATCTCCCTCACTATTTTTGCTTCCTAACCAGGTAGGTGTTGTATACATAAAAATAACTAAATCAAATATGTGTGAATTAAATTATAATGGTGACTAATATTAGCTAGTATGTCTGACAACATTTGTCCATCTACAAACAGATCCTCTTTCTCATAGTATTTATTGAGGCATTTTATCAAGTCAGAACATCGTTCTTCCTTGTTGAAAACCCAATGGACTGAGTTTCATTCCCTCATCTTCTGTCTGGCTTTAATGATACCTGTTAATTATAGGTTACGTTATAAACATTTAATTAAGCCTAGAAATAGTCCTACATGACAGGACATATTTCCTTGTCCCTATCTGGGAGATAGGTATCTAAAGTGTAGATAGCACAAGCAACTTGTCTATGAAATCAGGGCACATAATTGTGATTGCCAAGCACATCTTTCATGCCAAATTTGATTCTCAGTCATGCCTACATGAAGTGGGTAAAATACTGAAAAATAAATCTCAGGAAAATACTTCACAAATAATACTTTCAGTTTTGTAAAACTTTTAATTGGATAAGTCAAGTGGCCCATGCAAAATATTATACCATTACCTGAATAAATTCCTTAATAAGAAGCTTGACTAGCATATTTCATGAGTATGCTTTACAAGTTGATTAGCCATGAAAGGAAAGTTTAGCCATCTCTTCCTCAGATATCTTATTTATAAAACACATCAAACATATACCACACATATGCATACTAGTACAAAGTTAAGGTTGCTTAATTGGAGCTTTCTGGCTTCTACATGCTTGAAGTTAAGTGTAAACATACTACTAAAATTCTTCCTCCTGGTGCTGCTAGTGAGGTGCACACATATTTCTTCCTCAAAAAATGATTTGGGGTATGTTTACCAAATCTCTATCTAACTGGTACATCTGTTGAAGTACAATAAGATTTTTCCAGTGTCCTCACTGCTCTTGTCCAGGTTGACTGTGTGAGTAAATGAGTCATATTCTACCCTAGGCCCATAATTGCCTGGCCAATACTGTTTTGTACAGAATTTCAATGACCGAGGTATAAAGAATGGGGTATAATGAAATTCTGATGGACCATTACCTATGGCAATAGTAATGATTCCTTGGTCAAAGCACAAGCATCAGTAATAGTAGTCTTTCCTTGTACCTGTTTTAAACGTTAAGTGTCTTTTCATCCTTATAGTAAACCAAACTGATTTAATATGAGCAAATTTCATAATAGAAGAACCAAAAAGGTATGTAAATGTGAAAGTCTTATCTCCTGTCAGCCTTAAACAATAATCTATTATCTGAGTTGCTCTGAAATTCTGATTTATTCCAGTTCTCTGCATCCCAATGGATTTTTCAGATATTGATTTGAATATGACTGCACACAATTAAAACAATCTCCCAAGAGTCTATGAAGCTGTTTACCATTTTACCTCAATAGCTAGCTGCCACAATTTACCAGTCCAGAGCCTTGCAATTTTTTCATTTGTTAAATGCATTGAAACAATTATTTTTGTTTCAGTTGTCAGCTGTGAAGCTAATACATATTTCTTTCTTCCTTGATATTGTGCATTTGTTTTGTTATGTGTTAAATGGCAACTGTCATTCTATATTAAAATCCTTTTCTTCTTTGGCCTTTAAAGTCTACTTTCGCACACAGACTCAACAACAAGTTTCCAAACAGTCTTCCTTAATTACAAAAACAATCAAGCAAACACTGAGAGTGATTTGAACTGAATATGGGCATAAAGAGAGTAAGATGTGGGCATAAAGAAAGGAAGAAAACAGGTATAAGTTCAATACAGAACAACAGTTCCTGGGCACTTAACCCAAAGCAACTAAACCTTTGCTTCTTAAGGGCTTTTAAGTATGTACCAGCCTTATGAAAGATGAGGTGGGACTCAGACCTTTCAAATGATCACCTAGCCTGAGCTTAAATGTTAGTTAACTCAGAACCAATCTTTCTAAGCTTTCTGCTTACTAGTAGAGGTGGCTGCCTTTGAAAGTCTTCAAAGGGAAGTATCTTTTGTAAAAGCAGTAGACAGAGTTGTTCATGTTTGAAGGTCTCAACGTCAAGAAGCCTTGGCATCTCCATGAGTCAGTTCAAAGCTCCTATACAATAAGTAGCAGTAAGCTCAGGATTTCCCAGCAATAACCTCTGCCTGCTGAGGATTCAGACTGCTGAGGTCTCTAGATGGTAAGCATATATCTTATGATGTTGTAACTTACACTGTAAGTTCAAAGGTTCAGAAGAAGGAAGGGGAGAAGTGAGTCCACCTGGCGCGGATGGATGATAGGATATTTAGACAGCAATTCTAATCAAATGGAAGGAAGCTTTAAATTTGATTTGGAGAGAACTGGGGATAAATATCCATGGACAACCAAAAGGTAGATTCCTAGACACAGACATGGAGTGGGAAAGGGAGGAAGGAGGAAACTACAGTAGTCATAACTGAGACAAGAGGAAGAATAATGGGGAAAACAAATATGTTTACGCACAAATGTCAGGAGTATGAAAGCTAACAGCAAGAACTACAAGCTTTAGAGCATCTATAAAGCTATGCTATACATGACACCAAGACTTGGTGATACAGAACACTAGAACTGTTACAGTAAAGCACAGCTTGCTTAATAAATACAGACAGAAGAAATGGGAGGAAACACTATGTCATCTATTTAAGATTACATATAGTCATTATGAAGTTTAAGAAGATATAAGAAGCAGACTTGCTGAAAATCTCTCGGTAAAGACAAATGGTTAAAAGAGGAGAGTTATCAAGGTAAATGTCCACCATGGATCACCTAATCAAAAAGCTTTTCTTTTTTAAGCAGCTGTGGAAAGCATATTAAGGGTAGTAACTGGAAGTAATGGGAAGCTGTGTCAGCACTGGTCTATAGGAAAGGCAGTGAGATAAATCATCCTTCAAACTCCTAGAAAAAAAACCAACAGAGATAAATTCTGTTTCAAAGTTGTAAGATCTTATCAGGGTCACAGTAACACCTTGAAAAATGGGGAGGAAGGTTTTGATACTCTCCTCCTTATGCAGAAAAAAATGGAGGTACTGGCCAGTAGGGCAAGCAGGACTTGCAACTGCCCCAGTGCATGTTAGGCTGCATTCCCATTTAATATAGGTCGCGAGCTAGGAATAAGCTACATTATTCTTGCTTATGTGTGCATACAGTGCATGGTTCTCAAATTATATTGAAAAGAAAATGTACTGAACTTCAACATCCGTCTCTGTATAGGTTGCATCTCAAAAGCATCTGTAGATACCCAAGGTAAATAATGCAACAGATAACAGTCAATCAATAGCCTCATTAAAGTAATTGCTGTGTTTAAACAGGAAATCTTGTGTGGTATTTTTATACTCCGTGTGGTCGCCACTGAGAAAGGAAGTATATGTGTGTATATATACATGTGTTTATATAATTTCAGTTCAAGAATTTTGTTCAGGGAAAAGGGTGCCTGGAGAATGTGACTACCATTTCAAATGATTGGGTCCTAACTCTAAAACTATCCTGCCACCTATATGGTTCACCTCTCAGGGGCACTCATGAGTGTGCAGAGTTCTCCTTCACTTAGCTGCAAAAGCCTAGGTACAGGCTTGTGATGAGACGGTTGGTCAGAAATGGAAAGTGAGGAAAAATAGTTTTGCTGAAAATTATCATGGAGAAATAAAATCATCATTCTCAGGAAAATTACATGCTGGAAGAACAGAAAATTAATGCTAGATTAAAAAAAAACCCAAACAAACAACATCAGGACTTGTAGGTAGGGCTTCTTAATAAGGTAATATGGAAATTAGCGTACCATGTGCGATCAGGCTATTGCTGTACAATGGTGAACGGCCCCAAAATAAACAAATAAGAGAGTAATCATACAAGCAGACTTTTATGGCTAAATTAGTTACTCTTTGGTGATCTGAATGCTTTTTAAAGCATCATCTAAAAAGTAGAAACAAATCCAATGAAGGGTAAGTGTAAAATGGGGAAAACATGTCAAGCTAAAAAACAGAAAGAAGAAAAGAAGAAAGCACAAAATTGTTTTAAGAGTAAGAGTAAAACCATACCAGGAGGAATAAGAGGAAAACAAAAAGGAAGTAACTGTCTAGTCCTACATGGAAAATGATAACACTGGGTGATGCAGAGAAAGCTACAGCACTCCACTTCTTATTTACAACATTTTAAAAAAAAAGAACAGAAACTAAAAATCAGGTTAAATCTTAATTAGATAAGTAATAAACTTACTGTCAGCTCAGAAGAGAGGCGTGCAGTCAGGAGTTCAAAAAGAAAAGGTAAAATCACTGCTTTCCACGCCATGGCTTGTGGTAAAATTGTTGACTGCAATATATTCCGTCCATGGTAATTTTGAACATAGATAAAACTGAGGCCAATGAGAACAAATGATTGTGTTGCCACAGCACATTACTTCCTTGAGATTGATACCATGGGCTAGAGACAACTTAAAATAAGAGATTTTAGATAAGATAGTTGTGTTAAACTCAGCAGGCCCTAATGGGTCACTGGAGAGCACTTCAGCAAGGCCTTGGAGCAGTCTCTGAGATGTTGACCGTTACCTTTCAAGGAGAGGATATGGTAGGGAAAGTCTCAGAAGACTGGAGAAAGGCAAGCAATATACCTGTCTTTAACAACATGATCATGGTAGGCCTCAGGAATTACAGACTGGTGTAATTTAAAACCCTTGAGAATTTTGGAACAAATGGTTGGAAACTGTTGGCAAGTGACCTAGAAGGTAGCAAAGTGATTAAAGCAGCCAATGCAGATGTAGCAATAGCTGATCATACAAGCAAATCTTTTTTTTTTTTTAATAAGTTAACTGACCCAACTGGTACGATGGAAGGCACAGATGGGATACATCTCAATTTAAGAAGGCTTTTGACATTGTCTTATGCGTTTCCCCCATATGCAAGCTAAAGAATTATGTTCTACACTTAATTTCTATCAGATGCATTTATAATTGACCATAAAATAGCTTGGGATGGTGTGTGTGGCAGGGGGGAGGTCACTGGATAATCTATTGTATGCCAGTTTTAGTCAATGCTGTCAGCTAGATTTTGGAAAAAAGAATTCACATATAAAATTTAAGCATGACACACCTTCCAAAAAACAAAGCATCAGGTAAAAGGACAAAAGTATTCAGAAGACAAAAAATTGAAATTACCTCAACAAATAGCAATTTGAAATTCAGTTAAGACAAGTACAAAGAATTTGTACTTATAACTTTGTACTGTTAGCAGTGTAGCAGAAAGATCTGAGACTTGTAACATCACAAACTAAACAGAAGTCAACACAATGTCATGGTAAAAAAAGGTGAATCTCCTCCTTGAATGCATTACGAGAAATGCTGAATGTCAGATATGAGAGAGCTGTTCTATTTGATGCGGCCAGTGATGCCAGGGATGCATCTGCTGAAATAGCACATCCAGCATTGGACTTTCATAAATGCATGAAAGTGCAGCAAACAAAAGCTTAGAAAACATGACACACAAAGTGAGGCTGGTGGGAGAGGGAGCTGAGTCTCAAGAGAAGCCTGATGTGCAACATGGCAGGAAAGACTTCAGCCATAAAGGTGGCTGGCAAGGGGATAGCGATCCCTTATTTTGCATGGCCCTAGGGGGAGGGTTGAGGAGGTGTGTTCAGCAGAGAAGATGAAGGAAGTATACTGAGGGAAAAAAATCCGCTTCTTGGTAATTGAAAGAGAGGCCCTGGTAACCAAGTGGGTCTGTAGACTCTCCATCACCGGAGACAGACATCTGTCAAAAACGATTTGTGTTTTCTTGTCCTCATATGTTGTTCTGCCTCAATGTGGGAAATTGAACTAGGTGATTTTTTTTTTTTTTTGAGATATAGATACCTGCATCTAATCATAGACATGCATGTGAAGCACACTGCACGCCAAGACCTCTAGTCCTTTACCGCTTCGACTGGGAACCTGGAACAAGGTCTCTGTTGTTCCCTTCTCTTTGTGCCTCTGATTCTCCTCCCCTGCACCTGAGCAGAGAATGGGGTGCTGTTGGTCACCTGCTTTCTGTCCTTGTTTGATGTCTTGGGGTCCCCAGTTTGGAAGGAGCCTTTCAGCCTGAATCTCTATGATTCTTGTTGTAAGTCTGCTTTGAAACCAAATTAACAAGAACTGTGCAATCACCTCAATTGGCCATGTCCCACAGTACACATCCACTTTTATGCTACTGTGTGTGCTTGTGTGGTGGGGAGAATAGTGTGCATTATTCAATTTTGCCTCAGAAGAAAGACTGCTACATATTGAGTTATCAATATTTCCTGCCAGAAGATAAAGGTTTCCTCAGGATGCTTTCTCTTCAAGCTATGACCCTCCTTAGTCTTTGTGATCTTGCATTTCTTTCTATGAAAGAAAAAAAGCACTTCCTAATTGAAACTACTGTGCCAAGCACATCCAGTATCAGTGGTCTGTGAAAGCCTGGGTGTCCTTGAATCACATTTACGGACACCTTATCTGCTAGCTATTTACATCCACGCATTAGCATGAATAAATGGAGTGTGGCCGCAGACTTGTGACGCTACTTCTGTATGTTTCTTGGTTTAAGCTTTATACTTTTGCAGAAGCACTTTCCTTCAGTCTTATTGTCATTAAGGTTTTATATATATGTGTGTGTGTGTGTGTATTTGTCCAGCTTTTCCTGCCTTGCTGTTATTTCAGTTTATTAATAATGCAGGCTTTTCAAACTGCCTCATACCGAATAAATCCCTCCCCCTTTATTTGAGGATGATAAATTAAGCTATTTAAAGAATGACTCATTACGAGTATATATCCTGTTGGTGCCACCACCTTCCTACACATAATAATTATTGAAGTTTGCAATGTGACGCACAGTCAGCACTTTCAAAGCAGGGTATCAGTGCTGGCGGTTGCAGCACCGGAATACCTTACTGGCACTGGTTACCCATGGCAACTAAAATGATCTATTTGCAGTGATAATGGCTTGTTGTTCTGTTTGATAGTTTTGCTGTATTCCTTCCTGTTTCAATTTCAACAGGAATCTATAGATTTAAAAAATCATTTTAAAAACCAGAACAGTGAACAAAATTTCACTCTTGGTGTTTGTGCAAATATGGAGTAACAGGAATACAACATCATCTCATTGCAGATTTTATCACTGTAACAAACCCCCCTGAGTCTAAACTAATGAAATTAAATCATTCCACCTTGTCTATAAATGTATCCTTTTATTGTTTATGAGTAAGCACTCACCCTGGAGGTTTTGGCAAGTGTAAGAAAGTAGCAGAGCACATCATGATTTCTACTTACTGCATGTCCGTTATTTGCAGATCATTATAATTTCTTATTGTCATTAATAGTATTTTAAGCAAACTATCCCAAAGGTAGGGAAGATATCACTTGCTTCTAAGCTGTTAATACAAACTTATTTGGATATAACACACAATTTGATTTGTAAGCTAATGAACATTTTCCCTGCTACAAGCAGTTGATAATTGGCAAGTATTTTTAATTGGCAATGCTAAACTGCAAATATTTTGGATTGTTCAATCAAACTCAGTGTAACTATGATGTCTTTTGGCAGCTTTTTATACTGTAGCATGCTTAAGACCAGAATCTCTCCCTCTCCCTCTCTCAGCTGTTAGATATCCAATAATGGAAATGAAAGTAGAAATACCAGAATGGCCTTTTTACATCACTAATTAACAGCAAGAGCATGACAGCTGGGCAGGACACTCCTTTTGGACAGGAGCACCACACTACCCTTCCATCGCTGGGCAGCTGTGCCGGCTGGTGCCGACCCTGCTTGGGGAAGAGCCCTCCATATTCTCCTCTCTGAAGGCGTCTTAGAACTGCAAAAAGACATTTTGGTCCCTTCAGCATCTTCCCTCTTTTAAAGATCCTTACAAGTCTCAACGCAGATCTAAAGCCTCTTTTCTCAGGGCAGCAACAGTCAGCAATTTTAGGCATATCTGCCCTCGTTTGGTGAGTGTGTTGCCAACCCATCGCCTGCTGATCCAGCCTGAGGTTATTTCTGGTTCCTGTTCAAGAGCAAAAAGATTCCCTTCACATCCAACCTATGCACCAGCCATCCCTTTATCTTGGGAATCAAATGAGATTGCTTATAGAGTCAGATAAAAATTTTGCTGTATGTTTAAGGTATACTGATGTGAATATAAGATTCATTTTGCCAGGTGAGGGTCATAGAGCCTAGGGAGAAACTTTTAAGGGTTTTCTTGTCCATTTTATTGACAATATCTCCTTCGAATCAAGGGTATAAATCCTGATGCCCTTAAGTCAGTAAGTTTTAGTGAGGAAAATGGGACTTAGTCCAACTATGTTCTAAATAAGGTCCTCAAAATTTGGCCTTATGGCAGAGAAGCTGCTTTCTGGGGGTTGTGGTTAGGGTTGTGGGTTGTGATTAGAGTTTATTATTTTCTAGCTAGGTTCGCCAAGCTTTCCCATAGCCCAAACATCCACAGTCCTAAGGAATTTAATTCATCCTTTCATAAGACAGCAATGTAAAATTCAGGAAGCCTACATACTATTATCCCTGAAACAAAAAGTCTTCTCAGGATTATTTTTAGCTGGGTGTCCCAGCGAAACCAGCTGTTCCCAGGGAGATAGGAAGCAAACAAAGCATCTTCAAGATGTATGGGTAAAACACTTTGTGATGGAAGTTTGGGGTTCTTTTTTGTGAGGAAGGGGAAAAAAAGTGATGTTTAGGCCACAGTATACCTATATTCATGCAATTTCAAGACTAGCCTTTCCCCACACATATAATCACCATCTTCTACTGAAAACCTTTTTGTAAGGATTAAATTCTTTAGTTTTGTGAGAAACTGGAAGATCTGTTCCTCTGTCAATTGTTTCTGTTTCCACCTTAATAAATAAAATGTAAGGAGTCCACCCTTAGTTGCAGAGAATCCTGTGCTATCACTTATGCCAGAACAGAACTCATGGAAAATACTGCTATTCTGATTTACTATCATTTTACACCAATCTTCTCCTCTCTTTGCTCTAGCATGATCAATAGCCTGAAGTGTGCAAGAAAAGCCTTATTATACTAGGCTCTATTCCACCTATTTTGTACCCAATGCAATGGTAATTTGATTATGCTGAGGCTGAGATCAATCTGAACTCTGCTGCAGAACACAGATCATCAATTTTGATTTCACTGACCGAGCGTCTTCTCTACTGGGAAGCTTTATGAATGATGGACCACATCAATGAACGCTTACTCTGAGAATTGCTCCATATGTTGTAGCACAGGGATGATTCACCTCATTCATTCAAGCACTGCTTGAGTGAAGGGAAAGAATGGTAAGATGGTTGGTCATATATCAGAGACATTTTGTGTATTGTAATTTGCAGGTTCACAGGTGTGATATTTCTGTGTACTGGCTATCCCAATGAAACAGAATGTGGTCACTAATACCCAAATGATTGGGGGAAACTAGTGGCACTGTCCAGACATTGGGGAATGTGGATTTCAGTGTCACCAGTATAAGCTGTGATTCTTATGTCCCAGGTGTTTTTGTTGTTTTATGCCAGCCCCACTTCTGTCCCTGGGAAAGTCATAGAAAGCTAGAAAGCAGCTTTGCAGAAAAAGACCTGGGAGTCCTGGTCATCAGCAAGCTGAGCAGGAGTCAGCAGGGTGCCCTTGCAGCATAGGTGGCCATCTACATCCTGGGCTCCTTCAGTGTAGACAAAAGTGTAGCCAGCAGCTCCAGGGCAGTGATCCTGCCCCTCTATTTAGCACTTGTGAGACCACATTTGGATATTTTGTCCTGTTTGCAGCTCCTCAGCAAAAGAAAAGTGTCACCGTACTGTACCAAGTCCAGTGAAAGACCACCAAGCTGGGGCACATAGAGTAGAAGGAACGGCTGAGGGAACTGGGTTTGCTCAGCCTTAAGAAGAGATGGCTGAAGGGGATCCTTTTGCTGTCTACAAACATCTATTAGGAGGATGTAGAAAAGACAGAGCCAGAGGCGCAGACTGGAAGGAGGAGAGGCAGCAGTCACTAGCTGGAACACAGAAAACTCCAACCTGATAAAGGGGAAAATTAGGACGAGAGTAGTCAAATATTGGAGCAGGTTGCCCAGAGAGGCTGTGGGAACTCCATCCTTGGAGATACCCACACCTTGATGATACAAGGCCCTGAGCACTCTGCTGTACTGGACTTGGTATGAGCAGGAGGTGAGACTGGGGGTCCCTCCAGGGTCGCTCCCTTCCAACCTACGCAATGCTGTGATTGTCACATACGTCGTTCTGTTTTGTTGCAATGATGATGTGTTCCTTTTTCATCACAAAAAATTATTACAACTCAGAGACTTTCACAAGGATATGTAACGTGCAGACTACTTTATACTTTCCATCCTTACAGCAATTTGCATATCTTAGTCTACATCTGCACTAGGCAACTGAGCAGTTGCAGGCCATGCTCTGCCCCGAGTCCAGCTGCCGCATTCGGTCTCCAGCCAGACTCTAAGCTCTCTTAGTCTTCAGAACTGGCTGATGACACCCATACTTCCCTTTGGCAATTTTTGGTTTATGCTGGCTCCTGAGTCATGCCTGCGAGTTGTTTGGCTGAGTGCAAGCCGGCCTAGGCCAAAACTGTGCTAGGGCCTGAGTTAACAATGATACAGACAACCAAGTCCCAGCACCTGTACCATAAACGGTGTCAGTTTTTAAAAACTTGACTTCTCTAGATTGGTGTGCAAAGCAGGACGAGCTGTGCATCTTACTGCTTGAAAGAGAGAGACATCTACTGTAAACAATGCTAAGTAAAAAACAAGTTCACCCACTACACAAAACCGATACAAGCATCCCTGGTAACTGGTTGTGTGTGTGTGTATGGTTTTGGGTTTTTTAGGCAAACAGATGTGCATTGGTAAAAGAGTCTCTGTAAATATTGTTCTTTTGGATTTTTTTCTTTATCTTGCTCCCCTTTGCTGATTTATTCTATGTATAGAATACTGCTTGAATTAGGAACACACTATTGTTAATGTGAAAATTATGTGATTATTCAGGTCGCTCAAAATACACAGAAAGTGACCTACAGGGAGACATCTGTAGACTAAATGAGATATACAAAAGGTTATTTCAATGTTTCTCATACACACAGCTGATGCTGTGTTGCGCAAAAGTGAATTCTAGGGGTAAAATATGGAAAATTATGTTACTGAGACATTATATTTCCACATTGCCGGTAAACTGACAGGGGGATGGTAAAGAAGGAAATATAGCAAAGCTCATCATGTTTTGGGAGACGTTATTAAATTCAGCTGCAACTTGAGCAATAATTAATTAATGCAGTGCGGAAGATACAGGGTGGAGATCTCAAAACAACTCAGCATCAGCCTGACTTTGTTCTGATTGAAGTCAAATTGACTTGTTCCCAGTGACGTCAATGGGAGCAGAGCTAGATCAGTACTGAGTATTTCTGACAACCTAGTCTTTAATATGTGTTGGCCCAAATTGTCAAGAATCATTTGTGGTTTCAGGTGTCCAACATAAAGCACCATAATAAGGTCCTCCTTCTGAGACAGGTGTTCAGCATTAAGATCACCTGGTTCAGTAGAAGTCTGGTAACCAAAAATCACAAATCAAATTTAAACAGTTAAACCTTACCAAAGTATTTGCTATAGTGTCTCCCAGTATCTGAGATAAACTGAAATTATATTTGTGTTCAGTTCAAGGAACTGAAGTGCTTTGATTTTCAATAGCCTTCAACAATGTATTTTGTTTTGATTCTTTCATTTCTCTCATGGAAAATTACAATTTCTGCAGAAATTGCTTTTTCTTTTGAAGTGATTTTTCTTAGCAAAATTCCCAAGCAGCTCTATTAATTAGACATGGTCAATCACACCTAGGAATATCAACATGTATTACAAGTGCCCTTGAAGTCAACATGGAGAGTAAGTTATTTTTTAAAGCAAGTAAATGTTTTGTTCCTTTCACTGCAGTGACATTCAATATATACCAGACAGTCACCAACTTCAAGGGCAGATACGATTCCTTCCCTACATGTTCTCCAGCCATAGCAGATCTCCCCCTCCCAGTTTCTTCAGACTTACCCTTTCAATTTTCAGAAAAACCTGAAGTTGAACTTTGCACTGCATTCTCAGCCAGTGTAAATGGACTAATCAAACCATGACCTCTTATGTGTAAAATATCTTGTTTATTGTTCTCATTTGGAATCTGTTCTCCAGTGCAGGGTCCCACTGACTTCTGGCAGTCACAGGAATAGATACACAAATGAAGCAAGGGGCACTGCACAATACTTCATAGGGGCTTTCAAAAAAGCCATACACACCAGCATTTACATCTCTTTACAAGGTACAGAAAAACCTCCCTTCTAGTCCATCTCCAGACTTCAAATTCAATGCAAGATCCATCCAACACTTAAATTCTCAAGCCATAACCATGAAATAATGATTATGTTAAGCAGTTGGTGCCCACTCAATATTGTCCTCTCACGTGAAATACAAATTTCAAGAGAGGAAATGCATTTGCAATGGGGGAGATTCCATTGCTCTTCCGCCAATCTAGCAATCAAACATGGAACCTTTTGTCCCATCTACTGAATTTGTTACCCTTACTGTTAGCTGTGTTTCAACTTTGTTCTTACTTGGATAAGAAAACAAGCTACTGATGTGACAACACATGTCCTAACCCCATGACACTTCTAAATGCAAGTCACACAATATGTATTATAGGTGCAAGATTGATAAGATTGTCTCTGGATATTTTTGTGGCTCTTACAGGGCCCCACAAAAAGGTTTTTGATCTTTCCAAAAAGCAGCTTTATCTACAAAGCATGTAGCAGCTCAAACAGCAGAGGGTGCTTTGTAAGCAAATACAAAACACTTGATCTAAAATTATTGCTGTAGATAGATCCTGCAGCTGTGCGGATGCTTTACTACCAGCTCTATTCATGAAGTGGCAGATTCAATGGCTCGCTGCGTATTAGAATTGTTTCAGATGCTCCAATAAGTCTCCTGTGAAAACAACCCCCCAAATTCTATATATAGGGGATAAAATTCTACATATAGGGGATAGCTCCATGTTTTTAAATAAGGTGAACACTATGCTATGAAATAATGCATTATTCATAGATTCATACTGTTTCAAAAGCTTAATAAAGAATTTGATTAATAGTCCAGGCACATGTCCCGCATATTTATACCCTGGCATGCATACAAATGTAATGTATAACATCAGATACTTGTAATATCCTCTTGTCTTTTATGCTTTTTAAGCACTTATGATGCAGAGCAGTTGAGTCAAATTGCAGAACAAAGCCAAGCACACCAAATTGTTATCATTCTGTAAAGCGGGTGGGTGGTCATCCTTCACAAGGAGCTCTGTTTCACCACCATTGTGCTGATTTGGAACAGTTTTGGGAAAAAAAATGCTTGCATGGCCAGAGCTGCATATTATGAATGAGCTGTGATCATAGGATACCATCTAAAGTATAAAAATGAATCTTCATGCAAAATGAAAAAAAGCTGGTCTACTCTGCACATCACAAAAATATTTAATCTTATTGGCAATCTGTTGCCATGTAAGGCATTCAGCTACTCTGGGTGAAAAGAGAACAGACTTGTTCCTAGGAAGCTGTGAGCTTTTGAGATAGTTGTGTAGGTATTTGGTAATGGACTATATATGCTAAAGAGTGCTATATGGAACTAGAACTAAAGCTATGGGTTCTCCACAGGAACATGAGGACTGATATTATCTGCAGTGTCATAAATGTGCTGACCTATGTAAGAAATAAATCACAGTTTTGAGGAAACTTTTTTAAGAGAGAGAGGTTTTTAGAATGCAAATTTACGACACCTTCCAATATTTGCTGCTGCCCATTCATCTGACTTCTCCGCACTTCTTTCATACATAGTTGACTGGGTCCTCTTTTTTACAAATCTCCTTTGAGTTAATTTGCATGTTTACCATTTTTTTCTTTCTTTGATAGATTCACTTTCCCCTCGTTAACACTGCCATAGACTGTTTCCATTGCATTTCTCTTCCAACAATGCAAAGGGAAGTTCAGCGCTGAGCAATGAGAAGAATGGCAGCGTTCTCAGGCATGGAGGTAGGCACGTGGGAAATGGAGGACAGGGTAGGGAATTGTTAGATCTTCAGTACTAACATTTATTACAACTCTGCAATTACAGTTTTGAAATGATGATGACTTTCACCAGCTGAGGATCTCATCCAGAAAGCTTTGGAAGGAACAGTGGAAGAAACTAGGTTTGGGCGCATCCATTTCACCTTGTTATAGTGACAGAAGTGACGGATGGTATGTTGAGTAAAGAGCTTGAATGAAACGAAACACAGAAGACATCAAAGACATGGAGAAGTTTGTTTCAAAGGCATCACTACAGAGTTGAATCACATGAATAGGAAAGATTGGAATCGGAAAGAGGAACAAAGATGCTGAGGCAGAAGTACTATCTGACACAGTCCTTAGAAGACAGCAACAGGCAGATTCACTCAGGATGTCATTGGGGAAAAACAGTTACTGAGGTAGAAAGCACACCACAGAGTACAGAGAAATGTCAGGCCATGAGTTCTCTCACATCCAAACTTTTTAAACTAAAGACTTCACTCTAGTTGCACATTTTGATTTCTCTTACACTTCTGCTTGCAAGATCCATTTCTGCAATTGAATTTCCATTGAGTTGCAGCTTCTTTCTACACATGCCATGACCACATCATGACCTCTTAGTTCAAGAACAAGTTCAGGGCTAAAGTGGACCACGTAGATCATCATGTTTGACTTCTGTCAGCAATAGATCCTCAGCACAACAGGTCTGAATTCTCAGCTGTATCATATTTTTTTAGAAGCGATAGTAAATGCCTTCAAGTCCGTAACTTAAGTTATTCCATTGGCTACTTCTCCTCATGAATAAAACTTTGCTGTACTTTTGTAGTCTGAACTTGTCATTTTTTTTTCCAGTCATCTATTGCCAGAAAACTCTTCCGTATTAGGTCCTCATAAGACTCAATGAAGCAATTTTTTTTTTTTTTTAAATAAGGGAAGCAAGAGATGTAAATCTTCCATTGTAGGCATCTTTCATATATCAGAAAAAAATTTACAGCTCTTTTCAACTCTTTCTGGTTAAGCATAAGTTTTGAGAAGTTGATGAATCACTCGCTGCAGTATTGCACCAATAGCATTTCCTTGTTATTGTTATTTCCTGGTAATGAGGCATCTTCGGCATTGGACTCCAGAGGACATGAGTGATGAGAAAGGAGGAGCAGTAGAAAATGGTTGCCGTTATAAACAGAAAGAAAAGGCAATATGTAAGTTTGTCCTGTTGGTAGTTAAAAGGTGATACACAGCACATCTACATCAGTGATGAACACTGAGTACAAAACCTTGGGGAAGTTACAAATGGAGAGAGCACTCCAGACTAAAATGAGAGGAGGATCCAGCATTGAACCTATACTGTGGTGGTGGAAGGGCATCAATGGAGAAAGATACAGTGAGTAAAAAGGAGACATTACAGTAAAGGGGATATTACAGCTCTGACAAATACTGGGATTGAGGAGGAGGAAAGGCAAGGAAAAGAAGAGTTAGGGAGATGAGTGATGACATGGATGGTAAAGGGAGGGGGGAAGGAGTGGGACACAAAGGCAGAGGAAAAAGCTTGTTATGGCAGGAGTCACCAGATGGCATTGTTACACATAGTCTTAAAGGTTATTTTCCTTGGCATGTAAGCAAGTTTTTGTTTCAGGAAAAAAATGGTGTGTTTTAACTGTTATAAATGTCTACAGAAAGAGTCATAACAAGCAATGGAGCTAGAGACAATGTTAAAGATGGACATTCTGGAGGAACTAGACAGGAAGGTTTGATTTTAAAGTAAAAAAAAATAAAAAATTACTAGCTCTTCATGGGTGACTTTATTGATCCATGACTGATGCATAGGCACAAGAACTGAGCTAGAACTACAAGCAAATCCCACTTTTTTTTTTTTTTTTTTTAAACTAGTGAGATAATCTATAAGGCCCTGACAGCTCCTATCCTTCAGTAGAAACGCAATCTGATGATATCAGGAAGGACGTAAGGTCTGAAGACAAGAATTAAGTAAATGGAGGAGAAGAGTATGAAGTGGAAAAATAGCAACATTGGAAAAGAACAGGGAAAACATTAGATACAATCAATGGGTAGTGAAGCATATCTGCAAGTCAAGGCAGTCAATAGAACAGCAAATACAGAACAATGAAAATGGCTCAAAATACCATGTAGAAGTGATACACAGCCAAAATAATGTAGGTACAACTTTAGAGCGTTGTTTCAGTCTGTTCTAAAAGTGCTAGCATATTTAAATAACACAAACTGCACTAGAAATGAGGACTTGGGGAGAAGAGCATTGCTGGGGGTGGAAAAGACTTTGGAGTAGAGGGTGCAAGCAACATCTGCAACACACACTACTTGCATTGCTGCTGAATGGCAGAATTTTGCTTCTATAATACAAAACAAAACTATTGCATTTAATACCATTTCTGTCTGGTTTTCAGGCCTATTTCAGGGCTTCTTGCTTCCCCAGTTCTTGTGCATAATCCAGTGATAGATTTGAATTCTGTAAATAAAAAAAACCAATAAATGGCTTTTAAATGATTGCCCTCTTGCCAGAGAGCAAAATCCCTAACGAAGTCCAAGAGACAGTCTCTGAGGCACACTGCTTACTATTCAAAAGAAAGCTGGGGAGAGAGGATGTAAACAAGTGTATTCCCACCCTTCTCCGGGCAGAACATACACTGTGTGTTCATTCCAGATTTCCCTCCTTCCCGTGGCCTGACCTTTATGATAACTCAGATGACAAAACAAAAGCCTAAGAGTTTTTCACAGTCTTGACTGCTCGTGGAGCTTCCCAGAACAGCTCATCTGTCACAGTATAAGGCTCTCTAGCAGAGAATACGCTTCAAGCACTTGTACTTTCTGCTACAATAAAAGTAAATTCCACTTAATTGCATATAGTAGTCAAAATCCTAGGTGAAATCTTGGACCCACTGAAATCAGACCTCTGCCCTCCTTCTTGCTTGATGGGCAGCCTCTGCTCTGAGCTCGAGCTGCAGCACAGAGTTGTCCCAGGTGCCTACAGCTCTGCAGCCTGTCCTTTCCTTACAGCAAAACTGGGAGCCCAAAGGCTGATTGCTAGCAGGGCCACCTAAGCTAAGCTCTACAGCTAGCTGGGTAGCAGCTTTACAGGGTGATGTCCTGGAGCACACTGTGCAGTATGTGTACAGCTACCTCCACGGGCTGTGGAGACAGCCCTGACTTCCCAAGTAGCACTTGCTCTCCCACTGTGGCCTAACTGACAGGGGTCACTCAGCCCACTAAGGCTCAAGTCACTCTTACCTTAAGGTGTTCAACCTACAAACACCGCACAGCAGGGAAAAAAATAGCAAGTAGTTGAAAATAGGGTAAAAGAATAGGAAGAAAGTGTAAGTCTCAGAGAGTTCAAGGTATCAGTTGGAAATACTGAGCCTTTGGAAGATGAAAACAAGCTTGGTCAGGAGAGAAGGACCACGCAGGCTGGCCATGACAGGATGGGCTGCTCTCAGGTGAGATGGGCTACCTTCGCTGTGGTCCCACACTGCTCTTCTTCTCAACTTCTCCTGTTAAAAGGAGGGCTCTTCTGTGCTCAGCTAGATCTTATAACCACCTCCATACCTCTTTCCTGTCCTCCTATTCCTCTTGCACTCACTGCATATTGAACTTTTTAGGGACATACTCAACCCCTAGGAAATCCAGGACCCAACCCAGACTAATCTTGGCTGGTTTCAGAGCCCTCTTTTTGGCTACTCAGCCGTGCCTAGCCCTCCTTCCCACTCTACGCTGGGAGTCCTTCCAGAACTACCTGCTCTTAGGAGGGCTATGTTTTGAAATAGCATTAGCTATTTTCAGTTAATCAGGGCCTGCTCTACTTGAAAGCCTATTACACCTGCTGGTATTTAAAGTAACTTTAAAAAAGGAAACAAAGCACTAATACATGCCTCTGTCCATCTGTTTTCACCTCCACATGGACTCATGGACCATTTATCATCTCTTTCTGACATAACAAGTAAGAAGTTGTCTTGTTAGAACAGAAGACTAAGAGGAACTGGATCATACTTGGAGGCTCTCTTTTAAAGGAAAACATTTTTAACACTGTAGCAAAACTGGTTGGTCAGCAAAATTTGTGAGCAGCAGTTTATATTTCTGTAACAGTACTTTCCTAGGTCTGGATTCCGTCTCTTCATATTTTTCTTCTGTTTGGTTTAGCTGATCCCAGTTACATAACTGTTCTCGTTAGTCAGTAAACTTAAAGGTCAGTATAACATAACGTCAAAATCAGGATTATATCATGTGAAGGGACAACATAACAAACTAATGTGCTTTGAGCTGGTGAGCCCATGTGATGTAGCTGACCAGTTCCTCCCCACTTCCTATCTGTAATTGTCCTGTGACTTGCATCTCACTGATACAAGCCAGAAGAGAAGCATCTGTGCCACCGCTCAGAGTTAATGCCTTGAGATGCCATTAGTTCCCAAGAAAGGAATGTTTTTCAGATTACTGGAAACTAGGGAAACAGGGTATGTAAAAAAATACAAGGCAGAAAACAAGGAACAATGGTTGCTAGGAAATTCAACAGAGTCAACATGCATGGTCATGCTCTTTCAGCCCTCAAAAATGTATCATCTGAATAAAGTACTGGATCACTTCCAAACTAAAGTAATAGTAACAAGGTAGTACAAGTATACACCTCCTATACATTGTAGAGACCACTTCCACTGTATATGTTCCAGGATGTCCAAGTACAAAAATTATTTTGTTTCAAAAACTAAAAAAGCCAACTGTATATTTTTAAAGAAGTAGAACAGTGAAAAGTCAGTGAAGAAGCTCCCAAGTAGCACAAGAAACTCTCAAATCCTCTAGGTAAGCGATACAATTTAAAAAGAAAATTTGCAAACAATAATGCTCTGTATGAATTTAAGAATCTTCACCTGAAAGAAAAAGTATCAGGATATGGGTGATTTTCAGTTCTTCAAGAGTATCAATCCCATATCACTTGCATTTTCACACAGGAAAATATACACTGGCTTACAAAAAGGAGATATCCATTGTTTTAAGTAGCATGTTGCTACTTAATTTCTGCTGTTCGCTTCTAGTCATCTGCAAATTTAGTCTCAGTTCACCTTAATTTTGGCACATGCCTTTCAGACTTCTCAGAGTTCACTGGAATTTGTCTATGTGTTTAAAAGTTTTGCAGTATTAAGAAATAAAGCAGATTAGAGAGGCTAAATTTCTTTCTATGAGTTTTACAGTTCTAGACTTATTAGTAACAACTCATCCATTTGCCACTGAAATTTTAGAGATGGCCATGAGCAAACATGAGCACGGGATGATGAGACTTAAAAGACAGACGGAGAACAGATCTTAAACAGACAGAACTCTAAAGATAAACTCAATCACCATCATTGCTACTCACTTTTTTTGGTAAAAATACCAGAACCATTTTTCCATGTGTAAAGCACCATTCATCTTCCAGCATAGACACAACACTGTCACATTACACTGTCTAAATCATTGCTGTTAATCTAACTTAACATCACACTTGCTATCTTTCATGAACAGAAAAGTTTGTTTGTGCGTTTGTCCACAGCAGGTCACATTCCAAAACCACTCAATTTTGCATGTATTAAGGACAAATTCATAGCAAACGAAATCCTATTTTAACCTCTCACACGAGGGGACAGAATTATGGCTCTTCCACAATGGGGACAGAGTTTTGGTTGGCTATGATTTCCAAGTGCTTGACTTAAAGCTGAGACAAATCATCTGATGGTAGGCCTATTTTGTTATTTGTTCTGGTGTGCAATCTAGTATTTGCTTAGGCTAACGATTTGAAAATCTATAATGCATTGTCTGGCTGTGAAATTTTTAATGAATCAGCCCCAGATCATAGCTCTTGTTTTTGTTCTCTCTTATCAGGCGAGAGACTGAGTCCATGGAGGGAGATGATGACAATAAGCTCTCTAGAACATACCAAGTTGGGTGATTCAGCACAGTGTCTCCACACACTGTAATTAAAAGGCAGGCAGACACACATTTTCAATAATGTGAAGGAAAGTGTTTTCTAATTGCTGGTTTTTTTCCAATTGAAATACACTTGCTTAACCTATAGTGCAATCCATCCCTTCCTACCATTATGTGTCATCAGTGAATCTGAAGGTTTATTCAAACTCTGTGCTATACTCCCCCAACAATTTCATACAGGGAAGCTTTAAAGCATGTGTTAGCATTCTGCAGAATTGTTGCAGACAGTCTATACAGGCATTTTCAGTATCTTTCCTAAAAATTCAGAAAGGATGGACAAATCCATTTGAAATCAGGTCTTAGAGCGTTTAATGATTATAGATGAGAATCATGCTATCATCAAGTCCTATGTGGAGTATATGCATCTATTTACACCTCTCTGTGTAGGCGGAGTGGTTTGTTCTCACATACCCTTGCAATGATACATTTACATACAGAGCCTACTCACAGTCCATATCAACTCTGAAGCATTTGGCACCATGTCGCATTATATTTAATGTTAACACTTATGTTAAGGAAGGATAAACCAGGAATACAGAACAGTAGTGTAAAAGCATTGCTTTCTTTCAGTTTCTCTCCCTTTCTAGCTTGCTGTCACCATATTCTTCTGTGCAACACAACACTAATCTATATTAAATTTTAACTTTTCTTTCTATAGAGCATAATTAAGTCTTTTTTCTCCCTTGCTTTTATTTTGCTGATTCCCAATGATCCAGTTGCTGTTTAGTCCTGGGAAGATGTCATTACTGTGTGAAGTTTTTTTCATTCACTAATATTTGTACACATGAATACATTTAGGTTTGGACTCGATCTAATGTTCCAGAGCCACACATTTCATTACCTTTGCTGAAGCAATTATGTTGGCTAAATTAACTGAAGAACCCTTGTACTGCTGCTGATTCAGGTGATCTTGAATTTTCAGCCACTTTTCAGCAAAGGCCCAGGAAACAGTTTCTAGATTGAGATTAGGACCAGAAATTAAAAGAGAAAAGGGCAATCAGCACCAAGAGAAGTATATCATTTTAGTGATTTTTTTTTCTTCCCAAGTATAAAGTAAACCTTCTTTTTAAACAAAGAGATTCTTTCAGCTGTAACTTAAAACATGTAGAATAAACATACATAGTCAAAAAAGGAAAAGGGTGAAGAGTTACCCAAGGAGGAGGAGAGTTCAATACTGGCATTTTGACCTGCATTGATAGTACTTAGGTTTCAACAATAGCCTAACAGAGGCTCCTATTTTTTGAATACTTTGTCTTAAAGATTATTTTACTGAGGAAACCATGATGGAGCTTAAAGTCTTAGTAAACATTATTCCCATTATTAAATATTTTTCCTATGATCAGTGTTGAATGAATAAAGCCTTAGGTTGTGGAGGAGCCTGCACAGAAGAAAATTTTGCTGCAGCTTATTTTGTTCCTAACTAATGAGGGGGTAAGAGAGCTCATCTGTATGATGAGTCCACTTAGTGATGTTCAGGTCCAGGCTTTTACTGAAAAAGCCCCAGGCTGTGGAGCTGTAACAGGTAGATTAGGTGAACAGACCTCTGCTTGGTTTTTGGTGTCTACTTAGTTTACAGTCAGCAATAAATATTAAAGATCATTCTGGCAGGTCACACAAATAGCCTTGGGCCATATCTACAGTGGGGATTTGTTCTTTTTGCAGTCATTGGTAACCATCCTGCGGAGCTGCTGCACCAACACTGTCCTCAGGCTCAACAGACAGGGCTGGAGTGTGAACAAAGGTAGCTCACACTGGCTGCAGGCAGAAAGAGCAAATCACTGCTTGCATATAATGGGTCTGTCTGGGTCTATGTACCTACAGACACAGAGGCAAATGACAACCCCCTCATACAAACAGGGACAAAGACCCAAACTGGATCTCTCTTCCTGTTGACATAGATTTACCTCTTGATTCACAATTTTCCTGGCAATTCCTCTACGCACCTTTGAAATACTGAGAGTACCTAATTCTAAAAGCAGGCTTGGTCCTGCTCCTAATGAAATCATTAGAAATGTTGCCACTAACATTGATACGTGCAGGACCGGGCCTGTAGCTCACATGCATCATGTTTCCTGAAATATTAGGTAGACCATGAGTTGCAGAATGCCACACGGCATCCCTGCCAATCCCCGTCCCTCCAGGAGCTGTTTATATGGAAAAGAAATCACCCTGGCACTCCTGATCTGCTTTAGCTTACCAGTGGTTAAGGGACTTCACAGACTTTAACTAAATGAAGTCTATAAATAGTTATCATTTCTTGGAATTGAAAAGGTGACTTGGAAAGGATTTTGCTTTTGTTTTGAAATTATACTTGCCTTCTTCCTGGCTTCTTTAAGAACATCACAGTGAAAAAGCTGAAGTTTTTATCGTGTTTTCAGATCATGATATTTGACAGCTCTTGGCCTTCTTTTATGGGGAGGAATATCCTGACCGTCTCACAGAATGAGCATTAGCTCCCGCAATTGAACAGCTAAAGGGTCAACATACCCACTGACTTCCTTCCTCCAAAGTACTACTGAAATAAAATAGATGTGAACAAGGGCACCAAAAGGTGAGGAAGCAAGAAATCTGCCTGTTACCCTTTCCGTTCCTAAATGCGTTTGAAAGCACACCTCCCTTAAAGAGTCTTTTCTTCTACCCCATGTGAGCAAGTTAGGTGGAGTAAACATGTCTGTGCAGTGATAATACAAAGAGAGCCATGTATCATTTCATCCCGAGGGAAGGAGCATCTGGTGCATCACAGATTTGTCAGGAATTAGGTTGGGAGTCACAGTACCATGTTTTTTAATCTTGTTTGACTTAAAACTGTGTTTTGTAATCAGTGTAATAGAAAAGCACTGCTGAGACACAGGGATTAGCTGTAGAGAAGGAAAACAATAGTACACACAGCTCTTTGATGTATTTCTATTTGAATTAGAAAGTGGCACTTTAACAGCTCAGAGAGCTGCATATAAAATCTCAGCTTAGCAATCACACTGTCCAGCACTTGAACTTCTTGCAAAGCATTGTCGAAGTCAGACAGAAGCAAACTCTGAGCAATTTAGAAGTGCAATAAAGGATTCAGTATGTAATAAATCACAAGAAACATGGATCATATTAAGTGGCTACAGCTATCAGTAATGGCAAGCATGTGAGTAGAAAGGAGCATTTAGTAATGAAAATTAAATGTTTAATAGAAGACATTTAATGAAAGAATGCCTGTTCTTTAATTAGAGAGAGTGGAAGGGAATCAGGGCAAATACCACATATGACTTTAGACTTTCCTTTTGTGTGATTTTTTTGAATCCTGGCTTACGAGCACATGCGGAATGATCATGGAGACCTTCCGTCTGTGGAACATAAACTGGGATTTATCACCCTAGAGGAACTGCCACTGTAGAAATGCCTGTTTCAACATTGTTTAAAGCTGAACATATTTGGCAGTGGAGTAAAGCATTAGGAATTCTTTAAAACCCATCTTTTGATCCAAACTTGTATTGTAAATAACACAGCAGCAGCCGCAAAGGATTCTCAATTTCCACCATTAACTTGGTAGGCAGAGACTTTTCTTTCCATAAGTACATTTAAAACTTGTGGAGCTGATTCCACAAAGCTTATACACATCCGTAAGAGCAAATACAAGTAAAATATATGCTTTTTATTATTATTGTTTTAGTGGATCTGCCCCTACACACATTACACTTGCAAATCCTTCTTAAATAATAGAAGTTTTGCAAGAATTTGAGTTACAGAATCACGGCTAAGTGTACAGTGAATGGTTCCTTTCTGCTAACAGTCAAGTTGCATGCCATCAGCATTCCATGAAAAAAGAAGGTGTTTAATTTGGAGTTTTACAAGTTAAGTTTTAAGGAGAGAACATGGCCCAAAATTCCCCACTTCATGCCACATAAGCTCTGAGAAATCAGATGGTCTGTCTGAGAAAAGGGCTAATGAGGCTAATTTTGGAAAGCTGCTTTAGGCTGCATCAGAAAGATCAACTTAGGCAGAAAACCTAAGACTGTACTCCCTGAGGTATGAGCCAGTGATCAGTTCAGCTGTGGCCAGTTCTGTTTCTATCCATTCTCAGCCACATCTCTTTCTTCCAGTGCTAAGCCACTCAATACCTGATTCATGACTCAGCTTACAAAGATAAACAACGTAGATGAACTCCTTGCTATCTCCTAAGGGATTGCTCTTTCCTCATAGCAAAGGCAGAGCCTTCACTTTTCCTCAGTAGCTTAGTGTTCAACTAAACAAGCAGAGTTCCTTTGCTCACAAGAAGGAATTAGAACCCACACCATTGTTTACTAGGAGAGGACACTCACCACCCAACCGTAGACTGCAGTACTGAGGGTGCATAGCAGACACCTCTCTCCTCATCAGTTTGATACTCCAGTGGGCCTGTATCCATTAAAGATAATTGAGTAAAGTTACTTGCCAGTGTGAAGACATGAACTTAGTTCTTATTCCAAAAATATGAAATAAACTGTTCTTGGAGCAAGGAGTACAACCCAGGCTGTCTCCGTTTTCTCAGGAACCCAGGCTATTGACCATACACTTGGAGAAGCTGACTCCACTAAACATGAGAAGATAATTTTTTTTTCACCTAAGCTGTCTTCCACCTTTTCTTTTTCATGGTCAGGCAATGATCAAGTTACTTCATGGTCCATTGAAACCTGTAGGAATTGACCATTTCAGAGATTAAACTTGCCCCCTCCCCTTTTCACAAGCCAACAGTTTTGCTTATAACTCACATCTTTTGAACTATCAGGAACATCAAATTACCTCATAAAGCATGAGGGTTTGGGTGGAACGCCTGCAGGAACTCGCCTGGCAAGGCTGAGTGCTTCCCATGCCCGGTAATGAGGACAGCCAGGTACAATAATATGCTGAAACCATACAGGAAATGTAATTGCTGCTAAGAAAGGTTTACCCTACTCCTGGCAACAATCAGAGGTGAAATAGACCCTTTTTGTTTCTGCAGAAATTCAGACTGCCTACACAGACAGAATGCTGGGTCTCAGCAGAGAATTGATGGGAACTGTGAATCTAGAAAGATATATAAGGAGGAGTTTCATTTTCTTCTTTTCTTAGACTCAGGGAACAAAGTAATCAGCAAATATTTGGTATATTTAAGACAACAAATAACAAGATGTCTTCTTTTTCCTTTGATCTGTCACAAAAACCTTGCCCTTCTTAAAACTTGCCAACACACACACCTTATTCTAATTCTGGCTTCTATGATCTTACCCTGAACTCTCACTACTCAATACAGCCAACTTTCACTTGTTACATGGCTATTTTGTAGTACATGTACCTTGCTAGCTGCATGCAGAGTAACGTCAAGGTAGTTGGTGTGGATGGCTTGTTCATTAGTAGAAAAGGATTATATATATATATTTATATATATAATTATGTATATAGTTACCTATATAATGACATATATTATATATCTATTGCTATTTTTTTAATATATATATATATCTCTCCAAGCTGTTTCAGGTCCAGTCTGAGCATTTGAAAACTTATGTGGATCACATGGGTGTCTAAAATCTAGATCTCAATGAACAATCTCCATGTAACAAAAATACCTTTTTGTCAGGAGCAAAGGCTAGACGTGGTGCACCACCTGTTCTGGTTGCCATTAGTGGACAGAGCCGAGACATATGTTAGACTGGTGGATGCAGTCAGAGAAGCCAGTATTATTTTTCCACCAACATTGTTGTTGACAGACTGCCATTCAAGAGCACTATATGCAGCTGGACAGAAAAGTAAATGCAGGGAATATCCTATAACTTACTTAAATGTGAGATACCACAACACTTATCCCTTGACCTTTCTGATTCTCAGCTGGAGATCAGAGAGGTCACCCTTCCCATTTCCTTTTCTTTCAGCGTAAATTCAATGAGGCTATGCCAGTTTTCACCTGATAGGGATTTGGCTCGCTGAATATGAGACTAATGGCTTCAGAAAACACTTCAGCCTTGGCAGCGATAGTAAATACTGTTTCATGTTAGTTATGTATACCTCACACACTTAGCTCTAACTTACTGTAAATAGAATGAAGAGTGCCGTGTTGCTGAATAATTTATTACACATTAAATATGGCCCAAGGCAACAGAGTTTTCAAGTTCCACAAAGGCCTTATATATTTCCTGCTGTTATAATTATGTAAAGGAAATACTGTCAGTCTGAATTATGAAATATAGATTATCCATTCAGCAACAGTTCAAAGATATATTGTGTGTGAGGGTATTGAGCAAAGACAGGGGATTTCAAACATTATGTGTACTCTTATGATAGGTACAGTATCTGTTTAAATACCTCCTTGCTGTGTAGCAAAGTTGCAGAACATGAAGAGACCCTCAGTTACTCCAACAAATGGGCATGGCTGGCACTACTGACTCATATCCCCTTTAGAGCCACATTTTTTTCTCTTTTCTTTGTTTCCTAGTCTCACTTTATCCTTCTTTTCATGTTTAATGAGACATAAAAATACCTTTACTTCACTGAGCATCCTTCATGCAAGCACCTCAAAGAACACCACATTAAGGCACACAACACCTCTGTGAGGAAGGCAAGAGGTACCCAGAGATTTTTTCACCTACCATAAGCTGCATGTATCTCTGAAATGGAGGGTAGTAACTCTTCTGAGAAGCAAAGTATCTCAAGATTACTCTTAAACAGCATATTGCATTGATCTAGTCCTGCAAGGTGCTGCACAACAGATCCTCAGTCAAGAAAAACACGCAACACTTGTGCTTAAATTAGATGTGTAGATTTGTTGGAGCTACTCATTCTTAAAATGTCAGGTGATTAAAAGTTTCACTTCTACACCTCAAAGAACTAAACATTTTAGGAAATCATGATCAAGGGATTCTGAAGTCTCAGTGAGACCTGAGGAAAATATGAGTTGACAGGGATAGGTTTTCAGCTATGGACAAATTTTAAGAAGGATACTTTGCAATTCTGCAATGACTTCCGTCAGAGTTCAATATGCATTATAAAATGTATGAAGCACATTATCTCTGTTTTACAAATGAGGAAGATATGCACAAACAGATGATGTGATTTCCAAAGGCTGACAGCAAACTAGCGTGGTACAAACAGGAACACCCTGTTAGCTTCCTGGCCCCTACTTTTCACATTGAGTTGTACTTCCTCTCATATAATTTTTAGAGAGACTTATATGCTCCCTTTTGAATCTAGGCAAAGCTATCCATTGATTTTAATGCTGGAAACTCTGATCTGGGATTTTTTTTTTTTTTTTTTTAAGCCATCAGGCAGGGGACAAAGATACTTTGAAAATTATAAACATGTAGATTCAAACGTATTTTTCTCTTGATTATCGAGGAGTGATTTTTTTGTGTGTTTATGTTTCTTTTCTTTTTAAAACAGATATTTAACGGAAGGCTTTCAGAAAACCCACACCTTTGCTAGGAAGTTTGCTAACTTTTCCAGATCCTCCCAAAACATTCCTGGCAAATGGAATTATGAAACTTTCCTACGATACTTTTGAGTGATGTATCATGATATCTATGGAGATGATGCATCATAAGATTTCTGTATTTCAGAGGATGGAAAAAGAAACGGTTTGACAATCAATGACATGCCGACATTTTAACACAAAAACTGCTTGTGCTGAGTGACATTCACTATCTGAATGCCAGATCAAATGCACTTTGTTCTGTATATGGCATATATACACCCTTAGTCATGCAGTCATGGAACTTCACCCTCGCTATAACATTGAATGAAAGGAAAACAGGCTGAGAAAGCAATTCCAGCTGTTATAATGAGGGTAGGTTGGATTAAGTTTAACTGAATCAAGACTGCACTGCAGTCACTGGGAGGGGAGAGTGAGAGAAGGCATTCTTGGCACCTGCAAAAAATAGCAAAACAAGTGTGATTTGACTAAATGGCAGATTTAGGGAAGGGGGCTTGATTTGCCCATACAGCCTCTCTGCTCTTCCTTGTACTTAAGCATTATGATTGAGTATTTAATTATATTGATCATGTACTATTTTTTTTTAATTCTGTAGAATCACTGCCTCATTTAGTGGGTGGTACTCAGTAAACAAGGCAGCTGTTCAATATTCCTTTTTATCCACTTTATTCGCTGTGTGTGGTCTCATGCCTTATTTAGTTCACACAATCCCAAATCGGCCCTGGGTCTGGAATTATTCACCAAATAGTATGTGATTATGCAATTAAAGACTGTATCAAAACACACAAAAGGGTAGAATTAGGATTGCATACAGTTGAATTTAAGTTAGTTGTATTCCCTACATTTTGAGTGCTTGATTTTTCCACCTTAATAATCTTCTTTCAGTAGTTTTGTTTTTATTTTTGCTAACCTTCTGAGGAAAAGTCTGCGGTGGACCTTTGTAAGCCTCAGTTACTAGAACTGCAAAGTTGTGGCCTAAGTTGTGAATGGTTTGCTGTGTGGAGCTAAAAAGCCTTAATTCTCAGCATATCCCCAGAAAAGCCTCAGGACTTTCTCTGCTGGGTCACTGCCTGATGCAGCAGTGTCATTCTTTCCCATGCCATTCTCCTAACAGAGCCTCCTGAGAAACAACCTTACCTTTGCTGGAGGAGTAAAAAAGGCTCATTGTAGATCCTACCTAATATAACACTGTGCCTTACACAAGGAAACCCACAAGGGTCTGGAGAGAGATGACGCATCCCGTTCAACAACCCCTGGCCAGATGGGGATACCTCAGGCACGATGGCATCCCTGATCACAAACTACAGACTGTGCTTGGGGGTTTCCGAGGACATCCCTTCTTCCTCGCTCAGCAAACAAAGGGTATAAGCTGGCCCTCTATAATATTAGAGATAAAAGACCTATCCTGTCACCTACTTCATTTCCCCGTGGTTTTCACACGTTTTCGCCTTATTCCCATGTATAAGGGATCTCACTGTTAGCAAGGCTGTTTTTTCATGCTGCCTTTTTTTCCCCCTTTATTTAATCCAAGTCTAATTATACCCAAGTATGTCTAATTATATCCCCTAATAGCAGGCTAAATAATTTCCAACCCTTCTTGGCTTTTACCCTGTTCAAATATTTAAAACCAGGGCCAGAATCTCCTCTCATTTCTACTGGGCTAGGCCAGATATAGTAAAATTTAGCTTAGACCAATGGAGCTGCAGACTCATGGTAGTGGCAACGTGGTGTGAGAAGAGGGCAGTGTCTCGTACTCCAAGATAATCCTAGGATACAATCACTTCGGTAATTTGGGCCTAAATTGATTCAATTTGGCAATTTTCCATAACCCAAATTTCTGAGGCTTTGTGGGGTCTGGGAGAGAGGAAATGGAAGGGAGCAGGAGGATTAACTCATCAAAGGGTAAACTGATTATTTGGAATTTCAAGTGCAGAGGCTTTGGTAAATGAATGCACAGAGGGCTCCAAGAGCACACTTAGAAGCACTGGGTTGCGGGCACTACAAAGGGCTAACTGTTAATTAATTATTGTCACATATGTTGTGTGGATTGTTAAACCACAATTACTCTCACACTAGGGTACAGCTGGAAATCTCACCCTTGTTTTTGCTTTACATGACCTGGTGCAAGACACAGATGAACATTCATCTAACTTGTGTAAAGTAGCCTGTGTGCTGGCTCCTGCTCACATTTTTTTTCCTCTTTATGTTGGCTGTCTTCCTAAATGTATTGCAAAATCCAGTGTCCTCCACTTACCACCACTGCCTCCTCTTCCTCCTATTCCACCTCAAGCTCTGAATAAAGAAAGGCAGCTGGATTTTCTGCCACTTCACATATTTAACAACTATGTAATTCACTCCAAACCCACCCACCCGAGACCACACCTCACCAATGGCCTGGAGCTGTTCCCACAGAAGGAAACCTAAGTAATCCCATTGACCAGTATCCAGTATCAAATATCTCATACCAAAATTGAAAAGATAAACTAATATTAAAGGCATCTTTCTGTTGAATAGGAGCTGAAGTCCTTGTTTTGAAGTAAACACAGCAGAACACCTGAAGTTCTTGTTTCCTACCATTGCAGGAGAGGGTTATCCCATAAATTTAATAGGAAATTACATCTTTGGAACAGTATGTTGAGGAAAAAAATCTATAAAAATAATTTTATTCAATATTCAAAGATTTCTAGATCTATCATAGGAGTTCCTTTGGAGGTTTCATAAAGATTGGTCTTCAAGCATGAATATAACAGACTTGTTGAACAACATAGTATGAAAATGTATGAAAAATACAGCATTTCCACTTTTGTCTTTGACTCAGACTGAAATACCCAAGGATATACAGGTAAATTAGCACGTGTGTGAGTTTAAATTAATGTTCAAACACAGCTTTTAAAGAACTGTGGACTTTGTATCTTTCCTTTTTTAAGTACTTTTGTCAGAGGAATTTGTAAGAGGCATATCAAACCCGAGCCTGCAGGTTGGGTCTAGTCTGCCAAAGCAATTCGCCAGGTACATCCCATTCCCTGATGGTCCCTTTCCAATCAGCCTTTTAGAGGCAGGCCCTTAATAAACACAAAGGTGTCACCTCCGGCTGAACAAGTCCCTGAAATGCAGATGCAGGAAACAGGGCAAAATATCACAATATGTTTCTTCTGCTCTTGGCCTAGATTGATCTCTGGTGTGACCTAGTACTACCATTCTTATTATCTTGATTGTCTGACAAATTCATTTCTGGTCTCCAGAGGAAGGCATGTGGATTACACTGACCAGAAGGGTGGACACCCAACCGCTCTGAACCACTAACACAGTCAAAACTCACCGAGATTTTCTCTCTCACCTGCATTTCAAATGACAGATGAGGAAGAAGGAGGAACTGAATTACTTTATTATTATTAATACTACTATTATATTAATGTCTTCTTTATATATATATTTGTGTTCCTAAATGACTGCAGACTTGGAGTTGACTGTTCGTTCACAGACAATTCCACAAATAACTTCCTTTTTTCAAATTAGCTGTTCAAAACTCACTGTCTTCCAGTGAGTTTTCTTCTTTTCTTTGAAAAGGCTTTTTTCTTCATCCCCCTACCCCTAATTTCTGAAAACAACTCACCTTTGGAAAATATGGTAGCCCAATGTATTGGGTTTGCTTGCCAAAGTTTTGGTAGTGGGGGAGGCTACAGGGGTGGCTTCTGTGAGAAGCTGCCAGAAGCTTCCCCTATGTCTGATAAAGTTAATGCCAGCTGGCTCCAAGACGGACCCGCTGCTGGCCAAGGCTGAGCCCATCAGTGACGGTGGTAGTGCCTCTGGGATAACATATTTAAGAAGGGGGGAAAAAACTGCTGTGCAACAGCAGCTGGGAGAGAGGGTTGAAAATATGGGAGAGAAACAACTCTGGAGACACCTACGTCAGTGAAGAAGGAGGGGGAGAAGGTGCTCTAGGCACTGGAGCAGAGATTCCCCTGCAGCCCGTGGGGAAGACCATGGTGAAGACCATGGTGAGGCAGACTCTCCCCCTGCAGCCCATGGAGGTGAACGGTGGAGCAGATATCCACCTGCAGCCCATGGAGGACCCCATGCTGGAGCAGGTGGATGCCCGAAGGAGGCTGTGACCCCGTGGGAAGCCCGCGCTGGAGCAGGCTCCTGACAGGACCTGGGACCTCATGGAGAGAGGAGCCCACGCTGGAGCAGGTTTGCTGGCAGGACTTGTGACCCCGCAGGGGACCCACGCTGGAGCAGTCTGTTCCTGAAGGACTGCACCCTGTGGAAGGGACCCACACTGGAGCAGTTCGTGAAGAACTGTAGCCTGTGGGAAGGACTCATGTTGGAGAAGTTCATGGAGAACTGTCTCCCATGGGAGGGACCCCACACTGGAGCAGGGGAAGAGTGTGAGGAGGAAGGAGCAGCAGAGACAACGTGTGATGAACTGATCGCAACCTTCATACCCTGTCCCCCTGTGCCACTCAGGGAGGGAGGAGGTAGAGAAATTGGGAGTGAAGTTGAGCCCAGGAAGAAGGGAGGGGTGGGGGAAGGTGTTTGAAGATTTGGTTTTATTTCTCATTACCCTACTCTGATTTGATTGGTAATAAATTAAATTAATTTCTCCAAGTCGAGTCTGTTTTGCCCGTGACAGTAACTGGTGAGTGATCTCCCTGTCCTTATCCTGAGCCACAAGCCTTTTGTTATATTTTCTCTCCTCTGTCCAGCTGAGGAGGGGAGAGATAAGGCGGCTTTGGTGGGCACCTGGTGTCCAGACAAGGTCAACCCACCACACCCAAATATGTAAATATATAGAAATACACAACTATGACATCTTAATATCATGGAATTTGCCACACGAGGAACAAAAATCTAATGTGCTTTTAAAAATCAGTTGCATTTACTTTGAGTCTACAAAGCCTACTATGTTCCCATCCTAAGCGTATTGCTTTTTCTTTACGTCACCACAACACAAAGCCCAGGGTATGGGGGCACACTGCCAGTTCTAATTTGGTTAGATGTTTTTTATATTAACCTCACCTCTGATTTTCAAATGTTGTAAGGATTGGTTTTGGAATACTTGTTATTTGTTTGCATTTGTGTTTCTCTGTGTATACTGAACTTTTATCTAGCATCATGCAGATCTTATCTAGGAATTTCTATAGAATCCCATGATTCTGTTTCACTACTTAACATGCACCTAACATACACTTTTCAAGCACGAAGTCTGGAGCAATTCTTTGCTTGAAGGTTTGCTCATGGTTCTACAGTAATTCCAAACTCTGCAAAGGCTAAAACAGATGCTTTAGTCTTTGAGTGAAACCTCTGCAGGTCTGCAGACTAAGTTAGTGACAGCTGATGAACTCCTGATATAACCAGTAGGTTTATATATGGATCATGATAAATCTTCCAACAACAGAATACGGTGTTCCAAAACTTTGGACCCTGCATTAACTTTGCACTATTTTATTTTCCAAAAAACTTCTTGTATCCATTCTGCTCATAATTTTTACGGTTGGCATGGTAACTGCCTAAAAATGTGCTAGAGGCAGTACAGCTCTAAGCTTTTCTTGTAGCCTATGATGCTTAATCAAAAAGTTTGCAATACATCCCAGTACTGTAAGTGGGAAAGCTAAAAATATTGCTCTCTTCAGAGCATAAACAACTGCAACATGCTTTCAAAAAGAGTTTGTGCTTACAATGAAACAGAAAAACACCAACACTTACCCCTTTATCCATTTCTGCACTTTAGCAGCATGCAGCAATCCTGGAAGTCTTGAATGTCTGGTATTGAGTAAATTTTTCCTTTACAGCACTATATACTTTTAAGATTGAGGTAAGTATGTAGGTTGAAAGAGTTTGCTCTCTTTAAATATGTGACAAAGATGCTATTTAAAGCCATGATACTGCAAATGCATACACATGGGGGGATTTGCACAAAAGCGAATAGTAGCACTGAACTCATGGGGATGACTTACAGTAACGGTAACCTCTATGTTCAGCTGGCCACAGAATTTGGGTGCAGCCCTTATAAATCATACAGATGGCCACATATTTTCTTAACAAATTACTGGTACTGTAAATATTCAATATTTCTTAGAAGACACAGAGGCAGACTTAAAGAGGGAAGATGGGGACTGTGAAACCATCACAACAGAATGCAGATGCAGAAACATGTAATGCCAACGAAGGACTTATTTAACTGCACATAGCTATCTTCCAGATAAATCTGCACCTGTCTAAAGGATGATACTGCAACTAGGGCTATCATAAGAACAAATTGTATGAACATGGAGCATTCCTTGCTAGAGTGAGATTCCTTCTATTAATAAGATGCACAAAGTGGTTCTAACCTTTGCTCCAACACACAGGGCAAACATCTCCTCATAGGGGCAAATGACAGCCCTCACATGGCTTGTTTATGCCTGTAACGTGGGTAAGAATTTTACCTATGGAGAATACATTCCTTTTTGGTATTATTATATATGGGTCTGTAAAACCAGGGATCACACCATAGTTTCTTTCTAGACGATTATGATGGTCCACATTTATGCACCCTGAATTGGGACTCATGCACTCTGCATGAGCCCAGAAGAATCCTGCTACTTCAGCAAACATGTGCTTTCAGAAGGTGTGTGCCTGGTTTCTAGGGCTATGGCCCAGCTGTGCATTGCCTAGCACACAGCAAAAGCGATACAGCCATTTGCAAGGCGTGTTATCTCTCTTAAGATGCTGGTCTTTCTGTTCCCTCTTCTTTTTCTGAAGATTTTCAAACAGGGATATTATGTCTGCTCCCGTGTAAAAGGCATGACTAGCAGTGCATTGGTGGCAGCAGTGGTAAGGGTGGTGACAGCAACCAATGCTGACTCTGAAATTGTTGCTTAGATTTGCTGGAAAATCCTACACTGTAAAGCCTTACAATCTTAATATCTGGCAGTTTCAAAGTTTTGATGGGAGTCAGAGCTCAGTCAGTGCCCAGAGCTTCTGAGGATCAGGTTTCTCACTGAGGTGTCATGTACGACTTGGGTAATCTGTATTTGAAAACCTTGCTTTGAAAGGTTTGGCCTCATCACTCACTGTTGTACTCTAATGAGAATAAGAAAGGCTTTTTGACTGTCATGTACAGCTCTAATGAGGGTATGTGAAAGCTTGTAAAATTTTTTTCTGGTCTCAAATGACGAACAATTTAATTGCAACAGAGGAAGGTCGTTTTTATGCTCCCAACTTTTTGGATGCAGTTACAGTTTCCTTCTCTGTACATCACCAACTTCTTGCAATACCTTTAATAAGACAGGGGCAGAAAAAGGGCCAGATCCACAAGAGTAAACAAGTTCCATCCTCCACAAGCTGAAGTAAAGATACATACATGAGAGTGATGGTCTTGTAGAATATAAACACAGAAGCACTCAAAAACTCCAGTGTGTTTAGTACGTTTACTTTTGTTAAGAAAACACTGGGTGCTTGCTTGCAAGAGAAACCTCCATTCAAACATGTAAGAGGTAATGATTGTACTGGCGTGAGTACAGTCTGTTTATACAGGATTGTAGGAATAGGCTCTTAAACAGCATCTTTTTCAATTTTTTAGAAATCTAAGTTTCTTTTAGGAACAACTTTAAGGTATTACTAAGTATTACATTTTCACAGGAAGACATAATTCTGCTCTTCTTTAAAGCTATAAAGCTGCTGAAAAAAAATTACTTATTATTTCATAACTTTTTTTTACTTTTTAATCTAGTTTTCTAAGGAATAGGGGCCAACATAACCATGATGCACTTACCTGTCCATCAGTCTCACTATCATTCTATCTGCCTGGCTTCACAAATAGGTTTTGGATCTTTTGAAAAATTTCAGAGAAATAGAAATTTCGAAGTTATCATATTGCTAAAAGTGTTTTGAAAACATGGAACTGTGCAGGACAGAGATATGATGTTAGCTGTCCCCAATGGGAGTAAGGATGCAATGGGAGCTCACTCCTAATTACACATTAGAGCATCCACACAACAAAACAGAAGTGTCCCAACCATTACAAAAATTTCACTGTGAGTTTGTGCCTTAGACAATGCTGGAGAATCTATTTATCAGTTATAGTGTCTCACTGGTGTGGTTCCACTGAGTTGTAGCAAGGGCTGAGACGGTCCTGCAATTTTAGTGGAACTCAATTAAAAATTTTACCTCCGTTTCCTGTTTATTGTCAGAAAATATTCCATAATTTTGTAAAGATGCTAATTTCAGGTCCATTTTGATTGTCTACAACTTTGTTTATGATACATTTCTGTCCCATGTGCATGATGGACATTGTTTCAGGGATTTGGGGCACTCCTGCAACTGCATATGCTAGCAAAACCCCAATTTTTTCAATACTCAGATAGGCTGTCACCCAACTGTAAGGGGACATAGGCACCACACCAGCTTTGAGCTCCATCCAGGTGAAAGGTATGGCTGAACTGAGACTTCAGTTGATGGTTCTGTGATCACCATGGCTTGTAACACTATTCAGTGGAAACTATAAAAAAGGCACTTAAAATATCCTTTACAAAGAGGTCTTCTAAAATCCAAGAGAATATCTATGGAGATATTTTCATGATGTTGGGCTTCTGCTCCTACCAGAAGAGACAACATTTCGGTTTGGAGAGAAGCTGGGACCAGATGGGAGTTGTGTTTTTCCAGATCTTGTCCAATTCACTGCAAAACCCTGAGTATACAGTGAGGTACTTCTGACTCTCAAGACGAAGGAAGTCTCACCTTAATTACTGGTCAAATTTTACCAGGAAACTATTAAAATTATTTCAAGCCAATATTAGAAATACCAAATGTTACAGAAAATTAAGGATAAACCTAGAGGAAGTGAGAACTTATTCTTAGGTCTTACAGTGTTTTTAGATATTTTAGCATTCCTCACTCTGTGCAGCTACTATTTCATGAAAATGAGACATGCTTTGCAGTTGAATTGCTCTTTAAGCAGAGGAAGTTCCCAGTAGCTGCATGTCTAACACAGAGGTTGAATTCAAGGTGGTGGCTCCTCCGACTCAAATGAAACAAGATGGTGGCTCCCAGGACAAGAAGAAAGGCAGTGATCCCTTCTTCCCCAGGACTCTGAGTGACCAACCCAATCCTGAATAACGATAGTCTTGGGATGACAATGCTTTAAAACCACTGCCTTTCATTTACATACACTTAAAATACACCTAAAGTAAAACCAAAACCCCAGCAGTTACATTCTAAAGATGTAACTATTATGCTGGTGAATACATATTTTCCATTTTAAATATAATTTTATATATGTAATATGTGGGATACTTTGTCAAGGAGATTGCAGGGGTCATTTTAACTTCTTCCTTACTTTGCAACTCTTCCATGGCAATATTCAACTCAATTTATTTGGCTTCTTCAACAGTTAAGGCTTTCAGGAGCATGACTTTCCGTTAAATGCTACCTGTGCCGTGTTAGCCAGGAAAGGCTCTCTCCTTTGATGAGTCTGATTCCTGCAAAAGAATTCGAGATACAAACAGCCCCAGACCCTACAGACACGTAACCAGGTCTACCCTTAACAACATCAATGTGAAGTTACATATGTGATTAAAATATGTGGATATGGGCCAGGGTAACATCGAGACGCTTGCCAGATCCTAATTGAGCAATAAGACAGGGTGTAGACTCTGATCCCATGCTTTGGTATGTTGCTAGGCAAAGGGCAACAGCTCTGCACTATCACTCAACGAGGTGTGCTGTCATTGCACAATAACTCCGTACTGTGTGCTGAGATGATTACAGAGTGCTATTTTCAGTGTATAGAAGATACTTTATTTATGTATATTTTATTCTGCTGACATGCAGAGGTAATAGCTGCTTGGTAAATGTCATGTTATAGTAAGTGCAGAGTCTATTTTTAGCTAGACAGTAATGTGAAAGGTGCTGTTGTTTATAGGCCACTATAGGTGTTCATGGTCTTACATACAAAGGCTGGATGGAAGACTTAAAAAGCCCGCATTTTTCCTGCAATGCGTCGTGGGCATGCAGAATCCTACCTATGCGTGACACTGTGGAGAGAGGAGTTCAGGGCCTTGCTACCTCCAACACTGAAAGTATACCTATAGCAAAAAATTCCCAACACATTTTGTGAGGAAATCCAGGATACATAAAAAGATAACACTGCTCCTTGGAAAACAATTTCTCATAGGAAGTAGCATGAAATTGTTTTCAGCTTCACAGTTATCTTGTTTGTTTTGCTAATCCTCAAAAAGATTAATAAAGGAATGATGAGACAACAGCAAACTAAGTACAGGAAGCAACTATTGCCTAAAGCATCTGGATGTGATTATGTAAGCACGATGTAATAAGAAAGCTGAGAGATTTAACTTTCGAAATCTCTTTTAGTCCCTCCTAAAAAACCCACCCTCTCAGAATATTTACCTTATTCCCCAAGTATCCTGCAAGTTGTTAAAGCACTGCAATTTTCACTGCAAGTTCCTTGCTACTATTGATCAATCTGCCCTAGATTTGATCTTTTATCCAAACGTTTCCTGGCATGTATTCTGGTATCTGACCCTTTACTTTGAGAGAGAGAGGTAATTATAATTTGAAGGGGATGTTTTGTATCCAACTGCTATATGTACTATTTTCCTCCTACCTGCTGGTAAACACAAGCAATATTTTGAACATTTATTACATGGCATGGTTTCTTTTTCTGTGTCACTGAAATAGTGACCTGTTCTTTAAGAGCAAGAAATTATTCACAGTGAGCCAGGCTAGTCACCCCAGTTGACAACTGTGCCACTCACTAAAATTCCCAAGAGATAAACCTTTTAAGAATACTGTTCTATCATATATAAATGTTAGTAATTTTAATATTCACTCTACTTGTTTTTAGCTTTTTCCTCCCTCAGCAATTCCATTTTGTACAGAGTGCTAGCTGTACAGATTAATTTTTTTTAGCCTTTTTGTTCAAAGTAAGGACTCCAGTTTTATTAACAAATCACCTTAAATCTGTACTTTATATAAAATACACACTAAACTAATTTTGACCTCTTTGTGGTTCTCTCTCCATAGATAATCATTACAGAGCTTGTCCACATAAGGGTCCTCGAAGATTCTGTGATACTACTACCTGGCAACTGATGCAGAGACACCTGATGATGTCTAAATTTGATCCTTTTCTCCAATTAAGTGATTCAGGTAAACAGAGGCAATAGGAAGAGTTTTGCATCTCCTAAAGCTGACCCACAAAACCCAACATGCTGAAGGAGGCTGTGCAGAGAGAGTCAACAGGAACCCTCACCCATCCTCACCCTGTGGCACGTAGTCACTGGAGCTAGGGCTATATCAGGCATGCATGCGTAACTCAGCAAGCCTTACATCTTTCAGGCTTTACTTCAGACAAGTTCTTAGGCAGCCATAGAAATGGTGCTATTCGTTATGGTTTCTATAGCAATCTACTGGTCTGGATGCATACTCGAGAAGGGGGGGAACTGCATTCAGTCTGAACACATGCAGACCCAAAGGTTCCATAGATCAGGACAGTGCCATGCCCAGGTCATACACAGCACAGGCTCATCCTCGACCTGCTCTTGAAGCTAAGCCACTGGGAAATGCCAAATGCAAGAGACATTGAGAAAGATGCAGAGGAAGACTAACTTGAGCACTTCATTAAGCAAGAGAAATATGCAACTATTCTGTCATTTTATACCCATCTAATAATGTCGAATGACTGGAGAGTCCAGAAGGGAGAAGGAGCTGGACTGCTCCCTGTCTGGCACTTCTATAGCATCCCTTGTAATGCACAGAAAATCCTGCTTAGCCTCAGTAGCTCTTGGCAGAACATGGTCATTGCAGAGGCCTCTTCAGTGAACTTAGGTCTCATCTCTACTAAGCATATACAAAAGGAGAATATTTTGCTGGTAGGAGGCTAATGATTTGGCCACGTAGGTTTGTTTCATGGGGCTACCAAAAACATTTCTCTGGCGGTAGGACAAAAAAACCCCTCTCTTTTCCTCTAGCTTTTGCTGTTTAAGCACAGGGCTGAAAGAGCCTACCAATGACACACACGAGGCCAAACATAGACTCCGTTGTCCTTTTTTTTTTTCCCCTCCCCCCCAAAACACCATTTTAGCTGAAATTTTCCAAAAGGAAACACATAAAAAGAGGTTGAGACAGATGCCTGGCAGGGGTATTTTCAATTCAGTTCGTCGGAGTCTGATAAGGTTATAAACAACAGAAAACAACATTCTTCTTGACTAACACAGTTAGTCAACCTTAACAACAGACAGTCAACTAACTTTGCTTGTAACTGTAATAAGGAACTACTGAATGCCAGACTATTACAGTTTTGCCTATATTATTAAGTTATAATAGATAATTACAGGTATCAAGATGGGCAGCTGTTTCTCTGAATTAATATTGTCCTTTCATTTTTTTTCATTTAGATAAGACACCAAAAATGTTAAAAATGAGTAGTCATTCATTATATAAAGCAGCAGCTGAGCGGTAGGTGGAGGAATAGTTGTTTGTTCCTACTCCTAAGCAAAACACATACAGTTTAATTTTTTAAATTCATTTTATTTTGATGGCAAAAAAGTGATCTCTAATGACACAGAGTTTTGACTGGTAAATCTTCTTTGCAGTTTTTCCTGTTTAATCTCTGAAAGCTGATGTAGCTCATTCCAATTACCCACAGCATCAGCTTTATTCTCTTGAAAGAACTTGCTCTCCTTTTAGTTTTCCCTTAATGTTTTGAGCCCTTACCAGAAATGGTAATCTTCTTAAGGTGTTGGCAGGAGCCATAAAATTCACCAAAAATAAAGCTCGTGTCTAACCAAGTATGCCATTATCAAGACCACCCAAGAGATCCAGGTTTGTCACAGATACAGTATATTCCTTTATATGATTTTCTAGGATTAGAAAGGAAAGAGAATTTGGAGAGTTGATTAGTCAGGTTAGAAAAAGGTTATGAAGATCATTCTACCTAAATAACACAGTCTTTTAGTTGTTTTGGAGCAAATACATTCAGGTCTGTTTTTGTTTATTACAGCCACTCTGTTTATCAGGGTTATTTGATTTCACGCAGCCATCCTGGTGCTGAGTCCCACACCTTGCGCTGAGGAACTTCCCTTGGTAATTTATGACCAACCTTTGCCCGAACCCCCCTCTCTCTGCATGCTGGCACTGGGTCCTATGCGAGATGGAAACCCCACAGGAGCTGTGAGGTGCTGCGGCACCTCTTGGTTATAAACTTTTCCCCTGACCACGGCTTTGCGAGCTGAAGCCTCGATTACTGCGACATGCTGCCCAGGATGAGCCATGGAGGCACGTAGCTGTTACCCGCGACGGGATGGTGAGGGCAGAGCATTCCCCAGGAACGGGTCCAGGGACGGCTGGTCTGTCCTGCAGTAAGAGCCCGAAAATCAGGTGTGAGCGTCAGCTTCACAGTTTATTTCTCTTTTTTTAGGGAAGTGAAAGCCCAGAATGGGGATGGCTCTGGAAACTGAAGCATTTTGATTGTTTCAGCACAGGTTGGGAGTTGCCGCTGTAGCACCTATTGAAAAAACAGTGGTTTGCATCACACGAGCAGGATGAGACATAGTGATACTTGAGCTAAGTCACTGCCACTTCCCAGCACAGTTCAAGGTGATGACTAGTCCCAGAGTAGCTGGCATCCCGCTATAGGAAAGATCACTTCTTTCACTGTCTCGCACAGTAGTGATTATAATCTGCCAGATCAATCTTTCCTTTCCTGGAGCTGAAATCTCTGTGACTGACAGAAGATCATATTTGGAGGCTCCACAGTTCTGAAATTGGCTTATTCTGGAAATCTGCCAGTGTCACAGCCTGGCAAAGTAGAGGGATCGGAATTACACTTGGCTATTCAGTCAGTCTTGTGAACTGTTGCATCACCGCTGCAGGATGTTACAAGAGTTTGGGTTTAAGGGATAGCTCTTTACTTTAGTCTTAGGATCGTTTCCATTAATTTCCACATACCTAAAACCTGGAAAAAATATACACTTCTCAAGTCCATGGCACTTTGAAAATATAAAATTTCTCTGTTCAATATTCCTTTGTCCATCTTAGCTGAGGAAGCCAGGAAAATAAGTAACGTGAAATGCCTGTAAGTAGCAGACTGGGGACGCACATCGAAAGATTAGATGACAACAGTTATTCATTCATGCCTTGTAAGACAGAAATAAAATGACTTTATGTTCATTTCCTCCCCACACCTCCACCCTTTTCTAAGGTTAACAGAAAGGATTCCTGCAGTACACAAGTTATTTTAAGATCTTGAACAACTTACAGATCTAACATCTTTTTCCGTGTGTATAAATAACCCCACCTGTTGCAGTATCATATATATGTGGTCATTAAAATAGATGCAAGTAAAAAATACTAGTATACTACATTTCAATCTAAAAATGATTCTAGGAACAAAGCACAGATATGAGACATAGGCTTTTCCTATTTCAAAACGATAAAGGGGATTCTCCAGTCTGAGGTGGATTTTCCAGTGTCAAAAACCTATTATACACTCATGAACATTTTAAAAGTTACTGAAAATTGAAAAAACAGAAATTTTCCTTGCCAAGCTGTTGAAGTTCACAGACAATGTTGTGTCACTGCGCATAGTAGGGGTTGCCAAAGTGGTGCCAGGGATGCATAAAATTTGTCTCGGCTTCACAAATTCATGTGTCTCCTTTTACTGTTGCATCTGAAACAACCACAGTTCTCCAGGGGTTAGTGAAGTGCTTTTTCCCCATTTTTCAATAGAGATCTGAGACACAAACTGAGAAAGCTCAAAGGCATTTTTTGGTAAAGCAGGCACAAGACACAAGAAGACACAATATCTGCTCCAAACTGTTTGCAGGCTGATTTTAAGTACAGTGGAACAGCCATACTTCAGATAAGAAAGAGATCTGAGACCAAACTTCCTGCAAATTGTTCCCAGTGAACTAAAAAGCCATGGTGTGAAGGTGGTTATTTTTAAAGTGATATTTTGGCTTCTTTGTTTGGTGGTCATATCACATTTTCAGCACCTAGAAATCCTCCGCTTATGACAGTGTCTGAATGAAATGTTGTTACTGACGTAACAATTATCTCCTCACCCTGTAGCTTTCAAGTTATGACTTAATGTTGAGAAAACTGTGGGCTAAGTGAGTGAAATAACTTCAGTACCTTCAAAGGATGTGGTTAGAATAGTCTGTAGGGGTGGGAAGAGAGTTTTCCTTTGCAGTTGGTAGAGCAGCAACAACAGAGTGGCTTTTCAATTGCTTCTGTATTGCAGCTCAGGGCTTTTAGCCCCTGTCTGCTGCACCCACACACGATCTGGTGCAGTCACTTAAAAAGCATGTAGCAACCTCTCAGCTCAAGGAGTCCTTTCAAAGCAAGCTTCAGTCACCCAGGGGGCCAGCAATCTGTAGAGGCTGCTTTTTCTATCCCTGAGATAGTGCATCACATTGGCTCTGCTGCACTGGGACCACCTTATGCCCATGATGAAGAAATAGGATTTGCTTTTCATTAATTCTGTTACTATAAAAAATTCCTGTAGGATATTCTGCAGTTAGAGCACTGAATCATTTCTAAAACTTCCTATTCAAATATTTGTTTTATATGGCAATGGTATTAGTAATGTGCAAGTTTTATGCACTGCTATTTCCTCCCACACCCATTGAAAACTAACAAGAGCCAGCCTGTCAAAATAAGCATGTGAATTATAGATCAGCTATAACATGCTTCACATAGCCAGTGTTCCAGCCTAGGTGATACCATATAACTCTGCTTTCCCTGTGCTTGTAAAATTGCACAGTCTACAATTCACCAAAAAAACCCTACAAACCGAAGTCTGGATTTATCCTATCTCATTGGAAATACTTAAATCGGCTGCTTAAGAACGGAGAATTTTCTCCTACGGTTGACAGAAAGAGACAGAAAACTTCCTTTTAGCTCACCTAGGATTTAACTTGTCCTCAAAGAGGGCCAGTGCTGGCTACTGATGGAGCCCAAGGTGACTCTGTTTTCAACGTAGGTGCCTCAGTTACATACTTCATTTTCAAGGAGAAGAAAAGGAGCCAAGGCTATCTCTGAAGCTCCAAAAAGCTTGTAGGAAGGCTGAGCTCTCTCTTTCCAGCCTGGCCCCTTTTCACGGACTGCATCCATATGTTGCCTCGGAGGCTGGCTCTGGCATTACTCTGTGGTGCCAGCTGCTCCCAATACCGAACACCTAGTACATATATTGTCCTGTAGGCTATATTCAAAACGATCAGGAAATGGGAGCAAGTAATGTGTCTGCAATGTTTGCTCATGTGGAGTAATAAAAATGAAAGCTGACTCTGAGGAGGTGCAGAGGGGCCTTATGCTACAGAATGACTGGGTAATAAAATGGCAGAGGAAATCCAATGTTGATAAATGCAAAGCAGTTCACAAGGGGGAAAAATAACCGTAACTGCATGACCCAGCAATGGGCTCTGATGGGGTCTTAATCACTGAGGGGACTGAGCAATCTTGGAGTCATGAATACAGCCATAGTCAAAGACTGTCACATTCAGCATAGCAATTAGTAGTGGTCGGAAAAGCAAGTCAGTATCAACAACTATTAGAAAGAAATACAGAACAAACCAGAAGCCAACAGTGTGTCACTATAAATCCATACTGCTGCTGTATTCTGAATATTGAGTGGGATTCTGGTTTCTCATCCCAAAGGGTATAGCAGAAGCAGAAAAGGAACAGTGAAATGAGATCTTTTATAAAAGGAATTATTAAATAGACTGAGATTCTTCAGCTGGGAAAAGAGATCGGATATAATACAGAGTCTATAAAATCATGAATGGCAGGGAGAAAGTCAGTACAGAATTATGTTTGCTGTCTCCTCTAATGCAGTAACGAGGGGGTATCAAATGAAATTAGGAGGCTTGAATGACACAAGTTCAAACAAAGAGTTACTTTTTCATATATACAATTAAGTTATGGAATGCCTGGCCACAGGATGCTGCGGTTGCTAAGAGCACATGAGGGCTCAAAAGCAAATCAGAAGAATTCACTGAAGAAAAATCCGCTGATGGATATCAAATAGAAAGTCACTGCTGCTCGTTCAGCGAGCAAACGGGCTGCAAATCACTGGGAGAGGGGCCTGAGAGACTGCTATGAGGCTGTGTCATTATACGCTTGCACTGTTCTTGTCCTCTCCCACGAACATTTGCTATTGCCCTGTGTCAGACAGAAGATACTGTGCTAGATGGACCACTGGTCTGACTTTGTATGGTCATTGTTATGTTTTTAGCGTACCTACAAAAATCCTATGCTTGAAGATGAGAAAAGATCATTCTAAGTAAGATCATATACCTTTTTGTCTGGTTGATGTCATCACTTAAGCAAATGAAGGGTAAAAAAATGCTCATGGAAATCCAAACAGGAAGCACTTTGCAAACAAAGAGGCACAGGCTGGTGCCTGCAGAGCTGCTACTCTTCATGCTCCACGGGACCTGAAAGAGACCTCTGCTACCTGCAGCCAGAGCACAGATGCAGAAGGACAATGAAATGATCTGATTCTTTCTTTTTTTTCTTCTCCAGATTATGGCAGATCCGATGCTTATCATTTGAAAGCTAGGACTCACCTGGGCAGGAGCAGCACAGTGCTGAGCCAGAATCATGACAGACAGTAACTCTCCCTAGCTAATATGTTCTGATGAAACCCAGACCAGCACTCAAGGAAAATTCTCTGGTTTTAGTGCTCTCACAGACTTCAGTCTTCAGTGCCAGCAGCGTGGTAACACTGACAGTATAGCATGAAGCAAGGCTTTGTTCCAAAGAACCCAGAATTGGCTCATCTAACCAGCCCTACCTCTGGGTGTAGGGTGACCTTCCCGATTAGCCTTTTAAAAGCCTTTCACTATATATGGCACTTTCAGTCTTGGCAAGATAAATCTGAAGGGAGAGTAAAGGGATGTCTCATGATGCAAGTACTAAAGCATTCTTGGATTTTCAAGAACAAATACACAAAACAACTTCCTGACTCAAAAAGAGCTGTATCTGGCATGGGAAACTTCTACATTAGACCTCATCCTGACAGGGAAATATTAATCACAAAATTTAGAGTTTGCTTAGGTGGAAGTGATAATGACTTGGTTTTAGGTTTTATGTGCTTTTAAAATGCATTTTACATGTTTTACATGTAAGCAGGATAAAGTCCTAACCAGTAAAATTTATATTCATTGCCTTAAACGATCCTGTTCCACAAAGCTGAAAAAAACAAAGAGATGTATCAGCCAGCCTGGAGGAGAAAATTTAAACCAACAAAAATGTGAATAATAATTTACAGCAACTCAGAAAAATTTCATTAGATCTTCAAAAAGCCACAATTAAGAAAGACACGCACACTGGCTAAAACCAACATCCTTCTGAGGAAGGACTGGAAGAAAGTTAATATTTTGCCAATACTTCTGCAGACAAAATAGGGCAACCAGGTAATTATAGGCCTGTCAGTTTGACGTCTATTCCAGGCAGAGTGATGGAGCTGCTGATAGGAAAGTCAATTAATAAAGTATTAAAACAGTGCAATTTAATTAATGGCAATCAACACAGATTAATGGAAGAAAGATCTTATCAAATTAATGTGCTATTTTTATAAGACTACAAATTTGGTGGATAAAAGCAATTGTGGTAATATTGTATACTTTGACTTTGGATGCATTTGCCATACAGTATTACAAGAGATTCTGACAGAAATCAGAACTAATATGATGAACACACCTGGCCAACCAACCTGTTTTAAAGCTGGCTAGCACTAGATCTAACAGCTTAATGTAATGTGGGGCTATCAGAGAGTGGCTTCTGCAGGGACTGCTTATCAGCCTTGTGCCTATTCATAATGCTATTGGCAATGCGGGAGAAAGCAGTGCCTTTGCTAATAATATTTTTCAATGAACCAAAATTTGGAAGTGGGCAGAAGTGGGCAGTGCCTTTTGGGCATTGCTTGACGAGCAGGCGTAAAAGAAATAACAAGCGTTTCACATGTAACCCAACAAAAAGGATCTATTTAAGAACAAACATCTCGGGCGTTACTCACATAAGAAGAGCTCTCCTTTGGGAAGCTGAGACTGAAAAATGAACTCGGGGTCCTCTCAGACAACCAGCTGAGCCCCAGAGCCCTCTGAAATCGTGTTGCCAAAAGGGCGAATGCAATCTTTTTCTGTGTGTGGAGGACAGCATCAAAGGGGAGTAAAGAGGTTCTATTACTTCTGCATTTGGCATTGGTAAAAGCTATTGGAATAATGTCGGTCCTGATGTCAGCAGCTCAAGAAGGATGTTGGCAAATTGGAGGTAGTTCAGAGAAGAACCACAAGAATATGAATGAAAAAAAAAGGCTGTAAAATGGAGTGACTCCACAGGGTAAGTCTATTTAGATTTAGTGTATCAAAGTAAAAGCTCAGGAATAACTTGATTATGGTTTGTAAGTGCATTCATGTGGAACAGACACTGTCTAATAGAGGAGTTTTCGCTCTGGTAGAAAAATATACAAGAAAATCCAATGGAAAGCTGAAGGTGCATCATTTCAGTTAGATTAAGGATAGGCAACTACTGCAACCATTTACCATTCACTGTGATAGAGCTGGATGTCTTTTCTGTCTAGTCCTTCTCAAGTCCTGCTCTTGTTCAACAGGGATCAATTCCAGGTAAGCTAATGACCCGTGTTGAAGAGTCAGAAATGGTCGTAAGATGGTTTATGCCCTTAACATCTGTGAATGCAACTGTGCAAAGTATATCAACATACATTTTTAAGTAAATAAAATAAAGATGTTTCTGAGTGAAGAATGGGATCCAAATTTAGCTAATGGGAGATTCTTGTGTACATCAAGAGGTGCTTTGTGAATGATGGGGGTGATGTTTCTTTCTAGCTCTGCTTTGGGAACCTGGTCATTTTTCAGTGCTACCCAAAAAGCTGGCAACACAAGATTGCAATGAGGTTTTGGAGAACAACTCCTAGAATCACATCCAGTTGTCATGTTTCCATCTCACATTCGCCTCCACCAGCACCATGCTGATGGGTGCAACTGAGGTAGCAAAACTTGCCTAAGAGGGATCTGGTTCAGGTTATGTACTTGTCTGGAAAATAACTTCCCAAGGCAACTTATTCCTAAAGTGAAAAATGGATGTTACACCTCCCTAAAAGAAAAGAGACCTTAATGGCAACTGGCTTGAGTGTGTTCAATCCCAAAAGGTTAGGAATAACTAGTCATATTATTTCATAGCTTCTCTTGCATATAAGGGTTTCCCTGGAATGTGCAAACATAGCACTTCTCTTCCTGATGTTACACCCATGGGTGTGCTCTACTCACCTGGCCCATTACAAAAGAAATAAACCCACCTTTTTTCTTCTCTTAGCAATACTAGTATAACTTAAAATGCGGGAAATATAAAAGACATGCCACTTATATCTGACCAGTGAGGCAGTGCTTCTCCTCAGGTAATTTCATAAAGCTAAAAGAGGGGGCCGTTCAGAAGAGAATTCCACCACGTAAGATTGATTTCAATTAGTGAGGGATAACATTGATATGGATATACATAACACAACCACTTTTTAGCTTCTGGGAATGGTGCCATCTGCGAATAATGACAGCTAGTGGTAACAGAGAAATGTAAGGTCTGACTGGGGTAGCCAACAGCCCACAGTCCTGACAGTCTGATTTGGAGGGCAGTGTTGTGACTTAGAAGGTCAATTTGCTTTTGCTCATGCTATCTGAGACCCATCAGCAACGCATCCAACATACAGATGATTTCTAAACTACCAGGAATGGCTAGGCTGGGATCATACTGTGGTCACAGCCACAGCTAAAACCTGGGTATGTAATACTATCACTTTGCAAGATCTAATACATTACTGGGATCCGGAACCAGAGGCAAAGATCACTGATTCTTGAGCCAAGGACTGCTTTGCCTCCTAGGCAGAACACTCTCCTAGTGTTCCTACATTCGCAGAGATTTGTCCTGCAGACATCTAAGACACTTCTTAGGTCCCAGATGAATAAACATATGAAGGAAAACCTCACAGCACTTCAGTTAACAGCTTTTTTTCTTTACAGTTTCTGTACAATAATAACAAGAAGGCAGCTTGCAGAAATGTTGGACCTGCTTCTCTCTACCTCATTTAACTGGCTTCTGTACATAAATTACTTTGTGGAGTGTTTTTTTTTTTTATTGCACTGTAGTCAGTTGTAAATCTTGCACTGAGTTATTCAATAACACCTTTTTTTTTTATTGTTTGAGTGAAGAATGAAGCCTAAGGCTTGATTCTGACTGCAGATATGGCACATAGGTATTTATCCTTACATACTGTTGTATTCTTATTGCACACACATGTAAGCCCCACACATGCAGTTCATGCAAATGGGTACATTTCTTGTCAAGTCACCTCCCGACAGCAGCTCATTTAATAAAAAATGGACTCGCGTATCAAAAGTCAAAATCACACCTCTTTTTGAAGAACAGATGCTTGTCTCCATGTCTTTGAATTGCCCTTTTTGATGTATGGAGAAAAGACTTGTGCCTTTACTGTCCCATGATTTATCATTTTGCTTAGCCTTCCTTACTAACATACTAAAGTTCTAGCCTAAACGATTACAAAAAACGATTACAAAAAATAGAAAAACATATTCAAGTTGGCATGGGGATCCCGCCTTGACAACTGGTGGGGAGGTACTTGCAAGTATATTTTGAGCTAGCTACTTAGATTAATTTTGCTGGAACGAGACTGTCTTCTCAATATGACAGTTCTCAACACTTAATAGTTGTTTAATGTTCCCAATAGGCTCAGCCCTGCACTTTGTAAATCAGAAAAAATAAAATGAAGGTCTTCATTTTAGCACTTCAAAAATTATTATCCTTTTTGTTCTGGCTTGTGTTTGTATGCTGATAATATATTTTCCGTAAAGGGACAAGGAGCAGACTGACCTGGAAAAGGAAGTCTTTTTTATGTAGAACTGTCTTTGATCACTCACAAGACTTGTGCTCTGATCTAAGCTCATTGACATCAATGGAAGACAGACTGCTATTGGCTCGGAGGGGAGGGTTGGCTCCTGTCCACACAGAGTCCATATACGCAAAAGCAGATGCTAAAAGATAAAACATATTGAAAGTAGAGTTACAGAAAAGATACTTTTCTTTACACAAGGTTAGACTTATAACACACTTTTCACTTAATATTTTTTTTTCTTAGTCCCTGACACAGGAAACTCCAGTTTCTACATCTATTGTTGCTGTTTACCTGCAGATAAACCTTGGATACAGAAAAGGGAAGAGCTTGGTGGATACTTTCCATAGCATGAAAATGGAAGGCCTCCTCCACAGACTTTCCTGGGACACTGAAGAATAGGAAAAGGGAAAATAAGGCTTCAGGGAAACCGTCCCCCAGCTGCATTTCCCGCAGGAAGAGCCATTCCAGAGAGGGAACTCAGCACTATAGTAATGGATACGGTCATCAAAGAAGTGGATAATTGCAGGTTCTATCTAAAAGATAAAGAAACTTCTAATGGGATTGTCTCTCTTGGTGACAGTTTCCAGACAAGGTAGATCAGCACAATGAGGTCCAGAGATGAAAAGTCAGTCAGTAAACAGTCCCAAAAGGAATCCTCCCCAGCTCACTTGGGGGAAAGAAGGCAACCTTCATTCTGACATGTATCAGTATCTTCAGAAAGGTCATGGGGAGATCACGATAGTTGTGTTGTATGCCATTCTGCTGGCTACTTCTTTGGTACCATTGATTCAGTAACTGTTTTATATTACATATTCAGTAAATTTCTCTCATTCAATTGAATGAGAAAATATAATGAAACAATATTTGCCACTACTAACACAGTTTATTTCAAACAAGAGTCTCCAAGTACTGTGAACATGACATTTAGGCTTGGACCAGCCAACGGCATCCCTTTAGCTCAGACATTCTGGACAATGTGTTTAAAGTCAAGTATCTCTTCCTCTTTTGGTTAATGCCTCCTACATAAGCACAACAGCTATGCAAGACAGGCAGCAGTTAGACAAAACTTCACTGCTGACTTGGTCTTCAGACTTTGATCTGACTTCTAGGATCTGATTCCTGTTCACATCTCACATGTTATACACTGACCTTGCTCTACAATTTCAGCTGACTGACGTAGACTTCTATCAATAAAAACAGGGGCAGGATTATGTACAGCTAATGTCTCTATGACACATATAAAGATTTGCTCATTCAGAGCTTTTTCCTTTAACTTTGGACTGAAATGCCAATATTTTCATCGACATATCTGAGAGCAGAAGCAGTGTTTACAAAGTGTTAGGTTTGGGGAAAGATGTCATAGAAAAGGAAAGTAAAATTATTAAAATATACTGGAAGAGCAAAATTCATCGCATGGATAGATAACTGTGTCATTCCCACTACATGTATCCTTCCATGCCCCTTAGGGTAGAATTAAATCCAGAAACCAAAATTTATAACCTCTTCCTTCCAAACTTGAATATTTATGGCAAGTGTATCCCATCCACCCTGAATCACTTCTTCAGATTCTATTAAAAATCACAGGTTTTCAACTAGAGGCTTAGAAATAACTAGATTTTTCACCACTTTCTCCTTTCTTTCCTTTCTCCTGTTGGGCTTGGAGGGTCTGGGTAGCCTTTCCAGAGTTGCTAGGGACTGTGGCTCCAGCTGATGCTGGGTAACTAAGAAAGTTAAACAGAAAACATTGGTCTAGAGAACAAAGGTTGATGCAAGAGCCTAGGTCTCTCATGCTTTGTCAGAGTCAGAAGGAGTACGCAGGGGGAGAGGAAGGGAGAAATTGTGTAAAAAGCCATCTACTAAGAAAAGAATGTTTGATTTGGATCACAGGATGTGAGACTGGAGAATGTATTGCATAACTTTATGGCTTGTCCTTATTTGCAATGATTCAGTATCCGGCACTGCTCATCCCATTTCTAAAAATGGTATTGAAAAGTTACAGAGTATTCAGAGGTGATGGGAATAAGTGAGGAATGGGAGGAAAACACCTTGTCATTTTATGGCAAATAGCAAAGACTGGGTCCACAGGTCATCCTACAGGTTGTGGCAGATCACTGGTTCTGTGTCCTTCCCCACCACCCAAGGGACATTCACCAGGTCAAATCCCCTCTGTTGCCAGAGGCTCGTCTTCTCCATGACAAACTTGAGATCATGACAATCCTTTCTCAGTGGTATTTATCTTACAACTGCGTAACAGGGCATGTACAGCTCCTAGTGTGGAGGACGAGAGATGAGGCAGGTGCAATGCTGTGGAGGGAGAGCTACCCCTCACCACAGCCATTTCCAAAGGCTCCCCTGTCAAGACTAGCCCCTGATGGAAGAATCCCTACAGTCTCTTTGGAGCCCTGTTCAGAGGTATTTCTCTCTACCCCAAAGCAGGCACCTCCGGGACAGCCTTCTCTATCAAGTTTATTTCATTATTAGCATGCTCATTTCTCCCTACCCTTTGAAAACAAGCATCATCCAAACCTGCAGGTCCTCACCCCAAAACAGTCCTTCTCCCATTTCTGACCTTCCCCTGTGCTGATGTGGGAAAAGGGGAGCCAAGACACGGCCAGCCGCTTGGCATCGCCCTGCAAAGGCTGCAGCTCCAGGACAGAGCCCTGCTGTCCCCATCACCCTGTTCTCTTCTTACTGGCTTTGTTTTTTGTTTTTTTTGGTTTTTTTGGGGGGGGGTGGGTGGGTGATTTTTTTGTTTGGGTTTTCTTTTTTTTTTCGGTCATTGTTTTAAAGGGATTAACAACCAACACACAGACAAAAACTAGGGAGTAAATGCCAGGCTCGTTAGGAATTCAGGGAGCCGCTCATTAAACTTTAATATATATCCAAACTCCTGTTATTTAAACAATAAAAGGGGAGCGGGTGAAAAAACCTAGCAGACCGCAGTGGTGCTGGGCGGGGACAGACCGACCTCATTCATGGCTTTCTCTGTGCAGGGCGAAAGGGTTTACGTTTTCTTTCTGCCTCCCCCGCCCCGGCCCGTGTTAATTTTGGGATGGATTAAGACAAGCCTGGAGTCGGGAGAACTCCTCCCACCCGACTGCACCGGGAAGCAACCGCTTTTGCTCCCGCAAGTACGCGGTGACCCACGCTGCTCGGAAAAAAAACCCGATTCCTTCATTGAGAAAAAAAGCACGCCCGCCTTGAGCTCCGGCGCCAGCACATGTAATAATGCACCCGGCATCCGCGCCCGGCCGCCGGGGGCCGGACTCTTCTTTTAGGGGCGTTTATTGCATTATTACTATTGTTGTTGTTATTACTTATTAATTTGGTATTATATTAAAATTAATTCGTTAACATCTCGCCCCCAACCGCACGGGCAATCCCCCCCGAGAGGCTGGACCTGCCGGAGCTCAGGCAACGGGTGGGCAGCCGCGGTCAGCATCACACTGGTGCACACTGGTGCACGGAGCCCCGGCTCGGCGGGCTGCCCCCAGAGCCCCCCCCCGGCACAGCCCGGCAGGGCTGCGGAAGGACGACTCACCTTGTTTACCCCGTGCGCGGCTGGCGGCGGGGGGAGGCGGCGGGTGGCCGGGGCGGGGCGGGGCGGGGCGGGCGGGCGGGCGGCCGGGGCGGGGCGCGGCGCGGTGGGCGGCGGGGCCGGGCCGGGCCGGGCCGGGCCGGGGCGTGCGGCGGCGGCGGGGCAGTCAGCCTGCGCGCTGGGCACCGTGCGGGCGTGCGGCGGCCGGCAGCGAGGCACGGAGGCAGCCAGCGTCCCCGCCACGTAAGTAGCTATTAATACGCCGGGGGGAGACGATGCCTTGCTGAAGGGGAGCGGCGCGGCCATCCCTGTCCTCGCCCTTGTCCTGCCCCCAAGGAAGAGGAAAAAAAAAAAAAAAAAGGACTCAAAATCCGCTCCCTGCATTTTTTTTTTTTTAAACGATTCCAATTTATTCCCCAGTCCCGGCCTTTCGCTTTTTGCCCTTCCAGCCCCTGCAGTAAGAAGTCAGAGCCCCCTTCTCGCCGTGCTGGTTTTTCTTTTCTTTGTGCGTGAACTACATTAAAACGCCGCGAAGGCAACGAGCCGCCCAACAAAAATCCCGCTGTGCAGTGGAAACGTGAAAGCGTTCCTCTTCCCTCGCCCGTGGTTGCACTTTTTGTTCCGTCGAGGCGGCCGCGACAACGACAGCACGTTTCTCTTCGCCGGCGCGGAGCGGTGCGCGCTGCCCCGCGTTCCGCTGCTCTTCCCCGTGCCCGCGCGGCTGCCGCCGGTGCGCGGCCCCATCCGCCGGGGCGGCTCCGCCGAGCCTCCCGCCGCGCCGAGCGCTCTTTTGTCGGCCCGGCCGCTGCCCGCTCCAAGTTAAATGCTCCCTCGCTATTTCGCGGGGCATTCTCGGAGCGCCGCGGGCGCCAGCGGCGAGGCTCACACGCCATCTACAGCCCGGCCGCGGCAGCGCGGCTCTGCCTCGCCGTAGGAGAGAGAAAGGACGATCCCCGCTGCGCGCCGCGCGTTACCTAACCTTTTGTTTTCGCCCGCGCTGCGCGCCCCGCGGGAGCGGCGGCCGCCGAGGCCCGGCCGCGCCGCTCCGCGCCCCGCGCCGCCGCCGCCCCCCCAGGCACCGGGCGCCGCTGCCCCGCCGCCGCCGCTGCCGCCGCGCTGTTCCGCGCCGCTCCGCTCCGCGCCCGGCCGCCGGCGGGAACAAAGGGCCGCGGGCTGAGCGCTCTCTCCCTGTGCCCAGGACGCGGCGCTGAGGCTGGTCGCCCGCCGCCGCCGCGCTCCCGCTCCCGCCCCCCCCGCCACACAAAGGCAGCCGCAGCTGGACGGGCGAGGGACCGCGCTCCACGCCAGGGCTCCGGTGCAGCGTCTCGGCTGGTCTTCTCCATACTCATGAACATACAAAGGTCAACCCCTATCACGATAGCACGATATGGGAGACCGCGGAATAAAACCCAGGATTTTGAGGAGCTCTCGTCCATACGGTCCATCGAGCCAAGCCAGAGTTTTAGCCCGAATCTAGGCTCGCCGAGCCCGCCGGAGACCCCGAACTTGTCGCATTGCGTTTCTTGCATCGGGAAATACTTATTGTTGGAGCCTCTCGAGGGAGACCACGTTTTCCGAGCCGTACATCTGCACAGTGGCGAGGAGCTGGTTTGCAAGGTAATACCTCTCCTCCTTGTTCTCCCCCTGGGTTAGCCTGCTGTCGCGTGTTGGTTTCCCGTGTCTTGCAGGAGGGCCGAGCGCTGTCGTGTAGCTCAATTATTAAACAGTTGAGAAACAAAAGGCAGGGAGACAGGATTAAAGGCGCATCCTGTAACTTTTCCCTCTCTCTAGACAATGGCCACGTTATAGCGGTGGCCCGGAGCCAGTTCTGCCTCCTACCCGGGGGATATTGTTCTGGAAAGAGCCGTCCTTTAAGTAGGTCTTAACGTGAGTTCAGTTCAGGAGAAAGCCTCATCTTCCCCACTCTCACTTTTCAAAATGGAGTAGGGAATCCCCTGCTAATTTTAAGGTGTTGGGACCTGCTGGCTTCCTCGATTTTTCCTGTCCCTTGTTCTGTGAGTTGGGGTACGGAAGAGGATGGAGAAGCAGGGGGGAAGATTGCCATCAGCTTTGTCTTAAAAGTGATTTTAAAAAAATCCACATCGAATTAATCAGCCTGAGCTCCCTCACCGTGGAGGTTGTTTGCAAACAGCATCCTCCCCCATTGCACAACTGAGCAAGAATAAAACCTGCACACCTACGGTTTTTAGAAGAGCAGACAAAATAGCTATCCCACTCTTTGTAGCCTGCCTGCTTTTCTCTGCCTCCTCCCAATTTGTTCCTACTATTCAAAGGTGAGCTGTGGGAAAAAGAAACCCACATGCGTGCACATCTGTGGAGGGATGTTTTTCTCTTTTCGGGCTGAGGGAATATTTTCCTTTGTTCCTAAATTGTGATTCTCATTGTCTGTAGTGAGCCAGACTTATGCCCAGCAAACTGAGGCAGTACCCAGTAGTAGTTTTTATAACTACGTAGCAAATTGCAACCTTGCAACACACGCTGCAGTGTTTGTATTGTTCCCAAAATATGGAATTGTGCCATTTGGCTATCTTGGGCAAATTTCTAGTGTCCAACTAACTGCAGAACGGAAAAGTAGACATGTTATAGCTTATTTGTATTCCAGGGATTAATGATAGTGTTGCTGACTGTTTCATACTTTCTCATACTTGATTCATAAGAAGTTATGGACTAGCCTGTAGCAGGGAAGTGAAAATAGTTGCTCCTGTTTGCTGTTTGTAAAGATTTGAGTTCAGAGGGCAATTTAAATATGCTTACTGATTGAGTTATAAAACCTGATGTTAAGGCAACCTAGGACTTTGTGTGATTATTTAGGGGAAAAAAGGGCCCGTGACTTTGCAAGGACTAATGAATGCTGAACTGAATGCTTTGTTACTAAACTGAAACAGAACATGAGAATTTCTAGAATGAAAGCCCTGCTCGGTGCAGTAGTACAGTGCTGCACTCTAGGACATTGGCATCTTTTCATGAAATAAACAGAGCCCACAAAGCTGCTGCTCTGCATGAAATTATAGGTGAACTTGCATAGCAAGTAGTAAAGCGGGGGCTATGCTCTTCTTTGTTTCCTGTTTGGTTTGCAGGATTAAGGCACTGTTTTGATAACAGTATGAACAGCATAACTGCAGCTCACAAAGAGTGGACTTTATTTTTTTTCCTTCCCTTTAAGCTGTATGTTTTTGAGCTGATCCTGACATTTGAATAGTATCAGTTTTTCCATATGTGCAATGCACTACTTCTAGCTGTGCTCCAAAAATGCGATCTTAGCCTGAATTGCTAGTTTGTGAATACGCAGTTGTCAGTCCTGAACTCAATTTAATGCGTGCTTTAAAATGCCTGCAGTATCATGACTACTATTTGTCAAGTAGCCTTCCGGCTAAGAGACCTGCTATCTGGTATCTTATTGAAGATGCTCTTAGAGATTGCTTGCAGAAACATTGGTTTGGATAACAGACACATACTGATGATTCTCAAGATTCATTTGGCTGCACCCACTGACTGTACAGATGCCGCTATTTGCTTCAAGGCTCTGTGGCATCTAAACAATGGTAACTTCTCTCTTCCAATTCCCAGCGAGAACTAAATCAAACTGCAGCTTATTGGACATTTGCTGAATTGAGGCCAGGGATCTTAAAAGCTGGGGTACAAAGAAGCCCTTTATAAAAGGTATTCTAGACAGTAGCAGTATGATAGCACTTCTCATCTCTCCCCTTTCAAACATAGTACTGGTACATATCCAGACCTACTTATTTAACATGTCTGAGAACCACAAAATGTAACTGATTTATATCAGGATGATCTGGTTAGGAGAGAATTCTGGAAAGGCTTTTTTTCACGTGAGGGTTTGAGCTACATGAATGTTCCTGCTTAAATTTTATTTTATAGCAGCCACTTTGTAGAAGAGCCATTCACTTACAATATAGTAGTTATGAGTTTTGAGATCCAAATGTCAATGAATTCTCCTCTGGAATGAATTACACACCAGGGATTTTAGCAACACCCCCGCCCCACCCCGGTTCTGCTTCCCTGGCGCACCATGTCACCAGAACGCCTCAGTGCTAATCTGCCCCCTGTAAAATGTGTTGGATCTGTTTGGCAGTCTGCCTTTAAGGTTGTTTTTGCATGTGCCAGAGTATAGCAGCACAGGTATGGGGTGGGGGGAGACAGAGGTGTGTGAGGAGGGGGTGTCCCAGTTTCTTGACCTTTGGGTCCTTTTCTGCAGAAGGAGTTTGTTAGGATTGCACTCTGAAGCGTTAAATGACTCAGGTTTTGAAGCCTCAGGTAAATTTTGATTGAACTGTGTATCTCAGTTTTGAAAGCTTTTTAAAGCTTCAAAGAAAGCACGGAGATTTGCTTCTCGGAGAGGATACAAATACCTGCTATTGGAATACAAATACTAGAATACAAAAAGAAGAAAAACAATTGCAGTTTAAACCAGTTGGTTAGAGACCTGTACCAGTTCTTCATTTTTATGTTCAGTTAGAATGACACATGACTACCTTAAATTCTTTTTACCAAAGTAACAAAACACCCAAGAGTAAGTTACATATTAATCGAGGTTTTATGCTGGTGGAAGTGCTTATCCCTTGCTTTGTAGTACCTCTGGAGCAGGTATAATTAAAAATAAAAATCACTCCTATCAATACTTTGCTCATACTCTCTTTTAGCACACTGACTCCTGTTATTCTCAATGAAGTCTTTCTTTTTCTTGTAATGTGGGCATTTCTCAATTGACTCAAATACTGATTCATTCGTCATCACTAGATTATAGTAACTTTTTATATTTAGGTTTCCCAGCAGCCTTTTTAATTCTTACAGCTCATTCATAAGATCAGTGATAACATACTTACTAGTAGAGGGACACTTTGCTTTTAATGGAGCACTTGATTGAAATGCAGAGAGTTCAGGGTGGTTTTGTCTTTGCCTTTTGAAGGATGTTTGTCTGCACTCCAACAGGCAGGGCTATTTCCCGGGTTGTCCTTCTGATCTTATAAACAGCCATTGTAAAACTGAGACTTTGAAAGTGAAAGTGACTTTGCTGTTTGTCAGAGATGAAAGAAAGGCAGGAAGTAAATGTGAATAGCAATAGATGATATTTTAAACCTGAAAATCCTTAAGGCTTTAATGGGTTAATAAAATCAAGAGAGAGGTATGTGTATCAGGGTGGATTTAATATGACAGCTTCTCTCAATAACAGGCTACTGGCTGTGTTCTCTATGAGTTTATTTGGATGGAAAATAGAAGATAAACATGTTTCCTTCCAAGTACTGCCCTTATATGTCTCTGGTCTTCACAGCTTCGTTCAGATTACATTCTAAATTTGATCAGCTATTAGCTAATGAAACTATTCTTGCTACAAGTTTTGAAGACTAGCCTTTCCTGTCAAGGTTACGCGTATCTTCTGTGTGGGGTTGTATAGTCTGTTTTGTCTTGTCCTCAGTGCCGTGAGCTTGTGACATCCTGTTTACATCGGTGCAGCTTCAGCAGTAGCATAAATTGTACTTAGAGATGGTTCTGTTAACAGAATTAGATGCACCATAACTTCACTGTCCTTCGTGTCGCTAACCCTGGCTTTACTGTCATTGTTCCTGCAGGTGTTTGATATTGGCTGCTACCAGGAGTTATTAGCACCATGTTTTTGTCTGCCTGCGCATAAAAATATCAACCAAATTACTGAAATAATTCTTGGGGAGACAAAAGCGTATGTGTTCTTTGAAAGGAGCTATGGGGACATGCATTCGTTTGTTCGTACCTGCAAGAAGCTTAAAGAAGAGGAGGCAGCCAAACTCTTCTATCAAATAGCTTCCGCTGTTGCACACTGCCATGATGGTGGACTGGTACTGCGAGATCTCAAGCTGCGAAAGTTTATTTTCAAGGATGAAGAAAGGTAAGAGTCTCCTTTACTTTACAGGTGGGGGTGCCTGAGGTCAGATATTCAGAGTTACAGGACGCTGTGCCCTTTGTTGTCACCGTACCATTCGTTTGTGGTACACAAGGTGTTACACTTTCTTTATCTTCCTCTGCAACCTGATCATGGGATGGATGTGCCATTTTACCTTCTGGCTTAGGCTTTGGAGTAAAGTAAGTATAGAGTGCCGTTTGCATCTGTGCCTGGCCTCTGTATCTGCACCTAGAGGAGCACCCTCCTTCCTGAGGGGGGGATGTCTCCTGGAGGAAGGCTCTGCATAGATGTCTGGTGTAAGAGCTCCGCTATTGTAAATGCTGCTGGTGTTAAAAGAGGAAAGGAGCAAAAGATCCAGTATGTTAGAGGGTTGGGGACTGACATGACTCATTCCAGTGAGGAGGCATGAAGAGGAAGAACAGCCAAGTGGTTAATGCTGACATAGGTTGCAGGGAAGGGCCACCAGTGCTTTGAAGGACTGCTTTCAGGACAGTTTCTTGTTTTCCATGCTGGAAGGGTGTGGAGGCTGCTTCTGAGAGTATTATGTGGTCACTAATCATACTAAGACTAGAACTACCTTGCTGTGTGGGTGCTTGTTTTTAGTATCAGAGCTGTTGTGGTACTTGGGGAACTACCTTTTTTTTAATCTCCTCCCTGCACACCCTCCTCTCAATAATTGGCTGGTAAATCATCTGGGGAAGGAGTATGGGAAGACAGGGAGAGAAATAATGCTGGATGCTCTGGGTATATTGTTGAAGTGCTATTTCTGATGCTGAGCTACAGCTATACTGTCGTACCTGTGGAAACTTCGTATCTCTTTCCTTGTGGTTACCAGTTTTCTTTATGTTACATCATGTATTCGCTTGCAACTTCTGTGTAAGGCACCAGAGTAATAAACACTGCCAGAGTAATGTCAGGCTTCCACAGAGGGATTAAATTGGAAGATGACCATTACGAAAAAAATGCAACTAAATGGGGGCAGAGCCTGCCTTTGTGCTTCTTCGTATCTTGGAAGAGGATGGGGAGATGTTTTTCCCTTTTAGTTAAATCCTATAAATTGTCTGAAAGCTTGTTCAAACTGTTGCAGAGTGAAATTGATGTTCTGGAGAGCTTTGTTAAAAATAACCAGTGCATATCAATTCCATTTGGGGCTGTTTGGTGAAGTTATAAGCAACAGCCGAGGCACATAAGTTTTCTACAGGCTCAGTAAGTCCATCATCTGAGAATTAGGAAAAAAAAAATACACAGTTCAGTCAGGAAAGAGAAGTTCCTGGCCTTAAAATAAAAATGACAAGCATCTAGCCTGTTTAAATATTCTCTACTTAAATTTTATTACAAGCTGAGTTTTGCAAAATAAACTTCTCCTTTTAATTTCTTTACAAACTGAAAAATAAAAGAAATATTTTCACTTCTTAATTCAGTTCAGGCAATTCTCTGCAAGGCAAATAGCTATTCCTTATTTTTCTACTGCAGCCCCAATATATATGATTACCCTTTCCTCCTCTTTAAATAAAAAAGCCTAAAATGAAACTAGCTTAATGTCCATTCAGAGAGAAATGCAAAGCAGATAGATGTAAACTGCACATTCACAACTTTTACTCCGAGTTTAAGAATCAAACACCATTATAGCACCTTTGATGCAGATAAGAAGGAAACTTGTACAACGTAGTTGAGGGTGAGATTGTTTTCTGTTGTAGCTGATAACGTCCTAATGTTACAATGGATTTTTTTTCCTGGGGATATATGTAAACTTGTGTGGTTTTGCATGAAGGACAGGACTTGGAAAAGCTGCTCCAAGCAAAGGCAGCGTGAGCTCAGGGCAGTGCAGTGGGAGCAGACGTGGGCCTGTGCTGAATACTTTTGAACTCCTACCCTGCCGCTTACTAGGAACTGAATGCAACACAAGGCACAGGGCCAAATCCTTTAGCCACCCAAGAAGAGTGGTGCATACTATAATAGCAGTGTTTGCTTTTATGAATGTTTTTAACCTAACTGTCGTCTGCAAAATCACACAGTTACTCAGTTTTGAACAGTGTCTTCTAATTATACAATAATTCACTTTAAAGGTCAAATAGGACTTGCTGGTTATTTTTAAGATAATCATAATGTGGTTTCCTTCTGGATGTAATGTTGGTTTGTAAGTAGAGAGGTATTGTAATCCTTTCTCTGCTAAATAAACAGAGATGAAATAGTGTGGGATAGAAATAGAACCAAACAGTGACTGTCTTTTTTCACATACTCTGATCATCAGACTGTATTCAGTCATCACTTTCAATCTGCTGCTATATTTAGGCTGAAAAATCTTCCTGGTCCTTCCGGGTTCATGGCAGTGTTTGTGTGTTGCTTGCACCCCTCCAAGCTCACGTTTCCCTGAGGCTGCTGGTGCTGGTGAGGATGCCCGCGTGCTGAGCAGCCTGCCTTTCAGAAGCTGCCGTCGGCGGCAGTGCCTGGGAGATGGGTGCTGCACGATCTATTGCTCTTTGATACCAGTAACGAACCAAGGAGGAAGAAAAGAGATGAAAATGATGTTTTGAGAAATGCGTGTGAACTGTGCTGCTGCGTGTTGCCTGTTCTTCAGTGGAGCTCTTCCTTAGTAGTTCTTTTCCTAACTATTTCTTCATGTCTGTTTTTCTGCAGTTCACCTTTAATACCTACTACTTTGAAACTTTCTCTTTTTGAAGACTCTCACAGCTTTTATTTTGGTAGAAGAAAAGATGGGAAATCCAGCATGCAGGCAACACATGAATGGAAAACTTGCTGCTTTTATTTTTTTTTTTAGTAAGATACTTGCCTGTTCTTAGCTGAGAGCTGCCAGACTGGAGGAGCCAGAAAGAATGTGAAGGATATATGGAAGCAGTTCCATTCGTTTAAAAAAGAAAATCAATTAAAGCATTTCTTAGTACATACTCCTTCCATTGATCCTAATGATATCCTGGTAGTTCGATATGAAATCAGAGCTCCTGGTGTTTTGCAGACGGGTGCATACAGCATTGAAACTCTTTCCACCCCATTCCCATTATCTAAATTACAGCTGGAATTTGCAAAGATTCAGGCTCCTGATCTAGCAGCGTCATGAGTGCTCTTTGCTCCTACTGATGTCACTGCTAAAAATGCATGTTATTTGGATGTTGCAAATTGCAGTGCCTTGGGATGTCTGTAATGAACCGGGAGGTAAGAAGGTGGAAAAAAGTGACGTTGGAGGCTGGTAGTGCTGAGCATTTTGTAGCAGTCCTAATCTTACTAGTGACCTTCTCTTGATGTGCTAAATCAAAGGTAGACTGTGATTAGTAAGACTGTTACGTTTTACTACTGCGTGTGTGTAAGTACATCAGCACTTAAAATGAAATCCAAAATTCCACAGTGTGGAAACAAAAACAATTTGTCTGTGTTTCAAGGTACTTTATCTATAGCTTCTTTTAATCCTGAACTGCAGAAATTTTGAAGATATGGTAAATTGCATTCCATGAAAATGATGTGTGCTTTTGCAAAGCACCTTAGGTCTTTATGGTGTTTGTTTTGTATAAAAGAAGGTTGGGGGTTTGTGTTTTTTGTGGGGAGGTGTGTCTGTGGTTTCATTTGTAAACCATAGGTGAAATAGCCAGTCTTGTAGTATTGAAATTTCAGAGTTAAGCTCCTTAAACCTGCAGCTGATCTTCATGAAACAGAACTTCTAAGACGTTACAGCATGACTGGAAATGTTTTGTAAGACTGGGTTAGCAAGCAGCAGCACATCCATTAAATGAGGGCAGGGAGTTTCAGAGCACTGAAAATATGGAAAACAACACTGACTTGACACGCTGGGTCTTACCGGACTTTCTAAAGTACCTATAAGATTCTTGAATACTTTAAAAATTGGGTCCTTGAACTTCTAAATAAAACTTGAATCCAAAACAGTGGAGATGCATTAAGGTAAAACGTGTTTTTTTATATTTTCTGCTTCCATCCATGTTGGTAATTTTTTCTTGTCCTGGATATTAAGCCAGGTCAATGTCGATGTTGTGGGGCTCTTGCTTTTGATTATTTTTGCTATGTTCATGTCATGGTATTTACAGTTTTTCTTGTACAGCCTGGCCTTGTAGCAGGCCCTTGGGCAGAGTGACTGTGCCCTTCTCCTAGCTGGCGTCCCATAACGATGTTGCAGAATGGGCAGGGCTTTTTGGGTTGTGCTAAAAAAAAAAAAAAAAACAAACCACTGTTCACAGTATATAGCTAATAAAGCAGTTCATCAGTCTGATATATAGCAGATGCTTTGAGAAAGAGCCACCTCAAAGATCTCAGAATTAAATCAAGCATTTCTGTGTTGGTTGTTCCAATGGTTTTCTTAATACAAGAGCATTTCTGTTGTCAGGGAATTATTAATTTCTTTAGTGCGTTTTTAAGCCTTTAATTATATTAAAATATTAGCTGTCGTAATATTTGAAGCTTAAAGACCTTGTACAGGCATCATACTTGTTGAAGGGAAAATTAAAATAATTTTGGTATTTAGATATTGTAATTTTCCTGTATTTTTGAGTCAATATGAGGCAGGTGGGATTCAATAAAAATAAATAGAATTTGACACTTTTTGCTCTGTGCCAGGGGGATGCAACCAGTACAATACACTAATTTAGAAAGCCTGTGTTAGCATAACATATTTATTTGGTGCTGTTAGAATGTTTTTTTCTTTTTTTCAGAATTTTTTTTAGAATTTCTCAGCTTTGAGTGGATGATGCTTTAAGGTGACCTAGTTATGTTGTTTGCAATCCTAGTGATACAAACCTGATCCCACAAAAAAATACAGAATGCGTATACCGACCTTTTTCCAAGTAGACCTTTCATTTTCTTATAGTTAGTAGTAAGTTTCCTCCCCAGCATTTGTCAAATTGTAATGCGGTCAGCCGCTTTTTCCCTATGGTGTTAGAACTTGCATTTTTTACTTAAAATTCCATAGAGAACAGGTAAGTTAACACTTTCCCTAAGTCCTAGAAGGAGAGTCCTAAAGTGGGAGAAAATCAAAGAAAGTAGGAGTGCTCTTTAAATACCAGAAGATTTAGGAATAAAACCAGTCTTCATCTGTTTTATCATTTAAGCACTTCACATTACCCTGAATGGAGCCACAGGACCAAAGAGTGTAACTTCTTCAATAGTGGAGAATCAGAGGTCAGATTTCAACCCAGAAATTATTATTCCTAGAATATGGGGAGGCAGGCAAATTTCTTCAGAGACAGCAAATCTCTGCTGTGAAACTTAGGATAGAGGGTGAAGCAGTTGCACAACTGTTTTCCACAGAAGCGTGCACGCTCCCTTTTGCTTTCATGTGGTTTGGTTACTAAGCCTCTGTTTTCTCCTGGTGTTCTGCGAGCAACGCACTTTGGATTTGTTGGGTATGCCGTACCCTTCCCAGCGGGGCGCGGGAGGCTGTCTGCAGATGTCGAATGTCACACCAGCCCTGTGAAGTGCTTGAATCTCCTCCCGAGGGCATAGTCATAGAGGTTAAGTGCTGTGCCTAAGGTCATAAATGAAAGCAAAAGCCAGGGAAAAGTTGGCTGCTGGCTGGCCCCAGGATGAGAACGGGAGCTCCAGTGGACCTTGAGTCAGCTCAGGGCCCTTCAGTGACACCATGAATGGTGAGAGCCTTTGCTGTAGTACCCAACTCTGGAGTTTGCAGAAGGTTTTACCCTTGGACTGTGCTATCTTTTGGTATTTGACTCATAGTAGGACCTGTATCTTTTCTTCTTCACTCTTTCTTCAGTCTTTTCCCCTTTGCAGCCTCATGTACTAGCTCTGCTGAAGGGTGGTGTTGAGGTGCAGCCCCGTGCCATGCTTGGAGCAGGAGGGGACCCCTGCTTGGAGGCCTGCCTTTAGTTGGGCTGTACGGCTGCAGGTTGTCCCCATGTCCTGCCTGGCCTCCCCAGCCATGCTGTCTGACTTCCCAAGAGGTGCCTCTGGCTGAACGCTGTGTTACGTGTTGGCTGTAATGCCAGACATGGTTGGCATGGTTGAGTGCCTGTCATGGGATGCCGGTCACAGGATTGATCTCTCCGATGGTAGGTGCTTTGGAGTCCCTGGAAGTAGATGTCTCTTGAGACATCTTGCATTAAGAATTCAACAGCTGGTCATTTTGAAAGACTTGACAACCTCCATCCATAGACTTAGTGCAAAACAGTCGATGTTGACTTTTGAGCGGAGACTGAGGACATCTGCAGACATCCGTGCTGGGGGTGAGCAGGGGAGGCAGGGAGCCCAGCTAGCGGCAGCTGTGGTGGACTGTCATAGTGAAATTCTTCTGCTGCCTTTTCTTCTATTTGTCCTTATTATCACACTGTGAGATTACTTCAGGCTTGGGAGGGAGAGGAAGGGTGGAGATTGTAAACAGGAGCCAACCTGGGGCGTATTTAGTCTTAAGCACCTGCTTTTTGGTAGATGTATATTGCTTGGAGACAGGTTTACACACATCTAAGCAAAAGGTTTCCAGTGGGGTTGTGAAATAATGGCCCTGCTTTATCTTAGAGGTGCAGAGCATCCACTGCAGGCTCAGAAAGTGTAGGGCTTTTTTCACGACATGCAGTTATGTTAACAAAATAAAATTTTGGTCTCCTTTCCCTGTGGAGCTTTACCATGCATTGTATGAAAAGACCTAGAAAAGATGGTGAACGCAGCATACAGTTGACAGCAGAGCCTTTTAAAACTGACCTTCAATGGGATGTAAAAAGATAAAAGTGAGGTAAAGTAGCTGCCCTGAGCCAGATACTTATCAAATAATGGACTCCTCACAGTCTTGTAATCGAGCCCCTCCATGGAAGGGTCTGCATTGGATTTCAGAGCCCACAGCCCAACACGCACATTGCTACCTACCTACCTACTTTTTGGGGAACGTGTTGTCCCCTTAGGCAATACGGGCATGGAAGAAACTAAGTATATGGCATACAGGCCAGCAATGCTATTTGAGTGTTGTAAAGCTGAGGTCTTTGGGGCCCCAGCCCTCCCTGGAGGTGTGCGAGGGGGTGGTCTCAGAGCATTTTTTTAAGTGGAATTCTGTAGGAAAAAAGCCAGCTTAAAACAAGTTCAAAGCCCCAAGTTGCTAGGCCCTGCACGTCACGAAGGGGGTGCGGGGCAGGGCTGAGTGTGCTGGTAGCATCCCTTCGGAGGAAGGGTGGGGCATATGTAATTTTTAGAGGCTTCCTCATTCTGCGGAAGTACCAGTGAGGGAACCTTCCCTTAGGAACAAGGTTCATCCTGTAAACCTGTGCTGGCTGCAAGTCCCAGTTCTCTTTTGAAACAGATCCTTGAGCCTCTTTCATTATGCAAGAGACAGTTTGTCTGACAGCCTTTGTGCAGGGTTTGTTTTTTTTTTTTTTTTCCCCTGAAGTTGTGTAGGATGTTGTGTGGTGAACTCCCAGGCTGTGTGCTGTTACGCACTGGAAGGGATCTTATGGTGAAAGAAGCAGGATTTAAATTAATGGCATAACATTTCCCCTCTGATCCCATGTGCCTCACCGCCCCCGGAGGAGATGGGGTAGTTCTGAGTTCAGAATGAGTCTTTGCACCAAGCTGCAAATCATCTGCACGGGGTTTCGTTCGCTGCCTTCCCCATCTCACTGTCTGCGCGACAGCAGCCTACTTCTGCATTATTTAGGAGAGATTCCCTTAGTTAAAAAAATCAATTAGCAAAAGATAACTGTTTCCAATGTTGAGCTTCCCTTTTATTTTTTTCTCCTCTTTGTGACTCTAATGGCCTGATTGCATTCATGCTTGCCTGTCTTTGTGATGGGGTGCTAGCAACTGACCTTGATTAAATGACCTGTGAATTATTGGCCACATAGGAGCAATCCCTGATCTACTGGGCAGTTGATGGCTTGAGTGCCTCTACCTAGGGAAAGGCTTTCCCTGGCCTCAGTCAGAGTAATGTTGAAATATGAGATAGCGTTGCTTGGGTGCCTTCATTTTTTCTGTGTAGGGGGGAATATTGTGAGGCACCTCTTCCCTTTAGAAGTTGCCATTTTATATTTACCTGCAGTCATATTAATAAAATGGCAGTTCAGATGGCGATGATGGTTGTTTTCTGATCTCTGGAGGCACGAGGCTGCTATATAGAATCTGTAAAGCTGGATCGTCTAATTTTGACCCAGCCTGAATAGCAAGTGGTTGGTGTACCTGGAGTGTCCATAGCAGGATGGCTTCTTCTGTCTTCTCCCAAAGCAGGTGATCTGGCTGTCGTCTGGGGGATGATGCTGCACTAAAATCGTGGGTCTGGTCTGCAGTTAGGGTTTCCAAAATGGTAATGGTGGCTCAGCTGTGGTTCAGGTGTTATTTCCCATACAGATGGCTTCAGGGACGGACTAGAAGCAACTGCTTTCATTGATTTAGGCATGGGCTCCTTTACTACTGACTGTTTATTCACTGCAGCGGAGATATTTTCCTCTGAAACACTCAGACTTCCAGTCAGAATTTCTGCTTTAAATGTTCCAGATTTTTTTTTTTTCTCCTGCCTTATGAGCTTAGAGCCCTCTGAATAATTCCACTGATTTTGGTATGGAAATTGTGTTTACTTTTGGAGAGCAAGTGTGAATGCTGGGTTCTTACAGCCCTGGCTTCGGTGTCAAAAGGCAGGACAGCAATTCACCAGTAGCCCCTAAGCTCTGCAGGGAGGAATAAAGCGAATCACTCTGAAAAAAGTGTAGGATGTGCAACAAAGCTGTCTGCCAGAGACGGGTGCTAACTCAGGAGGTTGCATTGAAGAATCTTCTGGAAGACGTTTAATTGATTAGGTTTTGTTACATTACTGAAGAGCAAAGTCTGAATGCAGTCAAGTAATGAATGGCATATTGATAAGAAATTCAGAGTGGTATTGTTTTTCATGGGTTTCCCTGACGGTTTCTATGGGGACAAAGACGCATTTCCCGTCTGAGTGCTGCTACTGCCCTCTGATTGCACTTCTGTGGTTTCATTCACCAGTAATGGGAAAGCATTCATAGGCAGAATAGCTTCCCCTTTTTAAATAGCCATGATTCAGGGTTGTATTTTTTTTTAATGCATTAGACTAATGCAGTGTTTTATCAATGATCTGATAGATGCATAATGCTCTTTTTCCAAGTGCTTATTCAGGGTCTGCATTAAAACTTGAAATTATGTACTGTAATTACGTAAGCCTTGACAAAAGTCTTTGTTGCCCTGCAGTATGTGTACAAAGTGATTCTCATCCAGCTTTGGCAGTAGCTTACATTTGAACTCTAGGGATTAATTTTGTTGCAACTATTTGAATGGTCAAATTCGAATGCTGATGCTTTTGGAAAACTTTTTTTCTCTTGTGGGGGTCCTTTAGTTGACTGATGTGAGTTAATTATTTTAGAGAATGAGAGTTTTTTAGAAATGTGACTTTAAAAAAAAAAAGAGAATTATTTTTGTTTGTCCTTTTTCTGCTCTGTGATGGGAGGCACTTCAAAGCTGATTGTGATTTCACATCTCAGTGTTTGGTTTTGAGTCTGTCCCTTGCCTGCCAAGTGTCAAATTTAGGGTTGTCCGGTTACTCTGCAGTTGGATGCACTCCCCACCCTTTGCTGTGGAGATTCTGTATTCTAGAAACTACTTGCAATTTTGAAGGTCTGTTGTTGTTGTTGGCTTTTATTTTTCCTGGATATTTGATTTTGGTGCTTCCTCTGAGAGAGAGTGTGTGGGGGAGAGAGAGATTGCTTCTCATCCAGCATGTCTCTGCATTTCTGTGTATTTAGACTCCCCTCTTTCCTGTTCCCCTCCACCCCCCCAAAAAAAAGCTCTCTGGCTTGCAGGAAACAGAGCTCTTTTAGGCAATGCTTGAAATGTGGAGGAAGGGAAGGCCAGCCAGAGCTGGAAGCTGTTTCTCGCAGAGATGGGGTGCTGTGTGCTGGGAAATAGCAGCTCCTGAGCCAGGCTGCTCCTTTTTGATTGCGTGAAAAAATGTGAAATGACTGTAAAAAGGGGAGTGAAACTTGCCATTTACACCTGCGTATTACCCAGTTGTAGTATGATTACAGATTGTGTTCTGTATGCGAGGCTGAGGTACGTGAAGTCGTCCGTCACTGGTGAAAACAGACTGAAGTGGGTCTCCCCAGATCCGGTGCTGGCTCGCGGTGAGGGGCGCCGGCAGAGCTGAACCGGGGCCCTTGGCAGCAAAAGCTCGTGAGCGCTTCTGTGCACCGGCTGTGCCAAGTGGGCGAGCCGCTGTGCCGGCAAGCCCTTCCCTTACTCGCTCTAAGGATGGAAAACCTGCATTGTCACCTTCTGCAAAGACACCCAACCTTAAAAATGAAAATGGGAACACCTGAGTTGCTTCTGGTGGTAACTGGGAGGGGGAGAAAGTCACACCGAGGCCATGTACCTGGCAGTACGTGCTCAAGAGTTGCAGCTCCTGCAGTTTACGAGGGAAGTGCGTACCTGCGTGGAGTGGCATGTCCAGTGCTATACCTGCGCTGGAGCACCGCCTTGTTGCAGAGGAGCCATTTCACCACTTGTACCTTATACACGAGGGCGTTACTGGTTGAAGGTTTGGGGGCTGGCGAGGAGGGAGGAGGAGGACTGAAGGTTGTGTTTTTGTTTAATTTGGGACCCTTTGTTTCCTCAAAGCCTGTCAACTCAGCAGGATGAAAAACCTGGTTTGAGTGTTTGCTTCATTTGGCCACAGCTTACGGAGGAGCAGGCAGATAAGGGCCAGCTGTTGTTCCATTTGCTTGCTTAAACAAAACCCGCTGTAGCATGCGCGGAGGGCTGCGGACTGCAGCACCTTGCAAGAAAAGCAAGACAGGGATAAGGCTTTTGTATGCTGTTTCTGTTTTATTATCAAGAAATTATTTGTTCTGTTGGAGAAAAAGATGAAGTTTTTGACACACCTTGCAGTCTGCTCTTTGTGGTTTTGTACCGCATCCATTGTAGAAAATAAGAGATTAGGGAATTCCAAAAATTTTCTGTATTGAACTGTTTCTCTAAATTCTTTGGCAACTCTCGGAAATGTAAAATAGGATGGGAGAGTAAACAGCGTTTCCCTGGGCTGTTGACACTGGGATCTCAGGAGAGTGTGTGTGGGGAGTGAATTCCCTCCTGTAAGTTGTTTATAAATAGCATGCTCTGCCCCGCTCCCTGTGTGTGTGTTCTGCTTCTGTTAGCAGGAGTGAGTCGATGCTTTCCTGTCTGGCAGTTCAGTGACTTAATGCATGTTTGCGTAGCTGGCCTCACCGTTTTATTGCTACACGTACTTTTCTGTGGAAAAACTGAGGCGGGCAATGCAAATGGAGCCACAACTCATGTCCCTGCCTTCCCTTTCATTTCCTCCTCTCTGTTCTCTGCCCTCCTTGGTGTGTTCTTTTTCTCTGGGCGTTTCTCCTCGCTGCTGTTCCTGTGCTGTGCAGGTGCAGGAACCTGTCGAAGCTGAGCATCATGAAAGGACTCTTCTCTGGTCACTCTCCTGTTTTGGACCGTCTGAGCTGTGTACAGAGGGAAATTGCTGTGGTCTTGATAATGGTGGTTAAGTTTCTCCTTGCAGCCAGCTTCCTGTGTGAGGTATTGCTGCTGTAAAGTATTGTTTGAGTGCTAATGAGGGGGTTGTCCATCGCCAGGAGAAGTGCTGTTAGGCTGGCAATGGGTAATTAACCAGGAAGCAGGTGTGTTGCACAAACCCCATCAGCATCCGCACTGGAGGAGAAAACACTGGCCTATTTAAGGAGAGAAGGCGCTGCCTTGACGCACTGTGCTTGGGAGCCAGGTATTCTGAATTCTGTATTTATGACTTCCTGATTCGAGGCACATTGCCAAAGGGGCTTTCACCTCTGCTAGTAAACGTCTCTAGCTGTTGAAAAGGTCCAAGTGTCATTATGAGAGTTTATGGCACAGTTGCCTCTCGAGTACTCTGCAGAGTAAAATGCTCTTCTGTTGGTTCAAAGAAGATAGCGCTGAGCTGCCCTGGAACCAAGTCTAAGCCAGAGCTGGCCCAGCTGTCTTTTGCAACTCAAGCCCGAGCAATGTTGTCTTCAGTAAACATTTAAGAAACAGGGCTCTCCTTGTCTGTTTTAATGCCTGTTAAATGATGTGCTTTAGTCAAGAGACGTGAGTTCTGCTTTCTGGGATGAAGTTCATTCCCTGCCTGTGAATGTCTGTGGTATGGGAACATGGCCATGACACAGGGCTAAGAGTGATCATACAGACCAGTGAGGTTGAGGGATGAGGACAGTAACACCCAAAGTTGAGTTACGATCCCGAGCTGTTGAAAAGAAAGCCTGCATGGCTGCTAGGTTACTCTTCCATCCAGATGCACTGGACAAGTCCTGTTGCATTGTAGTGATTCTGCTCTCAAAACCAACCACTGCTAGCAAATAGTCTAAAGGGTAATTGGTAATCCTTTTGGATGCCTTTAACAGGGACAGATTTTTAAATATAGTTACAGATGCTAGCAGTGAGAATTAAAAGGAAAGAAAGGTTATGTTCATCTAGTGCTATGACAAGCAACTCGGCATCATTTTTTATGCTCCTATGTGATATCCATGAGGGAAGAAAATTCTCTTGCGGGGATAATTACTGCAGCACAATGACAAGTTCACAGGGCTTTGCAGGCAGAAGGAGTTTGCAATCTAGATAAGGCATCCCTGTCATCTCTCTGCAAGCCCTTTGCTAGCCTCTCTGCTCATTCCAATGTGAGGAGCTGCTCTGGTTCAGCGGGGCAGATAAGCTTGCTGTTAATCTTGGTGGTGTTCAGCTCACCTGATCTCCCTTTGCCCTAAGGTCTATTTAGGAAGACTGAAATCTGTTAAAGTTGCTCTTCCTTAATGCTGGGATAAAGAAAAATGTTGGTTGGTCAGAGGGATCATTTAGGGTCAGAGTGACTATTTTGTTCCTGTTGAACCTTGTGGAATTACAGGTGCAAGTAACTGCTCATCAGTGTGAAGGTGTCAAAATAACCTTGTCTAGTTAGGGCTAGGCATGTATTTGGGCACGAGTCCTACACAGGTACATTAGAGTGCAGCCAACACAGAAAAAAATCTTGAGGTTTATGTTTCCTTTTGGAAATTGTGTCTGTGTAAAATCTACCAAACACATGAGTATGGCAATTACTTTTATCTTTTTAGGACCTCACTAATGAGTTTACTGGACACAACTGTATTTGAAATCTTGTAGCTGTGTGTGGCAATATTCCCCATATGTTTCTAATATCTCTAACCAGTATAGAAGAGATAGTATCAATTATCAGTAACAAGTGCTGTGAGTGGGGTTTTAAACTGATGCACTTCTGCGGTTGTTGAGTTTTGTAGAGTATTACTATTATAACCATGTAATTGTAACAGCCAGGAATTTGTATTTTGATGTTTGCTTACCTTGATGGTTTTGGTTTTTTTGCCCGCAGGACTAGAGTGAAATTGGAAAGCCTAGAAGATGCTTATATTTTAAGAGGAAATGATGACTCTCTTTCTGATAAGCATGGATGCCCAGCCTATGTGAGTCCAGAGATCTTGAACACAAATGGCAGCTACTCTGGCAAAGCAGCGGACGTATGGAGTCTAGGTGTCATGCTTTATACCATGCTAGTTGGACGCTATCCTTTCCATGACATTGAGCCTAGTTCCCTCTTCAGCAAGATCCGTCGTGGGCAGTTTAACATTCCAGAAACTCTATCCCCCAAGGCAAAATGCCTCATACGTAGCATACTGCGTCGGGAGCCATCGGAAAGGCTGACTTCACAGGAAATTCTGGACCATCCATGGTTTTCTACAGATTTTAATGTATTGAATTCAGGATATGGTGCTAAGGAAGTATCAGATCAGCTAGTGCCTGATGTCAACATGGAAGAAGACTTGGACCCATTCTTTAACTGAGCACAAAGACTGGTGTTCAGAAGGTACACAACCTGGAGATGGACACATGAAGGAGCCCTTCCTGACCGTGTTAAATCACATCCTGCATCAGCCTAGCTTGGTAGCAAAAGACATTCAGAGGTCCTCAGATTGAGAAGGAACCTCCACAAGGAGCTAATATAACAAATGTAGCATGGGGACAGATTGGGGGGGCGGGGGAGCTTGCTATCAGGTTAGATTGATTTGGAGGAGAAAAGGCAGCATGGAGCAATTGTAGCTTCTCACCTTTTTGGAGCCAAGGAGACTGCACATGCCAATTCTGGTGCAGCTGTATCACTCCTGTTTCTGTTCCATTAAAAATAGTGGTAACTCATGACAAATAGAAACTTTTTTGCCTCAGCTCACATCTTGGCATCGCACTGTTAGATATTTAACTTCAGCCATTATTCAGGGAAAGTACAATTGGCTAACATTTTTTTTAATCAGATGTCTAATAATTAATGGGATTAATTTAAGAAAAAAATTAGGTGCACAAAGACGGACATGAAAAGTGGGTGCTAAAAACAAACAAAATTTCAGTTCATGTCTCTTGATAGCTATTTTCAACTCATTTCTTCTAAATAAACTACTTAATATTCTTGTCAGGAAATGACATTTTAATGCTTTGTTCCCTTAAGGGGAAGTAACTGTCATTTAACAAGCTGTTCTGTTTTGTGTCAAATGGTTTGTTGCAGGAAGCTATTATTACTCAAACTTCCAGATGCATTACTGCTATAATAGGGGAAAAAAAAGAAGAAAACTGTATAATTTTTTTTAAAGATATGAGATACTGGCTTCCATATCTGCCATGCTGCACGTATATGACTAGAGAGGGCAGAAAGCCCTTAATCGTTTGTTTATCTGAGAACTGATCTCTTCTTTAACTGACTGGCCCACGTGTAAATAGAGGGCTCTTTATTATTGAAGAAGAGTATTGTGGTTTTTTTTCTTTGAATTCCTCTCAACTTGGGAAAAAGAATTGTTTGGGTTTGATTTTTGTTTATGTCCAGAATAAGAAATAAGAGGGTATTAATAAGCTGAACATTTATATTACAGATATTCCTCTTGAAACATACACAGTAATATGCACCTTTTGTATTGTCAAGACTTATTCTATTTATTGAAGAAAATGTCACAGTAGTGATGTATTAAGCCAGTACTTCAATTACGGGTTGACTTGGGATGACATGTTACATGCTGTAGTTAACACACTTCTTTTCTGTTCAGGTATTTCTGTCCCTAAATAACTTTTTATTTAGCTTCTTTTTCTAGATAGCTTTATTTGATTTAGACTGGCAAATGTTTTTATTACTGCTTTTATATTGCTGTATGATATTGAAATCTCTTGGCATAAATATTTGTGTTTCCAGTACCTCAGTTGTTCTGATATTACTGCCTGTATACGTTTTGTGAAGTGGTCATGTTTTTTGGGTAGGTACATGTGGACTCTGTAGTATGTAAATGTTACTTGAATTTGTGCTTAATTATAGTATGTGGCATGTGCGTACAGCTACTTGGCATTTGACGTATGGATGCTATTTGCCTGCCTTGCAGGAAAGTTATGGTCCCACTCTCAAGAGGATGTTTCACAGTTCTTTATCAAGAGACAAAGCTAGCTGCAGCTGACCTGCCTTGGTTCTATTTTGGTAACTAAGAATATAAAGGAGTAATGTTTTTACACTCTGAAGATGGTGCTGTGTCAAGAAGGACTTTTTTTTATTTTCTAAGTACCTTATAGGAGGAAAGATTGGTGATGTGCATGGTGGGGTTTTACTGCCTCTGGTGCTTTGTCATGTATTTGGTTTAATGTTTTTGTCCTAATCTCTTCAATAAATAAAATTGTGCATATTTAACTAAACTTCAGTGGTGAACGATGTTCTTACTGAATGTCTGAGGTGCTGCAGGAGTTTGCTCTGTTAGGATCATTTAGCTGGGTTTTTTTGTGCTGCTAACAAGCTCCTGCCAAACCTGTGAGCTGAGAAAGCTTAGCACTTACATTTACAAGGTAATACTGTAAGCCTTTTCATGAAAAATTTTACCATTTTGCTATGAATGAAACTGGCTTTTATTTTGTTTATTTTCTTTTGGCTTGTCCCTACCACTTATCAAGCCCATTTACCTTTTTCAAGGAGGGTATTGAAATGCAGTGAGAACTATGTCTTTTTGGTGATGGGAGGCTCTTTGGCTGATGAAGAGAGATACCAAAATTGAGCAAGCTGGCACTTGCACTTTCCAGAGTCCTCGAGAAATGTGCATCTTGCATTTGCACCTCAATTCCAGAAAGGATGGATCCGAAATAGCACCTCCTAATTTACTGTCTTTTATTTAAGGCCAGATTCTGTTTTTGTCATTCATCTTGGATAATAATTAATAGATGCAGGTAGTGAGATCACGTAGAAGTGCATGTGGAGTAATAACGTGCTTTGTGAACATGAGGCGGGACAGATGAACCCTGGTCCATTAAGAAAAGACCATTTGAATTGGGCTTTGATTTGAACCAGGATGCAGTCTGTTTTCAGCAGTTCCATGGTTTGAAAAAGCTAGAGGTGGCTGATGATCACCCCTAAAGAAACCCCCCAGCCCCAAACCTCTCCACTTCAAAATAAGGGTATTGCACCAAAACTGCTAGCACTGGGATTACTGTCAGGCTGGCTAACTTTGTACTGCATGATTTCATCCTAGGTAATTCCTGGCATGTGTTGAATATTTCAGTTGGTAGGTTGAGAATTAAAACCGTTGATTATAGCACCAACCAGAAATGTTATTAACATGTACAAACACTTGAAGATCAGTTTTTAAATGATCTGTATGCCTGCAGCCAAAGTTTAAATTACTTGAAACTCTTTCAAATCAAACTCCCACAATAATGTGCTTTATAGAAAAAAGCAGATTGTAATCAGTCATAGAGAGAAGGGGTGGGGGGAGCGCTGAGGATTTCCCTCTCCCCCACTAAAACTTATGTGAACGGCTTCTGTTCTGTTTGGGTGGAAGTAGTTAGACCTTATTTTACAGCAACCTGCATGTTTGCTTTTTCACTGCCAGTAATTATATGAAAAATGCGGCTGACTAATGATTGCTCGTTTGCAGTGAATTTTTTATTCGAGGCAAAAGCTTTCTTGGTGTTACTGCGGAGGAATCCTTTGGCAGCTGAAGTCAGCTTTATAAAATCCTGAAGGAGTGCCTTGTTTTTGGAGCTTCCTTGTCCCTAAAGTGAAACCTGAGAGGGGGATCTGTGATTCAAACAGCTGATTTTGGCTCTTTTTTTAATTCCTGCTTCACGGGCGCTGTTAGTGGAGTACGGGTACAGCACTGCTTGCTGCAGAAATGCCTCAACAGCTTTCTTAGCACTGCTCAGCCCTCGATTTGGGTAGCAACTGCAGTGGGATGTAGGATTTTGCTGAGCAGAGACTGTCAGGCTTAGCTGCCTCCTGGTCTTGGGGAAAGGGATGACCTCCTCACAGCTGTGCAGGGTGAAAAGGCATGTCTACAAACAAAACCATTTCACAGAATGTGATCATATGGCAGACTTTGGGAGCAGAGGCCCCCCAGCCCCTCTGTCTCCTCTACACTCACCAATTAAAAAAAAAAAAAAAAGAATTTTTTTATTTTGTTATTTACCACAACATTTTTTTTTGTCAGTGCAGCACTGTGTGTGATTTTAAGCTACAGGCTTTTCTTCAGGACTGCACAAACAAGTGACAATTATTCCTTTGGCACCATGATGTCATATAACCTGATCCCTTAGCCTTACTGAGGTGTGCATGTGTTATGGGGATAAACAAGTCAATTAAAAACGCATTCTCTTAGAGATGAAATAACCTTGGTAAACCTGTGTTTCTGAAAGAAAAAAATGAAAAAAAAAAGTCCAACCCAAGCCCCTAAAACCCCAAACCACACTTTCCTGGCAGTTGTAGAGGAAGGGTATGAAATGTGATGCCAAGGAAAAATTATTGGGAAGGGGAAAAAATAATACTCCTCATCCTGAAATAATTATGTTGAAATTTGGAAATGTATGAGTGAGCTCTGTGACTAATAGCATAATGAATACCAAAAGAATTAGTAATGATCAGTTCTTTATTCTTAAAGTTTTGTCTAAGGTTTCTATGAAAAACTTGCTAATTTAATAAGTGACAGTATAGCTAACAACTTAACTAGTTTGTAACTTTCCTATTCTTTCAGTAGAAGCAAATGCTGAAAATTGGTGACACGATGAGACAAATTGAAATCAAAGTGTGAGTAAAGCAGGATATAAATGACCTGTAATAGGGTATAATTCCACTGGAACATGAAAAAAGACTGAGGAAAATTTCTTTCAAAAAAAAAAGAAAGAAAAAAAAGCACTGACTTTTGCTTTTCCCAATGTGCTTGATAGTTACATTCTTGGTACCAGTTTCCATGCCTCCATTTCTGCTTTTTTGACTTCTGAATTAAACCAATTTAGGCTATTTGATTGAAATTTTGATCTTTCTGAGATGCTTCCCCAGAGGCCTCTATACAAGTTTGAAACTCTAGGCCATATTTGGATTGGAAAGTTTTAAGTATATTGGTGAGTGTATGTAAATGTGAAGAAGAATGTATTTACAGTGATGGTAGCGTAAATCCTGAGAAATTCATTTGTTACTATTTGTGCTGATGTAAATGCGTGGAATCTATTTCTTAAGGGCCTAAACGAGCCTGACTGGTGTGCTGAGAGGTGTCATTTATTCTAGTTATTATTCAATTTAAATTCGTTTAGACTCCTCACAAAAAATGGTTCAGTACAGGAGTGGATCACATTGTTCTGGCTCTCCTGCCTCCTTTGCACAACATCCATAGCCTGCAGGGGAAAAGTAAAATAATCTTGGTGTGGCAGCTTGTGGAAAGTAATAGGTTAGCTGCGGCATTTATTTCTGCTCAAGAGATTAAAGCATAGTTGCAAAGCTGGTGCTGACATCATTCCAAGCACACAAAAAGCTGACGTCAGTTATACAGTATATTGCAAGGTGTTTATCTTCATCTGATTAGGTTAGCAAAATGCATATTGCAAAGGCAGCACACAAAGAAGGAAATGGTGTGTTTGTCCGTGTTTCCCACTCGCCCTCTGACACCAGTCGGTCCTGGAAAGACTGAAACACTTAGTGCTCGATAAGGCCCCTGTAAAAAATCTGTGGAGCTACCATTGAGCTTGACTTTTTCCCATCTTAATCTCCAAACATCAGTGTTAAGCACACAATTTGTTTGAGGTGGATGTTGGGTAGCCCCTCCTCGCAGGGAAGTCCAGATGTGAACTTTTGGCCTCCACAAAGCTGATCAAAGTGACAAAGCGAAAAGGGATGTTGTGACACAGCAGTGGAAATGCTGATCTTCTCTTCTGCGTGCTCATCTAAGTGTGTGTCATCAGTCAGCGAGGAAGGCAGGAGAGCTGCCGCTGGCCAGTGAGTAGCAAGGTGGGAGGCTGCTGCCGCCCCTGCCTGCCGCCCCTGCCTGCTGCCCCTGCCTGCTGCCCCTGCCTGCTGCCCGGAGCATGCAGGCTGCACTGGCTGCTGCCACGGGAGTCCGAGTTATGCTGCGTCCGCTTCCCCCATCTGCAGCAGTGTGCTGGAGATGTGGAGGGCAGCAACAGAAAGCAGGTATCTTCTTCCCTTCAGTTGTGGCTGAATGTACCCTCAAAAACAGTCACTTCCACCTGTAACTGTAAATCCCTGCACTAAGAGGACACCTAGGAATAGTGTGCTCTGTGGTCAAGCCAAGTTCTTCAAGGTATGGGGCAGAGGTGGATAAGTGTCTGATTTCTGCTCATACTGAGACCTGACTCAACAACCCGCACATGTTATGCTATATAAAGATGTTGTTAAGTGTACGCTTATGTTCCATGCTTACCCTTAAAAGGACAATTTCAGTGTTTGCTCTGAGTACCTGGCTTGGATATTTGTGTGTGCTTCCACAAGAGGAGTCTCATTGCTCCATAAGGACCACTGGTCCCAGCTAGTGACCACTTGTCCGATGCAATCCAGTCTTTATTTCAGTCGTCTTCTTTTTTTCTTCCAAGTTAGTTCATTGTTTCTCTCATAACAGTTTATGGTTAAAATTTGATCTAATTCAGTCACTGGAAATAAGGATAAAATTTAGGCATGCATTTTAGTCAGAATTAGAATATCATGGGTTGAAAAAAAAAGTTCAATTCCACGCAATTACAGTTTAATATTAAAAGCTCGATACCAGCCTGCTGGAAGAGGGGAGTTCATGCTTACTGGTCACCAATGGGCATTTTATTACTTCATATTTTGTTGTATTCTACTCCCTCCTATGTGTAATCACTGTAACTGCAGATTATTTGTAATTTATAAATGTTTGTAATTGCTAATTAAGCGTTTTAGTTTTCACATTAGCAAGAAATGTGCCTGATCCATGTGAACAGCCTTTAGAGCAGCTGTAAGATGGAGTGTATCTGTGGGTAAAAATTGCAGCTCTTCTGGGTACTGAGTTTCTGACAGGGCTCCAGCTGCATTAGGGTAAAAAGATTTTACTACATACAAACTTTTTATTAGAATAAACGTTGCTTCAAAAATTACATAACATGCCTACTCTCCTTGGTAGCTCAAATCAAGGCCAATCAAATCAACATGCTCAAGATGAGTCAGTACATGCATATTTTACCAGTTGTTACTTTTTACAAACTCTATTATTCAGTCAAGGGAACATATCTTGGAAGAGCAATAACATGATTGCAACAGAGACTTTATGGCAGAGAAAGAAAAAATATCTTTTTGGTTTTTTTTCTTTTCAACATGATGAGAAATGTCGACAAATCCATTTTCTTGGTACTGTGTAGAATATTGAGTCTTTGCTCTGTCTGAGGAGCTGCTAACATGAATAACCAGTGATCTCATGTAACCTCAGGACAGCAGTGAGATTTGTCAGAAAGTTAGCAATGTGCTGTCTTTAATTTTAAAAAGGAACATCAGGCAGCATGAAATGCATGATTCAGAGAAATCCACTGACATTTTGCTATTGACTGCAGCTGATAAAACTTGGAGTAGTCAAAATCATCTGATTTCATTCCTATTGATTGATCAGGCCATGAGTATAACCCACACTTTACTGCAGGATGAAATTTTTCCAGGATAAATTTAGCTGTGTGTAGGAAGCCAGGACAAGGTCAAGGTTGCATTTATGTCTTCAGAGCACAGGAGATGCAGAGTGGTTGTGCCCTTCCTGGTTTTTTTTTTTCCTTTCGGAGTAGTCTGTCTGCATAGGTAAAGGTAAGGAAGATAATGGCCTTTGCTGCTTGTGTAGGAGAAACATTGCTGAGCTATTCCAGAATAACTCTGCATGCTGACCTGTCAAGGGCCAAGCGGTATTCTGAGTTCTACTTATTTGCTAGTTGAGCAAGGGAAAGCCTGTGCCTTATTTTTTCCATCAAGTAGGCTGGGGTTGTACAACTGATTTTGCAAAATGCCTTGAAATCTATTGATAACATACTTCCATGATTTAACGAGCATATCGTTCTGCTCCTTTTTCTACAGTTCTCCTTCAACAACATCATCACCATTTTCTGTAGGCAGTAATACTTAGAGAAATTAAGTTTTTAGGTTTTGGATAGTCTTGCTTATAAATAACTCACAAAGATAACAAATGGAGCAGATATAGGGTATTTTATGCAAGGAATCATGGACTTTTGGTAATCTGTTTTCCTAAATTGCAGAACAAAGACCAAAATCCCTTGATCATTGTGTTTAAACAGGATTATGTTCTGACTTTTTCTACTCTGCCAATACACTTTGCTTTTATTTAGGACAACTGCAATTGTAAGTGACGCTTGCTACCTTGGGGTTTGTGCTGCTAGGTCACTCAGAGTGCATTGGGAGGCCACCATGGCGAGCACACCATAAAAGTAAGGGAGAAATGTGTGTATTATATCCAAAGGCTATCTATCTCAGAAGCACCAGACTTTTCTAAAGGATAGAAGGCTTCTCGTCTTCTTTCTGATGGTAGGTGGGATTAAGAGATTCTACATATTGCTGTTCCCATCCATAAGTAATGTTTCTAACATTGTAGCTGTTGGATGCCAATTGTTCAGAGAAGTGGAAAAAAGTGTCTAAACCACATCTTTCAATATTTCTTTGCAACTTCTTGACACCATCAATTTACTGTGAGTTCCAGTCAGCTGAATCAATAACAGATATAATCCCTAGCAACCTAGGAAAGACCTTCTTTCAGGAGGTTAGTAGATAGGCTGTAGGCTTCATTGTCTGGGGTGGAATCATCGTGCTTTTGCTGCAGAACTAGACCGAAGCCTGTGATATTTAGGGCAATTTCAAAGCTTGTTCCGAAGTTGTTTTCACAACAAAAGGTTACCCTGTCAGAACACAGCAGGGGAGGCTGACTGCACTTCTGGAGTCAGTATAGACAAGCACAGGCTTTGCTCTGCCTCTCATGTCTTAAATCAAGTTCCTCGCAGAGGGGCAGAGAAACCCGCTGCCAGCTTTACATGTACAGGGAGGACAAGGACAATATTCAGACCATCTAATGCTATTGAAGCTGGGAGTTATGGCTTACACAAGTGGAATTTGGGGGTGGGATTTGTCCAGCTAAATGTTGACAACTATATTTCTCTCTACTGACTGTAAAAGGAGCTCAGTGTGACTAGCTCAGGCATAGGTGTCTAAAGTTAGATGGGTTTAATCCTCCCTGCTTGCCAGAGCCCAAATTCATTTGCATACACAGAAATGTCTCATTCCTTTTGAGATACACCAGGTATCCAAGACATCTGCACAAGGCTTGCAGATGTGACACAGGAGCTATGGAAGAAGGACCTCTTGTGAAGAGACAGCTGGAGATGTGGTGGGGTACCCTTGAGCATCTCAGATGGCAGTGGGTGGGCACGTCTATATGGGCATCCACGTAGGGTGGTCCAGAAGACCTTAACTTTTGAAAACCTAAGGTTCAGAACACTATTCTCTCATTAGCTTGAGAGTTTCCTAGCTGTCAACACTTGGGTACCTTTAAAAATGTGAATACATGTGTAATTTATGTGGGAAAATGCTCTTCTTCCCTCTTAGAAAAGGCCACTTGTGAAACAAGCTTGCAAACGTTGTTGGCCCAGAAGGGTTTCAGGCCAAAGGAGGCCTGACCCTTATGTAATACATGAGTAAGCGCTCAGCCACTGGCACACGGGGGCTGCTTTAAGCCTTTTACATCAAGCAGTTGCTGGACAAAACCCAGAAATAAACCCAACTGCAGAGGCAGCATAAATCATCATAATAAAAAATAGTAATGATGAATGTTGATATATCAAGATATACTGGGAGACTGAATAAAAGATGAAGAACAAATGCATTTATTTACTTTTTATAGCATGTCACTATTTTATTTTTCTCTTGTTACACCTCCATGTAGGATGTGCACCTAGTGAAATCAAAAACTACCACCTGTTAACTAGAGAAATTAAATTCTTTAGAAAAGCATTTCCCATTTCTTTCCTTTAGTGTCCACCAGAGGATGTGCTCTCTGGCTCCAGAAGCAGCTGGTGTAACTCAAATAGTTCATTAAAGGTGCCTCCTGATCCTTTCTGTTGTGTACATGGCACTTTAACCTGTTTGCTCTTAGACTTTCTCCCCCCACAACTTCCTGCAAAAACAAGTTGCTTTTTATTTGGGAGAGAGATCTGCGTGTTGTCAGAGAGGAAGATTCAAATCGGGCACAGCACAACAAACACAACACTTGCAAATCTCTCTGGTTTTAGGCAGTAGGAAAATGAGTTCCTAGCATTTGCTAATACTTCTCCACACAAGTGTGTTCATTAAACAATGTTAATGTTTTTTTTCTCTTAAAAGCCAGGCTATGGTATGAGGCAGCCTTGTGTTTAGCAGTTGCTCACTGAGTAAAAATCCTATGGCAACCAATAAATGCAAGCCAAAAAATGTTGCAATATTATTTTAGAGGACTCATCTGCTTATTTTTACAGTTAGCCTTGCATAACCTTCTACATTTTTGGACTCTGCCTTATGTAGAATATTTCTTAAAGTTTCCATTTATTTCAATTGTACACTGCACATTAGGAAAACTCCTAAAAAAATTAGAAAAAATAAGCCACAAATACTTTCCCTGTACAATGTTATTCTGCCCTTCTATAACCTATTTATGTACTGCCCTTACACAATATTTATTTGGTGTTATAGTTTTGCTGAGGATCTAACACTAGTTTTTTAGTCTGCAAAGCAAAGATGAAAATAGTGTCATGATGGTAGCTTGAAATGTGTTTGCTTCCTGGGATTTAAACATGTGGACACAGCAAATGATAAGTGTGGCTCCCAGCTGATGACAAGAGCTGGGTTTGTAGCTTGAGCCATCCCATATCTATCGCAAGAGTGTGAGGGGTTTGGGATGGGTCTTTTCTTTTTTTCTTTTTTTCTTTTTTTTTTTTCTTTCAGTGTTGTTGTGGAAATGCATGTTTATAAACAATGAAAAAAAGTCTAATGGTAGATTTAAAATGACACATAAAAAAATCCATTTAGTATCAGTGCAGCCCAGGCGTTTGGTGTATGCCCATCTCTGTATTACCCTGGCATAACTAACAGTTATCAGCAGTGCATCAAAGACTACATCTGTAAGATTTGGGCTTGATACAGATACGATGTCCAAGCAACGGTATATTTCACTCTCTCCTCCCACAAAAATAGCAACAAAATCCTGGCAGTCTGTTCATCTTTAGCCAAAGGTATTGCAGTACACGAATTGCTTCAAGAGCTCTCCATAGATTGGCTGGTTCATACCTGATGTTGCAACCCCATCACCCATGACGAATTACACATGTAACTGTTGCAAAACTGTATTCTGAATAAATAAAGGCTTGGAACTTTTTCTCTGTCTTTCTTCAGCAAACAGAATCTTATGTAAAAGTGGAGATGGATGAGTTTGCGTGCCTGCATGTGTGCATAAAGGTGTGCATGCACACGCATAAATGAACAATCCTAAATGAGAGAGGGAGTGGGGACAGGACCATTCTGCTTCTCACGTACCTCTGCACCAGGCTGGATAAGAAGCTGAAATAGGAAATAATGATGTATTCCCCAGTTGCTTCAGAGCATTACAGCTTATTTCTTCAGCAAGAAGAGCTGGGGAAAGGCTTGCCACTTCTGTAGACTGAAGGTTTGCAACATGCTGTGCCTGTTGTTTGAGAGAGAGGATGATGGGAGGTGGCAGGACCCTTTCGTTCACCTTTTCAGGAAATCCTTGCCCATGCAAATATACAAGTTTTGTAATTGAAAATTTGTGTTACCTTGTGCATATATAAAAAAAATACCAGGGGAACCAACCAGTTCAGTCCTTGGATTCCTTAAATACCCTCAGGTGGGTGTCAGTCCCCTGAGCTTTACATTTCTGCAGGAAGGATGTCTCAGTTCCTGTAACAGTTCGTGGAGACCTGATCAGCACAGCCTGTGGAGCCTAGAGAGCAATTAATCTCATCCCAAAGTAGACACTGATATTTGATCAGATGAGTGGCACTCTACATCCACTGCCTGGGAACTCTTTTGTTTGTTAAAACAGGAGCAAAAACATCTAGCTCAAATACAGATGGCAACCTTGGAGTCACCAGAAATCAGGAGAGGTGTATCCTACTTCTAGCCTGACACAAAGTCCGAGAAAATCAATGCAATAATTTACATTCCCATTGGTTTCCAAGGGCCTTGAACAAGAACATTAAACATAGGAAATAAAAGATGTGTACAAACAGGTGTTTTTATACATACATGTATGCATTTTTAGATAATAAGGTAGAGTATAACTATTCATATGCTAATCCTATTAAAATGTGTACTTGGATTGCAAGTTCTTTGGGACAAGAACAGTCCTTTTTCTCTATGTTTGTATATAGCAGCATAATAAAGTCTGGATATGCCTAGGACTGGGGGTCCTTCTGACTATTGAAGTAAAACTAATATATTAGAATGGTTGAATAGTTTTAGGATCAAGTACAATATGTCCTATCTTATGAGATCATCAGCCTCCTGTTCTTCAGACAAGGCTTCTGCTCTGTTCTAATTGAATTCTTTGGGGCTTTTTTGTACAAATGGAACAAATTTTACGTATGAACTTTAGCTGCAACTGACCTAATATTGCAAAACCCATTTCTCACAGAACCTAAGCAGGTTTTAACCCAGCTTTTGAAAGGAAAGCAAAATACAATAATCTACTTCAGCAACTGTACTCAGAAGATAATCTATTAAGGGTAAATGAAAACAATGGAATAATTTTCTTTTTATGGTCTTGCTCTGAAAAAAGGTCACATAAAAATCTCATAAACTGAGGTATTGTTTGTCATTTTAGATGCTTCCAGTATGTCTTGGAGTATCAGTCCAAGAGAAATCATCCAGTATATTTTCTGAAGGTTTTTTTTCAGGCAATAGTATTTTTAGTTATATCCAACACTATATAACATTAAATATTATATTACTATACTTAAGAACAAGCAATCACCTTCTTCAGATTTATGAGAAAAAAAGAAATAGCAGAAGATTTTTGAAAAGTTTAAATTTACTGGTTTTGTAAGCGTGGTTTACTGGTTTATAAAACCAAACAAGGTGTGACAGTGTCAACAGCAATCCTTCCTGATCCACACTGATGTTTTGTGGAGTTCTGTTGGGTTTATTGCTGTTATTCATCTTGAGAATATATTTATTTATGCTTAGTCCTGACTAGTGGTGGAAATACTGCCAGGAACAAGGCTTTTGTCATGGTAGTCATGGTCACGAAGCTCTAGCTGCAAGGTGCCTGTGCCGCCCTAATGAGCTGCCCACATTGATGCATCTCCAACGCTTGGACCCAATTCCAAATACTCCAGAGCAAGAAATCTCTGAGGGTGTCCTGCGGGCTGCAGGCAGCCTGAAAAGCCCCCACTTGGGGTCTCAAAGCATCTTTTCACCTGAGGCCAGCACTAGGAGACCCAGGTGGGCATCAGGCTGGAGCTGCCACGGGGGTCTCCACAGCTGCACTGCGACAGCAGTAGCAGTCAGGGTGTGCAGGGCTGTGTAGTTTAGGAGAGCCCTGAGAGGCAGTGCTGTGGCACGGCTTAGTTTTGCTACACACACCCCATCCAACCTTTAGATAGTTTCATGCAAAAAAAAGTGTTGCGAGGGCCCACTCAGTATCTTCGTAAGGTGAAGGTATGTGGTCCTCTTTTATAAACCGGTATGGTGTTTCTTGCAATAGGAAATTCTATTGTAAAGGGATATTGTTGCAAATTGCCTGTACTTAGCACTTGCTGGAGGTTAATGCAATACACATTTACCGATCTATTAATTATGGTAGGTTAATTATAACAAAACCCCCTTCCTTCTGGGGTTTCTTTCACTTCATATTTCTACTCGAAATGAACAGCCTTCACAAAGGGGAGGTTGCAAATTAGGGTTGGAAGAGTAAAGGTTAATTTATTTCTTAAAAAGTGTTTAATTTTTATTTTAAAGTAAAATGTGAAATTAGACAAAGAGGAATGCAGAGCACTCTCTCCTCCCCTTTCACAGCCGGATACGTTCCACGGTCCCTTTTTTTTTGTGGCTACTGTGTCACTTGTCCCACCTCCCATAGCAATGCACAATTCCCAGGCAGTAGTCAACCCATACAAGTTTCATAGATTCACACGACATCTTTCCAGCTTGTATTGTAGTGCTGTCTCCTCTCATCTTTTAACAAAAATTTTGTAGTTTTAGTATTTTTCTTAAGACCTTATCTTCTGGAGTTTTTTCTTCTGTCCCTGGTTTAAACTTTCTATTTATGTGTCTTATGATCGTACAGTAAAGCTAAAATGACAGAAATGCATAAAGTGTCTTCAGATGTGTTATTTTTTTAAAAGTTCACAGTTTTTAAACAACCCGTGTGTGTTTTGGAGGCCTGACTTGTTTGTTATTTTTAGTGCTGAAGCTGAACTGAACTGCAAAAGCCAAGAAATGTTGTAAGCACAACTCTCTAACTACTGTGTTGTAATCTTATTTCATTCAACTGCTGAGGACTTATATGATCACTGAAAGGAATGCAGCCCTGGCTGGGTACTTTTCCTGTGAAAAAATGTTAATTTGTTCCATACCATCACCATTTTTTTGGGTATCTATGTCCAAGGTCAACTTTCACTAGTCACTCCAGGTGAGATACAGAAGGACAGAACAGGAGACTAAACTTCCCTGTAATTTTGAGACCTCTAAGAAATTACAAGCTTTAAGAGCAGTGGCTTTTAAAAGTTTTATGGTTTAATGATTTTAATAATATACATTATTGCTTTGCAACTCAGTATTCCTCTGCAAAATATCGCGAATATCAGAAATAAAAGATAATAAAAATGATGCACATTACCAGGGCAATTTGAAAAACACTTAGGTGGCCATTTCACACTGGAAAACTTCAGGAGTAATGGTGTTTCACTCCCCAGAACTTGAGATCCTGTTTCTGGCCCATGATATGTTGGAGATAGATAGCAGTCTGTCAAATTCCACACCTGTGTTTGGAAATAACTGTGCCTGATGCCGAGTTTCGCTATCATTTGGGCCATGGTACTGAACAATTAGCCACATCATTATTTAATATTTAATTTTATTTGTAAGTATTTTGCATTATTATTTATATTTATAAATAAGATATTATTAAAATATATTACATCTATGTAAATATTACATATAATTAATAGCATATAGTATATACTATATATAAAATATATATATTTATATATGAGTGTAATATGAAATTACTTATGTATTTATATAAATGTATTTATATATAGACAAAACCAGAGTCCATTCTGTGGTCTCTTCTGTTCAGCTAGGTGAGGAACAAGTTGTTCTCATGCTGCATGACACAGGGCTATTTCATCAGCCTGCTCTGTGTAGTTCCTTTCATATGAACAGGGCTAAGCAGAGTCACTAGCAAGAAAGGAGCAGGTTGCAAATGCCTCATCACCCAGATTTTCCTTTCACAGTGAGGAGCGTCTGGGGCAGAATGACTCAGGTGACTGATGGTATTAGTGCCAACAGGAAAAAAGATAAAAATTTGGATGGAAGGAATGCAACAAACTGATAGAAAGAACTTCAGTCTCCATGGTCATCTGGCATCTTCCTGATCTGAATCTACTCATTTTGCTCTTCCCTTCCCTTCCCTTCCCTTCCCTTCCCTTCCCTTCCCTTCCCTTCCCTTCCCTTCCCTTCCCTTCCCTTCCCTTCCCTTCCCTTCCCTTCCCTTCCTTTCCCTTCCCTTCCCATCCCATCCCATTTCTACCTCACATTTGCTCCCTTTGTGCTTCCTGCTGTCCTGTGAATTGTGCTGTGGCTCCTGAATCATGAATTGAGGAGTGCAGTGATCTGAGGAAGCAGATTGTTGCTATAGAAAAGCCACTATTGCACAATTTTTCCCCTTCAAAATCCACAGTCTGAAAGGGATATATCCCCCCTCTTCTATTCCCCGCATGTTTGGAGAGTCACACAGAAACTGAAAACAGAGGGCAATTTTTAATTTTCATAATTGCCTCAAGACAGTTAAGGCTTTATGCTATAGCACAACCAGTATCCCCAACTCTTATTACATTCAATCAAACTTGAATGCGCTGTAGCAAAATTTCATTTCGATTTTGTAAGATTTGGCCTTTTGAATTCAGCATAAATTATAATGTTCCAGTCAATAGTTTGTCCAGCAGACGGCAAGTCACTTGATTTTGCTTTAGTATGTCTCAATCTGTTAAACAATAAGGCTTTTCTTTGCTAAAGCAGGACTGGTGTGCATGCAGTAAGATTAAGCTCATTCTAACAGTTTTGCTTTGCTTTTCTGTTCTATGTAGCGATAGTTTGTAAACACACTGTATTAGAGCATGTTTGGTAGCAACATGTGAACCATGCTGATAAAAGAAGAATTGAACCAAACTACTCAACCTCAGTCTACTGAGATCAAAACACACCAGGGAATTTTTGCCTATTTGTTTGGGGTTTTTTGTAGCTTATTGTTTCACAGCTGTTCAGTTTTTGTTTCGAAGAACGTCTGAAAGCAGGACTGTGAAATGCTGTATAACAGGGAATTCTTATGATATTTTTCTACCTGAGCACGAGTCAGAAAGCTCACAAGGAAGATTGCTTTCATCTTTCCTGGCCGATATAGTTAAGTACTAACTTTATGTGGTCATCTGAATAGGATGTTGCTAGTTACTAATCACCATCAGAAAAGGGATTAAGTATGAAGCCATACGTATCCAAGATACTTTTCAGGTGGAGAGAGAGGTTTGCTGACATTAACCTTTTGTATCTTGATTTTCTCAGTCTTCTCTTCAAGATACTACAGACCAGATGCTGTAAGAGAACATACACTTTAAAGGAGAAACTGTCTTTGGCACAAAGCTCCTTCTTAAACCAGCATCAGGATATCCCAGCTATTCCAGATTAAAATCAGGCTGATTCCTCTATTTGTAGGAGTGTTCTCCATGACCTACAATTTTATGTTTTACATACAGTACTATGGCAATCAATCACAAAAATCAACTTACTAACATAAACCATAGGCATATGTTCTGCTTCTTACTCCTAGTTAATTCTAATCAGTTAAGTATTTTCTGAGAACTAAAGACCCTTTTCGTTGAATATCATAAGTGAATCAGCCAAATATTCGCCAATATTGAGAAAAACTAAGGCTGAATCTGCCATCTAGGTTCTACCTGGATTTTTGAAAAGTTCTGTGGTGGAAATCTTGGGCCTGCTGAAGGGAATAAAACCCCAGTCATTGACCTCACTGGGACCAGAATTTCATTTAGATGTTCTATAGGTCCACTGAATGACTTTTCTTTCCAATTCCTAAATGACAACCTAAAGATTTTAAAAAACTTTAAAACTACTTACTGTTCATCAAAAGTAATGACCATCTGCTCTCTCAGAATTTGGCTCCTTATTGAGCAAAATGGTTGGAATGAATATTTTAGGTGTTTTTTCAGGAAAAGTGAAAAAAAAGAGAGAACAGTGATTTTTTTTTTTTTCCTTGTTGTCTTTCTGCGTGGCTGCCATGGTATGCATACAGATGGGTGTGTTTCAGTCCTCAGGATGCCATTCTCTTTAGTACCAGTGGATATTGGGATGAGATACTTCATATTCAGCTTAAGTCTTGCTTTTATTTAGAGTCATCCCACGCTCTTAATTATGCCCATTTGGCAGAAGCTGAATCTCTGCAAACCAGGACCTTGGGTCTGGAGTTTCTGTGGTCTGTATCTGCGTAGTTTTTGTGGGGCTTTTTTTAGAGGAGAAGAATAGATGAAAGAATGGTCCTGTTTTTCCCTTTCATTTCTGAAGGGAAATTAAATAACAGCCATGGCTCTACATTATGGCCTTCCTTTCTGCCTTGCTTTAATTTTAGCCATCTTTTGCTGGTTCCTGTTATACTTAGTTCCTGAACTCTCAGCACAATAAATGTTATTGTTCATGGGGAGAATGAGTTGTATAAATGTCAAGTCATCAACAATCAGCTGGCCAATTGCCTGAAGCCTTTTTTGTTTTCTTCATGGGACATAACTGCAAGTACTTATTCCTATGAATGAGTCTTACACACCTAAGTAGACCTATTGACAGTAGTGGTGAATTGAATGAAAAAGAAAAAAAAAAAAAAAAGAGTTGTGCAACAATGTCTTTTAAACCTAGGACTGAAGTTCTATTTGTCACAAATCTTTAGCTGATGGTATAAATTCACTTGCTTCTGGCAACATATACATCCCTATACCATTTTTACTTTTTAAAAAGGCAGATAGAAGAAATCAAATTCAGAAGCAGAAAATTGTTATGCAAGTAATTTCAGAAGCAAGGAATGATGTGGTTACGGCAAAGATAGAGGCTCTTGAAATGTTTAGTAAAAATATAAAATTGGATCTGTCTCATGCTATTAGCATCTCACTGAGTGTTGATTTCTTTGGAAGAACATACCAGTGTAGAGAAATTGTTATCTTACTTGATACACCAAACCCAAAGTTCAGGACTATGGAAGACAGACATGACAAAGCTGATAACGTTCACACCATCTAAAGATGAGGAAGGAAGCTGAAAAGTAAAAACTAGTAGTTACAGAGCAACACAATGAAAGGGAATATTATGCTTCTTGCAGTAGCAGGAACAGGCATTAGTATTAATTTGTTAAATAATAACTAAAACCAGTAGTAATAAATATACTTACAATACTTTTCAAGCAAACATTCTAGGAGTCTCAAAATAAAATCAAACTAAAAAGGGCTAAACCCACTTTGAAATTGCTTAAAGTTGAATTTTTAGGCAATAATTATTTATTTTTGTAATGCAACAAGATCACAGCAGGGGAATTATCAGCATGTGTGGTGGGTTGACCCTGGCTGGATGCCAGGTGCCCACCAAAGCCACTCTATCACTCCCTCTCTTCAGCTGGACAGGGGAGAGAAAATATAATGAAAGGCTTGTAGGTTGAGATAAGGGCAGTTTAATAAAGCAAAAGCAAAGGTTGTGCACGAAAGCAAAGGAAAACAAAAGATTTTATTCTCTACTTCCCATCAGCAGGCGATGTCCGGCCACTTCCCAGGAAGCAGGGCTTCAGTACGCGTAGTGGTTGCTCCGGAAGACAAACGTAAATAAAAAATGTCCCCTCTTCCTCCTCCTTCTGCTAGCTTTTATTGCTGAGCAGACGTCATATGGTATGGAATACCCCTTTGGTCAGTTTGGGTCAGCTGTCCTGGCTCTGTCCCCTCCCAAGATCTTGCCCACCCCCAGCCTACTGGTGTGGGGGGCAATGTTGGAGAGACAGCCTTAATGCTGTGTGAGCACTGCTCAGCAGTAGCCAAAACACTGGTGTCTTATCGACACCTTTCTAGCTACCGATACAGAGCACAGCACTGTGATGGCTGCTATGGGGAAAATTAACTCCATCTCAGCTAGATCCAATACAGCATGAAATTACTAGATCTGGGAAAGTCTCACGTGCTGACTCCTGAATTTACTGTCATGAAGGATCATCTGCCCCTTCCATAGCTGTCATTACATGGGATGCTTCCCCATCTTGTTTGATATGGCATGTTTCCTTTCTCCTCAGTAATATGAGTGCCTCTTGGCTGCAGGGTCCCTTTCTGGAGCCACTGAGCAACACCTGTGTTCCTCACCCAAGGTGGGATTCAGTTACCTAAACATAGGTGTCTGGCACTGTTTGGGACACCTTGGGCTAGCCTGCCTAGCCTTCAGCTGCTGATTGAGAAAATGCAGGTCTTCTGTAAGGTCTGTGTCATGTCTGTCACACCAGCACATCTTGTGCATCTCAAATATCATAAGACACTTGCTTAAGTCTCTGACAGTGTAGGTGTTTACATGTGAGCTAGGTGTCTAGGCTACCAGCGGAGCCCAAAGAACCGCTCATATCGTTCTAGCCACCTCCACGTGGCCCCATGAAATGCCTCACAAACCCTACTGACATCTTCAGCTTTACTTCACCACCATATAACCCCTCACTTCATTCCTATGTACTTGCCCCCAGGCTACCTGCTCCTTGGCTCAGCAGCCAGCACCCACCCATCAGCCCACCAGTACCCTACAGGGTCTGTCTTTTCTAGCCTGGTGCAATCTGAGTGCAGCATGTTCTATAGAGAGAGGGGGGGGGTTGGCTAGGTGTTGACTAATAGCTCGATAACTGTCGATGACAGTCCCTTCAGCTCATCGTGGAAGGATGAAAGCCCTTTGCTGAAAAGAAACTGATTGTTCTTTCTGTTTCAGCCCACCAAAATCTGTACAGAGGACACCATGGCAGATGGACAAGAAAATCACTCATGCAGGAATTTTGAAATGCCATGAGATTTGTTTCTCTTGTCTAATATCAGTTCAATAATTCTGCCTTTCTGATGTAAAGTTGGAATCCCTCGTCTCCATTTTGTGAGTCAATGATATTAGGGACACTGTAAGAGGTCTGTGCAGTGACTGGAACTATGTGAACTTTGAACAGAGGATTTGTTTCCCAAAAGTTAACTTAACATTTCCTCATCTTGTCATCTTGTTGTTTAGCTTTGGTGTCTTATAAGAATATATTTCTTCTTTTTTCTTCTTCCAGCAGCTGGAACTGGTAGCTACTTCTCACAGAGGGGATTTTTTTCCCCTTTACATCCTCTTTCAAGGTGAATTTTAATAATATCTCATATGTTACAAACTATTTGTCTCAGTAATTTTAGTATTTTGTAATCCTTGCTTTTTTACATTTTTTTAAAAAAACCCAACCTATCAGGAAAACCATATTCAGTTTTTTTCCACAGTGGAAACTGTGAATTATTTATAACAGTACTCTGATTATATTAAAAAGCACAATCCCAAGTCTGCAGTACATTACTGGCTCCATTCCTTGCCTAAAACAGGCGTGTTTATATTTTTCCTCAGTAAATATGTGATAATTAAATGCAAATAGACCATATTTTTCAAACGAATTCCCAACCCTGGAAACTTGGATGATGATAATCTTGCCTAATAAATGCACAACTGCAAGTGAAATCAAAGTTTACTGAAGCAGAACATTCTCAGCAGTCAGTAGCAGCCATCATTTAGTGAAAAAAACCCCCAGGATTAATATATATACGTCATTGAAAAATGGATAGCCCTAAGGTATTTTATAATCATGGTATACACCTAAGTATTAATTGAAAACACTGTGCACTCTTTATGGGATGTTCTCAGCTAATCCATTCCTGTAAATTATTAGGCTATACTGAAGTCACGCCTAAGGCTGTCATCAGTTCTCTTGCATGTTCCCCATTGTGTTTGTTATCCCCTGTTTCTAGGTCACCTTTTCAGCCTTCTCCTCTCCCCTTGTGAAAGAAAGCAATCTCTCTCCCATGTATTTCTTTTATGAAGAGAGATACTCGTGTTCCTTGGCTGGCAATACCTGGTCTTCTCCTGCTCCCGTACGATCTGAGGTCCTGAGTCTCCCTTGGGGGTAATGGAAGGGCTTTCGTATCACTCTGCTAGTTGCATCCCAACAAGTGGCTCTGTTTCCCCCTCCTTTTTGATGGATTGGGTCTCTCTGCCTTCTCTCTCGCAATCTGCTGGGCTAAAGAAAGGGGAATACTGAATCCCAGAGAAGAGAGAGTCAAAGAAAGGACTGTCTCCTGTCCAGCCTGCAATGAGAAACTGGAACCTCCTGTGCAACCCTCCTCATTCCCTCCTCCTTTTCTCTTTCTTCCCAGCATGCTCCACTTCTACGCAGCTGTTTTCTAACATCTGGAAATAAATTATCATATGCCCTTAAGAAGAGCCTTAAAGTGTGGGATCTTGTTGTCTCAGTGGCAGAATGCTGGCAAGAAGCCGAGCATTGTCTTTGTATTACCTGGCTGGCTGCCCTCCGTGTCCCAAATAACTTGGTTTTCCTTGCTGGGATTCCTGTAGCTGCACCCACAAGACCGTATTCCTGAGATATCTGGAGAGAGGCCTAAGAATATCTCCCCTTCTTTCCTTATGACTTCCTCACATGAAAGTATTTTTCCCCCTTTATCTAATTCTCCTTACCAGCTAAAGGAAGAGGCTGCATTTCATTCACTCTTAATGACCTTATGAATGGGAAAGACTATTATATGGCCCATAGGAAGCATGCATTTAAGGTCTGATGGCTATTCCTTCTGTAGCTCTATCCTTTTCATGCATCACTGTTTTATTGCCTGGACCTGGAGAAAGAGAGCAGTTGTGGGGGAGGAAAAGGCAGGTTCCTGGAAGAAGGAGTAGCTGACAGGATGTTGCTTTTGTTGGACAAGATCCGTCCTGTTGACAAGAGGGAGGACCCAATAAGGCTGAGAGTTAGCTACCAACCAAGCAGCATGCTGCCAATCAGAGTTTGGAGGCCAAACTTCCATTTTTCCTGCCAAGAAAAGGCATTTAAATAGGGACTGAAGTATGATTTCAATTTCACTCCAGTTTAATACAGACAGCAGAAAAACACAGTGACTCACAATACATTCTTGCCCCTACAATAAATAAAGCTTCCTCTCAGAAGTCTGCAATTTTGAATCAGTAGAGAGGCATGGTGAACCCTTGGTCCTAGGACGTACACAACACACCAGCTGGACTTTCATTCCAGGAAAGGCCAAGAAATGAACATGTTGGAAGTCTGTGAGAAAGGCCACAATTTACATTAATGTTCTGTTTCCTTCACAGATGCAGAAATAACTACTTTTAAAAAATATTAAAGGGCAATAGCTGATCCTATTCCCGCAACTATAAATCTTAAACCAACTAAGCTATGCCTCAAAGCAGCCACCTCCTTACCCTCGTTATCTTGTAGCTCTCTCCATGATGTGTGGTGAGGGGAGGGAGGTAAGGGGGGCGGCCGAAGGATGTATTGTCACAGACAAGAATGTAAAAGTAAAGTTACTGTGTAAACTACAAATTTACTCCATAGCATTGCTACACTAAACAGTGATGGGTAGGGAAGATTTTTTTTCCTTTCTCTGTCCTCCCTTGCTTGTGGTCCTAATGCCTGATCAGCTTCTCAGTCACATAGCCAAGGCCAGATGACCCCCAAAAAGTTGGCGAGTATATTGGCCGGTGGCATCGTTCGTTCTTTATCTGTCTATGAAGGTGACCAGGAGATATGAATAACAGCTTAATTTTGGATTTTAGATGCAAGCCTGAGGTTTTCACTTTATGTAATGCTTTCTGAAATGTCCTGAAAAGAAATGAAGAGTTAGGCTGAAGTCCAGGAAAGGAAATGAATGGCAGAAATGATACATAATCTCCCCTGACATCCTGTTAACACGGCCTCGTGCTTTGCCCATGAGCTCTGCCTTGCAGAGCTGGCAGGGTGAACAAGCCCCTGCCTACAAACGTGTTTTTGCAGCCCTGTCCTGGTTTGCTGTGCACCAACCCTTTGCTATGTGCCAGGGTCTCTGGGCTTGCTGCTCCAACACTGGGCTGGGAAAGCCACACACAGTGTCCCACATCCCACCCTCCAGCGCTGACTTTCTCTGCATTGGAGCATGGTGGCCCAGACTGGCATGTGTTCAGGTCATACAGGCTCATGTCTCTGCTCAGGCATTTAAAGCCTGGTTCAAAGTCCACTAAATGCAAAAGAAAGGTTTTAACTGACGTCAGGAAGTTTTGATCAAGACCTTCAGGAAGAGCTGGGATGAAGGACAGGAAGTACAATTTAATGTTGGGTTTTTTTTTTCCAAATTATTATTTATTTATGAATATATTTATTGACTTCTTTGATGTTTTAATCATTGTGCAAACACAGTAACCTGATGGATCCCTATTTACATACATTTAAATACAAAAGGGGCAGTTTATTTTTCAGCAGTTTGAGCACCTGCAATTCACATTAGCTTCAGCTGGAATTCTGTGTGCTCAGCAAATTAAACCTTCAGTAAACAATGTTATAACAGCATTGACTTTAAGATGAAAACATAAATGCATGAAAACAGGACAAAGCCTATAGCTATTTGTAGCTATATTCAATCTGTTATGCCTCTCAGTCCTGGAATAGAAGGTTGGAAAAGATCTCAGCGGCTGTGAATTAGCTCAGCTCCGCAATTATAGCACCTGAGAAGATGAGAGCTGGTATTTTACTTATATTAGATACCCAACCCAAAATTGTCACATAAAAGGAGGATTAATTTTTTATTACAATACTGAAATCAAATTCATCTTAGAGCTGAATTAGTTTGATTTGCTGAGTCCTGCAGGCCACTCCCTTTCTTGTTTGATATGCTGAGACTACTAATTCTCCATCTCTGGTGGGAAGAATTGAGAGGGTGTCATTTTATGCAACCTCATTTTGCTTCTGCAATGTGCCATTCCCCAGAGATTCGCATTTGTGGTGTCTACCATCTAATATACATACATTTCTAGCAAAAGCATGGTGCAAAAAAGAGCAGATGTGCTTAATAAACAAACTCAACTTACGTATTTGTGCACAGTGAGTAACTTGATCTACTGCAGGCCAAGTTGGTCCATTAAGAGAGACTCAAAGCACCACTCAGCCCCTGTTTTCAGGTCAGTCCCAAAGTGTATTAGCCTGCCTTGAAATGCCTGGGAGTTGTGGGAGATGCCCACTGAATATGATAACAAAGGGAAACTGGAGAGCTTAAATGCAGCCAGAACAGAAACAAAGCCAATTTTCTATCTGCTTGGGCAAGATATTACTGACTCAAGAGATTATACATACCAGAAATGAGATTTTGACTCCTGCTCTTGGAAATTCCCCCAACAGGAAAAGGCTACATCCTTCCTTGGATTTAAAAAATGTTGTGAGAAAATCCCATCATTATGCCTGCCTTCCCCACCTCGTGCAGAGAGTACCAGGGAGTCATCAGAAATACTTCAGTGTACTGACACAGGTCTCTGACCTTTTGGAGGATTATGGAAATGTAAGATAAGAGGTAGTGACCAGTTTGGAGCACTCCTTGGTTTCCTACACAGACACACCAGCGTCTCTCTCCTTTCCTATGACACTTCACACAGCAGTGGACTTTGGGGCAAAGAGGAGCTGAAGATGCCCAAAATTGCCCCATTATCTACTTCAGAGGTGTAAGAAAGCTAGAGGATGGAGATCATATAGGACGCCTGTGTAAAAAAAAAAATGCACACAGTATAGAGGAATAAAGTTCAAAACTGCCACCCTCTAAGTTTGCAGAAATTAACAACACAAATGTTACTTAGAAATGGGAACAAGAGCAGGTAAAACATGGACTGAGTTGGCACAGAGTGTCTTGGCTAAAGTGGTCAGGCTCCAGGTGAAGCTCTTCCCTCTCAGTTGGGACCCAGTGTGTATTTATGCGCTTCACTGAATGAAGGGCAGTGCCTCCTACATTTGGAGCAATCAGTTTGTTTATCCAGTGCCGGGAGCACTTGCTATCACATCTCTTTCAAAGGGAATTTTTCTGACTCATGAAAATTAGGGAAGTGCTCAAATGAAACTACTATTTATTATGAGTGCCTCCCTCAGAGTCCCCTGCTTCAGGGCCTGTGGTAGGAGCCTGTTTCTCTTTTGCAATCTCTTTTCTAATACTTCTTTCAGTAAACAACAGCTGACCCTCATAAGTGTGTGGAACTGACTGGCCCCAGGCCTTCTCATCTCTAAAAGAGTAAGCTGTGCTGTTGCACAGACAGATGCATGTTCTTTAGCATGTTCTATCGTTGGTTTTTTGGGGCTTAGGGGTACAGATAGTTTGGGGTGGAGGGGAACCTCATAAGACTCTGGAATCAGGCAAGTCTTGAGCTTCTGCAGCTGGTAGTTCAGCTGTTGTTTCCCTCAAAGGAAACAATCTTGCTGGGATTTTGGAGGAACCAGGAGTGAGGGTTAAATGGACAGGCAGAGAGGTTGTAGTTTTACTACAGAAAACAAAGGAGAGGGAAAATCTGTAAAGTGGTATCTGCTTGTGATTCACCTCTACTACATAAGAGATAGTATTTCTGAGACCCTAGGCTCTTCAGCCTGATTTTCTGCTCTAGAGAACTTGATGTGATTATTTACTTGGGACATGGAAAAGGGGATGTGGCAGAGTCTGATTGATCTTCCACCAAAGAAAGGAAGACGACGACCACACATGCTGCTGGATAAATAAGGCACCAACATGCCATTAGATATCTAACTGGCTTCAGAACTACAAAGATGTGTTTATTATTTACAAGTTTTGCTATTTGCACAATGCTTGCCCAAGGCCTTTGTGGCCAGGTTTGAATCCTTTTTTTTTCCTCCCACTGGGCAGTGGTTTATTTTGTTACAATTCATTTCCATACCTCATGTGAGACGGATGTAATTGTTTGCTTATTTCCCTTCTATTTGAGATTTGGATGGTGATCATAAGGGATCCTTGTGCAAATCCTACAGAGCAGATCCTGTCACCCAAATTGGGGACATTCAGATCTGGCAGGGCCTTGACAGTTCCACATTGACTTCCATGTGCTTTCAAAGGAAATTCATTGGTATATTGGTCAGCACCGGTGGGCCTGCAGCTGGACAGAGGTCTCAGTCAAAAGTAACTTTCTTCAGCATGGTGTTTAAATCTGTGGTCTCAACCACTGATGCTAGAAATTCAAATGTCGTTAGTATCATGCACGGTAAATGACAAGGTATAAATGAGGCACAAGATGAAGACAGGCTTTATATACATATCTATTTCTAATATATAGCTCTAATGTTGCTAATGCATTTTTAAATGTGCTCCTAGGTGAACCTTTTACTTTATTTTGTAGGAAAGAACTAAGCCCCTCTTTCCCTCTGCTTTTAGCTTCTGTTCGTTTTCTGTGCACTGAACTTTCCCATATTATTTGGTGCTGGGGACTAGGGAGAAATGAGTAAGTTCTCAAAATAAATCAAATATATATAGATGTGGATGATGCCAAATCCTCTTATAAGTCTGTATGGAAAAGCATGCCTGAATATGGAAAGCAATTGTGCCCTTAATGTACCTGGATATGGGAATATATTTTCAAATAAAAGTTTTATCTGTCACCTTCTGTAAGAAAGGAATTTACACCAGAATGGAGGGAGTACCTGCTTGGAGGGATAAAGAGCTGTAGCTACACAAACATTCACACAATAGAGGTTAAGCATTTTGGCCTTGACTTGTAGGAGCTATTAGATCTGCCTGAGAAGATTTCTTCTATTTAGAGGCCAGCAAGTGTCCCACCAGTGACCAAGGACTGCCTGTGTCTGATTCAAAGATGTAGATCTCTAACACTTATGCAGGACTTTGTTCTGATTATTGACAAATGTAATTTCTGTAGCATAAAAACATGTCATCTAGGAGTGATGTTGAATCAATATGACTCAAGAGAATAAACTGGACCACTTTACAGATAGCTCAGCCAAGACTTTTCAGCTCAATTTGAAGTCAAGATCAGAAACACAAACATAGTTAGCCAGCTCATTTTTTTACACAATCCACATGGAGATCACTAAAATACTCTTCTGTAAATCAGAAATGTCCTCATCTGCAATTTATATGCAGTAAAGATTATTGCCTTCTGAGGAAAGTATTTTGAGGAGCAATTCAAAGCAAATTGACAGTGCTCAAGAAACTTGGAAACAGACCACTCATAGCAGGAGATGGACATGATAAAAGTGTGCAAAGCAACTGAGAGAGAGATAGGAGGAAATACTTTTTCAGCCAACCTGTAATTATCTTGTGGAAGTCACAGCTACAGAGAGTCAAGGGCAAGAATATAATTAGATTCCAAAAGGGACTGGAAATGTATATTGATGTAATTAATTGTAACTCTGAATATTTTTCCTGAAGTTTTGTTGCAGCAATATTAAACCTCATTCTTCCCCCTGGAGGGACTGTGTTTTTTCAGAAGGCCAAAGAACGCGTGGGCAGGAAACGGCCCTTAGGTAGTCTGCAATGCACAAATGACACTCCTGAGGAGAAACAAAGGTGCCGTTATGGCATTGAGCAGCAGGGCCAGTAAGGTGCTGGGTGGTCTGTGTGTGTGGAAGACTGACACAATAATGACTTAGACTAATACTCAAACATACAGTCACGGACGCCAGATGGTCACCAGCTGGGAGACAAGTCTCATTTTTGAAATTGTACATCCCTTGTAAAATATCTTTATCGCTATCAGCCTCTGTAAACTTTATTTTAACAGTCTGCTCTGTTGGCTGAATTTAACAGTACACTAAGTATGGCAATTATAGATACTGAGGTAAATGTAAGTCACAACTGGAAAGTTTTTTGAAGGCAACTATTATAATTAGTTTACATAAACTAAGAGGCTACTGTAGTGTGCATGCAAAGACCACATGGAGAAAAGCTCTCCAATATTGCACATTCATTTTTCAGTGATATGATGCAAGCCTAGGTAGCGCTCTGGAGTTGACAGTGTTTTATTGGGGGTTATTCTGTCCTTTCTTATCATAGAGGAAAACAGCTAATATTTTCCTTACTACTTAAATACATTGCTTAGTAGCTAACACGTTAGGAAAAACAAAGTAATCAGGAATGGGGTGGTGCAATCCCAAAAGTAAAATAAAACCTACACTGGAATACTAATAAGCCATGTGATAGAAATACTAAAGGTTAGAAGTTCTTTTGCAAACAGGGAATAATAACTTTCTGCTACTTCCGTTCTTGGCAGAAGAGACTTGTGATTGCATTTGCTATGGGAGGCCAGGAACAGTCAGATGATACCACCTGACCAGGTTACTTGATGCTCATAGCTAAATGGGTTCAGCTTCCTTGGGATCTGCTCCGCTTGGTTCCAAGGGTAGTTTTGTATTATTTACCTAATACAGAGGTGTAAAAGGTATTTATGAAAAGAATGAGAGTGTGTAGCTGAGGTAATAGACATGGGCACGCATGATCCCCTGACCTGCTCACTGAAATTTAGGGGTGCTTCAGGGCATTTGCTAGTTGTTTTGGGTGGGATTTCTGTTTGGCCGAGGTAGCAATTTTTTTTTTTTTTTTTTTTTTTTTTTGTGGTTGGAAAAAGCTGGAAAGACATTAATAGGTGATCTCTGATTAGTTCTGTTTACCTCTTTGGATTTTCCATGTATGATGAAGCAATTCAAACTCAAAAAAAAAGATATATCAAAATAGACATCTTTCGTACTGGCTCGATATGGTCATATCTAGGTTAAACTGTGAGTGAACCAAGTCTGACTGTAGTTACTTGTCCAAGTTGCAGAACCGTCCTATCTCGTAAAAAGACTGTTAGAAGCACAGAAGAGGTATTGCAATGCAGTACAGAAATACACTGGTAAAACTACGTGAGGAACCTTGTATCTGCTTTCAGTAGCAATATAGCCTTGAACCACATTAGGTAGCAGAAAGCTAGAAAGATTTGTGTCTCAACAGTAAAATGTGCCTACTAACAAAGCACGGACAGATAACTGTTTCAGTCTCATAATGTCTTTGGAATAACTTCTTTCCATCAATGACCACCAAATGGATGCTAGACTGGAGTGTGTTTTACCCCTTACGTATCTGGGCTACAACCTCCTCCTTCCTTTAAGGAACCACCGCAGCTGGAGTCACACCTTAACATGGACTTTCATGGATCTGATTCTTAGTGTGAAATACTGCAGTATTCTTCTAGAAAAGACGACTTGATTTATATTATCTGTTTCTTACTTCCAGCCTTAAAAAATACTGCTTGAACAAGGCTCAAAAAAAAAAAAAAAGAAAAAAAAAAGAAAAAATTGTGCTCATTTCCAAAGGGGCTGTTTCCTTAACTTCCCTTTCCAGTGCCTTCCTGTATCCATAGAGAATTTTGTATGCATTTTACATCTCCTCATTTACAACAAAACATTGGTTTTGACAGAAACTTCAATGTCTATCAGTTTGATTATTGACATAGATTATTTGAAGTTGTTCATCAGAACACCTGTTTTAGCAAAACCAAGCTGGTATGCTTTCTTCAGCAGTGGCCTGAGCCTCTGTGGTACTAACTCCTGATTAATGCCAGTTGGAGTTGCCAGTGGCCAGTGACTCACTGGCTTGAATCCTCATTTATTCTAAACTCAATTGGAGAGGGATCTGCTTCCTTCTCTCACTCTTTCAGGCTCCAACTGGACATTTAGTTAATTTGACCTAATAGGAAAAAAATTTAGAAATGCTGAACGTACCTTTTGCCCATCCCCTTTTTTTCCTTCCTAGTCTTGTACCTCTTCAGGGACATGCAGACGTGAAGGAAACAGAAAATGTTGGAGCTGACAGTCCTTGTTCCATTGGCAAAAGTATGAAATTCCATTAACAGCATGAGCATAAAGATGGGCACGCGCAGTTCTAGCGAAGTACAGCTAGTGCTTAAATTCTCACCAAGCAATCAGACGCCTTCCTCTGTACATGCTGCTTTCAGAGAGACATTCATATTTCATGTATTTTGCCTAGCACTTATTAAAGGGATGACAGTGAAGTTCGTTGCTTTCCTGGCTACCCACTCTCGAACTTACCATGCATTAAAAGAAATCTCTTAATTCTGTTGTAAAGTTCTAGGCCAGAGCACCTGGCATCCAGGAATTATCGCTGAGAACAGCAACTCGCTAATGACATCATAGTGAGAACCTCACACTCACGAAGAGCCACTAGCCACTCATGAAACCAATAAAACCAGACGGCATCTCTTAAACTTTCTGGCACAACCTTGACTCAGGATGCAAAAGAATAGTTAAAATAGTTTTGCAGCTTGTGCTTCCAAGCTGTTTCTTTACAGACCCAAAAGCATACGCTAGACAGATGTGCTCAGTTTGATAAGTTTGCATATGGTATTGATGATCTGTAGATATCAGAAAATTCTTGGATTTATGCAAGTAGATATGTCCAAGTAAAGCCTGTGAATATTAAGGAAGCGTAATTCAGAACTGATGTAGCTTATGTGACTGGAATATTAGTATTCTGCTTTAGGCTTCAAATATGTAGGATATCAACAAGAAATAATTATTTTATCTGCATCTGTTTAGATGTCTCATTAAGCAATTAAGCCCTATTTTCAGCAACATTTTTACAACAATGTCAGTAGCTTTAAAAAAATCTGTAATTTCAGATTCTTTTTATTAATTACAGTGTTATAGCCATTTCCATTGCTTGGGATTGTACTTTATGGGATTTTGGGCAGGGGGGATGGAGTCTTCAATGGAAAACACTACATTTTACTTTCAGAAGTACATGAGCCCTAGTACTAAAAAGGCACCTATTCTTATGATCTTCCAGAGGACAGTAACACTTCCATCTGTAAATATAATGAAGAAAAAGTCTGTAGGAAGTTTTTTAGCATGCTTATCAGAGACCTCTCACATTACACTGTCTTGCAGTCTGAACAGCGTGCGAAAATCCAATGTGGGAGTATAGGAATTAGGTCATGTAAGGATTTGATTAACATCTAACACAGAGTTTCCATAAGTTCCACTCCAATGCTCCCTCAATTTTTATTTATCACAAAAATGTACGAATAATTAACAAATTTTAAGTTTGTTTTGAAAACATCCTTATCAGTTATATTAAAGCTGAAAGAATGTTTTGTTCTTACCAAATACCATGGTTTCCCATCCAACAGATCAAAACAATGATGAGCAAAACCTGAAGCACAGACTGTGTACAGAGTATCTTCTTTTAAACAGTACTTGCTATTTCAGCAAGTCGCTTCTGAGGCAGGGAACTCCAGCCCTTTTAAAAAAAAGTCTCTTGGGGACAGGAGTGTTACAGAGCTGTAAGAGACTAACATTGTTCTGATTCTCATGGTCTGCTGGGGGGGCAATAGCTACTTGGATTATTACCCTTATCTTACCAACAGGTACTGGAAGCCTATCAATCATTTTCAGCCCATGTGCTTTTGAGGAGCTTGACCCAAGCAATTCACCCAGGGTCTGCCAGGATGTTTGGAGCAGAATATACTTGACTTGTAAATTAGCCAGTTAGTCTTCAGAAGAAAACTTGAGTTAACACAGGGCTAAAATCCCAGTTGCTTCCAGAGAGTGGGGTGCTATAGCTACAGATCTCCTCTGGAGTTCATCACTCCTTAAGGATATGAAGCAGCTCTGTAATGTGCATCAGTTAATGGTTAGCTGAGGACTGCCCAGCAAGGACTGCAGGAATGTGCTGTGTTCCAGCAGTGGCTGGAGCCCTGATACTTTTTCTAGTCCCTGACCTGTCTGTCTAGACTTTCTGCCATATAGCTGCTGCCACTGCACATAAGCTGGCCATGGGTGTGTGCATGAAGCACCCTGCTTCATTTTAGAAAACATAAAATACATTGACACTTAAAACATGCAGCTCAGTACTCCTTAAGGCCTTTTCCTCGACTTTGACCCATATAGAGAAATTCCTCAGGCCATTTTCATTTTGCTATTGTGGTTTCACACCTCTGCCCAACAGCAATGAAATTAAAAACAATTAAAGTAGGAATATGAGGAGAGGGGTGAATAATTCACAATGAAAGATGGACTTGCCAAAACTAGTCTGTCTCTCTGTTCATGGAAAGTCTGCAGGCTGGTCGTAATTTCCAAACATTTATTTATGACTTTGGTTTGCCTGATATTCTCCTGAGAATTTATTTTTACACTGTAGGAGCTATCACATAGAATTTGCTTCAAGTACTTGAACTGAAAATCTGAGCTATGTTAGTTAATTGTGGTTGCTCATATGTAGTTACATTAGATGGCAGGAGTTCAACAGCAGTGAAAGCAGACGAGAACTGGAAAAGATTGGCTTGGGGTGAATACTTTCTGGGATGGGCTGATGAACTGCATACATGGAATTATTTTAGATTTTCTAAAAACTGTTTGGTCTGTAGGAATCATAGAATCATAGAATGGTTTGGGGTGAAAGGGAGCTTTAAAGATCATCTAAGAAATCTAGGCTTTACCTAGTGAAAAATGAAGACAGGACCAGACCATTGCAAAATCTGTTGGCTACATGCAGAGTGTAAATGCAGTTTTCTGTAGCTATGTTTCCATAAAATAATTATTTTTATATGGGAGGTCTTATTCTCTGTAATGGATATTTTTGTAGGACACTGTCAGATCATCTGAGTTTAACTGCCCTTAAGCTAGGGCTATAAAGATGTTTTAGGGACTCTTCCCTGTTTTCTCAGGTGTAGGTGCGTCTAACACAAATTCTTTTTTACATTTGTGCAAATCCCTGTCAAACAGGTTTGGGAGTATTTGCTTAGCTTCTCTGTTTTTCTTACAGGAGGAACATTTGTCTCATACGTTACTGCCACTGATTCCTATTTGAGGCCAAATTATTTTTAGTGGGGATAAATCTTTTATGGAACTAAATTTTTTATTAGTCTAAATACAAAATATTTATGTTCCATTACATATTTACAATCCTATTCATGAAAAAATAATGGTCATCCTAAAGAAGTATTTCCATGGGAATTATTAAAAAGATAAAAAAAAGAAAGAAAAAGACTACTCCACTGCAACTTTTTCCCTACAATAAATGAAACACTTGTAGGTAAGAATTTACACGAGGCAGTTAGCAAGCAATAGATATGCACTTGCCACTTTTAAGTCCTGCTTTGAAATTCACATTATGTCGGACATGATCATAATGATTAACTTTAATGCTTTGGGTGGAGACTAACTTTTTCCTAGCCTTCTTCACCAGAAAATTTTAAAGAGAAATAATTATTGCTTGATATTCTATGTCTACTGTTGCAGTGAAACTGGTGCTAAATTCTGTACCAGACGTCTTCAAATATCTGCAGCATTTCATTAGAAGTTGAGCCAAATTAATTTCTGGAGCAACACTATTGAAATTCTGGTCAATGAGCCAAGCAAAGCACATAAGCAAGTGTTTAAGCAGTGGGGGTAATCCTGGGAGTTCAATGGGACTATTATCATGGTGCAAGTTAAATATGTGCTTACTTGGCTGGATAGGGGCCTTAGCGTATCTCAATGCACAGCATCTATGGGCCTGAAAGCCAGCTGAAGTTAATAGAAGGGCAGTCTCTGCATTTGAGAGATTTTGAGCCAGCCCATGAATGACCTAGTGTCATTCATGATGTCTAGTAGATCACAGCAATTGACTCAACTGGGTGATGAATAAAATGGTTCCCCAAATCTGCAAATTGCCCATTTTTCTCTAGCTCTCCTTTTTTGTCACAGGATAATGCTCATTGCCTGTGATCATTCCAAGATCACCCCATTCAGCCTGAAGAATTGACCTAGCTCCGAAATCGAGGTTGGTAGCCTCAGGTTAGTTTTCCATGCAGTACATAAGATGATTTTCTGGACTGCAAGAAGTTTCAAGCTATGACATTTTTCTCTTCTGGGTAAGAGGCATGTATGTGTGGGGTAAATCTTTTCTTTCTTATTGACCCCTTTTCAATAAGCCAGTTACTCAAAGGAGCATTTCCCTGACTACAATTTGTAATAATATTTTTCATACAGCACCAAGAAATCCTTTGTCAAGCAATTGTTTCCTGTTTTAAATTAGAAATGCAAAGCAGGAAAAAAAAAAGAAAAAGAAAAGAGAGAAATTTGCTTAGGGGGCTGGAGGGGAGAGAAAAGAGAAGTTGGGCTGAATATGTTCTGTGGCAAGTTTCCCAAATAATTTTTGCATCAGATTTGCTAAACATTACTTTTAATCTGATGTCAGGTCACAAGTTCTCTTTCTCCTTTGTGTGCCGTTGAGACACGCTATCCCAGCATAATGGTTTTGTGTTGTAAGGGGACAAGGTGAATACACACATAAGTGTGTGTTCAGAGCTTCCTGGCAACATGTGCTCAGAGCATTTGCTGCCTCTTCACTGGCATTTGGAGCGCTCAAGTTCCTGAGAATCCACCTAATCAGGTCAGACCTGGAGCCATATACATCTCATTCACCTCGGAGATTTGCAATGAACTTATAATCATTTCTCTCTAACTTCAGAAAAATGACTCCAAGATGCTTTTGCTCTGACTCTCCTTCAAGCGCAGGAAGTTGAGTCATGGCTGTTTGGAACTGCAGGACCGCAGGTCGTGTCCTTGTGTTCTCAGTGTATCCATATGATTCTGATTTTTTTTCATGGTGTCAGAATGAGAGCAAAGAAGGGGTCAGTCCCTTTGTGACTGTGCTGTTGTTTCCAAGTGAGATACATACATGTAGCCTTTATATCTAATTTAAGACATGAAATGTTCATCATCTTTTGGGTTTCCTAGAATATCTTGCTTTCCATCTGTCTGTGCTTTCTCTTGGGATACAACTATGTACTTATATCCTCATGTAAGAGGTGAATTTGCTTTCATAAAGGAATAACATGGGTTAGAACCCTCTTTGAAGGAGCAACAAACAGAATTGAGGAGGAGGTAATGTGAGGTGATAAGGGCAACTGATAATAGCTTCTTTTGCAGGATAAAACAACCCCCAAAACCTAGTTTTAAGAATATGTAGAAAGTCTGTTTTGAATTTTCTGTTTAGGTACACTTGCTAATTTACAAACCTGAAGACATGCAGTTATAGGAAGTAGTTAGGGATACTGGGATTTAGAAAGTTTTTCAACACAACAGCCTCATCTGGGATGAATAGGAATCTGGCCTGTGGGTTTTGGCAAAGGTAGGCTGTGATGGGTTCATGTGATCCCCAGCACTCAGTGTGACTAAACACTCCAGAGTTTGTTTCAGCTACTGCAAGAGCCCTGCAGAAAATGGGCATTCAGGAGTCACTTGGAGCTAGGCAATCTGGCTGAGTTCAGCTTCTTTCAGTGGTTGGGACATTACCTCTAACACCATAGTTGGCTATGCAATAGCTCTGAAAGTCCCAGAAAGACACTGTGCCCTGGTCCCCACCAGCTAGACCTGTCAATTCTTTTCAGTCTTCCACATTTTTCTGCCTCCTCATGTTCTTCTCCCACCCAGCAAACCTTTAGTGGCCAAGACCTCTCTGCTGGTCTCTGATCCTCTGTGGTGGCCCAGCTGGTCTCCCTGATCTGTTACGTGTTGCAACCACTTCAGCTTGTGTACAGTCACAGGGTGTGAAACTGTGGCTCAAAATCTTCTCATGAAAAGCCACCCGTAGCCTTTCCTCACCAAATGACTCAACTCTGTCATTCTTCTGCCATATTACTCACCATGCCAGATGCATCTTTCTCCTATCTGATCTGAGCCAGCACCTTCCTGCTCACCAGGAAAGAGGTTCCCTGAGAGAGGTCCCTGTGGCAGGAGCATGTGGAGGGTCACACTGCTCTGTGGAAAGCATATGGTTTTGGAAAGAAGGTTCCCATGGAGATCCCCTGTTAAATTTTCCTTGAGGTTCTCCCAGAACTGAAATGAACCTCAAACTATTTCTTAAAGAATTCTCTTTCCTGAGATTTGAGCTTGTTAAAATGTTGCCTGAGATACCAGTAACTGGCTCAGTCTTTGCTGCAGGGGCTTTTGCCTTGCCCCTGCTGAGGCTTTCAAACAGTATAATTTTCTTTCTTTAACTTGAGGGTCTCTATCCCTGAGCTATTTTCTTCAGCCCCAGCCTCTTCTGCAGCAAATCCCAGGGCTTTCTACCTGAAGTCAGCTAATAGCTGAGTTTTGTATTCTCATCAGGAAGGAGCAGTGTGATTAATTCTCCAGTGTCTCTTCTGTTCCCCTGAGCTCTGTTTCCTTATGGGGAATCTGTAATGGAGCAGGGCAGGAACCAGCACTGAACTCCCTTTTCCTTAAAATAGACACATCACCTGCTCCACCTTCACGTTATGGAATAAGCCATGATGAGAGCAAAATATGCAATGCTGTCTCATCATTGACTTACCGTCTGGCTTTTGTCATTTAGCAAAAAGTGGAGACAGTCTGTAATAAAGAAGAGGTGATTCAAGAGGGATGTAGGCAAAATACTACAATTAAACAGGCAAAATCAGCTGCATAAATATGCCTTCCAAGGCAGCACTCCCTGAAAAGATTTTGATTTACAGTGTATCAGAAAGGAAGTGCAAATCAAAAGCTTTTAAAGGTGGATGCCTCTTAGTACAAAAGGGGAGGCCATTCACATGCTGTGATGGGGAGCGTATGCACCACATCCAGTAGCACTTGTAGAGGTTTGTATTGGGTTTGCGTGGCAAGGTTTTCATAGTGGGGGGGCTACAGGGGTGGCTTCTGTGAGAAGATGCCAGAAGCTTCCCCTATGTCCGATAGAGCCAATGCCAGCTGGCTCCAAGACGGACCCACCGCTGGCCAAGGCTGAGCCCATCAGCGACGGTGGTAGCACCTCTGGGATAATACATTTAAGAAGGGGAAAAAAACTGCAGTGGAAGAGAGGAGTGAGAATATGTCGGAGACAGCTCTGCAGACACCAAGGTCAGTGAAGAAGGAGGGGGAGGAGGTGGTCCAGGTGCCAGAGCAGAGATTCCCCTGCAGCCCGTGGGGAAGACCATGGTGAGGCAGGCTGTCCCCCTGCAGCCCATGGAGGTCCATTGTGGAGCAGATATCCACCTGCAGCCCATGGAGGACCCCACGCCGGAGCAGGTGGATGCCCGAAGGAGGCTGTGACCCCATGGGAAGCCTGCACTGGAGCAGGCTCCTGGCAGGACCTGTGGACCCGTGGAGAGAGGAGCCCACGCTGGAGCAGGTTTGCTGGCAGGACTTGTGACCCCGCGGGGGACCCACGCTGGAGCAGTCTGTTCCTGAAGGACTGCACCCTGTGGAAGGGACCCATGCTGGAGCAGTTGGTGAAGAACTGTAGCCTGTGGGAAGGGCTCACGATGGAGAAGTTTGTGGAGGACCGTCTCCTGTGGGAGGGACCCCATGCTGGAGCAGGGGAAGAGTGTGAGTCCTCCTCCCCCTGAGGAGGAAGGAGCAGCAGAGACAATGTGTGATGAACTGACCACAACCCCCATTCCCTGTCCCCCTGTGCTGCTGAGGGGGAGGAGGTAGAGAAAATGGGGAGTAAAGTTAAGCCCAGGAAGAAGGGAGGGGTGGGGGGAAGGTATATTTTAAGATTTGGTTTTATTTCTTATTTTCCTACTCTGATTTGACTGGTAATAAATTAATTTTTTTTTTTTCCCCCAAGTCGAGTCTGTTTTGCCCGTGACAGTAATTGGTGAGTGATTTCCCTGTCCTTATCTCTACCCACGAGCCTTTTGTTATATTTTCTCTCCCCTGTCCAGCTGAGGAGGGGAGCAATAGAGCGGCTTTGGTGGGCACCTGGCATCCAGCCAGGGTCAACCCACCACAAGGTTATTGTACCCTGTAATGCCTTGATAAACCTAAATACCATACCCTCATAGAAGGGAGTAAGAGGTTTAGGAGCTGCAAAATTTTGATTTGCCCTGGGGAGCTCCCTATTTCTCTCTGTTGATTCCAGAGGAAAGCTGAACCAAGATACCTCCTTGCCTCGATCAAGTGTCTGAAGTAAGTGAAACTGACCCAGGTCAGGAGGGTGCAGGGGAAGAGAGGCCACCAGAGCATGATCTTCTCCTGCAGCTCCTCACAGTCCCTGATTTGTGCTGGGGGATTCAGTCCTACATCTCCCACGCTGGCTGTTAACACAATTTGTGGCTTGGAAACAGCCATCATAGGAAAAGGTTAGAGCCTCTCAGGGCCATTTAGTTCCTTCTTCAGGAAGAGGAAGTTTTTCTTCCTTCGAAGTTTGTTCTTTGGGTTTTCATGCTTGGTCTGTGATCCCCAAACCAAAAATCCATGTCACACAGACAAGCTGACAGCGTTGTATTGGAAGTACATTATATGCCCTTAAGTAAAGGAGAACGGTCTATCTGCAAGAAACACTTCATTTTCTTCAGCTGGCAACAAAAGTTAAGAGGGTTGCCTTCTGATTCAGAACAGATGGTATGCAAGCTCTGGGAATGCAAGTGGTATGGCTTGAGCTCACTATATGTGTATTGGGCTCTTTGGAAGGTGTATGTTTGTATCTTTTATTACTTAACTTCACAGAGAAAAAGTGTTGAGCTGTCCTGGCATTTCCTGTGACAACACTTCCATCTGTGTGTACTTTGAGCACTGAGGAATCATTGTGCTTGGAAGGTCATGGTAACGTAAAGACAGAAACCTGGGGCTCATCAATAACTTTAAACTGAAGTAAATGTAGTGAGTGAAGGCATCAGTTAGTTCAGCAAAATCTTAGCAATGATGACCAACAATGCTGCCATATAAAAATTGTCTCAGTTCCCAGTGTGGATTGTGGCAGGCTTAAGCACTGACAAAAGATGCTGGAGGTCGTGCGCTCTTTTTTGCATCTTTTTTCTCCCCAAAATAGTGCAAACACCTATTGTCTCCAGTAAAGTCAAAGGCATTTCTTTCACTTTTGATCTTATAGAGCTTGCTGCTGTGAATGCTTATGCATATTCTCATCCTTAACTTCATTATTGTGAGTACTGGGGTAATGCATCAAACGTGAATTTTTCTAAGTAAGTCTGGAATTTCAGACAAACACTTCTGTGCATTTCTTCAGAGGCTGAGTGGTTCCAGAAAGATCAGTAGGTCTGCATGTTAGATAAAGATACAGCCTTTCCAAAGTTGGAGTAACATTACCAGTCAACACGAGTGTCTAGATTGTGATATGTGGAAGTAAAATATATTTTTCCTCCAGAATTCTGTCTTTGAAACTTCAGGACTGTGTAAAATCAGAAATCCAGTTATAAAGAATTACACGGAGTATGAAGGCTCTTCATTGTACATTAAGCAAAAAGTCCCAGAGAAGTTTCTGGTCGCTATCAAGATAAATATTTTCAAATATTCCATACATGTGCACTACTCATAAATTCACTTTGAACCATATGCATAAGAATGATTTTAAAATTATTTTATATCTTTAATTTAATATCTTTAAAAAAGAAGTAAAAACTTCTTTATTGAGTTTTATACAAGAAGCCTACCATTGAGGAAATAAATGAGACTCTGTCACTGGGATTAAAATAACATGTGGGGAGAGGTGCAGGGAGGAAAGAGGGCTTAAACTACTTCCCAGAGAATAGGACTGTAGCAATCACAGTATAATAGATTATTCTTTCTTATAATATAAAGTGATAAAAGGACTTAATATATAGCCTAAATGGATGTTGACTTGAATAGTTATATACTCAGCCTCTTGTGCCAGAGATTTAATCTAGTCAGGGCTGCTTTTACGTAAAAGTGACTTGTTTGCTTTCTCTAGGACATTTCTACTCTTTTATGTGAAGACTTGTCTGGAGGATTAAAATTGCTGCAGTGTTTTTAGAAAATAAAGACTACTAAAAACTCTAAAGTAGCTGGGTCACTAGAGGAAACAATGTGTTACAAAGGGATTTGAGCTATGTAAATGAATAGATAAAACTGAAAAGATAAGCAAGAAGGATAGTGTAGTTCTTTTCTGGCTCCTTCTAATGAGGAGCTTCAGGATGCTAAACATTTATGAGCTTTTAGTTTTAATTTTAACTATGTTTTAATATGCTTTTCATTGTTTTTCTGTAATGGTTTAAAATGGTACTAATACTTTTACTTCCCTTTACTGAAAGCCTTTTATTCTTACCTTAGATGAATGAACTAGCAGTGCAAAAGTTTACTTTTTTAACTGATAAAGATAAGAAAAGTGATAATAAAATATAACAAGGTGACTACACGTAACAGCAAAAGTGAAGTCCTGGCTGGACAGGTGATGGTAAACTCCTCACTGACTTCTCCATGGCCAGGATTTCTTCCTTGGAATTTGTTTTAACCCCAGCTTGTGGTGCAAAAAATTTCCTTTAATATCTTTACTCTGTAGGATTGGCCTCCATGGTTTTCCTGTTTTTTGAAGGCATGACATTTATTGCTTGCATGTGTACCAGGCTGAGCACCAGTCCAGCAAAGCACGTAAACCCATATGTAGCATTGTTTTTATTGTAGCGTGTGTATTTTGCTGAAATTAGTAGCTTTCTCCACTTCCTGGATTCAGGCAGTTATGCAAAAAAGCTCATTTGTTTTTTCCAAAGATGAATAGACCTATTGTAGTCAAGAAAACACAAGGAAAAGCTTGATAGTTCTAAAAGGTAGTAGATAAAGAAGATACCAACTGTATTACTTAAAAAACTGTATATATATACATAGGTGTACATACGTATATATTTACATCTCTTAAGCTAGACTCATCACTTTAGGGGAAGGAGATCGGGGGAAAAATGGACTGACTCATGATCCGAGTCCTGCGTTAATAGCTTGGAGGAAGCACATTATAAACTCAGTGGGAATGCCTATGCTGTTATGTTAGCTCCTTCCTGTTTCCACAGCCTGTACGTTGCCTTCCACCCTGGCTGAGTGCTGGGGTGAGGTAATTGATCCTTCAGGCATACACTGGGAAAACTTTTGGTCTGAGATCAAACTCAGCCCTTACAGGCAGTATGGGTGCAACTGGGGTCATGTGCTGTTCAAACTCAAGCTCACTGTCAGGCCTTGTAAAGAAGAAAGGAATAGAAAAAACTATTAAATCCTGCACACGTACAGTTTGAGGAAGGCGTGTTAGGGTTTGCCATATTGGCTTTTTACCCAGGAGTTCCCGTGAACAAGCTCTGTTACCGCTGAGCAGGTAACAGGACCAGAACGAGAAGGAAGTCTGCTCCTTTGAAATAGCACTGTAACCATAACTAGTAGAGCCAACCGAAGTGTCTTAATCCTTTGTAAAATTACCAAAGGGATCGAACAAGACTATGAAAATTAAAAGCAATGTTGCTTAGCTGAAAACACAAGCTAATCTAATCTTTTTGGATAAGACAGATAAATCCCAGTAATTTAGCTATCACATTGGATACGTAATTATTGGCATCAGGTTATAGCACAATTAGATTCGGACTTTGCTTCCTGCCTTTTCCAGAATATTTGGTAATGAAACTAAAGACAATTTGTCTGTGACTGCCTCCCCTTATAAGGAAGCCAAACAAATGAACTGTTTGGCTTTGTGATTAAAAGGTTAGATAGATAGAAAATGGATGAAGATAGCTGAATTCATACACATTCCCTTATTTCTTTTATGTTGGTTTATTTTATTAACACAAGCCTATTTGGAGCACCCTGATTTTCCATCTGGCATTTCATAGCTGCAGTAAACCACTAAGCGAGGAGCTGGTTGGCCACTCTTCTCGGCAATGGGGATAACAGCCTTCTTATACACCTGTACTCAGTATGTCCACCCTCCTTGTAAAGCACTGGGTCTGTCCAGCTTCTGGCCTGAGGAGAGGCTGGGGAGGAGGAAGCACAGCAAAACCCTTCCTCCCCGTGAGCCTGTGGTCCCTGCTTGCTGTGGCACTGGCATACCTGCTGCTGGCTGGTTCAGAGGAGACAGCTGCTGCCTGACAGAAGCTAGAGCAAACTCTGAACTGCACAGAGGACCCTGCAGTGTACCAAAGAGCCAGTATTTCCTTTTTCACCCTCACTTTATAACTATATATTAGAACTTGGGGAACTCAGCACCACTGATAATAAAGGCTTGGTAGAGCTGCCTTTAGGCTTAGCTTTAAATTTGATGGTTTTATCTCTTTGCTGCTACTGCCTTGTCACCATCTGCTGTGTTTACACTCAGTTGTCACCTGGGACTTGTGCACGTGCACGCTGCAATCCTCCTGCCTTCGCATAGCAGTTTGCATGTTAAGGGCTGGCAGTTTACATGTTAAGGTAGGTGGAATAGTATTGCAATTTACACAGCCCTTGATCAGCATCCCTGTGTGCAGCACTGCATTGTTTGAAACTTAGCTGAAGTAAAATCATGATGTTGAACAAAGAACTGTTCACTCAGACCTTTGGCTATATGCTGCATGCACTGGCTTCTTGCTGTAAAGGCAATCTGTCTGAAAGTGAAATACGACTCTAAGACACCTCAGCTGTGGTCAGTAAGACCCCAAGAAACTGTCTGTTCCTGTTTGCTGGATGACCTTTGGCAAGTCAAGATGGCCTTTTTTCAACCTAAGCTTTTCTATCTATAAAATAGAGACAGCGAAACCTGCCCTTCTTTCCAGCTCTAAGGGGGTAAAACGTTTTATGTAAGAGCTCAATGCTGTTTACTATTACAAGCTATCACTTGGGAACATGCACTCAGCGGTAGGGCAGGCTTCTCACCCCCAAAGGCAAGAAGGCATAGGGAGCCCTGGGCTGAAAGGGAACTGGATGCTGAGGGGCTGAGGAGGTGGGGTATGAGCCCTTGGCAAAGGGTAGGAAAGAAGAGCTAGCTGCATCCTCAGCTGAAAGAAATGGGAAGCCTGTTACTGATTCTGACCTCTCCTTGGGCAACAGGAGCTCTTGCCTCCTTCTCTTTCCCCTCCTGTCCTTTTTCTTTACTCAGGCTTGCCTGTGGAGGCTGTGGTAGCTTAAGATTAAAAAGGGAAAACAAGCTGTATGGCATCTGATGTGGTAGCAGCAAGTATTTTGACATTTGAAGAGTGCCAGCAGGCAGCCAGGCTAGTCACTGGTGAAGGCAGGGACAGAGTGAGTGCCCTGTCCCCTTCTGTGCTGCGTGTGACAGCCAGTAACCTGGAAAAGGGCTGTCATTAGTAATGCACACTGCAAGGCTCAGAGATGATCGCAGGACACTTTATTCCCTGTTACGCACATCTCTTCCTGCACTAGAGGATATGATTTTTCATCCCCACAATGAGGAATGGTGCCTTTAAATTCTACTATAATCTAAATATTTCTTGGTAACACCAGCGTCGACCCGAATTCTCATTTAAGGAGCCCAAAAGAATCGTAATTCAAAACACATTCGGATCCAGAATGTGAGTTTGAACTTCTCTCTATTTATTACTCTATAGAAGCACTCACATTAGGATTTTACTAATAGAAGGAGGTAGAAATAAGAATTGTTTAAACAGGCTTTTAGCACTATGGGGTCCCTGACTTTCTCTTGCAGCAATTCAGAGCTTGCTCCCTATCTTCAAGGCTTGCTTACTGACGACACATGCTGGTTAATTTAGTGGGTAGTTTGCTAATGTCAGGACATAAAGCTACTGCCTACAAGTTCTTTATGAATATTTCCACTTCTAATAGTCTTTATCAAATACACTGGGTGCAAAGTTTATAAGGCAGTAGCTGCAAACGCAATGATCTGACACAGCTATTACTTCAACATCCATATGTTTTGCCATAGATGTTTACCAATAGCTCAAGCAGAGAACCCAAAGAGTAGCAATTAAAATAATCCATCCTTGTAATTTAAAGCTTCCTGTGTAAGGAAGTGGAGGAGCATTATTGTCTCCGGATTTAAGCCTGCTGAAGACTTTCAGATCGTGAACTCAGGAACCTGAGGGAGGGCAGAAAATTTGAGTAAGCACATTACCACTTCCTCTGGAGGAGTTGGTTGCTGTTCCAGTGGTGTTGTAACCACTAAATGTCACAGTGATCTCTCTGGTCCAGCTCAGCACTGCTCCGCAAACTCATCTTTTTACAGTCACTGACTCAGCTTTATGAGTAGCTGGTGTACCTTTTTTGAGTTCAGTAGGAAACTCAACTATATATTTAGGGTATCTTATAAATAACTCCCTGCCCTCTACACAGCTGACACAAAAGGAGGTTTTAATTTCTCATTTTGGTAATGATTTACAGCTGTTGTTCCATTGGGCTTATGAAACATTATCTATATGCTTCAATGAATGTTCCATATGTATATATTTATATATAAACAGTGAAAAATTACTTCTAAGAGTCACTTGCAAACCCACCATATTTTATGCAAAAAACATGTCTTGCAGATACACTAAACAGTCCTTGCTGCTATCACAATTAAGCAGAGCAATTCCCATTCTTCCCTCTCTTTCTACATATATATATCTCAGTAATGAGGATAGAGCTATGATTCAGGATGGCAATTTTTGGACAGAGGAACTATTTTTCAGTGGCTGATTTAGGGCCTGTGAAGGGCTGTTTATTCTGGAAAATGCTTTGCTATATTTCCTTTTAGGAAAAAAAGTAAGATTACACAAGGTTAGGAAATTTTTTTCTAATTTAAATTCAGATTTTCTAATCTTGGCAGTGTGCTTGCCCCATTCTTAGGGTTTTGTTTTTTGGTTTGGGTTTTTTTTTTGTTTCATTATCATCAAATAATCCTGAGTTTTTCTTTGTCTCAGTATTTCAATTGGAAAATGAAAGGTGGATGAAAAGGCAAGAAACCAAGTGAAATTCTCCCCTGCTGGAACCAGGGCTGTGACCTCAGATCTGCTGCATGAAATGAGGCAAGTCACTCGGCCTGCGCCTCAGCTTCCCAGTATGTAAACGGGGGCTATAACTGCTTTTCAGTGAGATGCTTTGAGATTCACATCTGAAAAGCACTAAGCGTGATTAATATCCAAGCACGTGATGTCTGACATGCAAAAATACCATGTTGTTTAATCACTGGTGCCTTATGGATGTTCTTTGACATAAAGACAGCAGCTGGGTCTCTTCAAAACAATCCCAAAAAGTCTAATCACTAATGATTTACTTGCTATTCACAAGAGGTGTTTTACGCAAGTAATTACACAGGGACTAGGAATTTGAACAGTGATGTGATCAAGATTCATCTGCATGATTGCAAACACTTTAAAATTATTTTTCAAATATTTATTTTTAATGAAAATTAAATTAAAAATTCTTAAGGCCTGGTATTTAAGATCATGATATTTTTTAAATGTCTAGTGGGAGTTAAAGGAAGTCTAGGAGTGTGGAATGCTTAATATTAAAAAGGGGGAAAAATTGGCTTGTCCTTTTATTGCTTGCTCTCACCCTCCCACTTAAAAGGGATAGAGAAGGTCATGGAGGATCCTGAAATGATCAGTCACTTTCTGCATTAAGGCTACTCCTGTGCCTCCCTGCCCATCATCTGCTACTGGCTCCCACAAGTGCTAATAGTAATTAAATGGAGCCGCCAGTGCAAGTAATAACATTAAGGAACGAAGACAAATCAGTTCAGTGGGTGTAGGCTGGTTAGTTCTCTTTTAATTAAGAACTTCTCCTCAGCTGTGTATAGCTCTTTTTCTCTTTAAAGGACTAGCTCTCTCTGCTGACCCTGGTGACATTTTTAGTTCTACCTTTCCTGCTCACTCATTTTCTGTTTTCAGTATCCCCACCTATTTGTGTGGGTCAAACAGGAAGGAAGATACTACAGCAAGCTGTGTGAAATTCTAGACTTACTAATACCTTTGATATAACTTATAATTCATGAAGAAACTGATAAGCATTGCAGTCAAACTAAATGATTGTTGTAGGTCCCTTCCAACTGAACTACTCTACTTTACTGCAGCTAACTGGGAAACCTGGACTTGGTAATATAATCCTGTTCAGGAAGGGATTTAAGCATAGGTACGTATATTTTAAAGCATGTGGACAGCCTTGTGAATAGCAGTGGGTACTTGTAATTCCTCCTTGGCCTTCAATGGAGCTTGCTACTTCTGTACATACCTAAGTGTCTTTTAGTGATACTGATACTCCTTGTGACAAGAGTAGAGTACGTGATTGATGGGGGTTTTGGTGTGGTTTTTTTTTTTTTTAATTGCCAGATGCTCCAGTTTTTCTTCTAAAACATTAGCATTCCCTACATTCTTTTTGTCGTTCACTTCATACTCTTCCCCCAGTGCCCGTGATGTCTGTCTGAGCGAGGAACACCTCCTTTCAACCTGACTTCCGTTTCAACTCAGCAGGCACCGCAATCTTTTTCTTGGCTCCTGGTATCTCATCTAATCAGACACCATGCTTTTATGCTGGCTCCCTGCATCTGCACTAGGTATTTTGTTAGACTATCAGGCAGAACTAAAAGCTTCCAGCTTGCCTACCTTCTTGTCTGCCAAATTGGAGAGAAAGGAGGAGACAAGGTGGGGGGGGGAGGGGGCAAGAGAGAGAGACAGTGAGAGCCCTTTAGTGTGAGTCATCTCTAACTTCAGTCCTTTCCCTACTCCTATGGAAGTGCTACTTGGTATCTCTAGTGTGCATGAAGATTCAGCACTTTGCCCTGCACAGAGAGAATTCCCAGACCCTTTGATAATATCCTATTATTAAATAGCGGATATATCTTAAAGGTGAATTGCAGGCAGTTTAAAATAAAATGAAAAAAAGCTCTGTCTCACTGGGCTGGGTAAGATCTTCGTATATAACTCTTGCGGCTAACACCAAAACAATAGAGGAAAGGCAACTTCATCTCTAATAAAACTTGCAATTTTAGTAAGGGAGTCTGGTGGTTTAGTAATACAGGGAGAGGATCACAAATTTCAACTGCATTTATGTTCCACTTTTCACTACTGTATATCTAGTTTCAGTTAGTGCACACTGGAACAACAAAAAGTTCTCACACTACTCTGATGGTTTAGGATCTTCTTAGTTGCATGGAATAAATAAAAATGGTGATGAAGGCACGCTTGGCCAGGATCGCTCGTCAGCATATAGCAACAGTGAATAACACAATTGGTGGCCACATAAATAAAGATGAAAAGAGGTGATAGTGTCATGCTCATGTAAAGTAGCACCTTGACTAAAATGTGGGTTCAGTTCCAAAATAGCACAGAAGTACAGAAACTAAATGATGAATGTGAACAGAGCATAGTTGGGGGCCCGCGTAGATCTGATGGAAAGAACTAGGAGGTCTGCTGCACATGTTGCTTCATAGTCATTACCCTCTTGCCTCCTTCCCCTTCACTGCCACTTTGCAGGGAAGCGTACATCTCCCCCTTCCCACCACGGCTTCTGTCCTTGCACACACCGGAGGGAGTTAGATGTTTATCCGGAAGAATTACAATCCAGAGCAGCCATTGCATGACATACGCAAAAGCCACAAGAGACCATTTTCTGTTGAGTGTTGACATCTCAAATTCTTTACCCCACAGCTGCCATTACATATAGTTAAAATAAGCCACAGATCAGCTCATAACACACATGAAAAGCTGCTGAAAATAGCTGGCATGCTCTGTGGTGACATACATCACCCACTGATTTGTTTAAGACAGTACAGGTCAACAACACAAGTTTGGATTTATCTGTTTTGGAGTTTTACTTTTGTAAAATCATTTTTAAGAAGATAAAAAGTATTTCTTGTAGTTTAAGCCTGTCTGAGTCTTTCAGGATTCATGGAGATATGTCCGCTCCAGTTTACATAATTCCCTGACCCTTTGCTACCTACTTGTTCTGGTTGAAGTGAATAAGTCAAACTTTAATGTGATTATGTGGTCAGATAATAATACAGAGCTCTTCATCCAATTAAATTGCTCTGCAAGGTGTGTAGTATCTGATAAACCACAGACACTACAGCAAAGAAAGAAACCCTTGTTTTCTTTTTCCCTTTTTTTGTTCTCTGTCAGTTGGCCTTTCTTTCCATTTTATGTCATGGGATTATGTTAAGCAGTTTACGCCCCTTGCTTATTTTTGCTGGCAAACCAGTGCTTAATCCTGATTCCTTTTCTTTGTGCATGTTTGTCACTGCAACAGACTTTTGCTTTTCCCTTGTATCTACTGCAGCATTTTGGGTCAGTTCTTTCTCCAGTTTCTTTACTTGGTGCCAAGTGCTGTATCACTTTCTTTTCTCAGCAACCTGGTAAAGCTGATTCCCCTCTGCTTACCTTTTTATAAACCCGGACCATTTCAGGTACAGGCAATGAACCTGTGCCAGGGCAGAATAACGCGGATACTGGTGCAGTGGGATGATACAAATTATAAATCAACATAAAAGTGGCCTTTGCCATCATGTGGCAGCTACAAACATGTAGACACAACAACTTCACACGATAACATCAACTTAGGTTGTATTATTTGCTGCAGATTCAGTGTGACAAGGAGCAAACTTTATACTAATATACTGTATTTCCTTAATGCAAGATGTCCATCACTTTGTACAAGACAATAAATATTGGACTTCGTTCTGATGGACGAAAAAAGTGTAATGTCTGGCCTAAGGATATGATGTTTGCCTATGTACAAGTCACCATTTTTTCCCATGTGTTAATTCGTGTGAGCAGAATATAGTACAAACTATAATTAATGTATCTGAAGCTTTAAGAATTGCCCTTTTCCCCAAAATTGAAATGATTGTTGGTGTAGTGAAAACATCGTTTTCATGTAGGCAGTACTGAAAAATGATGGGGGGGATTGTTTACAGCCTTCCTCCCAAGAATCTGAAAAGTGATGACTCCTTAAAATCCAGAAAATTGGTTGCTTTAATAATCAGCCATTTAAAAGACAAATGAAAACACTGATGTGCTTGAAGTCAATGACAGGACACTTTTAAGAAACATACCAGGAAAGAAATCCATTTTAAGAATCTTCTATATTCTTATTTAAATCATTAATAACAAGTCTGCAGAAGACATAAAAAGTTGTGGTAAATCATGAGGACAGCCTAATGGTACACAGTGGTGTGAGTTACCTACTTGGATGTTTGCAGGCTGACAGCCAGAGTAGTACAACTGGGAGCACAGACTGAAGATTGTATCAGCAGACTGTATCCACAGATAGATATTGATGTACTTTATAATTTTTTTTACTTTTTTTTTTAAATTTTTTTTTGAGTCAGTAAAGGAGAACAATGCCTTCATGGACAACCACCTCTCTGAGCTCTGTGTTCAAGTCCTATAACGAAAGACTAATGTTGTCTTGGGATGTATGGACAAGAGAGTATTAAGTAAGAGGAAAATGATCTTGTCTCTGTACTTAGCATTGTGTGTGTCGGGAGACAGCACAAAAGGATACTGGTGTTCAATCCACGTGTCAGGTGAGGGTGAATAAATAGAGGATCTGAGGCGGTGTTGGATTCTCTGTTTGACATCATTGTTAAAATGAGATTTACATACATTTTTATCTGTGAATTCAACTCTAGGCAAAATCCTGTCATCTGTTGTGCTAATTATTAGACTGGATAGCCTTTTGTGTATTTAGATGCCCTAAATTCCCCCGTTTTTTCCTTCTTTTACTTTGAAACCTTTACTTAGCCTTTTTACTGTTTTCTCCCTTTGTAACTACAGGAGAGGCAGCTCTTTCTCCACAGTAATATTTCACACCTGAGTCTTCCCTGTTGCTACTCTCAAGCAGCCCTGTGGAAATTATCGAGTCTCGTTTAGGGGACAAGGGGTTAAGCATTGCCTTAGGTATGCCCACAGCACTTGCAGCTCTAAATAAAGATATGGTTATAATCAAATCTTATGCTTCAGGGCTTTTATGACTGCCTGTAAGAATGGAGAAGAATATTTTCTTTCTTTTTTTTCCCCTTCTGTTTCCTGAAGAACAATTGACCTTTTTTATTTCAGGGTTTTGCTTAGCTTGTCTCCTGCCTTCCTCTCCAAAACTGATGAGGAAGGCCATTTGTTGAGGATAAAAATGATGCAAGAGCAAGCAGAGGTCAGGGTAGAAATGGGAAGCCTGTTTTGCAAGTGAATATACTGGTGAGCTTTCTTCACGCATTTAAAGTCTAGCCAAACACCAGCTGGGGAAAAATATAGAATTTGCACCCGGGAAGAAGAGCTGTTATGATGGTTTTTGGTTTTGTTTTTCTGTCAGTGGTGTGGATTAGTATCTTCTGGGCATGCCCTCAGTTATGAGCTGAATTGTCTTCCCTGTCCTCTGCCTGTGGAGCGGAACTGTTTATTCCCCTGAGGACAGAAATAATCCTTCTGTCCTTTAGCCTAAGAGTGTAGTTCAATGACACAGTGAATCAAGGGTACCTGTTTTCATGCAGCTAAGCATTGCATTGGTTTAACTGTACCTGAAAAGGTAACCTAAGTATTAAAAGAGGAGAGAAATGTAATAGCCTGTATTATTCAGGAAGTCAAAATAGATGACACAAAGGTCTCTCCTGTCTTTACGCTCCATGAAATAAAGGAATGGCAAGTCATCCCTCCGTTTTTTTCACAATTTCCAAATATACTTAATTTTGTCTTTAACCCTGAACCAATTCATTTATTATTTCTTTTTCAATATCACAGCTTGAAGCTGTATGGCTGGTTCTTTCTTTTTCAGTCTGTTCCTTTCACTAAGTGCGTGTCCAGATTACTCTTTCATGCCTCATTTAACGTGGCTTGCTGTACAAAGATATCAAGTGTTTCGTTAGCTAGTTTACTCATCCTGCTGCACTGCAGGTTTTCTGAGGCTTTTCTCTGCACTGACTCTCTGCGTGTTTCCCTTTGTTTCGCTGCAGCGCCACGGATGCTGTCTCGACTGAACACAGTCCTTACAAATCATTTTGATCTCTCCATTTAGCATTTGTATGTTAAAAGTGGCATGGTTTAAAAATGAATGCATGGAATAAAACTAACATTTCTTTCTGATACAAAGATGTGGCAGCTAAAGGATGAGTATTAGGATTACACGCCTTTACCCCATGTAGGTATGTGATGCTAAGTGTGTGAAGTGCCAGGAGGGGAGCCAGGCCGTGGCCAGTGCAGAGCAGCAAGCCGTGCAACCCGCTTGGGACCCTGGTTCGAGGTGAGATAAGGGATCCCCAGGCTATGCCTCTCTCTTTCCTATAACTGGTTTAATGTAGACACTTAACTTTTAGATGCTTAAAGGTAAAGAAAATGTGCTTCACCTCAGTTGCTTAGATGTGACACAGGGGCCTGAGGTAATACTTTTCCTCTGTACCGAGACTGAGACCAGTGCGAATGCTTCAGGATCATGTCCTTGAAGCCTTCTTTTGAATTTTGATGCAGCTTATGACATCTCTCCCTCGGGGTTATTTTGTTTAACTACCACTTCCTTTTAGAATTACTTCAAGTCTCTCTTTCCTTTGCTGTACAGCTGAGGAAAGTCCCGGGGAGATGGGTACACTGTGCACTCGGAGACAGGGATGTGTCTGCTGGAGCGAGCTCTGAGAAAGCCAGATGGGACACCAACATCATGCCCTGCATGAATGTCTCTGTTGTGGGGCTTTGTGGAAGGCCAGTCCTTTCGTTTAGTCTCTCCGTGATTTAACATAGTGTTGTATATAGACAGATCTTCTATCCCCTCACCCCTTTTCCTGCTTTTTCAGTTTCTGATATTTCAGCACTTACAAGTATGATGAAGGTCTCCTGCTGTTTGGAGATCTTACATCCAAGGAAAGTTATATTACATCAGCTCTAGGTTGGTCTTAATCTAGTTTTGGCAGCTATTATAGATTTATAAATCCTACCATTTCACACTGTTTGAGAAACAAAACAAGCTAGTGTTTGGTTCAAGTGATGGGAGTGGGCATGTTTCAACATGCAAAATGAATCACCAGAGTCTATCAACCAGTCAAGTATAGTATATTTTTTCCTTGAGTCAAATTACCTTCCAGAGTGATGGAAAAACCCTTATACTTTAGAGAAGTCCAGATGCTTAATTTCCAGTAACTTAACTCCCTCTCCAGCATGTTTTTTTATTAAAGATCTTTTAAAATTAATTGAGAGTTAGCTGCTGTTGCATGTGTGGGCGGAGAATCAACTCTTAACAGAAAAAAAATAAAACAGATGTAAATCAGAGGAAATTTTTTATTTTTAGTAAACTTGAGTGTGTGTGCAGAGATGAGGAATATAAGTCATACATTTGTAGTTATCTAAACTGATTTTAAATTTTACAGATTAAAGTCAGAGGCGTTTATATCTTTGTCTTTGGTAATTTTAGGGTGCTTATTCCAGATGACAGCTACAGGCAAAAAAACCCCAAATCTAAGGCTTCTAGCAGACTGTTCAAAAAATGTGGGGTTTAATATTTAATTGTTTAATTAAAACTAAACTTTCATTTTAACAATGAAAGAAAACACTCAGGAAAAGTAGCAATTTAGTTCTTGGAGAAGGTGATTATTTAATCTCAGAAGTTTCCTTGTTGCTTATCTTCATTAGTTGAATACAATAAACTTTGTGTTTGCTTTAATAAAAAATCCTTGCTAAAACAATAAATAACCTAGTTTTCCTTTATTTGGCAAGCAATACGCTCCATTTAGTTGATTTCTAAGGTGATAATCCTCTTGAATTATTGGGTTTTAAGTGGATGCTTATTGAACTTCTTCCTCTGACATCCTGCTGACCCTCAGGCCTTCCCGTCCCTGAGATCTGGGTACAACGGGTCTTCCACAGGTACAAATGAACCCCTCTGCGCAGAAGATGAGATCCTGATGGCCCTCAGTGTCTTCACTGCCCTGTGCTTTGCAGTGAGGAAGGGAAAGCTTGCTGTTACCTGTCCAAACTGGATAAATTCATGAGGGGAATATAATGTGGTCCAAGGCGACATAAGCGTTTCCATTTAGCAGCTACCCTCTACGGAGAAGACTAAGGGGTTTCTCCACCGTGGCTACAGCAGATCCGGGCTTGGCAGAAGAAGATGCAAGATTGCCAGTAAAATCAAGATGCACTGGAGAATCCCTGAGCTTCCCTGTTGTTACACGAAACTTTGGGATATCTGCAATGGATTTGGAGTACAGCTTCAAAACCGTTTCCTCATAGAGGTTCCACAACACCTTTCTGCCGTCAAGGAAATACGTTGCCCTTGTAGAACAGGTTATTCCAAGGAATAGGATTATGAGGCCCTCTGCTTCTCTTTGTGGGGGCTCATTATCTCTCATAATCTTTCCCTAAGGCTGCTGAAAGACAAGGATCAAGATGCTAGCAAAAGTGCAGGATGTACATAAGCAACTTTCCATTCAGTTCAGAAGTAAACAGGGAGGTAGTCATCATCACAGGACACAGGGTTGACATGAAACCTTCAAACTGTGAAACCTTACGCTCTCTTCAGAATAGCTTCTTAAAAACCTGATTCCAGCCTAGATGGAAAATACAGGTAAGTTTTACTTGGGCTTGCCGCAGTTGCAAATATGTAATTGGTTTCCCACTTGCTTTTGGAGACCTCATATTTCTTACTGTCTCTGCAGTTTTTTTGGGGGGGTATTTGTGATACAACACCACAACACTGTTCTTCCCAGTTCTGAACATATTGCATATCTGGTCTGGCAAATTGGAGGAAACTCATAGCTTTCTGCTAAGATGATCTCAGGAAATGTATGCAGGGGGCCCCTGCAAACATTAATTGCGTGGCTGTTTTCTGCAGATTGCACTCCCTCCTGATGTGAACTACATCTGAATTACAGCAGGCTTGTCCCAGGACAGCAAGCTGCATACTTGTGCTCTGCCCTGGGATGTGGCAGTGAAGGCTCTGGGCTGTTGTCAGCAGAACTAGCTCCAGGACCAGGAGAGGGAGATGCAGTAGCTCTGTCTGTCTACTGTAGCTAAGGACTCCTCTGAGCTATGTGGATGTATGCCTCCTTCAGTTGGCACCGCCTCAGGAACTTTTGTGAGCCTCTCCATTTTTCCACATAGTTGTGTTCAGAGAAATGGTTCACAAAGAAAAGATGCCTATCAGAAAGAATGAAGGGCAGACACACGGTCACACAGAGAAGGCAAGATGAAATTCTGTTCCTTGTCTTTAGTAGCAATTTTGACAGTTCTCTGACTTATTCTGATGTAAAATCAGTGTAATTGCAGTACCCTTAGGGGACTTATAGTTTGTTCTGATGTGGAAAAGGGAATTTATGCTGTATACGCATAGTCAAAGATGCTACTCTGACTCTGTGACTATTTTAACATCAGATATAGGTTGTCATCTCTGTCTTGTGTAAGCTTCCTCTATGACTGTTTCTTCCTCCTATCATCACTTCTGGATTAAGGGTGAGCCTGTTATTCTGCATCCCTTGTTTCGTCCCTTTCACCCTGGCTCCCAAAGGGTTACCTTCAGGATGGCAGAAGAAATACGTGTTAAGGAGCTAGACCAGCAAGGCATTTTTGTTGGAAATTCTTGACTTGTCTAATGTTATGGCAATACTCTGGAGACATATGTCTATGATGAATATTCCAATATCAAAAGCTTTTGAAATTGTTGACAGAGCCTATTTGGAAAATTTTAAAACAGAAAGATTGGCTTGGTTGGTTCTTTTAATTGAGTTTTTGTTTTGAAATTTTGATCTTCACTAAAAGGTGAAGAAAAAAGCAAATGTCAAAACTGAAAGCAAACAGATTGTTGTTATTGAAAAAAAATCTGAATTGACCTGATTCAAGTTGTTTTCAGAGGAACAGCTTGCAAAACAATAACAAAATTTCGATTTTTTGTTTCATTTTGGATCAGAAATAACTTCAAAAACTTAAAAATTCTCCCATAACAGGAAAACTCTTTCCCAAAAGTCTACCACACCCACTCTTCCAGCAGCCTTCTGGAGCCAAGGATTGCAGCAGGCATCTGTGAAAGGGAGTTCAGTGAGGGCTGGAGCACGTACAGTGTTTTAAACACTGATAGCGCAATAGCAGCAAAGCCTGCCTTCTCCATCCTGCCTAATGTAAGCGATGGATTACTCATTCCTACTCTGATATGGAGCTTGGATTTGCATGAAAGGGGTCCAAAATTAAAGAAGTGATTAAAAAAAGGATGTAATGCTAACATTACATCTAGTAATGTAAACTTCTAGTCCTTCACCTAAAAAGAAAATCTTTCTTTTCCCTTACAGGGATTCTCTCTGCCTAGCTGAATTATTCAGCGATGGCATAGAGGAACTGTACACTTTTATGAGTTATTCTTTGCTACCTTGGTGTTTTCTGTTTTGTATGTTCCTTGGCCTTTCTGAGGCCCCCGTGAGTGGCTTACTGTATGTGTTTTTGCAATCATTTTCTGCTCTGCTTATCTGATTGGGTTCGTTTCGAGCTATTTGTAGACAGCACAAAAAGAGACCAGATTAAAATCAATGCACACATTATGTTCCCATACATGCCCTGTATTCCTAGGTATTAGAAATGGGAATGAGTCATCCAGCAATACAGTTAAGTACTGACAAATGGTTGTCTAAAGCTCTGATAAGTAAAATCTCTTTGACTTATTGCGTATTTTCTGTCTCCACATACTGCTGGTATAAATCTAAGACAAAAATCTACTCTCTGCCTCCCCAAGGACAGAACTTGCAGTCTTTGTTCAGGTATTTTTTTCCAATGAAATGTGTGGGAGTTTTGAGGACTAGAGCACTGAGACTAAATTTATGTCTTGGGACAGAGAAAAATAAAATAATCCTCCCTTACGGACCGCACTTGTCTGCATCAATGCAAATGCACATGTGTCTGCAACCAGAGAACAAAGATTTTTTTAAAGCTTTGTTTGGTAATGTTGCTTCTCTCCAACTCAAGGGATGTCTCACTTTCTAAATCATGCTGAGCACACCAGGTTTTAGCTGTTAAAAAGTTAACAATGAAATGAAGAAAAGTGACAATTGTGATAGAAAGGATAATAAAATATCACCTGAAGACAACTCAATGTTTTATCTGTAGTGTTTATTTTAAGCATATTCCTAGATAATTGGGTTGGTTTAGCTGCAGGGCTGTAGTTAAAGTCTTTTTACAACAGAGGAAGGACAATTTGCTCGATATACTATTTATGTGAAGACTAGTATAGGAGTTTATATTCTTAAGGCTGTGCTTAAATGAGAAACAGGAACACAAAATGATTATTTCAGAAGAATAGAAGATCCCACTGAATAAAACCCGCACAATTATTTGTTTAACATTGACACATCTACTCCAGTCAAAGGCAAAATTCACTTGCTAATGCTGGGAGGAGGATGGAGCTAGCTTCTCCTGGCTTTTCATAGGAGTCTCTTAGAGTCCCTCTTAATGGCTGAAAAGAAAAAGAGCACATCAGTCCACTGCGTGCTCAAAGCCCTCTAAGTTTACCTTCTAACTGGAAATTGTTTAATTCTCTACATATAGGACTTTTCACTCATGTTCTCACCAGCTGCAAGTGCCTGACAGTTCCCCCCCCCCCCCCCTTCTCTCTCTCTCTCTCTCTTTTAAAATACATGTGCAAGAGACATTGGGATTTGTTAAGGTTGTCCTGAGCTGGACATTAAAAAAGCGTAGGCAGTAAATGTGTAAACATACTCTCCCAAGTCTGCCACATGTTTCACTGTCATAGCCCTCTTGTTCCAACTCCGGGATGCTCAGGAGCAGAAGCAGCACAGTAATCAATGGCTCTGATGCAAAAATAAAGCCTCATCCTCTCCTTCCTGCATTCCCAGCTTGTGTGAGTACCCCCTCTGCCACAGATCCCTTTAAGCACTCCCCACCGTCCCACTTTCATGACCTGCCCACTGCTTTTACCCACTCCTGGGCAAAAAACTCCAACTCTCCTTCTCCCAGAGGCAGCCCTGAGGTATGGCATCATGTGTACCTATTGTGCAGAGTGCATGGCATATTTCTTTGACTTCTCTAACAAACAAATAGCACATGCATTTAGATTTTATTAAAAATAAATTCCAAAAGAAAACACTCTGCTGAACACACATCTTCCCCTGAGGAAAGAAACAGAGAGCACAAACATTTGACAGATGTTGGTCACGTTGCTTAGTCCATTACTGGAAGGCACTGAGACTCTGTGGTGATGGGAGCAGCATTAGAAATGGCATACACAAGAACAGAGTAAAGATTTGGTGGGATATTTAGTCTACTACACTTTGCTACTTTCTCACCTTCCAGCTCTTGAAGAAGTTTGCGGAAAGTTACAATGAGAATAAAGCAAAATCATAAAATGGATTTTGTCCCTAAACATGCTGCAGAGTTTATAGCAAACTGAGCTATGCTCTTGTTTCAATCCCTATCTACTTTGCATTTAAAGATTTGATTAGGGGTTGTTTCACAAACTCCCTGCCTGTGTAGCATACCATCCCCTGTATGTAATGTCTTTTGCTTCCCAACCATTCATATTTAGAATTAAAAAATAGAAATGGTCAAGTGGAATTGACCCTTGTGTACTAAAATAGCATAAAAGTTGTAAGTTCAGTCTCAGGAAATCTGGTCTTTTGGAACAAATACCCAGCAGATGCTGATATGCTTTAAAGTCTTTATTTGTCTGCCCAAACAAAACTCTCTGCAAAGGGTCACACCCTTTCATATTCAGCTGCAGCTTAAGTTTTCCTTTTTGCATTCTATATTAATTTATTTTATTTTTCAGTACTCATGTCAACTTTGTGAAATCTAAACATTTTGGCAAGACGTGATACATGCATTTTCCCTCTTTGAATAAGCAGTTTGTAGGCCCAGAAAAGATTTCTACTGGGTCAAGAGAAAAAAGAAAATAATTGGACACTATACTGGGTCAAGAAAAGATAACTAATGGGTTAACTATTTATATACAGTGAAGCCGATCCAGAAATTAGAAGCATCACAAGAACAAATAATCTGGAACACAGTCAGAGAAGGTATTTGATACTGGACTTGTACTTTTAGTGTGCAGATACTTTAACTTGCATAACCTAAGTAAGTTAGTTACTGGTACTATCCAAGGTTTTTCCCCACGTCAGTTAAACTCATCCAGTCCAACTTTAAAGGCATCCATTTTTTCCAGAAGTAGAATGAAAATCTTGCATTTTTTGTGTTCTATGAGAACTTCAGTATGCAAGTGCTCAGACCTTTAGTCAACAGAGCAGTATTACAAAATTGAAACTCTTTCACTGGTTCATATACTAACATATGATCCATTTTAAACCAGGTCAGAGGGCAACTAGGTCAGAGGTCTTGACTAGGTAAGGCTGAGAATGGGACTTCAAACATGCAGTACATGTAGGGAAAGACAGCAAATAGGAACGCTGTAAAGGTGCCAGAGAAAGCCTCTGAAATTCTATTCTTTATCTGAAATTATTTTAAACATGCTTGTTCAATCTCATTCTGATGCAAGTTGTCAAACAGAGTACAGGAAATATATATATATACACATATATTTTAGAAATCACAATGCATCAAAAATGTCCAGTTATCAGAGAGTGATTCTCCCACTACAATTCTTGAGGACTCTTATTAGAGATTAAAACCAAGGAAAAAAAGTTCTTGTTGCTTTTTTTCCAGAGTTTATGTAACCCAAACTAACTCCTCAGTTTGTTTTCCAAACTAAATTTTACTCCACATGCTAGGATTATTCCTGCAATTTGGAAAGACAGTATGTAACAGCATGTCTTGTTGACATCTCTTGCAACAGTAGTTCTGCTAGAATGCTGTAATGCATTAAAAGAAAACTTCTTGTGCTGATTACAAGCTATCTTGTGATCGCAGAGATACTGCTTCTCTAGATTATTTTGTTGCTTACCTTATGATTTAACAGAGATTTTAAAGCAAGGCTACTTGTTAAGGCCTATCATCAGCCCTGCTTCTTGAGAAGCGTGGTGCCACCAGGGCTTCTTTCACTTTTCTTTTGTTCAAATGAAATACTTTGCAGATCATCACAATAATGAGTGAATAGTCACTACACATCGTGCTCTGCCAGTAGAGCCAACCTGAGATTCTCAGTTTAGCTGCTGCTTTTACTGCTAGACTCTTTGTCTTTACCAGAATTACCTTCTTAAACCTGATCTATCAAAACACTCCTCTGCTTTATGCTGAGATACCCAAAGAATAGAGCTCTTAATAAGTGTTTTTGAGGACTGCCAAGAAAATCTTAGCCATTAAGTGCAGCTTTTCTAAAAAGGGTGACTGTCTGGCCTTGTTGACCTTCAGCTTCCCACTTTTTACAACTTGTTAGCATCACTTACCACTCAGATTAGTATTAGATTATAATCTCCTTCTCTGAAGGACCCTGCATATTTTGAAAGGCTCTAAAATCAGTAAATGCCAACTGTTGCTTTTGATTTACTGCTTTTCCTTCCTTCCCAGTCTGCCTGCTGAATTCCTCACTGATGCTATTTATCTGTCATTGTCTTTCACTGAAAATTCTAATACGCTCCTAAACTGTTTGCAAGATTTCACTCTGGTGCTGTGATGAAGGTGGTAGTCTCAGCTGGACAGGTAAGTAGTCTGTGTTTTGATCTCTGTGCCCATTCAGGTGGACAAGCTGCTTCCCTGCTGCAAATGATTTGCTGTCATTTATTGTTAGAATATGTTTTCCTCCTTAAGTTTTCCATCGTCTTTATGGGTTTTGGATCAAGCCAGCACAGAAACTCAGTAAAGTCAGATCATTACAAGCTAAAAATAGATAGAGATCTTCTTCACTCAACACCTTTCCCATGGAACAGAGGTTTTCAATGTGGGAGTCATGAAGAAGTATCAAGGTTGCAATTATTTCACTCTTTGTACATTATTTAATACAGACTTTCCTGCTTTCTAGCCTGAGCAAAGAAATCATGGTCATGAACTAAGGTGTCCTGCTGCTGAAAAGCTTGAGCATCTCAGCTGGGCAGGCTGAAAAGCTTTTACCACTTAAAAACCAGCTTGTAAAACAAAAGAATTACAGCATTAGTGATGAGGAGAGGTTCAGATACTTTACCTATTCCAGACTTTAGGAATATTCTGAATTGAAAGTGAACTTTAGGGCTAGGTACCCTCATATACATGAGATATCATTACCTAATAGCTTTGTGTGGAAAGGAGGATTGGCTGCAACATTTGTGCAGCATGGGAGAACATGATGGCTCCCATTTGCCTTTCCATAAATACACCTTATCAGTATTTTTTTCTAATTATAGAAGCAAGGAGTGGGTTCATTTTTGTTGACACTGGCTCTTTGTTTGATATGACAATGCACCAATTACCAGGAGAGCACGACAGGTTGAAAATTAATCTTTCTGATACAGCCCAGCTTCCTTGTATGAATGCTACCTGTTTCTCCAGAGGAAACAGGGTGGAATCACAAGTCACTGTCCATTGCACGTGACAAGGTTTTGTTTCATTAGAAGGAAGCTGGTTGCCCTTAGCTGCCACACGGCAGCTCCAACAGCTGTTTGCAGCCCAGCAGTATTATGTTGCATGCAGGAAAGGAATGTGGTGATACTGTAGTCCAGATCTTCAGCTGGTATAAATCTGCATAGCCGCCTCAACTCAAAACAGATCTCTGTCGTTTTATGCATTCTGAGGACACATCAACGCTGCAAAATGAAGTGTGGTGTAGAAATCACTGAAAAGGGGAAAGTCTGTGTCAGTAAATCCACATGACATAGTACAGTCCATTCATGGAATGATCTGCTGAGCTTCATAATCAGGATAGTCCTGGTCTCTTTAAAGCTGGATTAATCAATAAGCTTTATCCAGCTGCAGGATATTGCAAATGTGGCTGTTAAGCTTCAGTGCTGAATATGCTCTCAGTCATGTGTTTTGATATTACAGTCCCCAACATTTTCTAGTGCAAGGTTATCACGTGCAGAGTTTAGGCCTTGGATTTCTCAGTATGCACTGGGGTAGATATGCACTCTATTGTTGGTTTATGGCTTAAGATTTCTACTGTTACATTTCCTATAATTGAAATGTTCTTCATTTTAAACAGTGAGTTTTTCTTCAAAGGTCCATTCATTGGATTCTGGGTTCTTCACTGCAGCCCCTGTATACGAGACTCTTTTGGCGTCTCCTGTGCCCATCATGATTTCCAGGCTCCCACAACCGGAGATGTAAGAGATAACTACAACCACCACTGAGAAACTTTTTAACTTTGATGGTGTAGCCTGGAACAAGTAGGGTCCATGTTTTCACAACACCATCTTTTTCTTATCTACCCAACTCTAATTCTAGTCACATTTCTTGGGTAGATTTCATAGTTAGTTTCTGCTTGTTGAGAAGAGGGCACTCTGGTTTTTCAGCTTTTCACCAGAGCACACTCCGTATCATCTGCCCATCATGTGCTTTTTAACCTTTTCTTTCTAAATGCAGGTGTTACCCTTCTTCATTATACCCTTCTTTGGAGTTGAGGTTTGCTCATTCCAGCAGCCCTTGACTCTGCTCAGGCTTCTGTTTTGATTCTCACACTGGCCTTTGCAATAGACACTCAGACACTTCTTCCCAATTTTGACTTCTCCAATGAAATACTGACCCCAGATCCATGTTTATTCCACATGACACCTTGAAAATTAAGTGAATGAGAAGACCTCCTGAGGGTACACAATTGATCTAACTTGATGAGATGTTTCTTCTGAGGAAGAATCCAACTACATGTAAGACCTGCAAGAAAATCAGTGTTGTTAAGTATTGTTACTAAGCAAAAACTTCTACCCTTCTCTGTTTAATTTTTAACTATTTTGGTTTCTGCTGTAGAGTCTGGATTGCACATCCTGCTCCAGCAGCTTCCAGCAGTTGGGGTTACTGGAGCACATGTTCTTCACTGGGTTTGGATAGAGGACCCTCCATACCCTGACATGTGGAAGTCCAAAAGAAATTACAGGCATAACCACAATGGATAATGCTGTTCAGGATGATCTGATTTACTTTTTGTGGCATTTGTGCCTGTAAAGAACAGAATCTACACAGACGGCACATAGCAAAGATCCACAGCTCATCCCCACGTCTGCTTTCAGCATGTACCAGCCAGTCACAGGGGATTGTTGGGAGGCTTCCATGGCTGCTCTAAAAGTGATCAAGGTGCTTGGTACCACTTGTGTTTCATTATTGTGTCAGAGTTTTGGAACAGGTGGGATTTATTTTTGTAGGCAAATCATCAGCTAAGAGGAAACAGTTGTGCTCTGTGCTTATGTATTTCTTCATGTTTTGCTGGCTCTTGCTTAGAGCTGTCATACTGACATCATTGCAGTGAGCCATGGGTTCCTACAGCAGCTGCCAATTAGAAACAGAATGAACATACCATTCTTCAAATGAAGGAAGTTAACAACTGGCCTTTATTATTATGTAATTAAGTTAAGGATCTGGTCTTGATCTTCAAAACCTTCAAAGTGTTTGGTTCAAACTGTTTCTGGGACTGTCTTTCCTTCCCTAGCCAGTGACCACTAACATCACTGCTTCCTGAATGAAGCACAAAAGAAGCTTGCTTGCTTAACTTGTTTTTCATAGCATAAATTATTCAGCAGACATGCAAGGCACAAAAAATAGGAAACAAACCCGACATATACAAGACACTTAAATAGCCAGTAGCCAGCAACAATTTCTCAGGGACAAGAGACAAGTCAAAATCGAAGAAAAAATTCAGATATAAGCCACTCTGGGAGGGCATCTACTACTACGTTTTAGATCCGTGCTGTTTGTGCCTTACCGGAGTCCCCCCATGTGATGCACAGTGAGAGAAGCTGTGCCCTCCCTCACATTTGTACACCCCCACTGGGACTGTGTTGGCGCTCTGTTTACATCTTCCCCTGCTGAACCACTACTCCTGCATGGCACTTGCACACAAAATCATCTTTTCTATTTTTAGGTTCTCCGACTCACATCCTGTGAAGAGCAGCGGTGCACTGGGCATGTTCGGTTTCATTTATTTATTTCTCATCACTTATTAATGGTGCATAACACATGTATATCTCATTTAGACGCCTGGATTTATCCTTCATATTTTTAAAATTATGTAATGAAGTCTCAGCAGGCTTGGGATGCTTCTGTTCATGCTTTTTTTGTGCTGACTTGCTTTTGCTGCCTTTAAAAGTCAGCGGGAATTCTGTCACTGACTCCAGTGGAAATGAGAGTGTTTCCCAAGCGAAATTTTCACCCTGTATTCTCACCCCACCCCCAAATTTTCTATTCTGACAAGTATTTAAATATGACACCAGATCTCACCACTGTCTGAAATACCCATGGGAGAGTATGCATTCTTTTTAAGTACATTATGAATGAAACCTCACGAAAAATCCTGAAAACATGAGGAGATATTTTCTTAATGTTACAGACCTTAGATGAATCCAGCAAACTGAGGCTGAACTGGCTTTTCTACCTCAATCTCAATGACCCAATTACTGTTTCCCTCTTTTAAAATAATGACCCAGATTTCTGTTCCATTATCTTGTTACAAGACCAAGCCTCAGTTTAAGATTTTCAGCTTTAGGTAGCCAAGATCTTTCATATACAGCTAAAAAATTGAACAAAAAGCAGCTGGATTTCCAGTTACTGAGCACTTATAATTTTCACTGACTTTAGTAAAAACCGTGGCAGCTTGGCACTTCCAAAAATTAGGCCAGCCTACTGAGGTTCTTTATATATAGTGATGTAGTGACCTGATTTTCAAAACTATTGGGTACAAACAAGTTTTAGTAAACCCAGGGCATCTTCAGGTGCTTCATGAATTTGGATATTAAGGCAATACTTGCATAAAATCAGCAAGAATTTGCCGAAGTCTCCAGAAGTATCCAGGGATGTAACAGAAAATTAATTTGGTCTCTTGGGTTCATTCCGTAACACTGGACATGATTTACGCATGTAGATCCCAGAGTGACACTGTTAGGGTTTAACCACATCCTGAGCTTTCCTTTTAATTATTTTTCTCAATGAACGTTACAATATGCAGTCACATTTTGGTACAGAGAGCAATGACACATCCTGTACCAGAACAGATATGAGCACTGATAATAGAACAGAGAGGTCTTTGTTCATCTGTTTGAAACACAACCAGCTACATTTTTAATCTCTTTCTTTGAAAAACTGTTTTGTGCTCCATCTACAGTGTATAAGGGAATAGATTTGGGTTTGAAGAAAAAAATCTACATTTTTCACATGTTGCTCCAGAATCTGGACAAATAAGATAAGTCTCTGTTGTTTAGCCCTTCCGCATACATGTGGGTCAGCTCAAATGCCCACATATCATCCTGTAAAATTATTCTGCTAACAGAATGAGGAGTTAGTGTGGTGGTTAATCTCTGCCTTCCCCCTCACCCACTAAAACTGAAGGATGTTCCTTGCCCACCCCCCAAATTATATTTCTAGTCATCTTGTTCTGAAAAATCCAGTACTAGAAATTTTCACTCCTCTTTCCCTCTGCAAAGTCTTTACATGTTTTTATGTATCCAAAAATAATTTATATGCTACTGCCCCAGGTGCAAAGATGTTTTTTTTTTTTTAACTAACCTGTCCTCTTTTCTTCACATATTATTTCTTTTAAAAAAAATAAAAAGACTGCTTTGGGATTGGACTGTTTGCCCTAAATCAAGGAAAATGAGTACGTTTTTCTCATGATATTTTATTACGCTGGCCTCTGGGCCACAATCAATATTGTCATTTTGCCTGAAATCCACAGAGCTCACAATCACCATTTTCCTTTCCTTATTATTTTATTTGGTGCAATTTTGTTATTATTCTAGTGGTCTTTGGTCTCCTAAAAACCTGTTCTGTAGTAATCACAGTGATTTTGACAATAACATCTAGCTTATTTGTCTGCTAAAATCTTTAAAACCACTAGAAAACACTGGGGAAGGGGTGAATGTCTTGGCAACCTTCTGTCTATTCAAAAGCAGTATTCTGAGATTGATTTTTAAAATTTAATCCAGTAATTAATTTAATGTAGTGGCTTTAGCTGGTTATATTAGCCATTTCAGGATTGTTTCCTATAAGATTAAGACCATTAATTCTACTTTATTTCCCCTGCTCAGGTAGTACGCAAGTCACATTTTACATCTGAGCTATTCAGAAAGATTTTCTGTCTCCTGTAAAATGCTGCATTTTGATCTGTCTCAGTATTGCTCTGGGCGCTTTACTGAGCTGTAAGTACATGGCTGTGCCTGTGGTATCAGGAGCTTTTTAAAACTTCTGATTTGCACTAGATTTGTTTCTACACATTAGCAGAATAAGATCTCAACAATATTCCAGAATTTAAAGTCTTGTCATCAGCTTTGTTGAGATATCAGTTGGGCCCTTGCCTAGGAGTTAAAAAAAGAGCACAGACAAATGGAGAATTCATGGAAAATATGGAGTAGCTGTATCATAATTTTTATGTGAGACTTACTGCATCTTTTAAACTCTGCCCTACTTGCCACCTAGTTGACTGAGGGCCACTTCTCACTGGCTGGGAGTAGGATTAAGTCAGCACTAGATTAGTTTGAGTGAATGGAGTTATGCTGGGCTGGGTGACGTTGGGATGACACCAAGGTCCCATAGAGCTTGCAAGATGTTGCAGCAGAAATGCCCCAAAGAGACTGCACTGAGAGATGTCTTCTTCTGCATGGGTTGAGTGCTATATGAAGGAGAGAGAGGGGAGTCTTTGGTACTTAAGGGACCATGTGACAAGGGGGACAGAAACCACTGAAGGGGTGCAAGCTGCAATGTGCAGAGAGGCGGCATGTTTTGTAGGAGAAGCCAATGAGCAAGAGAGCAGGATCCCAACCTCTTTGCAAGGCTCTGACCAAATGTCGGATATTTGGAAGTGATCCTGTACTTGTTTTATTGTTTTACCTAGATTTAATTGTAAACTCAGATTTTGGCATACCAGGTGAGTACTCAGGCTCCCGAGCTGCTGCTTTGCTGCTTCTTGCTTTCTGCTTCTGGCCCCCTGAATTCTGCATTTCTGGCTGCACAGGCAGGACAGAAAGCCTTCAAAAATAGGGAAAAAGGCAATCCACACAAGCCTGACCCTTTGGAGAGACGGGAGGGTTCATTCCCCATGGCTGAGGTGAGAAAGGGAGAGGGTTTTCATATTGGGCACTGATTTTCAGGCTGTATTTTGGAAGACAGTTGGTCCCAGGCACCCTGGCTGCATTCTGTGAGAAAAGAGTAATTTCTCTATCTTAACAAGGAGTATCTTAAAAGGAAATTTTTTGGTGCCCACACTCTGGATACAGAGTGCCCTAGCTACACCACACGTATTTAAGGCTGTCCTACATATGTCTGTTTTTGATGGTGGGGAAAGGACCATCCTTCTCTTCCTCTCTGCTTCCTGGTCCCTTGTTTTGTAGCCCAGTACATATGATTTTTTGCCACTACAAGTAAAAGGTCAAGGGCTTTCTGTTGACCTGACAGTGCAGGGATTAAAAATGTGCCCAGACTTGTCTTGGCCTGAACTGTTTTTAGCTTGTTTTTGCTGTGATAACCATTGCCTAGCAATCAGCTAACTATTGCCCGTATTTGTTTTAGTTTAACTTTAGTTTTTGGTGATAACAAGTAGTTTTTCTCTGTGGATTGACCTGTCTGTGACTCCAGACTGAAGCGCAGCATGGAAGAGCGCTGGTTCCCGCTCTCATCCTCCCACCACCCGTCGTTCTCTGATAGGGTTTGTCTGATCATGAGGTGCACTGTGTTGAGGAGATAATTGTCTCAAAAATAGCCATTTTTGACAGGATTTTTTTCCTTTCCAGCTATGAACAGCTTAAATATAGTATTGCTGCTCATGGCTTTGGTCTGGAGGGAAGGGGGATGTTCAAGCACAGCTCTCTCCTTGGTATTGCCATCACTTGCCCCATCCAAGGATCTGGGCATGTAGCCTTAGGTTATAAATTCTCCTACAGGATTCATACACCTCAGATCTTTTGCAGATCTAGGCCAAAGAGAGTCTTTCTAAGGTCCCGATTTAAATTCTAGCAAAAAGAACTGCATAGACCAGCACCCCAATCTGCAGGCTATGGTTTCTTTCCCTCTTGTGTAACATATTCTTTGCAGTCTGTTTTATTCGGAAAACACTGGTTTGAGCAGTAGGCTTTTGCACAACTTTGCTTTTAGAGGGAAAGTTTCAAAATACATTTGTTCCTACTATTTCAGCAGAACTTGCATTTTTCTTATGCTAGGAATAGTTGCTCGAAAAAGAAGACAAAAACACTGTCAGGAAGCCAAAAACTTTGCTAGTTTTTCTTTCAGTATAACCCCCACCCCAAATTATTCACATAGTTCTATTTCTAGAGAGAATTTTAAAACCTTGACTACTTCAAAAGGAAAATACTGCAAATTTCTGCTAATAAGTTATCTCTGTGAAAGAGACTGGTAATGAGTAACCTTTCTCTTTTTCTTTTGCTTCAGAACATTTTAATTGTGTTCCAATTACTTCAACATATTTAATATACTTCCAATATGTATTTGTACAGTATGCAGGCAAATGATTTTCCAAAACCTTATACAATATAGTGAGTCATAAATGATTGCTGTTCCCACTCCCCCCGATCAAGCGTGAGTCACAAAGTGGTAAAGTCTGTCTCCCCGGAGCGCTGAGTGAAATCCACCTGATTTCAGGCAGTCGGTACAAAGCTGACAGCTGAGTAGCATGCAGAGATCCCTTGGCTGAATGGTGCATGTCTGCCTACACACCTCTTACCTGCTGTGAAAAAGGGGCATATCGCAGCCTTTTGGGGCATGCCGTGTCGTAGTGATTTGCTGATCCCAGCACGTCCTGCAGCCGCTATGGGGAGGCTCTGGCTGCGGCTGTGCTCCAGCTGTGCACCCTGTCCCTGGGTTACGGGGGTGGATTTCCTAACCGCTCTTCATCTGGCACTGAAGTTTCCAAGTTTTGGGGCTGTGTGCGGGGACAGATTCCAGTTTGACTCAGTACCTCTGCATGGCAGTCACCCCCTCATCTGCGTCAGTGGGGTGGCAGCAGTCACTGACTGGGTTTTGGCAAGTTGCTTATAGCTGTGCACACACAAAGCCTCTGCTCCCCACAAACACATGCTATGTGAAGAGAAGTCCCTTGAAATCAGATGCCTCAAGGTGGGTGGGATTTGCTTCCTTCTGTCCCTGGAAAATTAAAGCTATTTTGTTTCCACAAAGGAAGAAAATATTCTGTGATTTGGTTGTGTAGAGAAAAATGGACCTTTGAATGTTCATTCCAGTATCCATGTTAACCAGGCCACAAAATGATCTTTGGGCATACAAGACTAGCAAGTTCTTATCTTCTGTTGATAAAGGTTACCAAAGTATTCTCAAGGAAACTTTTTTACCTCTTAATGTACTTGATACAGGTTACTGTCAATAATCAACTATTTGAGTAGTATCCCGGCAGTCAGGCAACATCACAGCTATTCCTACCTGAAGTTTCAAGGGTGTAGATGTATCATTATTCATTTTTGCTGACATATGAGAATAACAGGTTCTTCTTAATTTTGATATTCCCAAATACCTCTATGCTGCAGTTTTTAATAGCTGATCTTTTTTCCACTGATTTTTGTGAAGACCGCCTTTCAGAAGCAGATTCAGAAGCAAAAATTATCTTTTAAAATACTTTCTAATGTACCTCTAAATAATTTTCTTTCTACATTGGAGCTTTCTGACTTGCATCCCTTAATAATTTTAACACAAAAATACCAGTCAGGGATCAAAGCTGTATTCCTCTAAACACATAGCAAATAGCCTTTCCCATTAAAAACTTGATAGTGTAAAACCCTTATTATACAAATATTTTAACATTTGTATAACTTTCTTCAGAGGAATAGTTGCACCGGTTTCAGCATACTCTTCATGCACTTCAGATGTGATATAGCTCACTTTTAGTTTTGATCATTTTAATGTTAGATGTCTAGTCTAACCAACTTTCCTAGGTTCCCTCTACAGTCAACAGAGAGAGATATTCGCCTCCGGAGGGGTGATTCATACCTCCTATCTTAGACTTCTGCCGCTCTCAACTGACAACAGAAGTGTAGCCTAGACAACTGTGTAGATTAGATTCCTATCTCTTAGATTAGGTGAGATAAATCTTATTCTTGGCCATCTTTGTGCATGCAAATTTACAGGATTGGAGCTAAGTTGTTTAAACACTTATAAAAGTATCACAGATACTTTTATCTGTGGGGGCTGATAGACTAATTGATTTATTTAGAAGCTTTCCAAACCGTCAGTACAAAACAAAGAAAAATCTAGTTCTTTTATGGAGAAAAAAAAGGAAAAACATAGAAAATATTTTAATATTTGCCTCTCAAGTGTAAGAACACGGTAACAATAAAGAAAACAATGAAAAATACCTATAGTGCATAAATTAGTAACAACAAATGACAGTTAAGATGTAAATTTGCTAAGCGTGTTTAGGTAATGCCCCAAATATAGCCTTGAGTTTTCAGCAGCTGTACATGGCTTTAGCTACATGTTTTAATACAATGGGGCAGAATTCACATTTGAGCCATTCCCGCTTCTTTGTTCCCAGATTTCACTTTCTGATGAGTCAGCTGGCTCCCTTCAGGCAATGGACAGTGTGCAAACCAACAGGGTGACCAACCTTCCACATATCAAGAGTCATAAAAATACAATTTACTGCCAAGGGCAACAGGCTTTAAAATGTGCTCCGTTTAGCATTTTGTAGATTTTTTTTACTGTGAATGCTAACTGAATAACCTAACCAAAGTTCTCATCTATGCATCAGCAGTCTACTTGGTGATAAGCCAACCAAAGAGAAATGCATAAAAATTAGAGAAATCAGAGTCCTCAAATTTCAATTATTCTTCCTTCCATTACCTCTTCTTTTCTAGCCTTAGACCTTATTTCTTCCTTCTTTTCTTAGGTATATCTCCCCCTTCCCTTTCTGACTCTCTCACTCCTTGGCTTTCCTCGTTTCACCTACAGTTTCTAAGAGCAGAGCTCATGCATTTGATCTGGCTGAGCTAAAGATCTGCCAACTCAGAAGTTGTCTGGATGGGTAACTACTATTGTTGTTTGGGCAGAAAGATGCTGCAGCTGCTACTGTTTCTCTTCCATCTTTGTCTCCATCTATCTAGCTGAAAAAAACCTACTAGTGAGGAGTCTTTGCAAAAGCCATGTCTTCAATGTAAATGAGAAACCTTGGCTTGCAAGATGCCATTTGGCTACTAGGGAACTGCGTGACCATGAGGTTTAGACTTGGATGCATGTACATAGAGTTAACCTGGCAATATCATAAAAAATGCATTTATAAGGCTCCTGATCTGTGGACCCAAGTCAACTCAAAATGCCACAGGTTTATTCTTCAAATTCTGAAGTGTTTTCCTAGCACCATACGGCCTGAATGATCATATCATGTGTACAGACTTCACCCATAGTATGCTGCCAGCTGCAGGGAAAAGAAAGCAATTTATAGTTTTAGTTTCATACACATCAATTCAGAGCAGCTGTTTTAGCTATGATGTGACTGAAGGCCTTGGCAAATGGAGAAGTGAGAATGGGTTTTGTGGTATCAATGCAAAATGTGTAAATAAGGTGTGATTTACTCACTGTGATTATTTAGACCTTTACTGCAAGGGTTCTGTGTATATCTATTGCACGTACACATAATTTTGTAAATGAGGAAATACACTAGATTTAGTATTTGAGACATTTCAGCTCTGCCACATAACCCAATACTGAGGAGAGAGTCCACTGAAAAGTTCTTTTATACAGAATGTAAAGTGGATGTAGATTATCTTGCAATAAACTGCTTAACTTAATCTTGACATTCACATCGCATGCAGGTCCTGGGCCTTGGCTTTTGTGCACACTCACTTTCTTAGTCAATTTTCACTCAGGCAAAACTTTAATTCACTCAAAAACTATGAAAGAAGAAAGTCTGAATATTGTCCAGACATGAGATGAAACTCTCTTTTCTGAAATGAATTAGCATCCTAAAAATGCGTTAATTGCACATCCAGTATTTTCAAATTTTCCTGGGAATCAAAATCCCTAGACTTCACTTCCCACAGACTTTTCGTGCATACGATACGCTTTTCCTTCCTTTCACAGTCTAAATCTAAAAGGCAGCATGTGACAAGATTAGAAGTGTACTTCATTTCTGATTCTTTTGTGGCACAACTGTATAACTGGAATAATTTGGAGAGCAAGGCAGAGACTTGATGCCAGCTGGAGAGGCAGCTAACATCGATCAGGCAGTCACTGCACTTTAATGCTCCTGGTCACTCCTTGCAGGGTCTCCATTTGTTCTGCTGACTGTCTCAGGAGCTCAGTCTCCTCACGTGGGCACCTGAAGCCCCATGGCAGAAATATGGAGGTATGTGGATGTGCCAGGACACAGTGGCCTGGGTTACCTTCCTACATCAGATGTCATTACACTCATCTCCCGTCCGCAGAAGGAGTATTTTTTTATTCCTGCCACAGATAATTGTTAGGCCTATATGGAGTATTTTGTGCACGTTTGTGTGCCACGAGTCTCAGCTAGTTGTCTTTGAGTCATGTTATCTCTTACCCAGAAGAGAGGGTGGGTCCCTGCTCTGCTGATGAAAGAGCTATACTTGGAGTGTGGAAAGAACCTCAACTTGAGGTGACACGTCTTTTGCTTGTATTTCTGCTTTAACCCTCGAGTCATTTAACTTCCTAAAAACAAAACCCCAAGGTAAGTGAAGAGGAAGGACTGTGAGTAATTTGGGCACGAATTGTGGAATTTGGGAGACACGTTCATTTACCACAGATCTGGTGACACAGCTCTTAAGCATTTTGTCAGGACATGAGCCTGGGTTGTCTGGAGTATCCTAAGCTGGTTGTGCATCAGAAATAGAATAACCATAATAATACAAGCTAATAAATCTTGCTTCTTTGCTGAGCAAATTGCCTGGGTGGGTGGAGCTCGGATTAAATGTAGGTATTTTGCTTCTGGTACTCTGGTTAGCTCTTTCAGAGATAATTTAGGTATTTCCACATTGTAGCATGAGAATAAGAAATATAAATATGTATAAATATATTATTTCTATAAATATATAAAAATAAATACATAAAATTGTGTGTTGATGTGTATCTATAATTGTTGATGAGTGTGTTGATATATATGTAATAGTTGATGTGTCCCTACTGGTAGCAATAATAGTACTTCCCTCTCTCACAAGGGGATGCAGGATGTACTAAAAATTGTGAGGGACTGTCATGGTGATTGTAACCATGTAAATGTATATAATTGTGATGTGAAATGTATGATTTTTTTTTCATAGTTATTTTCTCTGCATGTACTGAATAACTTTTCTTCTAAAAGCTCTAAGGTAGGGACAGAGTATTTCTTACATTAACATTGCATTTTTCCTCATCATTTTTTCTCTACTAAATAGCTTTTTCAAATATAAGAGACTACTTCAGAAAAAGCTAGTAAAAATGCTGAGAAATAAGAACATGAATAGATGTTCAAGAAACATATACACAATTGAAGAGATTCCAGAAGAAATCATCAGGAACGATCAGAGATCTAGAAAACATGACCCTTTTTTGGAGGAAACACTGAAGAAATCAATAGTTTTTTAGTCTAGATAATCCTCAAGAATGTAAAATTTAACTGCAAAGGGAAAGGTGATAGGCTATTCTGTGCTAGGGAAAACATACACTAAAATAGTTTAAACTCAAACAAGGAAAACATTAAAAGCAGTTTAGAGAAAACATGTTTTTCAGGAATGATTTCCAAACCTGTATTTCCACATTACTGAAGGTAAAGAAAGAAAGGAAGGAAGGAAGGAAGAAAGGAAGAAAGAAAAAGAAAGAGGGGCTTTCTGTTTAGAAACATAAATATTATAGTTTTTTAAATATAAAAACTTTAAACCACACTATTTCAGCTGCTGTCTTTAAAGAATCCTCACTGAGGTTGGTGCTGAATAGGCCAGACCTTTACAGGCATTTTCTTATCTGCTTCTTATGGATGCCCAGTAGGCACCTGTCCGTACATCTGTGCAACCCAAACAAACATTTTTTTTATTCAGTGCTTATTTTTTCAATGCTGACTTTTCTTGATGTAAATTTTACATTATTTATGAGAACATTTCTATTTTCATGACCATCTAATCTGCAGACCATTCTGTTCAGATTTGACCACCAAAAAACGTTTGTGGGCATTCATTCCTGCTCGGCATAGATGTTTGCTTAGAAATGGAAGTTTATAGTGTTTCTGCCCTTCAGCTTTCTGCTATTTTCTCCGAAATTTTCACAACTGCCTGTCTCTGCCGTTGATGACATAGTCACCTATAGATCTATTTGTAACCTATAGATCTATTTGTGTGCTAATACAGGCAGGTTGCCTAGGTACATAACAATATAAATAGTTTTCCTTGGGCTAATTATCTCTTATCTAAAATGCCAATAAGGAGGTGACCAGAGGTACCACAGATGATTTCCTTTTTCATCTTTCTCTATAAATTTACCTCTTATTACATGACAAGAGCTACGTACGTACACTAACAAGTATATTTCAGTGTGTTGAAAGGTTTTATCCATACTTTGGGAGCATATATGCAGATGTTGCTTATAATTACCTTCTCTTTGTTTATACTAAAAATAGAAAAGTCAGTCCAGAACTAATAAGTAACATAGACAGTATAATTTAATGGCAAAACAACTGAGACATTATGACAGCTTTTTCTTGCACTTATGATTAATCATTTTTCTATTAAGGCTGCTGAGAGCAGCATGAAAGCAATTCTCATCCTTTGTCACTGCTGATGTCACCAGTTTCAGCTTAGCACTTTCAACAGACATCGTGCTGTATACTTAGATTGAAAATATAGCCCAAAAACTGCTAGCAAAACTGATGCAAACCTGTTGTTAAGCTCTCTTCTGGAAAGATGTCACTGTTTGTCGTATTGATTTTAATAAAATCTCTTGGGTTCTGAGCAAAGTTGCCTTGAAATACCTGTTTCAAGTTGGAAAGTGCAGCTGTTAGCATGGTGTCAAAGCTGAGCAGGGCTGGGAAAGGTTTAAATTCTAGCTCCTAATATTCAGCACATCCATCTGCTCATGGGAATATATTTTTTTACATACTAATGCTTCCTGTGCACAACCCGTCTCCCACCATGCCAAGGAAAAGCGTTTCCCTGCCATCCCTGGCCTCATGGCAGGTACCGCTCATGTTGGGCTGCAGAGCTCCTGTCTCCCAGCTGAGTCTTCTCCCTCTGCTCCCCTCCTGCTCAGCCAACATGCCTCTGACCGGGGTTTTGGCTCATCAGCCATCTTCAACACAGCCATGTTCACAGCCTGCTGTTTTTGAAATCATGTCCTCCCTGGGCTTTCAACATGTCTGAGGGATTGCTGTCCTCATTCTCCCTCTGTGTTTCTTGATAGGTTCCAGATCCAATGTTGCACTCCAGATCTGCCTCAACTAAAGTCTCATCCTGGTCTTTTTTTCCCAGTCACATCATTTTCATGCTGCTGTGAGAGGCTACTGTCTGCTGTCTTTTCTCTGTCTGTGGTACCCAGGTCTCTTGTCTGTTTCTTAATTTTTCAGAGAAACCCTTTTGGACTACTGCCCGTGCTGCTCCTCATGCTTGCTTTATAAAGCTCTCCAAAGATGATTTGTTCTTTTCAGGTCTTCCATGAAAACTCTTCTGTTTTAAGATTTCTATCAGAGTTTGCCAGAGACCACAAGACCACACATGAAGAACTGTACTGTCTTATTGCACTATCTTCTGCATCTCTATCCAGCAGTTGTCTCTTCTGGTCAGATCTAGTCAGTTTTGGGCAGGCACCACTTCCAGTTAGTGTTTGGCATATTGCTGAACACCACCATAACAATACTGCTGGTATCCCAGCATAATTCTTTGTGCACTGATCAGCATGTATTCATATAGGACTTTGTCTAGCTGGAGGTGAGTTCAGGGTGGGCAATATAAAATGCTGGAAAAAATTCTCATCGGTAGAAGCGGTGCCTTACTGACAGGGAATGTGTTCTCTTAACCTGACTATGACATAGGCGTTAATAATGTTTTCCCTCTTTCTGTGTTGCTGAGAGGAGGAAGGAATAGGAGAATGAATGTGCTTTTTGTTGCTTGCCTCAGACAGCCAGAGGCAAATGAAGCTGACTTTCCTAATCACATAGATACAAAGCGGGTAGTTTCCCACACAAGAAAACCACCTACATGACTCAAAACTCCTTTCTGTTCAAATGTTTCTATTATTGCTTGTTTGGATAACTAGGAATTTCAGCAACACTGAATATGATTCACCCTTGACGGAGAGAAGGGCAGGAACATTGTGGCCAGCTTGGTAGGGATGGTCGAGTCACATTGTGAGGCATGTGGGTTACAGCGGATCCAGCAGTGATTCCCAGCTTACATGGCCAATGTGGAGGTTACTGGGAGGCTTTATCTTCTGTGCAATCTACCTCTTACTATTAGTTCAGTTAGGAAACAAACGTCTTAATAGTGGTAAGTGCTGAGATCCCTGGCTCTAGTCCAGACATGTACTAGGCATGTGTGAGTCAGACCATTTCTTTGGAATTGATGATGTGCTTAAAACTTAAGCACATGCTTAAGTAATTTACTGAATTGGGACCGGAAAGCTTGGCAACTTGCAGGATTGAGCCCTAAACTAATCCAAGCATGTTTTTATTTTTAATAAAAGTTCCCTCCCACCACTCTTAGCACCATCCTCTTTAATAATAATTTCAGCTTTTTTTTTTTTTTTTAAATAATTATCTGGAACAAAAGTTTCTCTTCAAGGTGATAATTCAGATTTTATCTATTTTCTACTAGGTTATGCATATGCTACCAGATACCCTGCACAAATGTTTTTTCTGACTGGCTTACAAAAGCATGTATTATGGACATAACCCGTAGCATAGATTGTTAACATAATCAATCCAAACTCAATCCAATTGTAACTCAATCCAAAAGACAGCAGATTCAGAGCATGAAGGACTGAGATGCAGCTACCAAATTCAAAGAAATCTTCCACCATGCCACCTTGTACTATATCTGGTTTTCTGTTTACCTCTGATTTTCATGCTCCTGTTGACAAGCTCTGAAATGAAACTAAGCTACCTTACATTATTGCAATTAAAGCACAAGTTGTTAAGCTGACAGTAGTTTAACATTCAGAAATTCTGACAAAACAGTGTTTGGTACAAAGTATTTCAATGAGAAAGATTTGCATTCAAATATAGAGATGGTTTAGCTGTTACACATCAAATTCAGAATATTTAACTGAGAATTAGTAAAATACTGGCATATTTAATCAAAGTTTCTGTAGATTATGCTAAAAAAAATTCCCTGAGAATAACATTTCCCACTTTGAAAAGTGGTTTGTGATGTCGGAAGAGAAGAACAAGTAAAATGTCCTCTGCTTACAGTGTTATGCCTACTAGTCAATACCTCTTTGTCTAACTCCATTAATTCCCATGGTATCCTGAATTATCTGTATTGGCATTTCAGTTGGAAATTCAAAGGATAACAGATGTTATGGAAGGCTGGGAATATTTTTATATCAAAACCTAAGGACTGTCCTGTATAAAAGAACTATGACCCAGAAGTAGAATATATAATTTTTTCCTTGAGTAAGGTGTAGGACGAAATGTTAAGAAAAGGCTTCTTTTACCAGAAAAATAAAGAACTCTTTGTTGCTTAGAGATAGCATAATTTTTCAATAATGTACAGCATTGAGTAGTCTTGTGACATTATCTGATCTATTCTGTTGTCATAGTGTAATGACTCCGTATTGCTACACCTTTGTAGACAATACTCAGGCCTGGGAGTTAGTGCTGTACAGAGCACCTTCTTACCTGTAAGAAGAAAGCAAAATACATCTTCATAAGGCCTAGCTTTGGGAATCTTTTTCTTTAGGTATCAGAACAATGAATGCTGTACTCTGAAGTAGTTGGCCGGGTTTCATTTCATTACAGGGCTACATATATCACCTGAGTAAGTATGCAGGAAAACTGTTCTAAAGCCAGACTCCTTTGGATCTGTTTATTCAGTTTGAGTTAAAATGAAAACAAGGGTATTGAGCAAGAGTTTTCCTGTCATACTTCAGAGATGAACTTTTCTCAAATTGTGCAAGTGAAGTCTTCCATTTAGCTGTCCTGGAACACTTGCATTTCGTAAGGTTACGGGCTCTCTTGTGTTAGCCTGTCATGATTTGCAAACTACTGTGGCAATCAAAGGCCCTCATCTAGATTTTTTTTCTGGTTCTAAACATTTTCTAATCCTCGCAGACTGATTCACACAGTCATACGAATAAAATGACAGGATGGAGTCTTGATTGCTCAGCTTCTTGCTTATGCAGCACAGAAAGGGCTGGATCACTCTCCAAGGTGACCTGGCAGACCTCAGCACATATATAAGGATTGCTGAGTTGTGTCAATGAAAAGTTGTACAATCAGAGCCTAGAGTTCTCTTGCCCTGGAGGCTCATGAAGACAAGAAGGTTTACTTCACACGGCATCCATCCTCTGCTGGAAGCTGTCTCATATCTATTTGGCTGGGTGCCACACTTCCTACTGCACCTTGTTGGCCATGCAAGTTAGAAACAAGCACCTCTGGAAAAGGTACTCCTACTTCTAGGGCAAGCCCTAGGTCATCTCTCCAGGTTTCTGGCACACACTGAAAACTTGATTTCTGAGACAAGTCCATGTATAAAATCCACATGTTTATCCACAGGGAAAAACAGAGCAACCTTTTTTGTTTTGAAATATAAATGACAAATGACACTGGTGTTAATGGGCAGGAGGAAGGGGATGTGAAGGTTTCTCACCTTTTCTAAGGATGCTTCCTTTCTTAGGTATGTGGTAGTTGTCTTTCATGGGGTTTTGTGGAGTTCTTGGCCATCAAAACCTCCTTGATTCCTTGGGTCAAAATACAAGACGTGAAGAGAAAGAAATAAAGACCCCTTCTTTTTTAATCTTTTTTTCTGGAGATGCATGAAGTTTGTAGAAACATCAGTCTCTGGGCTCTTTAGAGTTTTGGGGCAACAATAATCTTCAGTCTCTGCTATGGCTGGTAGCTTAAGAAACTTCCTTACAGTTTCACACTTCTTTGTGTTTAATACTTCTCAAGGACAAGTAATACTGAAAAGATCCTGTGTCCTGTCTGCTTTTCATATGAATTTTCGCATACATAATACCTATAAGCTGGCAAGTGTGGACATTGTTACTGTGCTGCATGCTGAAATTTGCAGGCTGCACAGACCAATACTCTTTCAATATACTGGTTAAGATTTTGTGGGTATAACATCAGATAGCTGTAGTCTTTTGACATATATGGAGACTAATAACCCGGGCCAGTTTCTTTTGCAAGTGAATGCTGACAAATAAAATTCAGAAGAATTCTGTATTCACAATGTGATTGTCACTAAAGACTGACAAATGAATGCAAGGTTTCAGGATGGTAAACAGTGGTCTATGCTCTGCATGAAGGATGTGTGTACCGATTTAAGACTTGAGACTTCAGTGCGTGGCTTCAAAAGGGCTGGTGCTCAAAGTAGATTTCCTTTCTTGCTCTTTCTTTAGAAGCGTGCTATTGTTGCAAGGGAAAAATCACATCCTGCAATACCTACAAAGAGCCTGGCTCTACCATCCACTGCTCATGTCAAGCAACGTCTTATGTAAGAAGTTCCTTTCACTTCAGTTTAAATATTGATGTAAATGAAGATTATCCAAAGCAAGCAAGGTTTGCAAGAGCAGGGCATAAACACACACACAAGGAAGAGTATTAAAGAGGCCAAGAGCTTGGTATTCACACCTGGCTATGTTCTTTGAGAGTAGTTTAAAGGGAAGAAAAAAGTTTTCTCTAAACAAGTGAATAAAAATTCCCTTAAATCACAAAGAGCGCTGGCCCTGTATATGAAAAGTGAATTCATATTTACAATAGAATCAAGGGATAGGAATATTTTGAACCTATGGTGGAAGAAAAGGAGAGAAGAAAAAAAAAGCTTCAGTGTGGAGCTTCAGATTTTTAGGCATTCTTGAAAATATTGGAAATGTCAGTTTGGAGATTTTTTTAAGCTAAGTGGATCATGGCTTTCCTTGAAACAGAGACTTTACAAATTCCTTTTTGACTATCATCTGCAAATCATTTGACTGCCGGTAAACAGAACCCTCTATGTTGCCCTGATAACAGAGGGAAGGCTGGAAATAAGGAATTCCACCCTTAAAGCTGTTAAGGTAAGTCTAAAATTAATGTGTATTGGATCAAAGGGTAGAATATTTTCCAGATGATCCTCTGTTTCTTCTGAGAAAAAGAAAAAAGCCCAATAACACAACTCCAAAAATCATTTCCAAGGTGTTAAGTTTCAGTTGCTGAGCATGGAGATTCAATTTACAATTTTGTGTCCTGCTAGGGTGAAACCTAAATTTGCCAGTAAAAACCACTCTATATTGCTTGCTTGTTCTTTTACTACAAATGAAAAGTTACAGTCCATCAACAGCTATAGAAGTCTGGTTTAGAAGGAAAAATCAAATGAGAATAACCGACTGAAATTATTTTTCTGTAATGTTTATTTTACAACATCCTTATGTATGAAAATGACAAGGCCAGAGGAGGTTCCTAATTTAAATGAATCCTTAAATTTTATTGTTAGGGAAAGTGGAAACTTTTAGTATAGTCAGAGATTATACTTCTATGGAAGTATTAGTCATTACAGCCTTGGAAAGTAAATAGGAATGTCAGCACAAATCAGCATCCATTTAAATTTCAGTATATGCAAGCCACAGAGGGAGACGCTTCTGGTATTTCATCTTCAGCCCCCTAAGAACTTATTGTAAATGTGGTGAGTTTGTTGGCCTGTTTAAAGTGAATGTTATGCTCTCAGATCCATTCCTAGGAAGCAGTGACCATATCAAACAAACAACAAAACCATCACCATTACCACCACCGTTAACTTTTCTTTTGTCTCAGTAAAATAGGACAAGGATAGGATTATGATAGAGAAGGAACTGTGTTCTCACCTTCTGTGTAGCACCTCCATACCTGACTTAAACATAAATTATTACAGGAAAGCTTCTTCTATCAGCATCAGCATTTCAAGTTTGGGATTATTTGCAGGGTGACAGGGAGCATTGTTCACAGCCTAGGGTGGTGTGTGCACCCCCGGTTGTGTGACATGGGGAGGGAAGGTGTGCTGTGAGTACAGCTGCTTGTACCCCCTGGTCCTTGCTCACTGTGGAACTGCAGCAGCTTCTTCATGGGTGCTTGGCAGGGCTTTTTCAATTAAAAACAAGATTTTGACCTGCACATTTAACCTCTGTAGATGGCTAATTGTGATCAATAGATTTTCTGCTGTGGTTTTGTGTAAAACTCCAGCTCTAGCCTCCCCCTGATCCTCTTTCCTAATGTGCTTGTCTCCCGTCCATCTCTCTGTCCCTACTGTGCTCATCCCTTCTGATGCCGTGGTTTCCTCTCCCCCAGCGTCTGGCTCCAGCAGGGGAGAGTGCTGAAGGCACAGGAAAGGCAGCTGCCCTGCTTTTTGGAGAGAGCCTTGACTTTTCTCAAAGACTGACTTGTGACTTATGACGTGGTGTGGCTTGTTTCTGATGGATTTTCGTGGGAGCAACAAAGGAGACATATTTTACAAAAAGCTTCTTTTCCATCCTATTTCAATCCTATGCTCCAAAAAATAGGGAACTGGATTTTATCAAAGAAAAGATCACCAGAACTTTTGTTGTGTAGGTCAAATGCCATATTCTGTCCACCATTATTTTTGGAAGGGCACTCACAGATTTTTTTTGGCTGAAATGGTACATAAATACTCAAAACCATACATCCACTGAATCACACAGACTGCAGTGAAAATGGTTAATCAGGAATAAAGGCAAAACAGAGCCTTTAGAGTGGAATTGTTATTGAACCGTTACTATATCTTGCTACCATTGAGAAGAGAGCCTTCTGTTAGCGATCTTGCATCTAATTATATTAACAAAATCATTAAAAAACCCCTACCCCACCCTAGACATCTAACATACATTTGGCACTGCAGCATACAGTACAATACTCCATGAATCCAGAGAAAAAGTGCTTTTCAAGATGGGGATTTTATCATTCATTCTGGTAAGTTCACTCTTCACTGAAAACATGGGAAAAAATGAATTAAGAACTCTAATAACCAGCCAGCAGGAAATACAAAAATAAATCTAAGTTGATGGCTATGCTCTGCGTCTATATGGCTTCCTTTGCAGAGAGCATCTCAGCCTGCAAATTCTCCAAACTCATTAGTATGGAATCCTAAATTCCAGTAAAATTCCCCCCTCCTGTTTTGCTTGACCTTCTGTTACTACTGACCTACTGTACAGCTCATCTCAAGGCTAATTCTGAGCCAGATATGTGGGACAGATACTCTTCAAATCTGCTACAACTAGTGCCACCTTTTCCAATTTTAAGTTGAAGCTGCCAGTACAGACAGTTACAGATCTGTAGTTTCAAAATAAGTGTAGGGCATGCTCTTTCTCCTTATTCTCCTCAAGAGGGTAACAGTTATTTTCATAGTTATTCCCAAGAGTCCATTAGTAAATCTGAATATCTCTGTGTTGGGGTCATAGGAAAGATTCAAACTGACATTCCTGACAAACGCGTCACTAGTAAAATCCAGTCTCTTTCTGAAAAAAAATGCTGACAAGTATTTAAGGTGATATTTCAGAACATTAGGTGTTGGCTAAACATAGCATCTTATCACGACATTCTTTATCTGATTAAAGAAAAGATGTATGCACTTTCTAACTGATGTGGAGACAGTTTCTAAGACTGTATTCTGTGTTACTACATATCGTATTGCAGGAGGTTTACTGAGGCTCATATCATCAGAAGCCCATAGTAGTGCATTATATACCCCGGCGCTGCTTACAGCGGTGATATCATTCCATTCCCACTCTCAGTCTCTTGATGCTCTCAGTATACACTTACATTCTCTCTAAAGTCTATTAACCCTTTTAATGAACACATCTCAATTTGTTTTGTTCTTCAAGAGGAGGTCAATTTACAGATTTCTGCTCAAATCTCAGGTCGCATGATTCAAATGTAGTTTCAGGCAGATATAGTCCTTTTCATTTCCTCTTAATTGGTGATGTTATTTTCAAGAAGTGTTGTGTTCTATAGTGCATTTACATTAAAGAAAAATATTCATCCTATGACAAGAGTCTCTTGTGATACTAAACATTGTACAAATTGTTGCAGCTATTTTAAATGCAGTCCTCTTTGTAGAATCAGTAAATGCAGTTTCAAATTGTGACTTTTTTTTTTAAACACCAGTATGGTAATGATTATAAAGAATCTTTTTTCCCCTTTAGAAAATGTTCTGAGTTTCAAACAGGTTAACAGTTTATTAGTAATTGATTTATGGTCCTCATTACTGTATGGCATGTGGCAGTCATTTTCCTGGCTGCTCATCACAAACATTCAGGAGGATTAAGTACTGAAAAAATTCCATTTCTAGAACACTAATGGTGATAAAAATCACTAATGTTTTATAAAGCATTTTTTTTCTGGCAGATTTTCACATTCAGACATCGGGAGTAAATCATATAAAATTAACAAATTGCAGTTGACAGTTTATTTCAATCAATCATGATTTACAAAGGGGAGCTCTAAGGAAATCCAAAATAATGTTTTATAGCTGTCGCTCTATGTCCTTCTGAAAAACAAAACCTCTGACTACATGCTTCTGCAAGGCTTGCCATCGTGTGTCTCTGTGTGTGTGTGCATACAAGTGCACACTGGGTCTGATTGTCTGCTTTCTTATTTCAGTTTTACCTCCTGCACCCAAACTGATTGCTAATTGACTATAAGGGGTTACACAGCGAGGTAAACTTTAGTAGTAGATGAAGCTTTGAAAGAACCTCCAAACATTGCGTTTTATCCTACTGTGTGAGCAAACACATTTGGCATATAAAGTACCTCACCAAGCTGCAGCCACATATCGCGTCTGGTTGATCGGGGTTCATGTTGTTTTGTCATGTCATAAAACATCAGCTCTCTCACTTCAGCTGTGAGAAGATTTAAGGCCAGTAAGTCTCGTCCTTCTCTGCAGAGGCATAATTTCCTTCTCTTCTGAATGGTTCCCCTTTAGTTCCTCATGGTCCTTCTCCTGCAGCACTGGAGGAGGAACTGAACAGGGAAGAGGGTGTAATGGATATACAGGGAGCCCTACAGATGTGGATATTATTGATTTTTGGAGACTGCACATGAGACAGAGAATATTGCAGAGAGGTGATGAGACTCTGAAGCACCTCAGGGCCAGAAGGGATGGTGTCAGGCTTGTGCAGGCACACGGTCACACAGAGGAGGGGGCTCATGGAGCTACAAGCATGGGCACAGAAAGGTAAAAGTAATTTTAATACCTTTGAGAAAAATAATCACGTACCCAGAGGCCAGCCAGGGGGTTGCTTAAGAATGAAACCAGCAAAAGAGATTTTGAAGATATTAAGGTAAGGCAGAGATGGGCAGACCACTAGTACTCTGACACCATAGTTTCCCTTGGAAGACTAGAAACCTAATATTTCTGGCAGAAGCCTGAATTTTATCACCAAATTTCCTGGTTGCAGGGTTTTGCCTATAAGCAAGAAAACAAGTGGAAGGTAACCACCACATAGTCATACTTCATTTCTAGTGAAAGTGAACTAACTTTAAAATGGGATACGTATTTATAAGAGCCAGAAGAAATAGAAACAGCCAAGTAGTATTTTCCAAATATTTCAGCATTCTCAAACCCCTTTTTTTCCTTAGTTGATATCTGCAACATCCTGCAAGGTTAGCAACCATTTATTTTCATTATTTGTTAATTATCGCAGCCAGCATTACCTATTTAAAATTTAACTGTCTATTTTAAGCTCTTTGTCTAGAATCCTCCTGTATTCAGTGAGGAAAGACAAGTCAATTGCCCTCACTGCCTCTCTCCATTGATAGGGAGAGTTTAGATGAATAATTTTGACTAACTCTTTAACTTTCTGATGCAGAAAATTCACTGAACGAAATTACACCCTTAGTAATTGGTGAAGCATAAGAAGCTGAAAGGGAAGTGTGCTGGTTTTGGCTGGGATAGAGTTAATTTTCTTCATCGTAGCTAGTATGGGGCTATGTTTTGGACTTGTGCTGGAAACTGTTGATAATACAGAGATGTTTTAGTTATTGCTGAGCAGTACTTACACAGAGTCAAGGCCTTTGCTGCTTCTCACCCCACCCCACCAGCGAGCAGGCTGGGGGTGCACAAGAAGTTGGGAGGGGACACAGCTGGGACAGCTGACCCCAACTGACCCAAGGGATATGCCATGCCATATGACTTCATGCTCAGTATATAAAGCGGGGGGAAGAAGAAGGAAGGGGGGAACATTCGGAGTGATGGCATTTGTCTTCCCAAGTAACCATTACGTGTGATGGAGCCCTGCTTTCCTGGAGATGGCTGAACACCTGCCTGCTGATGGGAAGTGCTGAATGAATTCCTTGTTTTGCTTTGCTTGTGTGCATGGCTTTTACTTTACCTATTAAACTGTCTTTATCTCAACCCATGAGTTTTCTCCCTTTTACTCTTCTGATTCTCTCCCCCATCCCACTGTGGGGGGGGAGTGAGTGAGCAGCTGTGTGGTGCTTAGTTGCCGGCTGGGGTTAAACCACGACAGGAAGGTAAGAAAGCATGCTGAAAATAAGATTGGACAACACAGGCACGATTGTTCAAGTTAAAAAATATCTTATCTGTTAGTTTCTAAGGGATATTTAAAAAAATAAAATCAAATAAATTTAATTAATAAGTAAATAAATAATCTAAGAGGTAAAAATAATTATAGAGACCAGAAAAAAATTGAGACTGACTGACTGTCGAAAATTTAGATTCTACGAAGTGTTAAAGGGGAGGCAACTGAAATCTTAGCATCTTAGATCAAACTGCTCTGAACTGTATTCATATAGCATACTGAAGTTATGAGTACTGCATAGGTGTGAGGACAGAATTTGAATCTCATGTAGTGTGGTGTGAAACCATACACTTTCATTACCTGGAAAATGATATGATGGGAATAAAATACAATTTAACAATGTGATTCTTAAAATTATTGGAAAATCTGGAACATGACTTCTTCAAGAGTTGTACAATGTTTGCTTATTTGTAAAAGAGGAAAAATACATACTGAAATTCTCAAAGTTTCAAGCTGCAAACAGCTTTATTGCATTTGGCAAAGGCTGTCTTTAACTGTTTAAAATGGAGTGCACATCTTTCTGTTCTGTCATATGGCAAGGCCAGAATCGGGGAATGGAGCTTTGTGTCCTGGCTGGGACTCCTTGGATCGCCAAGCGCAGAAGCATCATCTCCAGCAATTTTAATTCATAAGGAAAGGTGATTAATTGCTAGACTAAGCTCTGTTCTTCTTTCCAATAAGTTGACAGGAGCTTAGATAGTTTCACCAGGAGCAGGTTTGCACCCTTTGGCATTACTGGCGGGCTATGGTCCTTTACATTCTTTCTATATCTTGCTTTCCCTTTTTTAATCTCCTTCAAAAATTAACAGTTCTCCTTTAAATGCTGGAATCCTGCTAGCCATTACTATGGTTACAGTTCCTGAATCCTGACCCATTTCACTTTCTTTTGAACGTAGAAGTAATAACATTAGCAAATACCACTGTGCTGAGTTCTCATCAGACAGGATACAACATGCTAATGTTGGCTGGGTTGAACTGGATATCTGTGCAATACCAGTAATTACTCTCATTTAGCATATCTACAGTTACTAGACTTGTCCTTCATAGTACAATAAATGAAAAAAATTATTTATTCAAACTGGGATGAAAAGTGTATTTCAGATAACAAAATTTACCAGTCAGGTTAGCAAAAGATTACCATAAAGACATTTCATTTTCATTAAGTATTATTTCTTCACAAAACAAACTGCAAACTCTTAAATAGTTTTATTAGTATTAACAACGGACATTTGTTACAAAGCAACAAGATATTTATATGAAAATGGCACCCAATATTCCCAGAGTAGAGATGCACTATACTGAGCAGGAAAACAAGCACTTGTTATCATATATTACCATATATTTCACTTTTATAATTACTTTCACCAGAAGATCTGAGGACATGTGTCAGACGAAATGCACTTAACTGCGGTGAGATAAATTAGACCCCTTCTCCATCAGTTCCCATTTCCTTTTACAGCCACAGAAAGAGCAGCAGGGTAGTTTGTAGGGCAATGATGTGCAGTGCTCTGACTCAAATGTTATCAGACAAGAGCGGCACATTTTCTGCTGCTAAAAGGTAACACATTGAGAGTCTCCTGCTTCATCCCACTCATGCCCTCCTCTCCTTTTTAGTGCATGCTTTCACTGGGTGCTCTGTGGCAGGTATCGCTTGCTGGAAGGGCTACAGATGTGTGTGGCAAGTCATCTCCATTCAGCAGCATCATGTGTCAAAGTGAAGTCTGACAGCTGTGTGGAAGACTGGATGACTTTTTTTGATGAGATTGTAAAAAAAGACAGAAAAAAATTTTATTTAAAGCTCACATTTTATATGATGATACAGCACCCTGTTGTGTTTTCTTCTCTAAAGCACTTCCATCATATTATAAAAAAGAAGCTTTTTGGGGGAGAAAGTGGTTAAGCAAATGCACACAGCAAAGTGCAATACAGACCTTTATGTTTTACTTGCAACTAACATATAGTCAGTTCTAGATTATTGGTGCCATAGGGTGTGTGTCTGTGTTGTCCCCATAGTGCTGAAGGGACTATGTGGTTGTTTTTGATAAAATCTGCCCACATGCTCCTAAAATATGTTGGCAGTCCAGGATTCCTGCTCTGATAGCTTCTGTGGCCAAGTTTACCACACGTTCTCACGGTTTGCATCACTTTCTCATTTCAGTAGGTGCACAGTGCCACAGTTGTCATCTTCCGCTCTGTTCACTTGTGTGCACCTCCGGGACTTTGCCAGAGATCCTGGGGGAAAGTGTGCACATGTAAGGGATGGATTAAATCAGGGGTGCAAAGCTATTAAACCAAACATGCAATATGACTACTGCCAGCAGCGAGATCTGGAAATGGGTCAATGAGAAGAAGCACAACAGCAAGGTTGGTCTGAAACCATTTTTACTATAGCTGTGAGAAAAGCGTTGCACATCTGCCCCACAGATGGCCAGAGCTGGAAGACCATTTCTGAGTGTGAAGTATGCATTGCTGCTTCACTTTAGGATATATGGAGGCTTCAGATTGAAGTGTGATTGTAACACATGTAGCACATACCAAGCTAGTTTTAATCTAAAACTGCATACCGTAGGATACAGCTGCCAAGCAAGCACTCAGATTTATGTGCAAGCATACTTTGCTTACAGCAAACCCAACATTCTGGTGGGTTTTCTGCCATCAGTACAGGAACAAAGCAGATGATCAGAAGATTAGAGCTAGCCCATTTATGTCTGTATGTGCACCAAACTTGTGTTCTAATTGTAGCATAGGTGTAGTTTTCCTGTCCATCAACACACAATGTTGGGTATTGCTAACCTGAATTTAGATAGAATATCCTCCAAACTCTAACAGTAGGGCATATATGTTTATGTTCAATGAACTCCAAGGAAAAAAAGCAAAATATTATTCCAAAATAGATTATTTCACAGAAAGTTTTCCAATATATATGCATATAAAAAAAAGGAAAAAAAAACCCACCATAAAGAAACCTTTACATTGTGATTTTCTTTCATGTTACAATTTCAAGGGTAGATGTTAGCAAACATGAAATGGTGGACTAGGACACACTATCCATATTAACAAAATAAAAAGTTGTCTTTACGGTGAAAATCACACAGATGTTGTCCTCAGGAAACAAGGGAGCACTTTATGCATGAAACCTTTGGGAAAGGATAGGAGAGACAATACTCATAACTTTTTACTGTGTTCCTGACAAACATAGGTTTCATAGATTTTTACTTCAGAGCTACTTAAAAGCAACTCAATATTTGATAGCCACATATGAAACTAGGCACTGACATCAGAAGTATTCTGATGGTACAGATAAAATATGCCTTTTCTCTAAAGCTATACTGCTGAGACTTAGGGCTCTTTTATCAGCATGTGTCATACTTAGGTACCCGACCAAAAACCCAGACCAACATTTTATCACAATTAAAATTTCCCCTTGTTTCTCCCATCCACATGGATATTGGAAACACTTTCTAAATATAAGAAGAGCTAAGCAGTGAGGCAGGCTTCAGAAAATAACCGAAGAACCCCATTTCTCTCCTGAAAAGACAAGTCTATCTTAGGAATGGGCTAGACAGACTTGTCATGGATAGCCTAGGCACATTTAATTCTTCCTCAAAGCAAGCAGATAGACTACTGGATCTTTGAAGTCCCTTCCAATGCTACACCACTATGATACCTTTATTTGTTTTTATTTGTGTTAAAGGGATTAAGGCTGCTTTTGCTCAGCATTATACAGGATCTAGAACAAAGAGAGCTCTTTCTCTGATGAATTAACAGTTTCCCTGCCCTAAGGGCCTTCGAGTTCAACTACAGACAAGACTACACAGATGAGGAAAGCATTAAAAAAAGTTCATAATGACAATCACAGCACTCCATTTGGCTTTTCATAAGCATAACTAACATTTTTTTCTTATCTCCTGTAAGGCCATCTCTCATTTACCTACTGTAAGCGATTGTTAATATAAGAGAACTATTACGAACACACCAAGATTAGTGATCATTCTCATCTCCTTTGCAACAGAATTTCATAACTTTGGGTAAACTGCTGAGTAAATTTGTCCCCTTCATGAGTCTCACATTTTTCTTTGATAACTACCATTGCATCAATGTAATTGTATCTGTTAACGCAGATCCTAGCAGAGAGCACCCATTTTTTCAACACTACTTTGAATAATTGAAATTCAGAGCTGGCCTTTCATTTTGATCTAGTATTGTAGACCTGCCATCAGTCTCTGGCCTACGGGCAACAGCACGGAGCAGGAAATGAACTACAGTCAACATTAAACTCTTTTTTCTCCCTGTAAGCTAATGATATATGTAGAAAACAAAATACTGGCTTGCAAGCAAAGTCAGAACAACTCGTTGTCTGTGTAGTATGAAATGGGGATTACTATGGATCAGGTGTTATTACAGGGGGACATTCACTGGCAGAGGAGGGCAGGGGGATGCATTCTTGTCCCTCCGGACAGTAGCTAAATGCTGAACCAGGCAGTGGCTGTAGAATCCTGTGACTCTGCTTTGAAGAGAAAAGAGGATTGCTGTTGCCCCAGGTCCATGGCAGTGGAGGTCAAGGGTGTTGGACTCAGGTGTAGCCTTCTGCCTGGCAGAAACTGGGGGAAAAATAGATGGTGCAATACAGGTACAGGGAGTTTCTAGGAGCTCTTTAGACAGATGCAAGGTTAACGGTCCAGAAAGCATAGACATACCTTTGAGCTCAGGTTATGGTGTTTGATGGTTCCTCAGAATGTTTGTCCTGTCTTGCTGTCATCAGATCCATTTTGCTAAAATTTAGTTTTAGGTTATTGTTCTTCACTGACATTATGTGAGTATCTGCATTTGATAGGAGGCTGAGTGCCCTCTACATTGGTATGATCTGGAGACTTGCTTCTCTCCAGAACTTTTACATAGATTTTGTATAGAGCAGAAAAAAGTGCTGAACCTCAACAACACTCCCACACCCACTTTTCTTGAAAGTAGCAATGAGATAATATAGATGAATTTATTTAATCTAAGCGATTTTCAAATCTTAAGAAAACTGCAGTTGCAGTATAGCACACACAACATGAACATTTGCACTTTCTTTCCTGTGCTAGATTAGGCATTGAGCTATTATGATATGATGAGTTAAGGCATGAGATCTTGAATGAATTCTAAATTAAAAATACATTTCCATATGTAGATGAGCAAACAGTTGTTTTGACAAAATATATTATGAGTTCAGCTTGGCATCACTAAAATAACCCCACCAACCCTTTTTCCTCTCATAGTCCCTTGAAATGCAAGAACACCTTATATTTTAGCTGTCGTCTTAATGGTAGATATTATTATAGGGGAAAAAGAGCTAATATCAACTGCTTTTAATTTAGGAAGGATTTCTTTTACATGAAGACAGAGAATTTTTCTTCTATAACCATTTTGACTGGAAGTCATAGGGCCCTTGCCAAGAAGTTTCAATTATGCTTTTAAAATACAAATCCTACGAGTCTTCAAATTACAGGGTGTGGGTAGCGATATGTTAAATGTTTTACAAGTGAGGAGAAATTAGTGCATTTTGGCTTATCCTCAGTGCTGTTAAGAAACAAAACTGTTCTTTTGTTGTAGGTAAAAGCAGTCCCTTCCAAAGAAGTCTGCAAAAATTGGAAAGCGTTTTCATATAATTCTGTGAAAATGACACACAGATAACTGCAGAATGTGGAAAATAAAGCCAGCCACAGAGCCTCACCCAGGACATGTTCATCAGGAGGACACGGTGTAAACACACCGTAGGATGTTTTGGCTGCTAGAGCAACCATGGGATTATTTGGGGTGTGTTTTAGCTCTACCCACCTAACACATTTCCCATGTGGTACTTGGGTGGGGGAAATGAAAAACTACCCCCTTGTCAGGTATGAAACTATTTCCTTTTGTCAGTTTGAGGTTAAGTGTATGCCTTGGTCGTTTGGGTGGAGGACACTAACAGCTGTAGTCAGTCTTGAAGGAGAGGGTATTTCAGTTGGGGCAGGGAGGATTTCTCCACACCTTAGAGTTTTTATTATCAATACTGATTGGGACAAAAGATGCTGTGTCAAGAGATAGTATATAAGACTGTTCATAAAGCCTTCCTTCCAGCGTGGCAAGTTACACTGCAGTTCTGCTGTTACTAATATTATGTTTGTTAGTGATCAATAGCAAAATCACTCCTGTATGAAACAAATGTGGTCCAGCTTGCCTGTGATCAGATGGCTGTACTTCTGTCACATTAGCCAGAGTACACATGCCAGAGTTTATTTTGGCATTATGTTTTTTTTCCAAAGACAGGAGAACAAATGATATCAGCCCTGGTATTATGATGGAATGGTGAAGAAGAATAATACCTACTCTGGTACAAAGTCTGTTGGTACAAAGTTAACCCTTCAGCTATTTTTGGACAAATTTGAGCCAGTTGAATGAGATAATATAGAACCAGCCTTTTACATCATATGGCTTTGGCTTTTTCAACCAGTATCAGGAGCCCTAAAGCCAACATTTGCTGTTTTATACACCTATGGCCTCAAGTAATAAAACATGCACAACTCCTAAAGTCCCGTTATTATGGGTACATAAATCAGTGCACTTCAAAATAACTGACAAACTTGCCAGGTAAATATAGGAAGAGTCACATTCGGGGTTGCTATTGACACTTGCTGAAATGAGAATACAAAATCTTTCAGGTGCCTCAGTCCTTAGGGCGGTCAGTGAGTTTATTACATTTCCTCTCCTTTCACTGTTGAAATAGAACTTAAAACCTAAATGCGTAAGAATGAGACCTTAACTTTTCATTTTGGTAAACTTTCTCTAAAAAATTGTGTTGAATCTTTCATTTTTCTTTAATTAGCATTAGCAATAATAAACCGTTAGTACTTTTCTAACCAAAGCTTTAGCCTTTGCAGTACGATAGGAAAGCAAGGGGAGTTTACTGTTCCCAAGTGAATTATTTTAGACTGTAATCTGCGGGAGGCACGGAATAAATTCCTGTTGCACTTCTGAATGCTGAAAGCAAAATGGTCTGCAACTGGGATTCCTAAGCACAACTGCAAAATTACAAATTAGCAACAAGTTTTAATACAGCCATGGCCTAATTAAAATTAGTGCACAGTAGGCTACAGTACTGACACTGGAGGAGCTGGTGAATGGTGGCATATGATAAAATCACCTTCTTCTATCAAATGCAAATTACTGAGCTCAGTTCAGGGGTAACTTGGGGAAATGTTAGGCACCTGTGATAAACAGGAGATGAAGATTAGGTAATTTAAAGCTCTTTTCTCTAAAGACTGTGAATCTAGAAGAACTGATGAATAAAGATGATGTGAATTGGATACTCCAAAGAGTAGACACTCACCCTAAGCTTGATGCTGTTTTTTTCTTTAAGGTTTCTTTTTCAAGGTGATATGTGCTCATTATTTATAGAACTACCGGGAATTTACCTGGGTATGGTTAGATTTCCCTGTGAGGCTCAGGCAGCAATTCCCAACATTTCTAAGACTTCCCTGGAGCCAAGGCGAGCTAGAAGTACCAAGCACTGCCCACGAATTGAATGCAAACTGTGTCAAAGAGGAAAGCTCATGATCAGAACCTACTATGAAAATTTGTCATTACCTTCTTTCCCCTCCCTCTCCCCAAGGTCATCCAGAATTAGATTTCGGTGATTCCTGTTTCCTAATCTGTTCAGTGGGTCATGTTTTGCTGCCTTGCTCTTGACATTTCACAACAATTCAACAGGATATAACAACTATTACAAAACCTGACAAATGAAATTTTAAGGCAATCTGAGAGATTTCTTTAAGCAGGTAAGATTCTGATCTTGCAATTTTTTTCATGTAGGTAGGGCTCTGTACAGGGTAACACTCACAGGGAACAAAGGATTAGGGATGCATTAATGAATATGAAAGCTGTAGGATATTATAAGCACCGCGGCTTTTCAGTATGTGACCCCTATCTTTTGTCCTATTATATCTACTTCTGATATCTGGTAAGAAAGCCATGATCTTGACCTAACAGAGGCATCTGTGTGTTCCACTCATAAGTAATTAATAGATTCTTAGAAATGAACACATCAAAACAATCTTGTATTTGTTTCTTTTTCCAGACCATCCCGACTAAGCAAAGAACATTTGTTTGTGCTGAAAGCTGAGCTCATATTTAAGTATATAGCTAAGCAGCGGCATTAATTTTTAACTTCCTTTATGAAATGGTTCAGAGTAAGTAAAGCTCAGTAATCCAGAAATAACCGGGAGATAGAACTTGAAAACTTGGCCCAGTTTGTTTCTAGGATATAAGAGATAATTCTGTGAATCTGAAGTTACTTCCCACCCTTCAGAGATAAAAAGGTCAGGACACATCCTTTCATTCTGCAAACATGCTGACCCAAAGACAGAGAAATGCTTTAAATATCAAATCTGAATAGCTACATTTCTTAGGTCATGCACCCAATTTTTAGGAAGATTTACTGTCAGAGTATTCAGATTATCTGACAAAAAAAAATGTCACTCTTGCTAATGTAAAGAGTATCTTTGTTCTGTCAAATGGCCAGTGGCTGGTCTTCCATTTTTCTCTTGACCTGTCATATATATTTGTAAAAAATCAACAGAAGTCATTTATACACCAAGGGGATACTCTGTTGAAAATTTCAGCAAAAAGCTTTGAGGATTTATGTGTCAGATTAGGGCATCAGCCTCATGTTCTATTGAGGCTTCTTATCTTTATCCCACACTACCTAGTAGAATATAAATCTATAATGGGAGAAGTACCACAGATGCTGTAGTTTACAGTATCTAGAAGAAACAACAGAAACAGAGGAGACATAAAAGGATAATTTTGCTTATACAAAATAGCAGCCTGAAAAATAAAACCAGGAAAACAAACAAGCAGATGGAGAAGGCGAAGTCTGCAAGATACAGCTGTGCAAAGTATTTAAATATCCAGATGCAAAGCAGTTTAAGGGTCAGGGACAAGGAAAGATGCAGAATGCTCTTAGCAGCTCTGCAGCATGATTGAATAGCCTGCTTTAAAATTTCAAAAAACATTAATGATTGTTGATTGTCCAGCTTTCTGTCAGATTTAAATGGAATCTTAGATTTTGTTAGAAATCCGAACTCCTGAGACTCCTGAGCACCTTTTAATATGGGTTTGTTACTATTTACACAGGAGTACAATAATTAATGTGTAGGAAAAAGGCTTTCTCAACTTGTCTTTACTCAATTCTCTTTTAGCAAAAGGAATAACAAAACATTTTTTTTTAGAATAGTCAAAATTATTTTCTGAAGCTGTTACTATCTGTAATAATAATAATTTATGCTTTTACTGTATAATGACTTCATCTAAGGGATTCAAGTGCTTTATGAATGTTAATTAGGCATCTACAGGCATCTAGTACGCACCACCAGTGGCTAGATGATGATTTTGGAAAGGACTCCACCTGCCTACTTTGCTTAGAATGCTGTAAAGGGGGCTGGGGGAGGATATCTGCATACTAAAATGTGGGGCAGACGCTTTTTGCTCTAAAATGTAGCCGCAGTGGAAAGCGTTAACTTAAAATAAGTTCCTGAATGAGATTTTATTACTGCTTTGATTATCTTTCTGGGCTTTGGATCCCTCCTGAGCTGGCAGATGTCCCCTCACGTCACGTCAGTGGCTGAAAGAGAGATTTTCATTCCTACCCTCAGTCATGTCTCAGGTTCTTCAGTCATTTTGGGATACTGTTCAAAGCTACCGATCCATTTTATAATCCCTCTACAGACAGGTTCAAATGCCTCAGATGCTTTCTTGCTCACCACACTTCTTTCCCTGTCTCCTCCATTGCCTTCCTATTCTGCCTTCATTCTGCTCTGGGTGTAAGATGGCCAGTGTGCCTGCTGTGGCCCCGTACCAGCCTGGCCAGAGTCAGGAGGGAGGCATTAAATACAGTTTTGTGACTCAGTCACCAAGTTATTCATCCTTCCTTTGCGGGGTGAATAATTGCATTTAAAATGAGCCCCAAACTCACTGTATTTTTTGGTAAAGGCTTCTAATCTCCTTACAAGGAATTACAGAAGCGAGGTAAATAATAGAAGAGAGCCAGGGGCAATGAAAACTGAGCTAGTGAGTCACATGGGAACTACAGCCTAGTGTAAGCATGGTACTTAGACATACTGCAGTAACCTGCATTCCTCATAGGGGAGACCTGCAAAGCACAAAGAATATTGTTTTCCTAAATTGTGATTTCATAATTAAGGCAAGAAAGTGCATTTAGATGGTGAAAACTGTATTTCCTATGACTAGAGAGAAAAAAAAAAGGCAATATAAAAGGATTTTCATAGTGCTATATAAGGACAATCTTCTGATTACTAACTATAACTTTTGAAGGATATTAAAATCCTAATTCAGTGAGATGGCTGGTTTTAACTTGCAAGCTCTTTCTGTAGGACTCTAAGATATCAGCTTCCATTCACACACTCATGTGTTTACAGTAAACAAGGTACTATGTTTTCCAGTTTCTTAAGGATTTTTTTGCATGCTGCCATTACAAGTGGGCTGGATATTAGAGATCTGATTCTGGCTTTTCAGGGTCTTTCACTACACAGAGATAGGAGGAAGCCCTGAGACCCTGGTCACGTCCTTAGGTCTTAACTCTCATGAAATGCCATGGTTGTACAAAAAACACCCTATAAAAACTGGTTTATCACTAGGCAAGTTTGGTTTAGATGGTTCCAACACAGTTAATATCATTGTACTGTGGATGGCTGGGTGAGCCAATTCATAAAAATTATTCATGTGAGTAACATGGGTGGAATCAGCCCACGTTTTATAATTTTAAAGATTGATTTTAAAACTTGCAAACTTTGCTGGATCAGAGGAGATCATCTTCAAGATGTATCACTAGCAGTGTCTTAGGTGTACCAGAATGGCGCTGTGCTGTTCTGTATCTTGATAAGGGCAGCAGCTCCTGCATCTGTGCTGGTCTGTAGAGATTGTATTAAGGCTGTATACCACCTAATGCTATTCCAGAAAGCTGGAAGCTTCCTCCTGGTTTAGCACAGTACAGACAGCCACTGCCATGTCTGAAGGGGAGGGCTGGTGGAGCACACTGGCTATCTGGGAGAAAGCACTGTTGCCATCACACAGCCTACCAAGATCCCCTCACATCTAAGAGGTGCCAGTTTGGTCCCAGGCTGGATCTTGCAGCATTACACGCTTGTCTTTGCACCACACATTGCAGTTCTCTCCACAGGCTAATCTGCCCAGAAACCTGAGGTCAGAGACTGCTGCAATCCAGAGCCCAGCCCCAGCCTGGCTCATCTCCTGGCACCTCTTCTTCCCTAGCACAGCACAGACATCCCAGCTCTCCCGGCGTAGGCGCGCTCCTCCTTGACGGCTCATGGTGGGATGCAAACAAGTGCAGTTCAAGAACTCCTGCTCTACATATAGCTGCAGCATCATTTCCTTGTTATGAAATGAATCATGCTTTCATTCTTCAGGCTGTTACCAAAAAAAAAGAAAAAAGGAAAAGCGTGACTGTGAACTACATTCCTTTTTCCTTGCATTCAAGAAATTAAGCTATAGCCAAAGCACTGCTGAACATGGAACCAATTATTACTTTCTCGGCTACCCAAGGAAAATATATCCACCAAGGAAAAAAACCCCACATACATACTAGGCAAAGCTACCTCAAAATCTATAGAGGTTTTTTTTTTAAATTCTTAAAACCCCTTGGATCCCACCTCTTTTTCTCCTGTTTCCTGTCATTGCTATAACAAACCTCTTTGGCAAGCAAACAAGATTTTTTTGTTGCACTGAAAACTTTGCACATGATTCATTTTTTTTCTTAGAAAAAGCTTCAAGCCAAATATTGTTTTCAGAGCCTTTTCTTCCTATGTCCTCTCCCCTCCCCAAATCCTTTTTCCTGAGGGACATCCTTGTTCATGGTAGCCTACTGTAAACAAAAGAAAGATGATATCAAAGTAATTGCTTGAAATATAATTGATGACAGACTTCTTCATGTGCAACACTTAGCAATGTCTTTGCATGCACATAATACTTTTGCACACTTTGTTAATGCCTGGAAACTAATCATCCTTTGGAAGAAAAAAAAGGACAACAGGAAAAACACACAAGTTCATTACTTAAAAGAGCTTGGAAGCTTCTAATGTACATCCGGTGCTTTTCCAAACATGGTCTGTGTCTGCATCTCACCAGTTTCTTCCAGCAGATTTTGGTATCTTGCCCCTTGCAGATTTTGTGTTTGAAAGGTTTTATCATCTACCTCTCCATATGCTATCACATATTTCCTGATAGTTTTTTTTCACAGCATACCCAGAAGGCTGCTTGGGGGCCTCCTGTTTTTTGATCAATCTGTAATATGTTTTGCTTTCATCCATTCCTATTTGGAAGTCTGTTTTCTTGTTCATTTTTTATTGTTTCCATTCATGGTTTTTAAAATTGAAATAGGTATTGTAAGAACAAACGGAAAGGAGTATTTCATCAACTCTGGGCCCCTCCACCTTTCTTTCTCCATATCCAGCTGGGCTCCATTTTAGCAAACTACCCAAATCTCTCACAAGGACAAGTCAAAACAATTTGCAGTCACAGCAGAACTAGCTGACCTTAAACTGCATACTTTGGTTACTACTAGTAGTCTAGCTGTAACAACAGAGACTCTTCTACCCTGATACATCATGACAAAAAGAGGTACAATTCCAAATGTGTTTTTTATTATTATTTGAGACCAGAAGTGGCAAAAACGAACCAGGAAAAAAGAAAAGAAAATAAAAAAAAAAAAAGAAGGATTTTGAAACAATTTTGCTCGATATATTTTAACTCTTTGCAAAATGTGGCTTGTTATTCATCAGTAATATTGTCACCTCTTCTCTTGTGTAAAGTTTGTATCTTCTTCCTCCAAAGGCTACTTGAACTAATTTTTCTATCATGCCAGAAGGACAACTTGTCTAGGTAAGACTCAGTGGAGACTGTGAGTATCTCTCAATTTATGGTTTTATGATTTGTGATGATTCATCATGGAGAAAATCAATGATGGCTTGTGCTTAAGTACATAAATTCATGGTTAATGTATATAGCCAGATGATGTTGCTATTGTACTTCTTCACTTTCCCCCTTCTGTGTGTTCTACTCATTCAGTCTTAAACTGAAAGTCTCATGCTTTGAGACAGTGGTTGTATGAGAATAAGTATAATGAGATGTCAACCTTGATACAAATCTGCTTGTTCTAGCTCACTGCAAATAAGTAATAGCAACAACAGTAGTTTAAAGACAGTGGGTGGGATCCTGTCCATGTAACTTAGGAATATAATTGCACTTTAATTATAGACCCTTAGGTTGAAATTTCATTTCATGTAAATTTAATTGTTCGCTACACAGATGTCTGCATTTCAGCTATTTATTGAGGTTCTCTTTATATTTATTGGAGAAAAAGAGACACTTAGAGGCAAAATTCTGATCTGTTTTAGAATGAGATGCATCACTCCCTCCAAGGGAACAAGAGGAACATTGTTGTGATGGAACACGGATGAGTTCACGGGTTTCTGCCTCACTAAGCTCATGTTGTTTACATGTGGAAGGCAGGTCTCTAGGAGAAATGAGATACCACTGTGTGGCTGGTGCTTCAAATAGAGATTTCAATAAGGTTATGGGTACCACCTTCTGATCTCATGATGATGAAGGTCTTGATACTGATGGAAAGATTTTGAGAAATCTTTCTGTGATTAGATGTAAGACTATCACAAACTTATTAGTTGGAGAAGAAGAAAAAGCTCTTAAAGAAACTGGGTTCTCTGATATTCCTGGGAACACATAGTCTAATACTTCTAGTTGGGCTGAATACACAATGAATTATTTCATGACTAAAATGATTTTTCTTTGGAAATGTATGTCCTTCTCACAGATCCCTTTTTTGTACTAGGTAGGATAGACAAAATATAATTGGCACAATCTTTGTAAGTCTAGCAGTATTTTGTGAAATGCAGAAAAAATATGTTAGGCTTACATGAATTTTCTTTCCTCGGTGTGCAGTTCTGGCTGAGACAAAAGTTTATAGTTGGGCTTGTGGATATCTGCAAAAGCTGTGGAAATCAAAACTGGTGTGAACAAGGGGCAGATATTACTACTAGAGCTGCCTTTTGTCCTTCAACCTTTTTCAGGGCTCTTGTTGCATTTGTGGCAAAATATGTATCAGCAGATCTGTCCAGAGGATCACTAATTATCCTTTGTTCAGCCTGTTCCTGGAATAACATCTTTGACTCTCTCGGTCATATTCACAAAACATGCAGAAGGTCATTTCAGAGTTAGTGTATCAAGTGTACAATTTCGTTTTGGACTTAGAAGAATCAGTAAGAGTAACTGCAAATTCAATAAACCCACACTATCATAAAAAACACTAGAAGAACAAAAAAAAATTATATATTGATTTTTTAAATGTAAGTATTAGAACTACCAATATTTTCACATTTGTGTGGATCTAAATTAAGCTATTTTGAACTCAGCACCCCTAAATGAAGATGCTGCTGGTCATTGGAAACTTGGAAATCTGATCCTAAATGGCAATGAATTGTCTGACTATACCTCTCCTTTTCCTAGAACAGCAATAGTGTTCATGGTTGCACTGTGGAACATGAAGAGCAGGAGTTTCTTAAAGACTTTTTTGCTCTTATCTACAAGTGACACTAATGCCTTTCACTTATTAATATGTTCTTCTTTGACTGTATGTAAATTATTTGACAGGAATATGGAAATGTTCGTTGGAAAGATGCAGTTTAATTGCATCTAATATAATTAGAAGGGCATGATAGCCATATAAAGACAGGGAGTAAAAATCACATAAGAGAAGAAAGATACATGGCTTTGATTTCACCCTCTAATTAATTGCATTGCCCAAAACTACAGCTGTATACCATGAAAGAAGGCTTAAAAGTGATTGTGTGATGACAGTTATGTAGCTATTACTCATTTATCCCAAAGCAGCAAACGTATGTTCTGCAACAGCTTTTTCTAATATATTTTTTATTTCTCTCTGCATTGTAAAATGAAATAAATACAATGGCAGCAAGTTCCAAAATATAAGTAAAATCTTTACAGACATATTTTCTTCTGCCTTAAGAAAGGATGCACATGTTCTTTCTGCAATACTTCACTAATTCAGACCTGCTCAGAATTTGTCAACAAAAAATAACAAAATCTAAATTTTTACTCATTGTTTAACAAATTATCTGAAGTGATTTTTTCAAAAAAGATGAAATGAGAATGAATCACTGAAAATATTTGTTAGTTTGAAAACTTAAAATGTTAGTTCAAATTTGCTTTATCTTTTGGTGGATTAATCTTATTAAGAGTTCTCTTATTACTGAGAACTCTAGATTTAAAGCATCTCAATCTTCTGCAGACATACAGTTTTCATTCCGTGGGTTAAAAACAATGATGTTACACATTCAGTCTGCTAATAAGCTCCTCAGAATCAATGAAGTGGGGTGGTAAAAACAGGCAAAACATCACTTATGAGGAATCCGTGAAATGGAGGTCATTTTCCATCGAGAGTTGTCAGGCTTAATATGGGACATGTGTGTGTAAACTGCAGCCCAGACATAGCTCTTATTTCTGGAAATATGTGATAAATCATGCATACCACTTGCTCTAGGACTTCACCGGTAAAACCATTATACAATTTTTTTTCAGGTTTGTGCAAAGATTAGGCTGTAGCAAAGTGTAAGCAAGGAAGAATTGGAGTAATTTTAACATCATTCATATGTACAACTATATATATACATTGGTCTATTAAGGTGCTTGGCTACCTGGGACTTCTACACAGTTTTCAGGAGGTGGTTCATGATGTGAAGGTGATTTCTGACAAAAGTAAACCACACAGGCCTTTTAGTTGAACTAGCCTTAATTTTAATATTTTCCCCCCATTAGTTCTTTAATACTTAAACTGCATGAGCAACATGTAGTAGTTTCCCCAAGAGAGAATTAAAAAAACAAAAAAGAAAAAAGCAAAAGAAAAGAGAGAGAGAAAGAGAAAGCAAATGTAAGGTTCCTTCCAGATTCACTCAAAACTGAATGACATTTCACAAGAAGTTTCCATTTTGTGCTTTTTCATGCAAGTGTTTGATCAACATGTTTGGACGTGCTAACTTTTTTTTCCTTTTCATCTTTTCTTTTTCCCCTTAAGGTTTCACACTATTTCCCTAATATTTTGCTGCAGAAATGCAATTGTGTTTTTGACAGCAAAATCAATTCTACAAGCTAGAAAGGAGAGGAGAATCACAGCACCTCAGCCAAGAATAAAGCATTTAGATGAGGTGCCAAACGGAGGAGTCTAGTTGCTTTGAGGCTTCCCTCTAAAAGCAGGCACAGCAGGGAGATGCAGCTATCTCCAGGGTAGCAGTCTCCCAAGGGCAAGTCAGGTCAGGGTGAGTCATGGGCTGGAGCTGCCTGTCCCCTTGACTCCAGTGGAAGTTTACAGCAGCTCCTCTCCTAATTTAAACACCTTGGCTGTGCGCTTGTGGTTCAGCAGGATGAATCTGAGCCTAGCAGCACGCTGCAGAGGGGTTAAAGAACATTTTGGCTCCTTTTATTTATAGGGCTTCGCTGGTGAATGAAAGTGACAAAAAGTGCTTATATACATGTCTAAAATACATACAGTATCTGATATAATGTTGGGTAAATCCCTCTAATCCTGCCTCATAACAAACACGTTGTTACACAGTCATGCTCAGCATTACTTTAGGAATGAATTCTGAATGCGAGCTCATATTCCTCCAAAATCTGTAAAGCTACAAAAGTTCAGAGGATTAGGTTTGCAACTTAATCTATTTACGGCTCAGTTAAAATGTACACCCATTTGAATTTGTCTGATGGAAATACTGAGCATGACTCACTAGTTCCATAATTTGTATTTTATTAAACCCTGTCAAAATACGATTTATGGCTAACCCAAGACAGCCTTGAGACACGAAAGCAGAAATCTTTTGTAGGTGTTATATGACAGATGTTAGTCTGAGTTTGTTTCTTGTGTTCACAATCCATAATTTGCATGAGAATAAGCACTCTGATTTCAGCTAATTGATATGTACCTCTAACTGCACGTCAATCTTCTCCGTGGCAGGGCAGACACCTTCAATAGCGCAGGTGCCATCCAAAAGTAACATTGCAAGTGCACAGCCATGCTCTAACCTGCCACTAGTTTTAGCCCACTGCTGAGGGAGTTTTAAATTCAAGGGATCCCTTTTTTTCCTCGCAGTCCTTAGAAGAACTATACTGATCTAAACATGAACTAAATACGTCACAGTATTCCTGAGCACATGAGCAGGGTTTGCTAACATAGAGAAGATAAGAATAGTAGGACTGAGTCTGAAAATAGAGAGGGTAGGATGGCCCAGACTCAGGTATTATTTGGTAAGGATGAAAAGAGCCTTTCTGAGCATTCAGGGAATCAGTCATCTCTAAAGTATATAATGAATGGTAGTCCAATTTTAATTACTGGTACTCTAGCTATACAGCATTTGAAATTTTCTACATGCCGCCTTCTAAAAGTGGGTTTCTGAAAGAATTCTCTCCGTAAGTGCTGTAAGGATCCAATTAGAGGCAATTGCTTGATTTCCGAAGCCTTTTGATCAGCCTTCGGTAGTGGCCCACTTCTGAATTCCTCAGGAGCTTTCAGCTTCATTGACAGTCCAGAAATAATGCCTCGGTAGGATGTCACTTGGTGCTCTGAGCTCCGATACACCCTCTGTTCAGGCATCTGTACTAGACATTATCAGGCCACAGCAAGGGTCTTTTGCTAACAGCAATAAAGCTGGCTGAAAAATAGGAGGACTGCAATTGTTAAGCACTTTCCAAAGCTTCAACTTTTCAAAGACAAACAGCCGAGTCCTGTCTTCAGAGAATTATGGTGTCTTGCTGAAATCAATAGAAAGCTCCAGTTTTTACCTTTTTGTATGTGGAGGAGATTCAAACAAGAAGTATTCACGATATAACATAGATACAATTCTCCTTTAAAAGGAACTTACAGAATAAGCACCGCACATCTTCCTAGAAGAGTGTGATTTACATCATTATGTTAGAGAGGAGTGAGGAGAATTCTGCTTTTCTTTTAGCCATTACACAAACAGTGGGAATAAACCAAACACTTTTTACTTTACCCAAACTCAGACAGAACAGGTCAATACCATATTCAGTGAAATGTCCTGCTCTGTTCACAGAATCACATTTCATACATTTTCACTGCATAGTTCTTTCCTTCTTCTGGAAGACTCTAGTGATAAAGAGGCTGGGAAAACTTACAGATGTCAGCAGTCTTCCTGGTTTCAAATGGGCAATATTGGGCTAAATATAACAGTCCACAAATCAGAAGAATTCCAAGACTTCTGCCTGTAGACTGACACTTTTTTCTGCCTTCAGCTGATAAGAAGATACCGCTTGCAGGATATTAAACACCTTCTAACTTGGATATAGCACCTTGGCTGCAACCTCAGTATTGCACATATCCGAGATTACTTAGTGTTCTTAAGGAAAGAGACAGACCATATGACAAGTCCCTTCCTCTGAAAAAAAAAAAAAAATTAAAAAATCAGTTGCTTGTGGCAAATACTGCCTCAGAGTATGCCTTTGAAGATTAAGACTAGCTAAGCAACCATCCTTTCAGAACTGAATGTGTTTTTGGAGTTTCATCTTGTGGAAAAGTAGTCTTTGAAACATAGCATAATTCTTTTTTCACTTGCCTTTTTTACTGATGACAAGCCAAACCAAAAATCTTGTTATTCTAAAAGTTTGGCAGGACTCTGCAATGCCATAGTACTTCAACAAAAATACATTTTTCAACAATGTTGTCCTTCAGTTTTCTTAAAGTGTAAATGCTATACCACGTAAATTTGTCAGGTGTTTGTGAAATGTATGTATTTAACTGCTTCCTTTCTATAAAAGCATATATTATTTTTACAGCTGATAGTAACTTTGCTTTAAGGGTGTTTTAGTTCCAATGGGAATGAAAGAACATGCTGGTTAGATGAGTTAATGTTGTCAATATTCTTATAGCAACTGGTTTTAATGGAGAGAGAGTTCATACAGGATTAATTACAGTAATGAAATAAAAGAGTTAACACTTCTGTAAGGTTTTACGTCTTCAATGCCTGTGATATCTAACCTATGTGTGAATTAATGATGATCCATGCAAGTATAAGGAGCTATAGCAATTTACATCAGCTGAGAATATTATAGTTACATTTTAAACTAGCACTTATATAACAAAACTTATTTTGTGGGAAAACTTTTCTAAATACAATCCCAAAATATAAGTGGAAGATGCTTTCAGGAAAAAACAGATGAGTTGTTAGAATAAATGATTGGGTCAAAACCTTCTTTTTAAATAAGTCCGTGTTGGCTTAGCCAGCATATCTACAGCTTGTTCTTTAACATCTTGGTCTTTCTTTGTGACCTAGTGGCAATCTAGTGTTCAAAAACAACCTCTGTTATAAACAAGTTTAATTTGATGAGTCACGTACTATTAAATGTTGTTTTTAAATGCATCTACCAAACCAATATGAATGGACTCTTCAGCTACTCTCACAGACTTTTGAAATAGCTTGTCCCAGTTCTTCCCTGATTTATATTGATATAAATCAAGCATAATGTGTTGCAGAGGTGTAAAAATTGCTTAAATGAGGATGTAATCAAGGTAATACTGTGGGTTTTTTTGGGGGAATACTTTTGGTGAGTACATATACTGTAGATAGAAATGTTGTCTTTTTCCTAATGCAGAATTTTAATAGATTTCTTTGTTCCTTGCATGTTTCTCAAAGGAGTGGAAATTTAATACTGAATATTGATACATGAAAGAATTAAATCTGTGTAAGACTTTGTTAAACTCTATTTTTGCCGTCTCAGTTCTGTTAGGTCATCTCATCCCAAGCACTGAAAAAAACCCACTTAGTAGAACTGTAGTGTGGCCTTTGTACCAGCAAAGTACTGAAGTACATGAGCAGTTACCCTGATTTGAGGAAGATTATTTCCTGAATGCTAGTACATTTCCAATGGGGTAACTTGTGTGTCTAAAAACATGCATGACTCTAAGTGCTTTTCAAATCTGAGTTTTGAAATGTATATTTTATATTCTGTACTCTGCATCCACAATTAAAATATTTCATGGAATTTCCTGGATTCATTTAAAAATGAAAGTTGTTTTCCCAGATTTTCCACAAGAGAAACCTGAGCCTGTTTTCCCGGAGAGAAAAAAAAAAAAAAAAGAAGCATCAATTAAAGGCTAGCTTCCCTACAGCAATACTATATTTGGTCAAGCTCCATGACTCATCTTTCCTAGAAATACTACAATGATATCACAAAGTCCATTTCCTTCTTGCTCCAAGTAGGTTTAGTCTCCTAAGTATACAGGGAATTCAGCTTTCTGAAAGCTCTTTGATTTCTAATGCAGCAATGTTTCACAGTGCATTGGACTTGCAGCAAAGCAAGCGTTAGGCAGGTCTTCTCTCACTGTAGCAATTTTAAGCCTCTGTTTTCTCCACTGGTTGAGCCAAAATTTGTAACATCAACTCCAAAAATAGCCCATGTAACCTCTGCACAAAGGTCTAAAGTGCAATTTTGTGAAAAAAGCATATCTTTTTTTAACATCCTTTAAAGATATTTATGTAAATCTTTCAGCTGTGTTTGTTTAAAAAAATCCCATCTCTCGACCAAAAACTTAACTTGGAGGCTGAATTTTAATTTTTCATTCTGTAATTCAATACAGCTTAAGCTTGTATACAGGGGCATTCTGGGACAAAAGACAAGCCTCCATGGTTTGCCCAGCACTGGGTATACATGACTGCTAGCAGGAACAGATTGCAAGGCAGATCTTTTTCCAGGAATAGAAGGACTAGTCTGGAGAAATTTGATATTATTCCTCAAAACAGTTTAGAAGTCCTCTAGCAGTCCTCCCTTTGTTACTGAAGAAACCATTGGAGCCTGGGTGGAGCAGTGGGGCACTGAGTAGCTAAACTTTGTGTAACTGATAAAGACAGACAACTATCTGACTGTATCTGTCTAGTTTCCCCTTATGCTTACTTGCTGAGAGAGTAAAGACACAACAGTCAGTGATGATGGGGAGCATGTAAACCAGGAATACAGTGAGTGTCCTTGGAGACCTACTGGAAGTGAAATTATAGCTGCAGCCTGCAGCAATAGGACTGTAATGTATGCTTAGCAGGGGAAAAAAGGATTAGAGTCTGTCTGTTTGGCAGAACTTCGTGTTTTGTTCCAAGTCTGGCCCATTGCTTTGAAAGACAGTATCTAACATTCACTGATAATTATGAGGCTAAAATGTACAACAAGATGGCTCCCATTAATCAGCAAATGAAGCATGTCCTGGAATTTTGAAAAGTATACAGAATAATTGCTTTTCAATGCTACCAGTGAGTGCAGATTTTTTCTTCGTCCACTGATTTACTCAAACTGTGAACAAATGGGTTTAGTAAGAGAAAGATACTGAAGATGTTAGTGCTGCAATAATGGTGTGAAATCTGTGTGGGAGACCACTTGGGGTCAAACAAAAAGCACAGCTTGGAGCGCTGTCAAAGGTTGAGTACTTACGTTTTGCAAAATAATCTCATGATATTAACTATTGTCAATTCTGTGATAAATATTGTGGAGTCTACAAGAAGTGCTCTTAGAAGATGTGCAGGTCAATACGAAAAGCACAATCACTGATATAAGGGTAATGCTCGGAGATTTCAGCATCACCAGTTTACAGATGAGCATGGAGATCATGGGTAATACAGAAGCAGTTGTGTAGCTGGCAATAAATTGTTATATGGATTCCTTTATGAGGGGAAGAAACAAGACAAAACATAGAACTTGATAAGGACCTTTTTCAACTATTGTGTCACAGCAGGGGTATTAATGCCTAGTTAACAGGGAGATGTCTCGAAAGCAACAGAGCTTTTGGCGCCTGCAAAAGGGAAGTCTTTTCCTCCATAAGTATTACAGAGAAGATCATATAGCTGTAGATGACACGTACTAAACATCTATGTTGTGTTCATATCATCATGAACAACATTACTTGGTAGAGAATAACCAAGAAAGAGTCTGTTGAACTGGCAAACTGAATAGGATTTAAATTCCTTAACTGCAGCCACCTAAGTATTAAGGACTGGTCTAATCTGGTATCTAGTTTGCTTCTACAGGAAAAAAATATTTAAGGCTGGGGAAAGGACCTGATGTTTGTAGATATCTGTCTCTTTCCATTGACAGTGGCTGATATACTAGATGGGTGTGCTGCCATTCAGAGCGACCTGAGTTTGGAGAAATGGGGAGAAATGGGCAGAAAGGAACCTCATGAAGTTCAAGACAGGAAATGCCAAGTCCTGCACCTAGGAAAGAACAACCTTATGCACCAGTACATACTGGGGACTGACAAGCTGGAAAGCAGCTTTGCAGAGCAGGACCCGGGGGTCTTGGTGAACAACAAGATGAACAATGTGCCCTCATGGCAAAGAAGCCCAACAGCATTCTGGGCTGCATTAGGCAGAGTGTTGTCAGCAGGTCAAGGGAGGTGATTCTTCCTCTCTGCTCAGCACTGGTGAGGCCACACCCGGAGTACTGTGTCCAGTTCTGGGCTCCTCAGTACAAGAGACATATGGTGCTACAGGAGAGTGTCCAGAAAAGGGCCACTGAGATAATTAAGGGACTAGAGCACCTTTCATACACAGAAAGGCTGAGGTGGGAGCGTTCAGCCTAGAGCAGAGAAGGCTCAGGGGGATCTTCTTGATGTGTATAAGTACCCACTGCGGGGAGAGTAAAGGAGATGGAGCAGGCTCTTTTCAGTGGTGCCCAGTGACAGGATGAGAGGCAATGAACTGAACGGAAAAACAGCAAATTTTGTCTAAATGTAAGAAAGAGCTTTTTTACTGTAAGAGTGCTCAAACACTGGAACAGGCGGTTCAGAGACGTTATGGAGTCTCTTTTGGTGGAGATATTAAAAACCTGACCAATCACAGTCCTGGGCAACATGTTGTAGACGACCCTGCTTTGACCAGGGAGGTTGGACTAGATGATCTCCAGAGGTCCCTGCCAACCTCAACTGTTTTGTGATTCTGTGTAAGGAGTTCCTACCTAGCTCAGTAACTAACTGGGATGCTGAACTTTTAGAAGTTAGGGAAGATGGCTTTCGTGCAGAATATCTTCAGCTTTGGAAAAACAATCAAGCAAAATTTGGACAAGGCAACTGATTGATAGATTCTGGATTTGTACTGCAACTTTTACACACAAGAAGACAAAAATTGATCGTGAAGAATGAATAATTACTGAATTTTACAAAGTTTCTCAAGCATCTCAGCACCTTGATACTACTAAAGATGCTTTCTAATCTTAAACCCCTGTAAAACTCTGAACTTATCTCAAAGACTGGAGTGCATGCAACACTGCAAAAGAATAATTAAAAACAATGAGGTCATTCATATTTGCGATGGTTTCTGTGCTTACTATTAACCATGCATATGCATGTACTTTGCATGGAAAAGAGAATGAATAATTTTTGAGTGAAAGTATTTATCCAAAAGCAACCAGGACAGACGTAGCTATGAAGGCAACTGAAGATGGACAAAAAGAGATGCGATGTAATACTTGTTGATTTATGGAGTCTTTATATTAGCTGTATTTTACAAAGACTATAATTTAAGGTCTTACTGGAATTTGCTAAATATCAATCTACAGAAGCACATATGTTTTCAGTTTTCATGTGAAAAGAAGTTATACTACTGAAATCTTACTGAAATACTGAACTACTGAAATTAAAAATAGATATTTAAGATGTGGGCTAGTTGGACTAATGCAGGCTCTACTTCAACAAACCCCTGCCTACCTGAAAGAGGGGGCAGGGGCAGTCCACTCTTCTTAATTAAATAATATCAGTGGAGACAGGTGGAAAACTCTCATCTGAAGAGCTGTCGTGCAGCTCAGATAGGTGAGCCTTGCTCCCTACGGAATATAGGCAATTCTAGAGGGTTGTCTAGTCCACCTGAGTTGGTGCCTAAGGAGTACAAGGAAGGTAACATGTCATCTATCCATGGTGCAATTCCAGCCCCAATCAACTGAAGCTGGGATTACTCACAATTTGTTAAAAATGAGGTAGATTTTTCCATGTCAAATGTCTCTGGTTTATCTGTCTCTGTCTCACAACCTTACGTACCACTCTAGGTTGTGAGAACAAATATACTAGACCTAGAGCTACTCAAATCAGATCTGATGCTGGAAGCAACACATTTGCTTAACCTAATCTGCCTTTCTCCTTGCCCTGAGATTGGGCAAGGAGAAAAGGTTTAGCCCCTGTGAAGCTCTGTGCTAACACAGACTTGCTGTTTCTAGAGCTCAGGCTAGTGTACCGCAGCACAGGACTGCACTGTGTTGTGGAGAAATGCTAGCAAAAGAGCTAGCTGGGCATCCCTGCATGCCACTGACTGCACCGTGTGAATCTGTCTTCTCAGTGCTGCACAGAAACCTGACAGGTAAAAGTAGCTATTGAGCCCAGTCCTTCTCAGTGCTTAATTAAATACAGGTTGTTCTCTACTCTCAATGCTCTGCTTCATTTTCTCTATATTTCCAGCTTTTCACAGGAGCAAGGTTAGGGTCCTAGAGCCAACAGTCTCTCTTGCCACAGTTACTTTTTCTCAGCTCACAGACCAACGTGTTTTCTGATATATTCTTTCCTCAGTGTCATTTTTGACAACAGCTGAACTATTTTAGCCATGTCTTCCTCCAAGAGTTCAGAGACAGATATCTGGCCTAAAAAGCTGAACTTGAACTGCTGAATTTGACAAATGTACAATGAATGAGAACAGGCTCCCATGGCGAAACACTGTCAAATGATTTTCCTCTAGCTGGAGCTGCTGGCTCAGCCTACTATATTCTTTTGGTTTATTGTGAAGCCTCTAATTTCATGCATTTTGATAGAAGGCAGTAACATAAGAGTTAAGAGTTGATCTCTGGCTCTGAGCAGGTGTAGACGAATAAGTCAGCTCTTTCTTGATGTTTCCTTTCGTTTTTATTTTGCAACTAATTAGTGTGTACTGGATGCCCTCTTTCATTATAGAGCCACTGGTCCCTGCTTTCATATCATCTATGGTATTTAATTCAGTTTTAAATAATTTTTTTCAGCCATGGTTAACCCTTGCCACCACAACATCTTAATTTCCTATCCTCCTCTGAACCACCCACATGCTACAGCAAAAGGATTCTATGTGGTTTTATCTTCATTTGCAAAAGCAGCTGGTCTCAACCTGTTCCTACGCTGAGCATTTCATTTCATGCTGAGAGTGTTGCTCCACTTTTGTTTTATCATTCTAGGCTCTAAGAGGCTCCCAATAGACCGCAAAAATCCCAGCAATGCAATGGAAGGAACTAGCTCCTTAGCAGCAATCTAAATGCCTTCAGACGTCACTTTTTGTCTGCAGCACAGCATGAGGATTTAGAGATTTCTGGTAATTAAAACAATGCTATTAAGGGGCATGTCAGATAAAGTCTGTCATGTCTTCGCTATCTGAGGCCTCATTACCTGCGTTGTTCAAAGTTGATCATACTGTCTGCTTTGAAGAGAGGGAAGCCCAAGCCTGCAATTACTTATCTACATTCTTGAAGCCTGATAAGGCTTAGTTTTCTTTAGCACCTCATTCACTAGGAAAGAAACATTTCTAAGATTTATAGTTTTCAGATTTGCATTTTTTTAGTCTTTGCCAATGGCTATATGAGTTTTTTCATCTTTTTTTTCCCAAACTATAGACAACATATCTTCCGTTGTTGTTCTGTCACATGATGAAGGCATCCCCCCACCTCAAGTTCCCCAACGAGGGGATCAGTCCTGGTAACTCTCATTTCTTGCTCACCTGCATCAGCGCTGGGCTAGGACAACCCTAAGGTTTGACTTCAGTTCCCTTACATGTGGTCTGTAAGGTTGAGGAACCAGCAACATGTGTTCCCAGCACTGCAGCAAGGGAAGGAGTTTGCTGATGGAGCAGTAAAAAAGACAGTGTAGTAAATATGAAATCTGACTGTGAAATGTTGCAGAACTATGTGATGATAGTGAGTCAAAGTAGCAGATAAAATATAATTTTAAACACAGAAGAATAATGGTGATGTTAATAAGTGTAAAGTACATCGGAAAAAAATTGCCTCTACTATACATAATTGGTGATAGGCTCTGAGGTAGCTGTTACTACCAAGAAAAGGGATCTTGGAGTGTCTCTAGTCAGAAATGCAAGCCTCAGATCAGTCATCAGCAGCCCTCAGAAACAAACTGCATGAGACAAAGTATTAGGAACAAACCCAAAAATGTTAGGAACAAACCAAAAAGAGTTTGTCTCTGCTCTCATCTCTTCTTCTCTCCCCTTCCCTCCCCTCTCCTGCCTTCCCTTGCCCTCCTCTCCCTCCTCTGACAGGTTATAGACAAATGAGAAAAAAGAAATTACGAAAAGTATGGAGAAGAATATTGGCCAACTCTCATACAAATCCTAAATAGATTATAACTCTATAGCCAGAAAGTGGATGACTGAAGAGGGATATAGTAGTTGTCTATAAATTGCACCAAGAAAAGTTATTCATGATTCTTATAATACCAAAAGTAGAAGGAACTATATGAGGTTACCAGGCGGCAGGAATAAAACAATCTGGAAAAGGTTCTTGCTCACACTACATGTTTATAAATTGTGGGACACATTTCTCTGAAACTCTGTGACTGTCAAACTTTACCTGGTTTCAAAAGCAAAAATATCCTTTAAACACAGGATGACAACTCAGACGCAGGGAGTCCCTGAGCAGCAGGTTGCTGCAGCCTGGGAGGTGCCAATGAAGTGCTGCTGTGGGCTTGCCCAGATTCCATGCATTCCCACAGGGACTACTAGTAGGCCAAAAGTTTTTTCAGGGTAGCCCAAAATGACAGTTCTGCTGTCTATTACAGCAATATATTCCACTTCTGGTACGTGTGCCATGGACTTTACATCTCATCCCTCTATTATGCTTTTTTTTTCCCTTTAGATTAAGGATATTAAGACCTAATATGAAGAGATACAGAGTGCCAGAAGGTGGCAAATTTTATTGTTGGCCAAAAAAACCCCCAAAAAGTAATTCCTAATGCAGGCTTGGAAAAAAGATAATGTGAGCTACTGATTACTATTGCATGCTTTTTTTAACAAATGCTGTTGTTTTCAGTTCTGAAGGTCTCTCATCAAATCTCAGTAGTGACAGGTGACATTAACAGAGTACATCAGCCACTCAGCTCATGCAAAGCTGTTATCTAACTTTTTTCAAGGGCTCATCCATTTGTACCATTTACAAAATCATTTAAAACCAATTTTTTTACTTAAGTGGACAAAATGGCTTATGACCTGAAGAGAAAGTGTGTGTATTACTGAGAAAGATACTGATTTAATCTGTGTTAAAGATTAAAGGACCATAATCTGTAACTCTTATTCACAGGTATAGTACTATTCCCTTTGACAAATAATTTGAGAAGAAAGGTTGTTTAAACTTCCGGACAAATCACCAGACTGGTTTTAAGCCTCTGCTTTGCCATAGACTTCTTGTGTGTTGCTTCCTAGCTGAAAAATGAGGATATTACTTTTTCTTTTCACCTCATTTTCAACAATTTCTTTTTCCAGTCCGTCAAGACTATTTCGTTATGTGTAAGAGAAGCTTCTATCAAGACAGAATCCTCATCTTGTTTGAGGTTCTTAGGTATTGCTACTTAATAATTATATATAAGCAATTAAATAAGTAAATAAGTATTTATAAGAATAATTAAAGTACATAAAGTAATTATAAGAATAATTAAAATAAGTAATAATTTGTCTCTGGTAGTTTTGCATTTCAAATGTATTAATTGAATACTTTTCTGTCATAGGACAGAGTAACTGAGAACTGGAATTCTCTACCAAATTTACAGTTTTGCAAATGTTACACAGGCCAGCTGAACAGAAGCATCTGAAATTTATGAGAAATCCATTCAGCCATGTTTTGTTGTTGTGTTGGAAGAACAATACAATTGAACAGTTCTGTAATTTCATCAGCCTCTTGGATATAATCTAATTTAAAATTTATTGTACTGAGAAATATTTATTCAAAGATTCAGGAAAACAATATAGAATGTAAACCTTTAAAGCCACCCTCGGCTGATATCTTTATATTCTATTAACTTTGTACAATGACCTCAGGTTTTATCTGTTTTAGTTTAATTCAAATAAAGGAATGAAATGCAGCTATTCTGTAAGTTTTGAGAGAATAGAAGCAATAAAGTTTATACTCCAGCAGAATTGTCTCTTTTGATTTTATAAGTTTATTTTTATGCAGTTTTGTATTAACAGCCTCAAGTATTTTTCCATATAGTCTAATAGCAACTTAGCTCCCAGTTCTCCAAAAGCCTTGACTAGAGGCTCCTGATGAGTCCCACTGAGGCCAGGCTAAGCCATGTTTGAAGGTAAGTAAACTTGTGTATGAGTCTATGCAGTCCTTGCCTCTCATTAGCACCTTTCTCCCATGTTCTTGAGTCTTGTGGCCCATCACTCTGTTTATATGTCTCACTGAGCATGCAGTCCTCAGCACTGCAATGCTGAACTGCTGCAGCCCAGCCTTCACCAACCAAACTCCTTTCTCTGTTTCCAGAGATGATTGTTCCCACAGCAGCTGATGTTTCATGCTTCTGCTGAACTTTGTCTTCTTTACTCGACCTCTTTTGATGCCTGTCTTAGTAGCTTCTTGCCTGCCTTTTTCCAGCCACTCCAGACTTCCCCATGGAAAATTCCCTCCAACCCTGCAGTGCTGCTTGCCAGCAGCTCCCGTCCAGCTTTCCTCAGAGCCTGCCCCAGCTTCCCCACTTCTAATTTACAACCCAGACCAACATCTTCCTCAGTAACCACACCCCTTTGGCTCCTCTCCCTTCTCTCTGTCTCTCCTGGCTCCTTCCCTTTGCCTGGGACAGACGTCCTTTGCTCTGCAAACAGCCCTTCTCCTCCAGTCCTATGCAGCTCCACTGCTTCTCCCAGGTGCTTGCGGTGGGGAGCAGGCAATGTGGCAGGTCATGCCTGTGACCATGGCTTTTGTTGTTAGAAGCTCTACTCCTGTGCCACGTTTGGCACAAAATATACAGGGTTTAGACAAGAGTATTGTGGCCCTGATCCAACTTCCATTGTAGTCAGTGGAAGTTTTTGCTCTGACTTTAGTGGGTGCTGGATCAGACTCCGATGACTGGTGACTAATGCTCTTTTCATTGTATATTTCATAATGCAAATATCCACAGAGGAACATGACCCAGAGAAGTATAAGGTACTTATTTTTCAATATTCATACCCAACTCTTGGCAACAGCAAACACAAATATTGTTTTTAAATGCTATCCAAGGAGCTTGTTTATCTCTATTCTTCACCTAGCAGCCTAGAAAAACAAACTTCCAGTTTAGAAATCTGTTTGACTAAGGTGACATTTATATTAAAACAGACTCATTGAATCTTTGTTAAAATAGAATACGTATGATCTTTTACTGTCAAGTTGAAACTCTTTGCTACCTGGGCTCCCTTCCTACTTCCCGTAAAGCTGTCACTTGCAGTACACAGGACCATCACTTTGCTGCTGATAAAACGTTTACTGTGGACTGCATCTTAACCTTAGCTGTGCAAGCTTGCATATTTATCATGTTAATCCCTACACTTGGAATCTGAAATTAGGGTATTATCTTCACCAAAATAAATAGCAGTTAGAAAGGCATTGACATTTTTTCTTCCTTCTGCAGGCATATTCCTCATCTAATTTGGGACTTACACAGTAGAAATGATTAACTATTCAAGTTAGTATCCACTACTCCCATAAATAATATAGAGGTTTTCCATCCTTGCTACTCTACTGTATAGCGAGAAACACTTGTCTGTCGTGCAGTAGGACACAACATGTGAATATGAATGTAAAATCTACAGCCACTTCAGTAAAATGCATAACGAAGGTAGAAAAAAGTAACCTAGACTCTCCATACACTTAGATTTAGATTGAAGCAATTGGCAGCTAATATCTTCAAAGATTTCATCTCTACTGAAGATGCTTCTGGCCCTCACAGGTTATTAAAAAAGAAAAGAAATAATTGTGTCTCAATCTTTGTCTCCTCAGTTCTCTATCTATAAAATGGTAATAACACTGCCACCGAATCTTAAATTGATACTTTAAAAATAAGTGGATAAACGTATCTATGAAGTACCCACGCTTAAGGGCAAGGTCACATCCAGGATATAATTAATAAATTTGTCTATATTGCAGACTTTGGATTAGCTATGCTAAAAAAAACCTGAGCAAAGAATAACTAAGTACCAAGAAATAGTGGATATCTCATCATTCAGTGGATAGGGGAAAAACAGGATTTTGCAGTGTGATAGTATTATGATACATTTCATTATGAAGATTAACACTCATTGCCAAGCTAGGCTCATGTTTGATATTTCATGAGTGCTTGCTTTGTATTCTTAAAATCCTTTTAACTTTGAGTGGGGTTGCCCAATTAGTAGATCAGAGAGAGGCCCTCAGGAGATGTCACCTTGCCTGTTCCTTGGCACCCTTCTCCTGCAGGTTCCTGGGGAGGGTGGGAGCTGGCCGTGCCTGGGATGCAGCAGACACTCTCGTTCCCCAGGGCTCTGCAGGCAAACACGTGTCCATGGTGGATGTCAGGTCTTTTCCTGTGCGTGCGTTCAACGGCTTTCTTGCATCAGGGCATAACAACAGAAACTTTGGGCATTCCAGATTGAAAATAATGCCAATATATACTGAATTTTATGTTTTATGAATATACCTTAGTCCATTCTCCTAAAAGAGAATATAAACTTGTAAATTCATATATTATCATTGAAATGAAATAAGGAAGATACAGGTGTTAAAAACAATATATGGAATATGTGCATATGTCTAAAGTGTTATAGTATTCTTAACTGTGAATTTCAGTGATATCTGCGCAATGCCACAGTATAAAACTTCAGTATATAAAATACTAAAACTGTAGGAAGATGGGCCTGTTTTCTCCATGTAAGTTATCTTTATCACTATAAATTCATGTTAGCATGTTTTGTTAGCCTTTTTCATGAGAATAAGATTTGTGTTGTCTAATTTATTATATTGATTACACAATGATGAACTGCTTTGGCCTTTTCAAAATGCTGTTATGGGATTGGTTATCCATTCCAGTTCATTACTGCAAGCTACTTTGGTTTAAACATGAAAGAAGTGGAAAAGCCAGCCAATAAAATGACATAGCTGTAGAAAGGTTAAAGAACTGTGCGGCGTTTGACTAAAGTTGACAAGTGTTGAAGTTTGGATTTCTCATTCTTATGACAAAGATGGTAATGGGAAGAGAAAACAGCAGTATCTAATCCATTTTTATGACAGTGATTGTAATTAAATTGGAAAGGATATAAAAGCAACCTGTTCTTATTATAATTTATATATCCTTATCTTACAGCCCTTCCTCAATTCTTCTAATTTGGAGTCAGTATACCAGTGTAACCTTTGGACAGTGATTCTTTGGGAAACATGCAAGAAAATATGTACAGAGCACTGTGTTATAAAGTGGTTTATATATTTCTAAAGAGATTCGTATCTACTGATACTAATATTCTAGACTAGAAAAGGAGTGGTTTAAAGTATAGACAACAATTTTACTGCTTGACGTTCCCCAAAGTGAGCACATACGTCATATGAATCTTTCGCGAATCATTATTCACAGCATTTAATAGGATTAATCTTTACTTTGGAGTGACCAGTGATTTTAGATTCAGGAGTTTCCATCTTCCATTAACTCAGACATTAAATTTTCTTAAGAAAATTGATGATAAAAGTGAAATGAAATGATAGGAATCAATCATTTTTATTGGTATGGTAATATATAAAGAAATCCACTTCCTACAGAACTGAATGAAAATGTAGGACTGATTAAATACTTCACTATGAAAAATTAAAGTTTGATTAAATTAAGGTTTAAAAAAAAAAAGGGCTGTCCTACATAGAAAATGTAAGGTTTTAATTAAATGTATCATTGTGATCTATATATTGGCATAAAGTTTATTTTTCATAGACTAAATAAAGGTCATGTTTGGCAAAGTAATTTCTTTATCCCCTACGCAGACAGTTCTAAACAGTTCCTGAGAATTAATGACTGACTAGCTACAATTTAAAGCCTCAGTCATGCAAAAATTTTTAACATATGCTCACCTATAAGCATAGGTACGAAAGATTATCCATGCTGAGTTAGCTCAGCATCTTGCAGTAACCAGAAATGGAAGCTTATGGCAGAGCACAAGGCATAAGATAAGAAATGTCTGTGGCATGAAATGGTGAACATAAGTGACACGTGAGAATGGCCTTAGATACTGATACAGCTGAATTTATAGAGTTCCTGTTGTTCCTAGACACATAGTATAGCACTATAGCTTTTCCCCTCTCATGAGTGTGTGGATCACGCTGTTTATGTCAGTCCAATCCTCAGCCTAAAGTTGCTGCTGTTGCCCTTTGCCCTCAGAGTTTATAACAGCTCAGTACATTACTGTATGAGGACCTACCAAGTTAACTGGGAACATTCTAGGAGAAAAGCAATTTCATTTTTATCTGGTATTTAATGTACTTATCTTGTATTTAGTCTTGCAGATCACAGTGTTTGGATTGCAAGCAGTGATAGACTAACTATCATTTCTCTATTTTTTAATTTAAAAAGGGATAGTTTCCTTTAAAAGTTTCCTATTGGTAAATATTTGTCATGATAAAAAGCATGCATGTCTGTGTATTATTAAAAAAGTAAACAGATTTCTGATTAATTTTCAAGTTCTGGTCAAAGCTTTTTTGATCCCAGTTAGGGTCATCGCTCTGTTTCTGACACTGTGGCAACACTGTATGAATTTGAAAGGTTAGCACAAACAGTTTTAGTTTGCAGGGTGTGACGGACAATAACTATTTTATCAAGATTTTGTCTATTTTATTCTTTTATAAAGGTGGTGGGCCTCTGAGAAGATGACTGTTGTTTGCTTTGTCTAGTACAGACAGAGCTTTTTGAGGGAAGATGTGCTCCTTGAAAGCCATTGCACACACAAAGGAAGCAGGACGGAAAGAAGGAGATATATGAAAATGCAGTGAGCGGGGAGATGGAGCACACCAGAGTCTGGGAGACTTTGGAGAAGATCATGAAGCACGTCTGTATGTGGCTAGGCTTCTGAGAGGATGGAAAGAGGCTTTCTAGGGCCTTTAAAGAGACTGTATGGAGTTTGTTACAACACAGAAAGCTGTTGAGGTGCTGATCTCAGGTCAAGCCTGGTGGAAGAGCTCACCTACAAGAAAGCAGGGGGTGGGGAAGGTCCATCCAAGAGCCGTTTTGGTTGTTTTGGGGTAACACAATAATGAAAAATGTTCCTCAAAACTCCTGACCTAGGGCCTTATCAAGCTTTTTCAGCTGAATTACTGTAAGTTTGTGCTTTGGGATCCTGAGATCTAAATGTCTGCAGGTGCTGGCTCATCAAAAGAATTAGTGATGCAAGTGTAATTCCCAAGGGCAGGTGGGTCAAAGAGCACTGTGAACTTGGTACAGGCTTTTGCAGGGGGAAAGAAGAGATTACAACTCATGTGCATGCATTTTGGTGCTGTGGAGTCTGAGACAGTTTTGGATATAAGATCTGACTTCCAGCTGTAGTAACAGAAGGCCACAGGTTAACTTGAATTTCCAGGTTCAGTTCCTGCAGGTGATGACTTACTCAACTAATAATCATAGAATGGTTTGGGTTGGAAGGGACCTTAAAGATCATCTAGTTCCAACCCCCCTGCCATGGGCAGGGATACCTTTCACTAAATCAGGTTGCTCAAAGCCCCGTCCAACCTGGCCTTGAACACTTCCAGGGAGGGGGCATCCACAACCTCTCTGGGCAACCTGTTCCAGTGTGTCACCACCCTCACTGTAAAGAATTTCTTCCTTATATCTAATCTAAATCTACCCTCTTTCAGTTTAAAACCGTTATCCCTTGTCCTGTCACTACACTCCCTGGTAAAGAGTCCCTCCCCATCTTTCCTGTAGGCTCTCTTTAAGTACTGGAAGGCTGCAATAAGGTCTCCCCAGAGCCTTCTCTTCTCCAGGCTAAACAACCTCGACTCTCTCAACCTGTCTTCATAGGGGAGGTGCTCTAGCCCCCTGATCATCTTTGTGGCCCTCCTCTGGACCCACTCCAGCAGGTCCATGTCTTTCTTACGCTGGAGGCCCCAGAGCTGAACATAGTACTCCAGGTGGGGTCTCACGAGAGTGGAGTAGAATGAGTATAATGAGGCTGGAGATAGTGCTGTTGGGATATACTTGCTAAATGCACCATTACTATAATGATTTGTAATTAGACACTAATCACCATATAAAATGCTAATAGAATAAATGTACTTGATATTTTTTCATACTCCTGGCAAAAGTCCTCTAGGCATGCCATTTTCTCAAGGGCATGCTGAGCAAAAGCAGACTGAATAAAAGAGTTGGGGCATGGCACTCACTTTCTGCTGTTGTTTCTCTTTTGAAAGATAATTATTGGTGGTTTGAGGATCATTTTAAACTGATGAAAGCATTAGGTGCTATTCTATTCCCAGTCTCTGCCCATGTGTCCTGCTGTCTGTTGCGTCGGCAGTAGCAATTAGCTATGGGGCCATGGCTCTGCTTGTCAAGAAAATGATCCAGGTGGGAATTAATACTATTTTGTTATTGTCAGATTACATTTGAGTCTGTTTGGTCTTCCTTGTGGCAGGAACAAGCATTTAGCGTGCGAATTTGGGGAAAGAGACAAGGAAAAGGGCAAGACAGTCCTTTTGGCAATGGTCTTTGCTTATGTCAGCTTAAGCTAATTGTCAATAGTAACCTGATTTAGAAGGGAATAGCAGAGCAAATGAAAACTTTCTGCTTCTCCTCGTGTGTACGCACCAGACTTGGTCACTGGTGTTTTGTGTAGGATGCAGGGCTCCTTCCACATGTTCCTCTGTAATCTGGGAAAAAAGAGGATGCGTAGGTCCCTATGGCCTTTCTCCACCTTGCCTGTCTGCATGCACCCATATGCAGGTACATGTACCTGTGTATACTCTCTTCCCCTGCTTTACATCTGAATACTTGAGGGCTCAATATAACAATATATTGAGGGCTCAAAATAACACAAACTCTCTCTCTCTAAATAAACCATATTTTTTTTCAGTTTCTTATCCCATATTTTGATTTATTCCTTTTGTAAGTATGCAGGTCAGCAATCTCTGGGTGTAGAGAAGGTTTTGATAGCTTTGGCTGGTTTCCATGTCAGTTAGCAGCACTTCGTCATGTGTCTGCCTGGTGAGAAGAAGGAGGACTCTGTACCTGATCTAGCCACCGTTTACCATCTGTGGTTAATGTGATGACTAACTGGCTTATTCAGTTCTTACTCTGACACCACAGAAGATAAAAGGAATAATATTTATAGGGAAAAGTGATATCCTTTATTTAATCAATTGTGCTATTTAGGTTGATTTCTCTTCATGCTGTGTAGTCTTCACTTCAAATAGAAAATTTAGTTACTTCTAGTTAGAATAAAAATGGTGTCATAACTGGCACATTGTTTATGGATATGAGAAGAAAGATAGGAAAAGATAAGCCACATCCTAGCATTTTTCCTTTCAAATCCATGGCTAAACTACCACAGCTGCTGTTACGCCTAGGATATATGGAGGAGTAAAAGATCAGTGTCAAATCTGCTAACCTTGTGATAGCAGATATTTTCATAATCTTTCTGATTTTTTGTCATTAGATTATTAATTCATTCTTTCATGGCTCTGGAAATATACAAGGAGGAAAAGTTTGCTATATGTCCTCTGTACTGGTTTGCTGAATCTCAAGACATTTAAATCTCTATAAATGATTCAAAAGGGATAGAATTGCATACAGGTCTGAATAGTATAAAGGGTTTGGTTATATTCAGTGTAAGATTGAACATGTTTTAGTACTCCCAGATCTGTAGCAACTCAGCAAAAGATTTTCTCAGATGTACTAGCAATAACATGCCACCAGCATAACTTGTTATGTAGTGACATCACTTTTTTGCTTATGTGAAATCTAAGGTTACCATAAATCATCTATACAAAAAATGTAAAACTTAGATTAAGTAATAGGGCTAAGACAAGGTCAGTGTTTGTTAACACTTTTGCTTTTCTCTGTATTACTAATAGCTGGTGATTTGCATGGTGCGTATGTCACTAATATCTATTATTGGCTTGTGGGAGTTCTGCTTATTGGTTTTAGTGGCAGCAGCAGATGCTGTGGCACAGTACAGGTGGAATGAGGTTTTAAACAGATAACATTCACAGGCATATAGAAACTTCTCAGCTCTAATTGTTTTCCCTTGTTGTGCAGCTTGGGATAGATGAAGAGTCAGATTTTGAAGTGTTGGGGACTGCAACTCTTAACACCCAGGCAGCTGGTCCTCGTTTGAAATCCAGATTTCTCCACTGTGCCCCTATGCAAGAAATTCAGAAAGCTGGGCGCCTGAAAATGAATGCCCAAATATCAGCAAGCTGAGTAAGACTTAAACTAGACAGGTGAGGAATCACAAAGTCTGAAACTCCCTGGGCCCTGCATGCCTCAAGAAGACATCCCCACCCAGGATCCATATCTTGGACTTCTTTCCCAGCCTCCCTCCTTGGGAAGTGTGATTTTTGAGTGCTCTCAGGCAGTGGGAAGGCCTGAAACATGCTCTTCTGCTTTCTGCATGAGTACTCAAGCTGTTGGTGTGCTACTTTGTTAAAGGGGGACTGTAGCTGTTGCCAATACCATTATAATTTCAAATAAAGTATTGGCTAATGTTGTGTTTTGCATGCAGCCTGATTCAACTAGATCAAGGTGAGACATCGTAATGACATCAGTGCTCGGGAGTCTCTGAACAAGTGTAGAAACAAAACTTTACCTTCCTTAGGTATATGTGGACTTATGACATCTTCAGGGTTAGGCAAAAAAGATACTGAGGCTCAGTTTTGGATGGGTTTGCCTCTATTCTTTCTCATTCCTTTTTTTTTTTTTAATTTGATCCTAAATCTCAGTTTTCACTTGGAATGATAGCAGTGATAATATTAACTGTTTGAAAAATGTGTTGTTTTGTGACCATGTTTTCTTGAAAACAACAAACCATAAAAATAAGGCTGTTAGCCCTGCCTGGTTAAAAAAAAAAATTGAATCATTTTGACAAATTGACATAATAACGGTGTATCCCACAGTTATTCTGATGCTAATTGCTATATTTGAAATATCTGCAATTGTTATGAGGTTTTCAGATATGTGATGAGCAACACACAAATGGCTGCAGTTTCAAACTACAGCAAGCTATGTAAGAGCTAAATATTTGTTACAAGATTCAATCAGCTAGAGACTTATGAGCTGAACTACTATGGTAAAAATATATACAGTTAGGCACAAGTTATAGCTAATATTGCCCTCTAATGTGGAGTTAACAAATGGACAGTTAAATAAAAAGAATCTAAATGTTATATACGCTTTTTGTTACCTTCTAACTTTGGCTGCATGAATTTGCAAAGAGTTTTTTGAGTTATATTTAACGCCCACAGAAGACAAAGTCAGACTTTCCATTCACTTTAAAGGTAGGTGGACTTGTTTATTAGTCATTTTAGTAAAACCCAGTGATTTTCCCATCATCTTTGGGGTGCTAGTGATCCTAGACTGTTCTAAGAGACATTTCAAAAGATACAAAATGTTGGAAGATGTTTGAAAGATGTAAAATGTATGTTGCAAAATCTTAAAAAGCTATTTATGAAATCACAACTTTTTATAAATAGGCAAGAACCTACAGGGTTACTTATACAGAGAAAACGGTATAATTTCCAAACCACTGCTTTCACTGCCAATGAAGCAGACCAGTCAGATAATAGATTTAGAAGTAACAATAACATCTAGCAGTAAAACAGATTCAGAAATCTGTAGCCTTCAGATGATTTACATGTGTTTTAAACTGCTTGGAAGAGAGACCACTTTTCTGCTGTGTTTCTGGAGTGCCTCAGCACAAAGCACTTACTGGTGCCTGAAGCTATATAAAGTTTTGCAGTATGAATACTAATGGTAATACCTACTAATTGTTCTTCTAAAATAAAAACCATGGGCAGAACAAAAATTCTCCACTCCATCTGAAATGGATTAATGCAGCATGAAGACTTCTGCACCTGCATGGTTATATACCCAGTAAAAAAGAAAAGAGAGAAACTGCTACCAGTTTTATAGGAGACATCATAGCTTTTGTTTGTTGTGACATCAGATGATCTGTCAGCACGTTTTTTCTTTAAATATGTTTTCTAATATATGTAAATATGTGATGGGTTGTGCCCGCTGAGGTTAGATTCTTCTTGAAGCTTTGGAAGGAATCAAATGTGGTTTGCGAAGTTATAATTTTACAGACTGAGATAAGACATCCAGCTGTCTATAGGGCTTCACTTTGTTCAGCCAAAAAGTCAGGAAACATGGACTAACACAATGTAAAAAAAAAATAAAATAAAAATCAGGATGATTTAAATGTAATGTAATGTTTTTTCTAATGTGCGGTTAAAGGAGGGGTTATGTCATGATGTACTAGCCACTGACACGATCACATGGAAAACTAACTTCTGATCAAATGCTTCCAGATCAGATATTAAAGGATTACATTAACTTGTGGATTGTGTCAGTGGCATCTCTTTCAGATTTAGATCTTCAGATGTCTTAATTTCAGTCAGTATTTTTACTGGGTACAACAGTTCAACAGAGTTACCCTCAGGATTAATTTGCTAGGTTACTTTAAATGGCTTTCTTGCTCCATCAGAAAGCATCTGATCATTCTAGTTCCTGTTATTATGGGTAAACCAATATGGTATGGCCTTGTTTGCTAAAATTAGACCTAAAGAGGGCTAATTAACTTACTTTGAGTGGTGAGCATGGTTATACTGCTACTGATACTCAACTGAGCTTGGGTATCAAGCATTAAAAAGTATCTTGAGAGAAGCTTATTAACCCAAACTTTGAATTGGTACAGCAAATCTTTGTATGGTACACCACTGTCCAGATTTTTCATTTTATCATCTAGCAGTTGTGTTGTAATAGCCAGTAAGATGTGACAATATAGGCTGAGCAAATCTGTTGTGAGGAAGTAGTATCTTTTATTAGACAGAGGTAGAAGAAAGGGAAAAGATCATCAATGCAATAAGAATAACAGTCAGGGTTTCACTTTCTGAGTCCTGACTGTAAAACAATCAATGTAAAAAGGGACAGAACAAGTTTTCTTAAACCTTGCTTATATTGAGATTTTGTCTCCTAGGTTCCACCTAATTCTCAGCCAGCAACCAGACCATCTGTTTGCTAGACCTGCCTTATCTTGTACATGTGACACTGGTTGGACTGGATGCCTCGAGCTAGGTGCCCACACCATAGTTCAGACTACCTTGCTCTGAGGAAGGATGTGGGGGAAGCTTTATGTTTTTGCATAATAGCATAAAGGGTAAACTTACTCAGAAAAGGGAAGGGATTCCCCTGCCCCTCACATTCTAGCTGGGATGATCTTGCACCTCCGGAGTGCTATAATCACCAATATTGGGTATTCTGCTCTATCTGCCTATGACATTTGGTCCATTCTGCAGACAGCAACTCAGGAGTCACAGGTCTGAAAACCCAGTCAGATGGTAGCCTAGGCTGAGTCCAGATTCTAGCAGTTAAGGCACACATTCGATGAACAGTGATCTCCTGTTGTCTTCGTTTTGGCTGGGACAGAGTTAATTTTCTTCTTAGTAGCTGCTACAGTGCTATATTTTGGATTTAGTGTGAGAATAATGTTGATAACACACTGATGTTTTAGTTGTTGCAAAGTAGCGCTTATCTTCTTAAGTCAAGGATTTTCAGTTTCCCATGCTCTGACAGCAAGCAGGTGTGCAAGAAGCTGGGAGGGAGTACAGCTAGGACAGCTGACCTGAACTAGTCCAAGGGATATTCCATACCATAGAACGTCATGCCCAGTATATAAACGGGGGGGAGTTGGCCGGGAGGGGCGGATCGCTGCTTGGGCATCAGTCAGCGGGTTGTGAGCAATTGCATTGTGCAGCACTTGTCTTTTCTTGGGTTTTCTTTCTCTTTTTTTTTTATATTCCTTTTCATTACAATTATTATTATTATATTATTATTATTAGTTAGTATTGTATTTTATTTTGCTTTAGTTATTAAACTGTTCTTATCTTAACCCATGTGTTTTACCTTTTTTTCTGATCCTCCTCCCCATCTCACTGGGAGTGGGAAGGGGAAGCGGCTGCGTGGTGCTTAGTTGCTGGCACGACACATGTTTAGATTCATATTCCCAGGACTGTACAAAAATGGAACCAGTTATAGTCTAATACTCAAAGTCCCTATGGATTGCAAGGAGTGGGATCTGAAACACTACTTGTAGCAGACTTTTCCACAGTCTGCTTCAGGACTCATGATTTTATAGTATTCCCTCTTCAACAGCCACAGGCTGGGGTAGCCACAGACTAGAACTGGGGTTAGGGCACTCTTCTGCAATCCTTCTTAGGCTGGGTGGAGGAGATCAGTGAGCCCAAATCTTCTGTTTCTTGGTCAAATGAGCAAAACTAAGGCAATTATCAAGATAGTGACTAACAGGAGGGGACAGAAATCCCCACCACACACACTTTTCTCTTTATAAAGGGCCATCTGTGCTCTGTGAGTTACCTGTGTGGTGGCCTGGGTTCTGGCAGGATGGAGGTGCTTAGCGTTGCCTGTTGGTTCCTTAGACATTCACCAAAGACAGAGCCTCATTTAGGTGTCCTTACAGTGCCCTCCGGAGGTCTTCACGGCCACCTACAAGTTGCCTTTGCAGGGAACTTGTGCCTACACAGTTGTCCTTGAATTAATCAAGCTGGGTGTAAACTCTGATGCCCACTACAAAGCATAATAACTGAGGACTTATGTTAAAACCACACAGAGTCAGGAACATTCAAAGGAAGAAGAAGAAGGATAGCCAAAAAAAGGCAAAGACAAAGCTCTTCTCCCAGGTCTGAGCATTGGGAGGAGAAGAGGGGGCAGAGTGATGGAGAGTGTGGAGATAAGTGAAACTTGGAGTGGAGGGAGATGAAAGATGAGGAATGAGTGATATGGAGGTGCATGCTAGAAGGTGAAGAATGAGCAGTGGGAAGCAGGGATCAGAAGAGAGAGTCCTCATCATTCACATTCAACCAGGTCATTAACGTGCTACTGTCCTACAGGTATAATAATAGGACACTTGCTGATGAATGTTTTCTGTAGAGATTAGTAGCTTGATTTACTCTACAGATGTCTTGTATTCTCCAATCTGCTAGTGTTTGGCTATATTAAACAGTTCAATGTCCTCTCTTGTAAGGTAAAACTAACTTTTAATGAGAGCAACAGGTCTAATTAAATGGTCTGCCTTAGGATTTGCCATTGTTGTGATTAATTTCTCCAAGGTGATCAATCTTAGTAGCCAACTCAAACAAGAAAAAATAGCAAGTCTTAGGTTGAAATTACTTGGAATTTAATCAATGCATAATGCTTCCCAGAAGAGATTTGTACACTTTCTCACACAAGTCTGCAGTTTGTTTGTTAACCATGGCACAGTTTGCCTGTCTTTCTCTAAGTGAAAAGACAGCATTTTTCATGCAGGAAAAAACATCTCACAAAAGCAACTGAAAAGCCACTCAGCTTATCCAGACCAGGATAGCGGTCTGATTGTTTCTTCACTCCAATCAAGTTCATGTCAGACTTGTTGCAGGGGAACTGAATAACTAAGAAATAATTGGTGTGAAAAGAAAATCTAAGTGGGATGGTGATTCCCAATAAGATAAATGGAAGCTAGGGACACCATGTGCACAGAAGATGATGATATTTAGGTGTCTACCTCCCTTTTGTGTTTTTGAAAGCCTTTGTCTAAACCCTTGTTCTTCTGTTGGCTTTCCAAGGAAGCTTTATCAAACAATCTGACAAATTAGCTGCATTGTGAAGTAGTCAAGTTGGTGCAGCTCTGTAGATGACAAAAGATCTATGGTAATTTTTGCCCCTGTAATGATCTTGAGCTTTTCTAGTTGTACTTTTGCTAGTAGTGGTGGGATGTATGTGTGGGTGTTGGAGTTGTTTTGTTGTTTGGTTGTTGGGTTTTTTTTTTGCATTAGGAAGCCTGTTGTATGCTTCATATATTTAACAGCTGCCTTAAAAACAATGGACTGATTTTGTTCTTAGCTCCACTAGTCTAAATCTAGAGTAATAGCCAAAATGATTGATTCACTTAAACTGTAAATTCAGAACATTTGGTAATCTACTTAGCTGAGAAAAGTACTAACATTGTCATTTTTCCTGCTGCATATAAAGCTTGTACAAGTTCCTCCACCACAGCACACAATTGCCTGTGATTTCTCCTCTCTTATTTTGGCATCGCTTCATACTTCTTCAGTGAAATGAGTTTCAGCTTACACCAGAAGGAAGCAAAAGGAAGTCCCCTTCCAGTATCCTTAGGGAAGGCAAAGTGTATTTGCAGAGAAAATACATGGAGTAACAGGAGGAATAATGTGTTTACTTTGCTGTCTTCACACAAACACTTTCATAAATATAATTGAGGAGGAAGGCATTGCTCTTGGCAAACAAACTTCTATCAAGTTCAAGTATCTGGAAAAGTTTATGCTTTTTCCTTGATCTTTCCTTGTAAGCTTTCATAGTACAGAGCAAAGCAAACATGAGTTTCAAGGTGCTCAGAAGAGAGAGCACATAAGAGATAGGCTTTGATAGAGAAATTCATTGGAAGTGCCTGCCCCTAGCTACCTTTCAGAGAGAAGGGAAGTGTTGCTTAGACTTACACTCGTGCTCCTAGGGGCAAGAAGTCATTGCTGGAAAGCAGAGTTCAACAACAGATGAACACACCCAAATGAAGGAAATTGCTGTCTTCTGCCTCCCTGGCTATTCCTGCTAAGGGAAAACATGCATTTCCCAAATTAGAGCTCTTGAGTTTTTTCTATATCTTGATAAAGAAGTTTGCCCATCTTCTTCTTATTAGCAGTTTCTTGGACCATTGCTTTTCTCTTTGTCAGTCCATCCTGAGACTGAGAAAACTATCTCTGTGGCAGCTGCTGGCATTGTTTGGATTGAAAAGTAATATCCTGAATAATAGTAACGTATTTTTAGCTGCCTTTTAATACGATTTAGAAGGTGGAACCAGGAAAGCTACCACCACGTGAACCAACACATGCTGTGCAGGCCAGGGACAGCCTTTAGATCATAGCACATGACCTTTTTACTTAAAAGGCTTTCTCTGGGATTTCAGGGGAACAGCAAGCAAAGGGTGACGAGGTCGTTTTGGCAGAGCCTGCGGTATGGCTTGTGGACAGGTGTGCACCGTGAGGAGAAGCACAGAAACACTCTTTCTCTGTGGGCTGCTAGGAATACAGTAGCTATGTCTTCTACAAGCAATTTTTGGAAGATGTAGCCCAGCTGCTGATGTAGGAGTGACAGTAGAGAAAGCTGAATCATGGCCGCCTCTCTTCCCTGCTCTCACAAGGGGACAGAGCTGTAATTTTGCCTGATCCCTATGCAGGCCCCACTGAAAGAGGAAGAAAGTATTTTCCACCTTTGTCACCACTTCTGTATAACAGTCTGCTGAAAAAGGCACAAGTACAAAACAGAGAGAAAAGACCATGATTTGTTTTCTAGCATGCTCTGTTGAATTAAGTGACGATCCTCCGGGAAAAAAAAACAACACCACACACATCAAATAAAATACATCACAGAGCTAGGGAAAGAACAGGAATTTTTTTTTCACCACAATGTTGAAGCTTATTTTCATTTCAGTTTCAAACAAAATACAAAATATTATTCCTGAAATAGCTGTCTAATAAATTTGTTGCAGATGTACACAGCATTTCAATTCTGCAGGACTGAAATGTTCCTACTTTTAATTAAAGAAAAAAGCTATATATTAGAGTTAGAATTTAGTTTTAAATTGAATAATTGGATGCTTTGACATTGGTGAGCTCTTTTTCCTTGGGAATGAAGCGTAGACCAAAGTGATTGAATTTTGAAGTATTTTGATTTTGATAGAACTGTATTTTCTGTTAGAGAACTGCTTAGCTATATAACTGCTTAGTTATTCTGACAGCCTGGAATGGTGTCACTTGAGTAAATAGAGTTCAGTAACTAAACTACTCACTTGAGTAAACAGACTAACTGTTGGCATTAGTAGGTAGTTCTTCCCTCTAGAGGAGAAAATCCTTCTTCATGCTTTCAGTGTTCCAGCTATTTCATGACAGTGGAAGGATAAGAATGTTCAGAGTAACAAGATCCAGAGAAAAATGTGTCTTGTAGTGATTTGTAGACAGTTTTGTTCTTATTCATCCAGTTTCCTGCTCTTCTGCTCTACTCCAACCCAGTCATGCTTGCCATCCTTATTTGTGTCTATCCATCCCTGTTCCCTCCTGCAACCTTCCTGCTCAGACGTAACGTCACCTATACTCACTGTTCACAGCTCTGAATTTCTAATTAAGCAATGATTTACTGGCAAACAATGGTATCCATAGTCTCAGTTCCCTTAACAAGTGGCACAGTAGAAAGAAGTGCAAGCAGCCCGTTTGGCCACCAAAGTGAAGTATGTCCTTTGAAGAGAAAAAAATCATTCCCACTTGCTGCTAAATGAACATATCTATGTTTCAGTGTCTGCAAACTGAAACTTTCAAGGAATTGTGATCTCACCATGTTTTGGTCACTTTTCCCAAAGGATAGCAAAAGGTATGTGGTTGCCCACTTAGGTTTCTCTGTCAGCTGGAAAGCTTGGGCTGTTGGAGCATATTGATTAAATGGGGCTTGCTTTTTTTTTATAAGCAGGGCTAAACAACTTAGTTTTTCCTATGCTCCTTCTGAGGGGAGGAGAAAGCTCTCAGTATGAGACAAATATCCGTATTGGAAAGGTCTAAATTTAAGGACAGAAACTAAAAAGCAACTGGAAACCGAGGTGTTAAACAAAAAGTGTGAGCATACATTTACTACTTCCCTCATTACTCAGTAACGTAAAATTTTTATGGCCTTAGTTTACAAAGGCCACGTATAGAAAATCTGCAGCTTCTCCCAAGTTCTGTACCACTGTTGGGCCATTTACTCACTCGGATGACATCATTCAGGTCACAATTAACCCCTAACAAAATGAGGCTGGGCAAATTATCCTTTACATTCAGCAAAATGCAGATGGGGGAAATAATTAGTCATGTATTTTCCCTTTTGTGAACAGCTTCCTTGTACTCCAGGAAGGGATGTCACCCTGTAAATTAGTCACTTGCAATCTGTCATTTCTGATCCATAATGGTAAAATGACCGTCCAGCTAAACGATTTGCAGAACGCTTGAAAACCCTTGTGCTACTATTGACTGCACATGAGTCAGATTTGCAACTGATTGCTTAATCAATCTGCACCTTGGATCCTGTATGCTGTTCCTACTCTGCTTGAATGAAGCAGCTAGGTACCTAATCCTGACGTGCGTGGCCTTCTGCACTAAACGATTTCTTGAGGTTTCTGGCCTCCAATCATCCTCTCCGATACAGGGAAGCCAAATGACCTACCTGCCTGTTTTGTGATCTTCTCCTGTGCTTGTACTGGAATCTTCTTCCACTTAAATGCAACTAAGTCCTTTCCTGGGTAATATGTCTCATCAGAAAAGGGCTTAGTTCATCAAAAGAAGATGTTTCTTAAAGGATAATTGTGGAAGTTCAAATTGTGAAATCACTTGGAGACATATTACATAATGCTAAATTATTCTGCCTTCCTAATTAACTGTGCCTGTCCTTTGTTTGTACAACACCTAAACTTGATTCTTCTCTAGAAATAATTTAGCAAAAATTAAATTCTATGTATGATCTATAAAGAAAAAAAATAATAGATGTCTCTTGCAGTAAGAGCAGGTCACTGGGTGTGCATTGGTGACAGATCACAATAGGTCAGATAAAAGAAATCAACAGTCTTGGAATGATGATCTTCTGCAGTGAAAATTTGCAGCAGGAAATCCCCTTTTGAGCAATGCTGTAAATGAAGGAATTCCATCACTTGGAGGGGACTCCCACTGAGTCCTTCCCAAGGGGGAAGGTTGGGAGCTGACCACAGACAGCTTTAGACAATCCATCTGTTCCCCATCATAACGTTATTTCACCACCCTAGTCTTACATTGGAGCAATGTTTTATGATTGAAGAATATTTACCATCAAGGTTATCACATTGTAACAGAGCATATGGGTACTTTAAAACCATGAGAAAACAGCTGTGTCTGCTCTGTTGGAGGAAGGCATGCAGGTGTAGAGTATTAGTTGATGTTTTAAATAGATCGAGCCCAGTAGGAGTAGAGATGGGCTCTGCTGGAAGAAATTGAAGAAGTGTAGGAAGCAGGATTGTTTTTCTGGAAACCAGTACCTTCTAACCTGCTCTCTGCTAATTTTGGTGGTGAGAGACGTGTAAGTTACTTTCAAGTGAACTCATGAAATGTCAGTTAAAAACTACTAGTTCTACTAGATTGTTCTACTAGTCCTGTAGCTCTGTTGTCCACCCCACATCCCCCCTGAAAATCTTGTATTAAACTTCTTCAAAAACTGGAAAAATATGAACGCCCACCAACCTGATAGTGAAAGAGAAAGAAGGGGGAGACTCTCTGCTGAAGAGCAGGAAGGTGCTTAAGCGCTTGGATGCCTCTTTCTTCTCCGACCAACACTAAAGCCGCTCGCAGAGGCTGCCAAGCCGAGCAGCCCCGGGCAGGGGCCGGGAGCTGGGAGCTGGGAGCTGGGCCGCCCGCCTGCGCTCCGCTGCCCGGCGCCGCAGCCCCAACAGTGGTTTTGTCCTGCCACCTCGTGGTGTTCGCTGAATCGGGCAGGTACTGCTGCCTGCGAAAGCTGAGCTGCTGAGAGAGCTTTGTGGAGGAGGCAGCGAATGGGTGGATCGCCCCAGTTTAAGTAAGGGCTCTGTCAGGGTTTGGGTCAAGCTATTTTTCTTCTTAACAGGTCCTTTAGCTTTAGTGCAGCCACTGGGATTGAAAAGTTGCCAGTCAGGATAAATCTCCAGTCCAGTCTGCTAGAGTACACCTATTTCTCCACAGGAAAACAGAAACTGAAGTAGTTAACTGATAGTTTGATAAGAAAGGGAAGTGCAGAGGAAGACAACTGAATCTCTGTCTATAAATCAAATGGGCTTAGGGCAGGAAGGAAGGGATGCTGCAGTGTTCAGCAGTGCCTATGCTGAATCGCTAGCAGAGGCCAGTGGCAGACCTAGGAAACAATGAGGAGAAAGGCAGAGGTTGTCATTTTCAGTAGTTCATTGGTTTGTGTCAGACAAGTTCGTTGGCTGATGTTTGCTGCCACTTTGCAACCTATCTTACGAAAACTCCTACCATCTGGGTTCATGAGACTAAATCAAGAAATGGGATAAATGAGGTAAACAAGAACTAATAAAAAAAATAAATCTATTAACAGGAGAAGAAATCTCTTCTTTGACAGAGTGGTACTGGCTTTGTTCTTCTGTGTTTCTCGGATTGAACATAACTGGAAAGAGGCCTTTTAGAAATATCTTGAATTGCTTGTGTGTCTGTCTCTTCTCTCTCCTCATGGGGCCCATACCTTTTGATCATGCTTGTCCTTGTTACTGATCTTTACTATAAACCTGCTTTCTTTCCTGTTCTATTTTCCTGCTTTAACCTTCCTGAGAAACTTGTTATCCATACAAAGACAAACAAGGCAGTGCTCTAAATGTCATCAGTACAAAAAAATATTAGTCCTGTAAGAGGCAGAAAATGGTTGGGGAACATGAAAAAAAGAGAGATCTAGCTTCCTAAAACTCAGTGTAAAGGTCAAAAAATATAGGAACACTCAAGTGTATCATCTGGAAATTAATGTGTAAAACAGGACAGGAGATACAGGAATGACAGGAACGTTAGAGAAGTGACTAAAAGCATTTGTGTAAGACAAATTATAGGTAAGATGAGTATCCTATGAGGATGTGAGGAAGTCTGTTGACAATTAAAGTTAATGTGAAAGCTGCCTATAGCTCATAAAAATCAAATACATGCCATTCCTTTTAGTTGTTGCTAATATGTATTCTGAGCTTACATCACCAACTCCAAAAATCAAGATTTGACATGATGAAGGCTGTTCATACAATCACAGCACTGACCTTTGTGATGTGATTTATTGCAATATTTTGGAAACAAATAAATTCTATCTCCTAACATTCATTCCCATATGAATATAAACTTTTCAGAGACAAAGGAAGTCCTAGCTTGGCTTCCAATGTTCTGGCAACGATTACATTTCAACTCCTACAAAGCAGAGAAAAGAAAATGAACATAACCACTGCTTGAACAACATACCTGATGTTAGCCTCCAACATCTTGTATCCTGTCTCATTTTTTTCATAAGCAGTAGTATAATTGCAAGACATTGTGACAAACAGGCGCAAGACTTGTCACACTTTACCATATCTGTTTGAGTACATGATTTTCATTATCAAAGTATCTTGGACTTAAGTGAATGTATAGAAAACATCTATTGCCATAGTACACACTTTAATTTCATGTGAATGTAACAGTCACACGCAGCTGATGATGACTTTTGTGTCTACTCTACTGCAAAGGGTTTTAAGAAGAGATGTTAAATAAACGTATGATCTCTTTTTCCACGAAACACAGAGTATATTTCTCTAGTACTAAGAATTGTCCTAACAACTTTTCCTTTGAGTTCAATAGCTTTTCCATTGACTTCAGTGAGAATAATTAGATTAATATGAAATAGTATTTAATTTTAGTAATATAATTCATAAATATATATAACCTGCAATAACATGCATTATAAATATACAAAAAATATTATCAAATTTCTGTTAAGATGCAGGTTTGGGTTTGTAAAATAAGGGTGTGTTGGGTTGACCCTGTCTGGATGCCAGGTGCCCACCAAAGCCGCTCTATCACTCCCCTCCTCAGCTGGACAGGGGAAAGAAAATACAACGAAAGGCTCGTGGGTCGAGATAAGGACAGGGAGATCACTCAGCAATTACCGTCACGGGCAAAACAGACTCGACTTGGGGAAATTAGTTTAATTTGTTACTAATCAAATCAGAGTAGGATAATGAGAAATAAAAACTAAATCTTAAAAGCACCTTCCCCCCAGCCCTCCTTTCTTCCCGGGCTTAACTTTACTCCTGATTTTCTCTACCTCCTCCCCTCCCAGCGGTGCAGAGGGACTGGGAATGGGGGTTGTGGTCAGTTCATCACACATTGTCTCTGCTGCTCCTTCCTCCTCAGGGGGAGGACTCCTCACACTCTTCCCCTGCTCCAGCGTGGGGTCCCTCCCACGGGAGACAGTCCTCCACAAACTTCTCCAACGCGAATCCTTCCCACGGGCTGCAGTTCTTCACCAACTGCTCCAGCATGGGTCCCTTCCACAGGGTGCAGTCCTTCAGGAACAGACTGCTCCAGCGTGGGTCCCCTGCGGGGTCACAAGTCCTGCCAGCAAACCTGCTCCAGCGTGGGCTCCTCTCTCCACGGGTCCACAGGTCCTGCCAGGAGCCTGCTCCAGTGCAGGTTTCCCATGGGGTCGCAGCCTCCTTCGGGCATCCACCTGCTCCGGCGTGGGGTCCTCCATGGGCTGCAGGTGGATATCTGCTCCACCGTGGACCTCCATGGGCTGCAGGGGGACAGCCTGCCTCACCATGGTCTTCACCATGGTCTTCCCCACGGGCTGGAGGGGAATCTCTGCTCCAGCGCCTGGAGCACCTCCTCCCCCTCCTTCTTCCCTGACCTTGGTGTCTGCAGAGCTGTTTCTCTCACATCTTCTCACTCCTCTCTTCTGCTGCAGTTTTTTTCCCTTTCTTAAATATGTTATCCCAGAGGCGCTACCACCATCACTGATGGGCTCGGCTTTGGCCAGCGGCGGGTCCGTCTTGGAGCCGGCTGGCATTGGCTCTGTCGAACATAAGGGAACCTTCTAGCAGCTTCTCACAGAAGTCACCCCTGTAGCCCCCCCAATACCAAAACCTTGTCACACAAACCCAATACAAAGGGGAACATGAAAAGACATTTACAGCACAGTAACATCTGGAGGAATTTTTTGGTTAAACTGCTATTGAATCATGGAGGAATTAGCCCTGATAAAGGATTTTAATCATGTTTTCAAGGACTTAACATTTTTCTGCACTTCAAGACCACATTTGACTTTTGGTGGCCTTCTGGGTTAGAAAAAGAAATGACAGAGGTTGTTGGAATGATGTGCAGACTGTTCTGCCAACTCTTGATTCCCAGAGCAACCCATGCTCAGGTAAAGAGGGTCATTATGTCAATAATTAACTTGAATTTTCCAGGAAGAAAAAGTAATACACATGTTGTCAGGTCTAAATATGCAATGGGAACAAAATTCTGCAGCTATGCCAAGACTAACAAGTGATGGAAGTGGAGATCTATTTTTAAGACAAAAAGGATTGTTTAGTACCCTTATTCAACATATAATCCCACTTATCTTTTGATAAGTTTTTTTCATTGAACTAGCACATGGTTTTAATTTTCTCCCATATTAATCATAATCTTTACTTCTGTCTTTTTATTTTCAACCCTTATTCCAATGTATGACACATGCTTTTTTAATACATTTTTCTACCCTTGCTTTCCCCTTGTTAAACTAGGTGCAGCTTTATTGTATTTTATACACATAGATTATAGATAAAATAATATAAGGAAGAAATATTTTGACAGAATAAAATGAGGTTTAGTATTCCTCTCTCTTTGCATTTTGTTTCAACAAGATAGCAGCACTTAAAATGAAAACTACACCTGAATTTCTTTTGTTACTCCCAATTGCTTTATTCCGGGCACACACTGAATTTACTACAGCAAAATCTAAGACTGCTGAAGATGGCGTTCATCAGAAAAGTTGAAAGCGAAGGCTCCTGACACCACAGAGCAATTCTTTTTTGTATCCCTAGTCACCTTTGCAAACCTTAATTCAATTCCTCAGTCAACCATCCTGTGTAATGAGACCTGGGCTAGAACTTTCCATATTGATTTATGTGAACTCTCTTCCTCTTGGGACTTATTTATTCTCCTTCCCCCTACTTCACTCTCTATTTCTATTGTTTCCCTGATCTTTATGTCTCCCTGTTTTTTGTACTGCTCTATTTTTCCCTGCTGCTTATTGTGATAAGAACCGAGGCTTCCCCCCCCCCCCCCCCGTCTATGTGAAAAGACCTCTCTTCTATTCAAATGTGATCTTCATGCATAAATAACTTTACATTGGGGTAAATTTAAAAGGAAAAAGTAGCTGACATTTATGTATAATGAGGGAGCCAATGAACATTTCAAATTTTTTTATGCTATATCAGAGAATTCTAGAACAAATGTTGAAATATATCTGTTTGCTCAGCCTGTCCCTAACAGTGTGAGATTACTCAGTTCCTACATGCCTACTTCATGTGAAAACTGGTGCAGTATTTCCAGTTCTTTTTTTTTTTTTCCCTATATGGCATTGTTAAATGTAGGTTTTTTTTAAAATGTATCTGATATCTTACATTTATGAGAGTTCATTTAAAACAAAATTGTCTTTTCCATAAAATAATTTATTATTTTAAAAGTGAAAACTCACAATAAGATCTTTTTTTGACATTATAATGTCATTACAACATTTGTGAATGTTTTCAAACCTGTCAACCTCACTAAGAACCAGGATCATCAAGTAGATCTAGTTTCTATTCAACCTCATCTTCTGTTCCTTTGTTCCCCCCACCTCTGTGATGCATATTAAAATTCTAGATACTTTGTAAGGGTACATATTATCTCAAATCTGTGCATTCCAGAAAAAGGTCTTTGCCTCTGAATTTTCTCGACAGTTACTGTTATTAGTTGTTACTATGGTGATGCAGAAGCTCTGGTAGTGGATTAAAAACTCATTGTAATAGGACCACTTCAAATACACCATAAAAACATACTTTTTGTTCTAAAATTTTATAGTCTCTCCATTACCCTGACTAAGGTAGAGCACTATACACTTTCATTTCATATCCTTTTTCTGGTGGATTATAAACTCAGGGTCTCAAAAAGCTTGGGCTGCTTTCTGACTGATAGCGGCAGAGGGACAATGTTCCTTCTTTTGTGTTGGGTACTAATTTGCTGGTGTATCCATGGGCCAGCAAGGAATGAGAACAGAGCAATGCCTAAAATTGTGAAGGAAGGGGAACAGGAGAACAAGTTATTAAGGAGCAGTCAAAAGGAATTACATTTGCTGAGGTTTAAAGAAGAGACTTGTGAACAGATCTAGGAGTTAATCACGGATTAACACTGGTGGGATTGAGGGAGTCAGCTAAGGCTCAGTCAAGCTTGTGCTGGGTAGTGTTTAAAGGCATTATCTCACAAAAGATGGGCATTGCCATGCAAAATGTAAGCAAAGACTGCAATTATTTGCATTAAAGCAGCATGACTAATCTGCAGGTTTTGCTGATCTGGGGTCTGCTGGTCTGAAGTTCCCAGCCTGATGTTAAAAAGGGTTTGTCTGCATTTCCAGCTCGTGGATTGTTTCCAACTGCCTCTAAGACTTGTGTTGCATGACTCCCTCATTCTTATAGAGTTAAGCAGGGGGACTGGCTGTACACACTGGAGAGGATTTTTATATATTATAAAGGATTATATAAGTGGGAAGGAAGCTGGGACTCCAGTACGTTCACTTGCATATGTGACTGTCTTTGACTCTTTCCAAAAGATGTAGAACCATCCATCTATAACAAAGTTTTAAATGGATTCTTCTGAAACATGATTTTTACTGATTATTAATCCATGTTTTATTTATGAATCTAACTACTGAGTAAATATTTTTCCATTGGATATAGTTAAACTAAACAAGAAGCAGTGCAGTGGCTTAGCTGAATGTATTTATGTATGAGTGCTTTGATTCTGAGTTTTGGGTTAACCCTGGATAGAGCTAAAAGCATAAGCACTGTATTTTTCAGATGCTCTGCCTTGGAGTGAGCCCCTGTTGACCACCTTCCCAGTCTGTACCCTCAGGATCTGCCTAATGCTGCTGGCAATAATCTTCAATAGAAGTTAGAATTCTGTGAGAGAATTAAAAAATGGTAATACAATCATTTATAGAAACTATGCATTAAATTGGCTTCTTCTACTGACATTTCAGGGATATAATACAGCACAGCACAAAGGTAATAATTTTTTTCCTAGGAGTCTTGAATTTCTATACATGCGTGATACTATTTAAGTAAACGTAGAGGTATTAGAAAAGTGTGGGAAGCATCCAGCCAAGGAAGGTGGAATTCTTTCACCACAAATAAGCAAATGCTTTATCTGAACAGTCAGTTCTCTGATGGCTTTAAGACTCTCCCATTGTCTGCATATTTCATACATGTATAGAATGGTGGCTTCAAGGGTGCCTGGCTAACACAAGAATTTTTATTAGCTCTGAGGAGCTGATGCTCCGTTTAAAGTAACTATAGGAGACAGTAGAGATAAAGGGTAGGAAATTCTTATGTTTCAGCATAGGAATCTATAAATTAGTTATCTAACTTGGGGCTAACTGGGCTACATTCCCTTCAGAAACACTTCCTGAGAATGATTCATCTCAATATAAGATAGATAAATTAAACAGTTCCAAAGTTAGATGAGTCCCACGCTGAATAAATATATTTGTTGTTTGTTATTCAGGTCCCAAGATTTACTGTACCAGGGATGGCTAAAATAACTTTCTTCCCTTTCCTCTCCACCCCCTCTGTTCCCATTATGTATTTGCTGAGAAAAGGCACAAGGACTCCTTTTGAATGTCAGTCTTGTTCCACTTTTGACCTTGACAATTGTTAGTGTCCGAATGGCCATAGACTCTTTTGAATACTGCTGGTTGTGATGTTTGGTGTATTGTGGTCTGCATGGCAGAATTTGGCTTACACAGAGCTTGAAGAGCTGCTTCTCTGGAAGTCTATGTTTCTTTCTGTGCAGCACTGTTATAACTTTGCTGGGTGAAAAGGCTATTTTGCCACACAGAAGTAGTCACATTACATCTTCTTGTCCAGGATCCGTATTTCCATTGTACTCTCTCTGTATGGGCTTTCAGCTCTTGCATAAAGCAACCACTCCTTGATGTACCACCTTTGAGGTATTTATACTCTGATGTTACAATGTCTTAAATGTTAGATATGAATGCATTTCCTAAAATAAAAATACATACAGTGACTTACAGGGCACATTTCAAGATATATGTTCTACCTTCTACAGCAGGGCTGGCAACCCTCAAGAGTGATTTGCCATGGAGTTAGGGAAAGAAAAGCTTAAAGTTAGTGGTTCCAGTAGCAAATTGGTCATAGTTTGGAGATGCCACCTTTCAGAGAAGGGAGATGCAGCTGATCAGGTAGTAGTCTCATTGAAAGCAGGGTCTCCCAGTTGCCAGTGGGAGCCAGGACACCACTGATACCTCTGTATAGGAACAAGGCACTGGTCACCTCTGGAGCAGTCTCCCGCTGCTGTCTGCAGCTGTAGCTCCCACATAAAGCCAAATTTGGAAGAGGCAGTGTTGGTTCCAACCCCCAGCCATGCAGCACACCAGTGGAAATTCTTTGTGTGCTGCCCCTGTCACCTCTGCTACAGGCTCGTACGTGTGGTGATGCCTGTTTGGTGGAGTTTTTCTATCTAAAATACATTTGGACAAGGTTTGTCAAACTGTCTAATTGTTTTGCTGTGTGATTTGCAAATTAGTAAGAAAGGATAAGTCCAGACGTAGTAGTATATTTTATTTTGTTCATAGTGTATGAATTTTTACAGTGCTGTCTGGTTATCTAAGAACTGAGGGACAAAAGAATTGGGGTAGAAATCAAAGGGAATAAAACAGAACAGAAAAATTCAAGATTTCCTTCAGATATCACACTGTAAACATATTTATTGCACTGTCCTCATCACCACAGGTATATGAGCCCCCACAGAGCAAGCTGAAGTTTGTGACCTTTATAATAAACTAGAGAAAACAAGAGGGGGGATTGTAAAATAAAGCACATGAATTCTTCGACGTTCCCCCAGAAGGAATGTCTCTGAATGTGTTTCATTCTTCACTTCCTTTCCTCCCTGTCTGCTTCAATTCCCCAGTGCAGGAATCCTTTCTCATTACAGCAGTGGCTCTGATTAAAAACTCATTGGATGAGGAGGATCTCTCACTTCTCAACAAAGGGGAACACATGCAGAGCTGCGCCGCCTCTGATCAGCATTGCGGTAGCCTCCAGCTGTCCATCATTCCCATTTGTTTAGTCACTGAGCTCAGCAGGATTACTGGGGTGCTTAAAGTTAAACAAAAATGCAAATGTTTGCAAGGTCAAGGCCCAAGAGGCTTTCAAAAGCACAGACTGGACAAAATAATTTGGGGTGCTTACTACTCAACAAGAGAAGTATAGTCGTCGTCGTCCCCAGTAGTATAACTAGTAATAATAATCAGAAGAATCTCTTAGTTAAGGAAACTACAGAACTACAGCCTGAAAGGCCTAGGCTTTGTCCTTCAGTTTGTAGTTAGTAGTTTATCAAGATGTTAAATTCACATTTATTTGCATTGTTCTGTCTAGAAGGTCATTAAACAGAGTCCAGGCTCCAGAGAGGTGTAAACTGTTGTTCTTCAGCCACTTACCAGTGTTTCAAGTCTTGGAGAGATCTGTGTCTCTGTAAATGGAGTTTTTTTAAGTCCTTGGGTTTTTTTAAGTCCTTGTTGGACTTGTTCTATTTCTTTTTGTGATGAGGGAACTGTTATTTGTACTGTTTAATGTTGATCTCAAATGATCTTATTTCAAATTACACAGCTGAATTAATTTGTGGAGAATAATTTTCTTACAGATTTTGTAACTAGGTGCTAATAAATTCATTCTGTGCTCCGTATATCAACCTTTCTCATTCCTAAACTTAATTGGGAATGCTAGAATACACTAGAAAAATAACTAAAAGAGAGCTGTTAATCTAGGAGTGTTTATCTGCATACAAATTTTATGACTTCTGTGAATATTTTCACAATATACCTCAGAATAATGTACTGCTGCAGTATTCAGTGAGAAAAAGATAAAGAGCAAAGTGGAATTCAATGTTTTGTGTTCTGAAATTATGAAAAATGATCTTTGCTCAGGGTTAAAGCAGAATTAGCAGATATTTAAAAAAAATCCAGAAGGATTTTAAAATCCTTACAGTATGTTGTATGTTACTGTCACAAAAACAAGAGGTCAGAGTAAAGAAACATATGAAGAATTCTGAAAAAAAAAAAAAATTCTTCACTACAACTATAAATGGAAACGTTAACCAGCTGCTTAGATCAGCTAAGACTCCTACTCTTTTTACCCAGTTAGTTCAGTAGATGTAGGAATTCTAAAGGTTTGTTGGTTTGGATCCCTTTCACACTCATTCTGGTTTAAGGATATTCCTGAGGTATCTAAATTAGGCCCACTGAACTTCATCAGCCATGGGTAGCGGTGGATCAGGTCAGTCAGAAAGTCCTGAACCCATTAAAAGGTGCTGCATATGTCAGAACAGTCTAGTGTCATCTTACAAAGTTTTTCCTTTCAAAACTCACAGATCAGAATTAGCCTCTCGCTGCCCACTGCAGAGGCCTTTCATAATTTTTAGAAAAGTCTGGATCTGGCCAGTGTAAGAGATTGGCCTCTGCGTGAAATCAAAGTAGTGGTTTCTCCATTCCTGTGAGGCTTATAGAAGTTACTGTTTCCCAGTTGGGACAGAAATACAGTGAGGAGAGTCTTGTCTGATTTTTCTGCATGTCTGATGAAGTAAAGGTGAGCTCTTTAGGAAGCAGCACAGGGACATTTTGAACGTGCACACTTACTAACTGATGACTGAGCTCACATCTTTGCTCAGCAACAGCATTCCCTTTACCTGTAAATTAATGCAAAATTCTACAACAGAACAGAATCCTGTTTCCAGCATTAAAGTGTCATGAGATAGTGGTACAATAACTGTAAAATGGCTTTTTAACCTGCAGTGTTTATTTAAAAAAGTCAATAAAACTGAAAAATTAAGAAAATACATATACTGAATCTATTTTTCCCCTCTACTTTTCTCCTTCTTTTGGTTTACATACTTCATACAGGGCATAGGAGATAGGAACTCCAATCAGATCAGTGCTAGCATGCACTGTATACATAAAGATGATACCTACCTGAGGTTTAGACATCCGAAATGTGGAATAATAGCCTAGCGGTACAAACAAAGAGTGCAGGTGAGCACATGCGATAATGGGACCACATTGGTCTCCATCACCACAAGGGGAGTGGAAATTGTCTGCCGCTCTTCAGAGAGAAGAGCTGGCTGCTGTGCCATGATGCTCTCCCTTCCAGCAGCTCCTGGCATGACCAGGGCAGGAACACACTGATATTTCTAAGAGTAGGAGGTTGACCTGGCAGGGTGCAAAGGATCCCCAGGTTTTCCTGAACTCTGTCGAGGTCAGGATTACTGCAGAGCTGGCCTTGGATTTGTATAGTTTTAACTCCCTTTTAGCACTAATGTGAGGAAACAACATGTTCTTGGAATTGATTAAAATTCAGGCCGTATTTCTGACATTGTTGGTTCTAGTTTCCTGGCTAAATTATAGCACAAGAAAATACAGTCTGGCCTACCTGCATTCACCTGTGGGTACAAGAGGATGAAGTAGCCTTCATTTCTGTCTTAATATATCGCATAGTGTTCCTGGCAATGCTCTAGATGTGTGCTGCTTTCCAACCCAGAGGGGTCCGTATTTCAGCGTGAGTGCAGTGATCCATATACTGTTATTATCACACCATACAACGCAATCTCTAAAGCACCTTGGGGTCCATCTCTCTTGGATGAAAGGCATTACAAAAATGAACAGTATGTTCATAACGGTTTGCAGTAGAATACTGCATTAGCCTCATTGGGCTACAGTGATGGATTAAGGGGAACCATTGCCCTCAGGAAGAAAAGGCTTGAGTGAGTTATGTACTTCCTCCTCAATGCATTCAGAGTGTGCATATATTAAGAGTAGTTTTGGCAGACTCTGGCAGAAGGCTGAAAAAGTCACAGGGAGGTGACCAGCTTTTGATAATAGCTCATTAACATTATTTGTCATACTCATAACTCTCTTTAAAGTACACGCAGAGATGGCGATTCACTGCTGGGCAGAGGGGAAAACAGAGCAGCAATGTAAGAAAGGAAATGCAATTTTAAATGTACTCGATTGAAAGAAAGCTTGAAGAGAATTAGCCTCCTGAATTATTCATGTGCTTTTCAGATATCTCCTTTAAGTGACTTAACGGGAGGTCACAGTTTGAGCAGGGGGACAGAACTAAGAATACGACACTATCTTTAGCCTCACAGCCTATAACTTTATTCCCAGCTGACAGCAGTGAATGTTTTTACGGAATAAAGCTTCCTGTGGGACTATACTAGCTGCAGTAAAACTTTCACGGGGAGAGTTTCCCTAAGAGAGATGCACACAGGGAGGTCTGTTGGTGGGCAGATCGCGGACTTGGGAGGTGGGAGAGCTTGGTTTGTTAGTTGTGGTCTGATTCAGAAAGAGTCAGAACATCCCAGATGAGTTTCAGAAATAGTTTTCTCTCTTTATCTCATTAAAAGAAGTCAGAAGTCTTGGGTTTGCTCCAGCCCAGAGCAGAGGATGTTTTTGTGACCTCAGTATGTTCTCCAGAGCAGGAAAATAAGTTTCCTGTTCCACTTTACTCTTCCCAGGGCTGATCATTCTGGGGTGGGGACACAGTCGTATCAGTATTATATATATAAAAAAGTATCTAACTAGTTCATAACAGGGATTAGGTTTAATTAACATCAGACTTTTTCTATTCTAAGTTGCCTGTCAGAAATGAATTTTTTTTCTGGAATAAGAACAACTGAAATGTGGCTTTGCTGAGCACAGGAAAGTGCTTCAGGAGGCATTGAGCAAGGAGCTGGATTGCACTGGAGTCGATCTGCATCCCAGATTCTCTCATCTGAGGAGGAAGTGTCCTTCAGAAAGCTCCATGCATGTCCCTGGCACAGCTGCCTGCTGAGGTTATAAGTGGAAGAAAGTCAGGCTGTGACCTTTCCCTGTTCCTTCCCTTCCACATGGAAGAAGGAAAATGTCCTTCACCTGCTGTCCTCTCCGTGGCACTGGCAAGCAACAAAGTGGGAGTGAGAAATATCTTAAATCTTCTAACATCCCTATCTGGGTATGTAGATCAGATTGGAAGCTGGCCTGCCCCAAGGGAAAAAAGGCACAGTGAATTAAGTATCGAGCAGTGTAATTTGTTCCCCTGCTGCATGTCTTTGCAGGTTTAGGTTCAATAATTATCTGCCAGTTGTTTTGCTTTCATTTTCAACATATACTAGAACTTCCATTTTTTAATCTTAACCCTCAGCCTATCCATCATCCTCCAGATCCACATGGTACATCTGTTGTTTAATTTTCATTTGTTCCATCCCTTCTTCTACCTTTGACTCTTATTGATTTTTGTAACATTCAGTTAATATTTCAGTATGTTATTAGTTTGTGTGACATTTTACAGTCCATGCAGTTAAATCACAACAGGCATCTTGAAATTATTGGCATGTAAGTCAAATAATTAAGTTAACTTTCAAGGGGCAAACTGGCAGAAAAACAACACAGAAGCTTTTGACTCTGTGGAAGATATCACTTTTGTATCTCCAAAATACCTGAAGGAACAGGGGTTTTTTGGTTTTAATTTTCTTTAAGTTACTGAGGTGCATAGGTATTCTCAAAAATACCTACTACATGTTATCTGCATGTTTAGCTGTCTACATGACTGAAAATTCATCCTTAGTGTATTTATGTCCTGGCAAGGGAGCCAGACACTGTGGTAGTTCACTGATGTAGGGACTCCTCATGCTGGATCAATACATTTCCCTCTGGGCTTTCACCAGCTGGCCCTTCGCTGGCAAAGCGGCATTTGATCACTTGTACCTCCATAGGGAGGAAGGGGCAAGTAGCAATTAGGGAAGATTTTAATTAACAGTTTGCTACAGCAGAGATAATCCTATGGGGCAGCGAAGGTCCTCTGTTTTGGGGTTTTGTGTTGTGAGTTAGCAGTTATTAATTAATGTTTTTAGGTCTGTGGCACAGGAACATGCCGTCTAGAACACACTCTTTCAGCCTTCAATAGATATGAGTATGGGGCATAACATGGTATATCTGTTCTTTCAACTGAGGAAACATTTGTTTTAAGGTCAACCCTTCTATGCATTATATTGAATATTAGCTTTTTCACTTACAAATAACTGGACTCTTACTTCTTATGGCATGGATCTTGCACAAGCAATATATAAAACTTTATTATATTATATAGCAGCTCTGTACACACATAAAATTAGTTATGTACAAATGCCTGAAGGAAAGGGATTTCTATTTCCAACGCTAATGTTCAGCTCAGTGAAGTTGGTGTTTTCTCCCTTTTGCCAATAGATGGCAATATGTTATAGACATGTGGAATTACATAGCCCAACTTTAAAACTACTTTTTTTCCAAGAGGCTTTTTGAAACATTAATCGATCTGCATAGATACTAAATGCAGGAAAACCAAGCCAAAAGTTATTTAAAATCACCTTTTTTTACTTCTTTTTGTATGTGCCTCTAATTCAATGGGAATGTATTGCAGGGAAAGCTGAACAAAAGAACTCTCTCCAGGATGTAACATTATGTATAAATTTTAAGCAGAACAGAAGAATTACTACATAATTCTTTCTTATGTGAGATTATAAATACCTGCCTATAATATAATCACTGAAAATATTATGGAACTTGTAAGGGCATTACAGTAAAGTCAGTATTTAAAGCTGAGAGGGAAGAGTGATGTGAGGAAAGGAATAAAATTATGGCTGGGGGAGGGAAGGAGATGAATAGAGGCAGAGATTTGTTTCAGTTCTTAGCAAGATCTTCTCTGATAAAATGAGCATTTATCCAGGTTGTTAAAATAATAGGATGGGTACTAAATTAGCAATTGCTGAATGGTTGAATGAGCTGAATATTATGAAGGGAGTGTGTGTGCGGAAAGTATTTCTGTTTCCCTTATTTTCAGGTGTGACTTTTGCCGGTCCTTTAGGTTTGCCCCAGCATCACTACTTGATTGCATTCTGCTCATGGGCTTCAGGGGAAAATGGGGCAAGAGCTTTACACCCACTATGACTCTCTCATGGCATTGGAAATCTGCTAGAGGATGCGCAGCTGCTTTTCTGCACCCATTGAGGAACTGCAGCTGCACAAGTTTATTGGAATAGACACTGAGCTGCATCAGGGAACTGAGCCTTTTGTGTATTAAAATGCTGGGTTTTGTCACACTTTGTGTTGTTAGAAGAGGTATAAATAGCAGCTTTGTAAATTAAAGGACAAAAACATTCAAAGAGCAAAACTAACATGTCCAGTAGAGTATGTAAATTATAAACTCTCAGTATTATACCAGCATTCATTTTTATTTTAAATGGAAGAAAACCCACAATGAGGTGGAATGAAGAACATTGTGATATTTAGCTAAATAATCAGGCGAAATCTCATTTTTTGGAGGAAACAAGTCATGAGATGAAAGTAATGTAGACTTCTCCTTACTTTGGGAATTAACCCCTACGCACATGATAATTTTTTTTTTTCAGTAAGATTGCTTATTTTAGTTGCAGCTGTTTGGATTTCACAGGATCTATATTTGCTGCTGTTTGAGATGTTTTTGTAGTTGGAAAGGTTTAAAAAAAATCACTATTTTCATGTTTATTTGGAAATATGTGATCAGGAAAGTATAAATTGAACTTAAGCCCACAGTCAGTTAAAAAAATCAATTTTTAACACCTGTTAATTGTTTCTTCTGTATCAAATTTGCCCAGTTTAAAAGTCCAAAAAAGGTTTTTTCTAAACTGTATGCACTGAAAAGGAGATAAAATCTATTGTCTGAAGAGCAAGGCTCTGCTCTTTTTACTTTGCAAGCTGTCACCAGAACCAGAGATTACAGAATTGGAATTCAGCTGACAGGTTTGCTAATGGTGCATAACATGAAATAAAGGAAAAGGAGGCTCTCTGTAGTAGTAACACACTGACTTTACAGAGCAGTCAGCTAGAGGTATTCTGGCAATTTTTGACAGGTCTGGGGTTTTGGAGCAGACTTGTTAAAAAAATTAGTTGTCTTATTCAAAGCTGGCTCAAAATTATTTCAACCATTTGGACTTGGAAAAGTGAAATGGAATCTAGAGTTTGGTCATACTTCAGATACACTAGTATTATAATTGCTGATGATTTAAAAAAAATAATTTCAGAAAATACCAAATATGAAAGATAATTAGGAATTTTTTGAACTCCAAAGATGTCCAAATTTTTCATTTTTTACATTTTTAGTTAAAAATCTATCATAATTTGAAAGATTCTGCAGTACATAGTATTGCAATCTTTAAATCATGGGGGGAACCAAGAAAAATTACTTTGAGCTCACTAATTGGAAACAAAACCACATTTTTTATTTATTAAATTTTTGAGGAAGCATACCTAGTAATTCATCTGTAAATATATCCATCAAGAATCTGTTACCCATCTTACAGTAGCACAAAAAGAAATCTTGTTGAGCTGGTTGCCTGCTATTCAATTTAGAGATATAACATATGATTCCTGGTTCCCCTTAAATCCACTCATCTAGGATTTTGCTCGCTCACACAATAGAGCTTTGCACATCACCATAACCTAAACTATAGAGAGAGATTAGTTTGTTATATGCAGATCACCCATACTTCCGCCTGTGTTTCTATGAAATTTGTGCAGATGCTGTGCTGGGTGGATGCAATGACTCCAACACATCTGAGATGCACTGAACTGTGTTGTTAAACTGTGTTTTTTTCCAGGAATATTCCACAATAAGTGCAATCCAGAAGGGCTTTGGTATATCTGTTGCTGTTCATCTTCTTGGGTCCATAAAGCCCAGACACGCTGAGTTCTGGGGAAGGTGATTTCCACTCTTCAGATTGCTAGGCTTTGTCATGTTGGCAGAAAGTGACACAAGACTGTGGAACACAATACATTTCATCCTGCATCTCAACTTCTTCCTCAGCTGCATGAACTCTAGGCCTGTTGGGGAAGGAGAGGAGAAAGAAGAAGAAAAAAAGAAACAGATGTTGAGGCTGCAGATAGTAATAAATTGTGTACTATGCTCTCTTGGCAAGTTGAGGGACAAACCATATAGAAGAGACGGGAATCCTTCCAACCGGGAACTTCATCTATTCTTCAAGACTGAGTCTTGCAAAGTGCCCTGACTCCAATGAGCAAATCACTTAAACTCATTTCCCCGTGGGAATAGTTGCATGTTTAAAGTTAAGCAGTATTAAATACTGTGCTGCATTAGATAATGTAGAAGTGAACGAAATTGCTTTCAAAGCCTAAATCAATCATGACACATGGTATTTCTGTGATTCTTGTAGCAAAAATGCTCTGCACCAGTGGATGTCACTGTGTGCACCCAGGCAGAGTAGCTTAATGATGCTGCAGATGAATCTTTGCAGAGGGTGCATGGGGAAAAAAAGATCCGTTTGTGACTGAAATTGGTACTCTCATGCCATGGACTAAAAGATAGGAATACAGTGCTTTTGAGAGTCTAACCCCGTGCCCATACAACCCCCCAAAACCAAACAAACCCCCTCCTGTAATTTAGCTTGAATTTTTTTCGATGTGTTTTATCATCCAAAGTCATGTATCTCCAGTTCTTTTCTATCTGGAACAAGCAAGATAAAAATAACAAATGTACAGCTAAAGCCAGTGATAAATATTGCTGTGTTCATAAAGTTTCTGGTTGTGTTGTTACAAGTAGGAGAGTTGATAAATTGGGAAATCCCTGAAGCACCATTTAGTACCCAGCACAGAAATTTTATTTATGTAGATAAATAGCACTCCTTTAATGCGGTAAATCTGTTAGACTGAAATCTGTGTGGTTTCAGTTTTTGTAATGTGAGCATTTCAGAAGCGTAAGTACCAGTTTATGCAAATAGGTCCCAAACTCATCAGTTTTACCTACCTTATTATTGATATCTATCTTCATTGAAGCTACGTACTGAGTGCACTTCATTAAGGCTGACAAGCCAAAGCCTGCTCCTTCTCCCTGGGAATTGCCATCTTCTTTACAATGCAAAAGCCATTAAATGAGCCTTTTACAGTAAGTCAACTCTCTCTGCTTCTCTCCCCCAATGGGGGGTATTTTTTTTTATTTTACTCCACAAATCCTGCTTAAAGAGACATGGTAAGATTCTTTACGATGAAAAACATTACACCTTTGTCCTTCCTCAGAGGAATGTCTTTATTCCCCAGGGTCCTAACTACATGATAAGATATTAACCGTGACCTTGTAGTTAAACCCTGTGTGGGAAGTTGTACATACACTTTTTTAAATGTCCATTGCAAAGAAACGTTCTTTTCTCTCCTTTGCCTCTAAAAAGGTTTTATTTTTTCCTACAACATGTTACAACGCATCTGTTATATAGTGATATTTAAAGGTAAACCAAAGCAAAGTTCTCTATATACGATGCTCTGGCTACAGCTACTGAATGAGGGAGATTTTACTCACAGGTGTGGTGTTTGTACAAGCTTTGCTAAAGCCTTTCCATATAGTTTTCTTGCTAGATCACTTAATGTATTGTCACATGTGAGAGAAGGACTTCTTTTAAAGGACAGTTCAGTATCTTGGCTGCACAGAAAAGGATTTCCTTTGAGTTGATATTAAAAAATAAATCCTGATGTAGATGGGTAATACAAACCCATTTTTGTGTTGTACAAGCCAGGCCCCTCCTTGCCTTAAAAAATCCACTCCTGTTCTTGCTTTGTCATGTGTGTACTTCTGTACACTGCTCTAAATATATGACTGTTTCTGTGGCTGTATAATGACACATCAGCAGCTAGAGTTGGAATAAGGTATTTGAGTTTGATTTTTTAACAACTGTTGTTATAAGTACATACCAAAATATTCAACTGCTTTGTTCCTGACTCTCTGCTTAAGCCCTAGATGCAAGCTCTTGCTATTACTTCTTAGGCTGACCACATTAGAGACATTGTAAAGCACTGCAAAGAGTGAACTGGTACTTTTGATGTAGATCTGAAACTTTGTCTTAATCTGTGAGGTGCTTTTAAAAGAATACCACACCATTATTCAGTCTGGCTTTTTTCTAATGTGATTTATTGCCTGCAGTCAGAGAGATCAGTTCAGATATACTGATGTGCCAGATGAGCACAGAGGCTGCAGTGCATGCACTAATGGCTGAGGAGATGATCCACTCTGCATGTCCTTCCTTCAGGCAGGAATAACCACTCCCAAGGACTTCAATGGCTTCTCAGATTGTAGTGAAGCAAAGGTAATCTAGGATTAGGTCCCTGTAGTAGCAGGGAGGAGAACAGAGCACAAGACTTGGGTTCAGAAAAAAGCTTCTCTTGGATAAGGTTTTATAGATGTAGGCTGTGTGCATATTTAAGGTAGGGTTTATTTCACCTGTTTTTAGAATTTCATAGCATGGTTCAGCTAATTCTCTCACTCATGATATATGTAGGAGTTGTTTTTATCTATTGTAATGTCTCAGTTTTCTGTTCTGCTGCTGTTTCCCCTCCACCTCCCAGCAGCAGTTCTGCTACAGGCTGCGCTGCCTGAGGATCTCTACGTAATGGTCCAAGGGATGGACGCAGGCCCTGGGAACTAAGTGGGGCACTTAGTGGGACTCCTCATCTCTGTGGAACACTCTCTTGAGCGAGAGAAGACAGGTGCTCTTCACCAGGCTTTTTAATGGTAGATGTGCAGTTGGATGTCTTCAGTGCTGACTTTTGCAGCTGTTCTTCATCCTTAGCAGGAAGCTGTCTGCAGGCTTAGGCACTGTTATCAGCGTAGAGCACGTGTTCACCTTTTTCATTTTGTTTTCCAAAACCCTAGGATTATGAGCTCTGCTTTATCTAAAATAAAATAAAAATAGACCTATGTCTGCTGTGCATACACATTATAGGCCAGTGGGCTGAGATTTGGGAAAACTGATGCTCAAGGATTTCACTGGTTCATCTTGGAGGCTGTGCAATGAGGGAAGGTGTCTACAGAGGAGGTCAGGTTTTCCCCATTTATTTGCAGTTATCTTTTCCTGTCCCTAGCACATGCATGTGTGCAACTCCCAGGATGGAGCTGAACTCAGAACCTTGGATTTTGATTTTTTTTTTTTCCCCAATGACTTCTTGTTGTTCCTTTCTACACAGTGACATAGAAGGGATGGCCAAGAAGTTCTGAATATCCATGAAATGTCTGCAAAAATTTTTGCGTCAAATTTTGTCTATCTTTGCAAATAATCATAAGACAGAGTTGTCTGAATGAAGAAAACCTTTCTCTTTCACACTCATGGGTGAATATGAGCCCAAATATTAAAAAAGCTTGCAGATTCATTGACAATAGCTTTCATTGGGCTCCCGTGTTGTATTATGTTGTTGTTCTGAGCAGCTGAGTCCACAAGAAAACATGCAGAGAGTAATTTTATGGCCTCAACGGAGCCAGTTTTTATAAATCAAGTCTAACACATATGGTCTAGAAATTCAGATAGCTTACAAGTGACTGCCTGTTTGCTATTAAAGTAGCAGGATTACAGAGGGATTGACTTAGTGGACATTTAATTTTCATAGAATCATGGAATGGTTTGGGTTGGAATGGACCTTTAAAGATCATTTAGTTCAACCCCCCTGCAATGAGCAGGGATATCTTCAACTAGATCAGGTTGCTCAGAGCCCTGTCTAACCTGACCTTGAATGTTTCCAGGGATGGGGCATCTACAGCCTCTTTGGGCAACCTGTTCCAGTGTTTCACTACCCTCATCATAACAAATTTCTTCCTCATATCTAGTCTGAATCTACCCTCTTTTAGTTTAAAACCATTACCCCTTGTCCTATCACTACAGGACCTACTAAAATGTTTGTCCCCATCTTTCTTATAAGCTCCCTTTAATAATTGAAAGGCTGCAATAAGGTCTCCCCGGAGCCTTCTCTTCTCCAGGCTGAACAACCCCAACTCTCTCAGCTTTTCCTTATAGGAGAGGTGTTCCATCCCTCTGATCATTTTTGTGGCCCTCCTCTGGACCCGTTCCAAGAAGTCCGTGTTTTTTCTGTGCTGAGGACTCCAGAGCTGGATGCAGTACTCCAGGTGGGGTCTCACCAGAGCAGAGTAGAGGGGCAGAATCACCTCCCTCGACCTGCTGGCCACGCTTCTTTGGATGCAGCCCAGGATACAATCAGTTTTCCGGGCTGTGAGCACACATGCCGGCTCATGCCCAGCTTTTCATCCACCAGTACCCCCAAGTCCTTCTTTGCAGGGCTGCTCTCAATCCCTTCCTCCCCCAGCCTGTATTGAAACTGGGGGTTGCCCCAACCCACGTGCAGGACCTTGCACTTGGCCTTGTTGAACCTCATGAGGTTCACATGGGTCCATTTCTTACTTGTCCAGGTCCCTCTGGATGGCATCCCATCCCTCAGGCATATCAACTGTACCGCTCAGCTTGGTGTCATTTTCTAAGGCAATACTGTTGAATACAGAGTTCTTCCCTCCCTAAATGGACCTATTTTTGAAGTACCTGTTCTGATCAGGAAGTTGTGTTTGGAAGGACTTACTGAGTTGGGTAATTGTCAGTTGGCTGATTTCACTGGTTAAAAGACTAATTCATAATACTGTTTAAAATGCATATAAAATATGAAGTTACACATGTACTTATGTGTACTACTTAAACTGTAAATACTTGTTAAAAATATAAATATTTTTCATAGGTTTCAGTTATAAAAAAATAAAATAAAACCTCACAGGTCAAGCACCCAATAAATAACTAAAACTGGTAATTCTTAGCAGAGTTAAAGTCAACATTTCTGAAGGAACAATGTCAGCCAGGACCTCATTCTGGCACTGTCATGATGAGAAGTATAACCTCTGCCCTCTCCAAAATAATGTCAAACAAATACGTTTTTCATTCTTTACAGAAGTTCACCAAATACAAGCTGTTTTGACACAGGCCATTAAAAGAAGAATTGAAGGTCCTGCGGCCCTAGCAGCCCCCTCTTAGAGGGTTTCCATGTCTAAGTTCTCACTGAGTGCAATAAGACCTGGTGATAAGATAGAAGGTAGGGACTCAGATATTTGGGGATTTGACCTGCCAATTTAGCCACATACCCAGTTGGAACTGTGGACACAATTTGATTGGAGCACCAGTAATTTTTCATCTTGCATTGAGAGGAAATCTTTTTATTTTCCTATTTAGGTCTAAACAAATAAACCTACAACAGTTGTTTTAGAGCAAATGTTCACAGGTTATTTTGCATCAAATCTATTCAGAAAGAGTAGAATAATTGAAAATTGTAATGCTCATTTAGTAGTTGTTCCTGTTAGACTCCCAGCAGTCACGTCTTTCATTCTTGAGTTGTCTCTCCTTGCTTACTTTACTGGATTTGGCTGGGATAGAGGTAACTGTCTTCATAGCAGCCCATACAGTGCTATGCTTTGCATTTGTGGCTAGAAATGTGTTGAAAACACACCAATGTTTTGGCTATTGCTGCGTAGTGTGTGCACAGTGTCAAGGCTTTCTCTCCAACCTGCCCCCCTCCAAAGACCAGTAGGCTGGGAGTGGGCAAGAGGTTGGGAGAGGACACAACCAGGACAGCTGACCCCAACTGGTCAAGGGGATATTCTATACTATATGATGTTATGTTCAGCAATAAAAGCTCGGGGAAAGGAGGAGAATGGGGGGACATTCGTGGTTATGGCATTTGGCTTCCAAGTAACCACCATGCATACTTAAGGCCTGCTTCCCAGGAAGTGGCTGGACATCGCCTGCCTATGGGAAGTAGTGAATGAATTCCTCTTTTTGCTTTGCTTCTGTGCACAGTTTTTGCTTTTCTTATTTTACTGCCTTCATCCCAGCCCGTGAGCTTGTCCATCTTATTTTCTCCACCTGTCCTGTTGAGGAGGGGGAGTGAGAGAGAGACTGGGAGGGGGTCTGGCAGGCGAGATGCAATTATTGCCTTAATGAATCAATTATTACAATATCACCGTAAAGCAGGAAGTTTATTTTTTTGGTATTGTTGTGAAAAAGCACAGAGATGGAAGAACGTGATGGTGTTTGAAGTGCTGTGAGTTGTGAGCCATCACAGTTTCAGCTAGGTTCTAGGTGAATGGTTTATTTGTCCTCTCAGCTCGTGCTGTGTTGGCAAATATGGGATATAGCTTTTGTTCTTTCCTGCAGTGTCAAAGAGCTTTTTAGGCAGGTTTCCTGTGCAAGGAAAATAGAAGACAGCAGCTTAAATTTCTTCCAAGTCATCAGGGAAATTTGATTTTAGACATGCATCAATGGATAAATTGGGTGTGGAATTATCATGATGTGATAAATCACTGTATCTAAAGGTCTTTCATTTTTTTGTAATGAGATGGTGAGTGTTTAAATAGGGTATGGTTTGTTCATTGCATAGATTAAAACTGTCTAATTGCTACTTTGTGCACCTATATATTTAATTTCTATAGAGTAATCCTTGAGTTTATGAAGAAGCTGTCCAATTTCTCATAGGTTTTCTTTTGAGGTATCTTCTTTCTGTGCAGATAATAGAAATTGATACTCATTTTATAGACTATTTGAATCAGGATAATAGAGTCCTTGATGGAGCAAAACACTATTCATATCCTCAAGGTCATGTGATGTTCCAGAAAGCATGTTTTCCTTATGTTGCATCATTATGATCAACACACTTAGGGCAGGATAACAAACTGGATTATCTCTATCTGGATCTGAGACGAAATTTTTACCCGTAAGGACCAGCACCACTGTTGCCTAGGAAATACATTCTTTGGCTAAACTCCTGTTTGTATTAAAACAATGTGGAATAATATTTTGTTGTTTTGAAAACAATGCTACATATGGGATAAATTTTGCAGTGCTTAATCAAACAGTACTTCTGGAGAAGTCAGTGACACTAGTCATATGTTTAAGTTCTATCCAGCACTCCAGTATGACTAGTGAGATCCATTAATGAATAAGTAAATCAGATGGGATTAAAAGTCTTTTCAATTGTTTAATAATTTTACAATATTTTAGAATTATCTAGGAATAACAACTCCAAATGGGCAATACAATACAATGTGTCTTTATTATGAGTCTTTTCTATGAACTGTATTTAGAATATTTTTAGTATTACATCGTTAGAGTCGCAACTTGGAAATGAGAATGAAAGAAAAACAGAGACCTATACGTTAGGAAGCTAATATGAATGGAAAAGAAGATTATTTTTAATTCTCACCTAAAAACAGACAGAAGGTAAAACTCCTCTGGCAAAAGAAGGTGTAACTTCAAGTGTGTGATATATAATATTCCATATTCATGAATATTCACAACCGCAACTTGTCTTGCTGCCTTGCTGAAAATAATGTTTTCTGTTTGCTGCTTTGCCATAACTGGTAAATAATATTGCCTTTGACTAAAACTTTGCACATTCATATTCTCTTTAGAAAATTTTCTTGCCCTCACTATGATGCATGGTATAACTACTGGAGAAATCATATGGAAAATGTTGACATTTAATATTTCAACTCCACTGATGGAAAGACAATGACCTTGTATTAAAGTCAATGTCAAAAACTATGCAATTACCCAATTTGGAGCAACATTTTGGTGGCTTTGATAAAGTAGTGATAATATTTTCTTTCTTAATGTATTTAACTTACTGTTAGTGATAGTACTTAATTTACTGTTACTGATATTCCCAAGAGTGGAAGATGGTTTTTGTGTCTTCACAACACAAATCACCATATGCAACAGAAAGCAAGTTTTCTTTCACTGTCTACAAAAGCACTTCTGCTTTGTGTTATCATGTTATTATGTAAATACATAATATTTATATTTTAGTTATATTTTTGACAACTTTGCTCATCATTTTGTCCTTGGTGTCTCTTTTTATGATTGAGAAGTGGGGTTTTGGTTTTTGGGCTGTGGCATTTTGCTTTTTGCAGATCAAAGGCAGGGTTTTTTAAACAGTTACCATCAAGTTCCCAAACTTGGTGCTACATTGTGGGCAAAACTGCTCTTGAGAATATAATTTGGCTCACTCTGGCCTGGGGCACTGGGTTGGTGTATGAAACATGCATTTTGCAGATTTATCTGTCAATTTTAGATTTTTGGAATCTGATCTGTTTTTTCTGATGATGCGAATGGGGCCCTGTTAGGATCCCTATTCAGGAAAGGTCTTAAATATGAACATGAAAAAATTAGCCCATTTTAGCACTTTCTTGAATTGGAACACAGGTGAGTAACTGTTTAGGTCCTATTTATATGACCAAGAAATGTGGAAAAACTTTCTTAGTGGTTAATAGAATTCAGTTAAATTGCTGTCTGAAAGACTGTTAACTGTCTTTGAAATTAGAATATTAGACATAAGCCCTGTCATTGCCAGAAAGCAAAAAATAACAGCCAGTCTAGTCTCTAGATTCATATTTGACCCTGCATCTTGGGAAAAGCACTGCACTAACTGTACTATTGCTCCTATATGCACTAAAAAATTTCCTCAGATTGTATTATCACCTAATATCTGGCACCAGAGAATGTGATTATCCCCTCCTGAAAACGCTTTAGATCTTATCAAGGAGTATGTCTAATCCACTGGCTTTGGAAGTAAATATTACAAGCTGTACTCGCTGAATGCCATCTAATCCAAAGAATTTGAGTGTAAAGAGGCTGGAAGCATGAAAGAAGAACAGTTAAATATAACTAGGTTTCATTGCAGATTTTTGTTCCAGTACCTGTTCAGAGGTTGTCCATCATGCCCTGTTACAGACTAGCCAATATTTAATGAGTTCGTTCAGTCCTTTACCTTCTCTTCCATGATGTCTGAAACAGCTTCCATTTATCTCAGTAAATTGAAGTCCTATACAAAAGCTCATTCACTTAAATATTACAGAAAGCAATGGCTCACCTCATTGATCGAGTGTCCCTGTACTGTCTGTAAGTCTACTTCTACTTAAAGAAATAAGGATTAAGGTATTGCACTTCTGAGGAACAGCCATCTATTTTAGTGAGAAAATTCCCTAAAGTGATGATGACTCTAGGACACATTCAGAATTTCATTCCATTGTCACTATCAGGAATCATAGATATTTTCTTTGCCAACTTGGAAAAACTAAAGATGGAAACTTTATCACAATTGTAGGGTTTTTGCTAAACAAATGACAGAACCCTCCTTCTTTAAAGCACTTTTTTTCCTTTTTTTTTTCCTTGCATTTGATGTTACATGTGAGTTTTGAAACACTGTGCAGAGCACAACAGATCAAAGACACAAGAGCTCTGAGATAAGGTTAGTTTTGCTCAAGTCTTTTGTGAAACCTCTGAGTCATGCTGGGCAGCCTCAGTAACTAACATCAGTGTTTGTATAATCATTCCGGAGCTACCACTATATTATCAGTTACATCACGCTGATATTTCTATTAATGAATCCCTACAAAAACAGAAAAAACAGGAAGGCATAAAAACTTTCAGGAACAAGATGAGAAAAAAGTAACTCATTGCTTAACCCAGAAAGTTACCATAACTTGCTGGTTTTATTTCTTATCTTCAGTTGATTCATCCTTTTCCCAAGAAGTAATTTCTCTCTTTGCCCTTTCTTAGTATGTTTCCATCCTTTCTTTTTCACAGGACTTCTCAGTTCTTTCATTCCTGTATGTCTCCTGTAATACCTGAAGGTGGCTGGGCTAAGAAACATATAAGGAAAGCAACATCCTGCACCCTTATCTTTCTATAGCAAAACTTAATGCAGCTGAAGGCTTTCACTTGCTGAGAGAGAAACTGAATATAAGGCAGAGCTGAACATTCAACATAAGGAAATCTAATTTTCTTAGGTAAGAAGAAAGATGCATTTGAATTAAACTCCAAACAACAAATTTAAAAATATTTGGAAGAAATATATAAATTAATCAGGGTGACAAGATATTTTTGTGTAGGAGTTTAAAAATTGTCTTTTGAATTATTTTGATAACATCTTTATTAATTAAAAAAATCTTTTCAAATTAACATTGTTCTTTGATATTCTGTACTCTCTCAAATTTCTGTGACTGCTAGCATTATGGTGCTGTCCAGTCCTGAGGACAGGGAAATCAATTATTTATATCATCCCTTAGCCACACTAATTTTGCTAATTGTTCATTTTCACTTCTCTATTGCTTTTTCCCCTGCATATTTCACAAGGAGTGTTTAAAGGTAGAGCTCTTTGGGAACAGAAAAAATCCAAATACCACACATGAAAGACAAGATCTGCTGATGTCTACTTGGCTAATACAGAGAAGACTTTGGAAATTAAATTAAATTATTAGTGGGAGCAGCATCATGTTGGGATAAGCAGCAAGAGAGTTAGAAAGGAAAAGTATGTGAAGACTGGCAGTATCAGAGGGGAATTGGTATAAAAAAGAATTACTGACTTTGGCAAGGAAGAGTCATAACACCTGTGAGGAATATATTTAAGAATATATCTCTGTTATAGATATGCTTGATGTGATGTTCAGGGTGGGTAGATATGGACTATGGATATGCAACTAGAGGAAGCCTCTCAGCACAGTGATGATTCCATTGCTAGACCTTATCCTCTGGGCAGATGAAACTTTTAACTCCCTAGCTAACATTGGTGCTTATGGAAACTATTTTAGGTGACAAAACTTAGATTACACTAAAGGATTTTTTTTTTAAAGGGAAAAAGCCTGAATTACGTATACTATTGCAAAACTGGTTTATTGCATTCTTTGCTTCTCTCAAGAACAACGTCCCAGTCATGTGACACATACAAAAATAAATTGATTAACATATTGTTCTATGTTCCCTCGTTAAATTAAAGAAGTGCTGTGCATCTGTGCTTAAAATTAACCAACCCATGAACAATCACTTTATTAGAGAGATAAAAAATAAGTGATAAGATTTATGGTAATCTGAGGAGTGAGGTACAAAGTGTTCACTTATCCTGGTCCCTCAAGTACTATATAAATAAATGTAAGGTCTTAGGTTTCAATGATCAAACATCCAGTTAGTGGCTTTGATGATAATTCAATGAACTATGTATTATTTAGTTGTACAGAAATCATTGCTAGGAAGACAGAAGTTTAAGGAATATGGTGTTTAAAATCTCTGCAAATAATTGCAAAAACTTATATGTAAATTAGACTTCTAAGAAAATTGCGCTAGTTTGTCATTGAAAATGTGTGTTTTTTCCTTTTAATAGCAGCTTCTTCATCTGTGTTCTGTCTTTCTGTACTATGAATGTATACAAAAAGGTAGACTTTACCTAAAAATGCTAAAAATTTCATCTATTTTCTGTGAAGGAATTTCTGAAGTTGTGGGCCTGCATCTAAGCAAGGAAAGCAGTGCTCCCCACCTCCCCAAAAATCTCCTTTGTCTAACTCAGCCAAACTTTTATCATGTGCAGAGAAAGACTAGGTAGCTTTGCACTCCTTAGCAAAGGTAAAATTATTGCTACCTCCTAAAGGCTCTAAGGATTGTAGAATATCAAGTAATCTTGTACAATTGACTATTGTGCTGTTTCTAATTGGCAAAGAAGAGAGGAAATGTTCTTTGCTCTTGTACCGGCATATTAAGTCCAAAGATGCTTTCTGGATGGTGTGGAACAACAGCCTAGATAGACAGTGTGATGTTGGAAGTTTAAAGGGAGGGAGGTGAGGAATGATAAGCATGGTTGTAAAAAGGAAAAAAACATGGAAGAACGCATGTAGCTGAACACTAACTCGTGCTCAGAAGTGGGCTGAAGTTCACAAAGGCAGGCAGGAGCAAATGAGGGTTTAGAAAGAATGGGATAGAAAATTTGATATTTACATAAAATGATAAGTGGACAAAAAAAGAGCATGGAGGATCACAAAACAGGTGATTATTTTTCCAGAAGCACAGACAGTCAGACATGCAAAGGGATTTAAACTCCTGTCTCCCTCTAGAGGTATGTAAATCCATTCTTTGTTTTCACAGGTATCCTTAAAAGAGTTCTTTAGGTGAAAAACATCATGTCTTTCATTTAGCAGTCACAAAGCTTTCCAAATACTGTTCAAAGGCCTTGAAAACCTATTAGAATACTGTTATCTTCCCTATTTAACCCAAGAAGGCTCATCTTAGAGGTGTTCTCTAAGCTATGCACAGACAATGATTAGAGGTAGCCAAGCTAAGCTTAAAAGGAAAACTTTAGAATAGTAGTTGCATTCTTGCTGTGGCAATACAGAAGTCAGCACAGGTTAGTTCAGCCAGGCTTTTCCTGGGATGGGCTTTGGTGGAAGCTGCCAAGGACAGAAATTGCCTGCAATTCTGCAGGCAAGGGTCTATCATCCCACAAATGGTGACAAAACCTGTTCAGGTAGGTTGGGCTGTAGCTCTCCTCACAAAACAGTGCAAGTGGTGCTTTTTACAGGGCATATCTAAATTACACTGTGCAGCATAACCATACACTGTAGTAAAGTTGGTTGCTACCGAACAAAGGGATAACGGCAAAGTTTTTATCGTCTTTGCCTCAGCAGTGGCACTGCTGATCACTCCCTTCTGCAGAGCTATTGTATTTTTGATATCTAGTACTCTGCTGAGTTTCATTGATACTTTTCATCAGTATAAACCTTGTTGCAGTCTTTTTCTCCTGATAAATAAATAGGGGACTTTTATCAGAGCCATGTCAGGCTTATACGATAACTTCCTCTAAACTGATTGTTCAGGCTTCTTTCTATGGGGAAGGTGTGGGGAAGGCTGGATGAAACCATGAGCTAGGATGTCACATGGCATAGCTATAGCCAGAGGACCTGGAAACAGGTATGCCAAGTCTATGCTTTACATAGAGGAGGAAAAGAGCAATTGTAGGAGTGTGTTGCAAGTGTCTTACAGATAAACAGGTGCACAGGACCTGGTTTTAAAACTTAGTGATACACTCAGTGAGGAAATGCTTAACATGTTAATATGCTGTTAGAAAAAATTCTCACTGAATTTGTTACTTCTGGTATTCTTGAGTCTCAACATATTTATTGAATAAAAAAGAAAAAGCTTGCATTTCTGGGTTGTAGTCATATAATTAAGATTTTTTTGAGTGTAAATTGTGCATGGTTTGCTCTTCACATTCTCTAACCATGAATCACTATCCCTAGCCTTACCTCTAAAGATTAAGGACAAATGCTCTTTTTGTTATCTCTGTATGGTCATTCCAGTACTAATCCATCTCCTTGTTTAGCTGTTTTTCATTATTCTTTTTAACTATTTCTTTCTTGCCTACAAGGTTCAGTGGGCCATTATCATAAAATATTAAGCCATTTTTAGTAAAGTACTTTTTCTATGTTCTGTACAACAATGCTCCAAATATACTTGTTTACAATCCTATTAAATTATATCTTGATGTGTTGAAAGCCCAGTGCATGTGTCCATGTATATATGATAACTTAATAAATACAGCACTCACAAAACACTGTTCCTTAGAGAGGTTCTTTAACTCCTTCCCAAATGCCAAAGAATCAAACCTCTCAACACCTTTCTCACAGAGGTGCTAATTATTGATAATTTTTAATTGGGGGAGCAATAAAGAAAAGAAGGATTTAGATGAATTGATAAATTCTATGACAAAACTGAGAAAGAAGTGACTGATTTATGGACCTACCTCCTTCCAAGAACACACTTCCCCCCCCCCCTTATGTTGCAGTTTGATGAAGGTATCATGTATTAATTTTCCTTAGGAAACTAAGTGACAGCTACACATTTTAGGAAGAGGAACAACAACAACCAAACAAACAAAAAGATGGGAAATATAATGTAATAGAAGTTGTTTTGTGAGCAATGGAACTAATGGATTTTATTTCCCTAAGGTTTTCTGTCATGTCATCATTGCAATACCTCTAGTTTCCACCTATCCCCACAATTATCTAGCTTGCTTCAGACTTTCAGTGGGACAAGAATAGCTTGGGCTGTAGCCAAGGTATGTGGAAGCCACCCGCCACCATGCTGGAAGGATAACAGCTGAACTTTTATCACCTTTTCATCAGAGGGAGCACTCTTGAGATCCCAGAGCTGTTGATTTTCATGAAGCTTATAACCATTCACTATCTTTTTTGCATATAGCACACTGCTGAATTTTGTTGATACTGACCACGAGGTTAAAAATTTTATACAGAAAGATGGGAATGAATGGGTGAGGAGGAAGTATAACTGTAAAGCCTGTTGTCAATAAGAAGCCATGCTAAAAAGCAAAATATTTTTACATACATAAAGTAGATGAAATTTCATCCATTTTTATAACTGAGATGAATAGATCTGTAACAGTAGTTTCAACATGCTCCCTCCTAGCCACATGCCCAGAGAATCACAATCAAAGTATTTCCAAATGGGTATGATCTTTTTTACTACTATTATTATTTTTGCTGCAGGAGTATCTGAAGACTCTCAATCACTCTTTCAAAAGAACATCGATATCTGGAAACTGACAGTAAGTAGTTAAACAGAAAGTAACGGATTCAGAGTACTGAATATCTACTTCTCACCTACTACTCAGCTGGTGCTGCATGGAAAAGCCTCTGATTTTAGCTCTTGTTTGGCTATACATGTTCTCCCCGGCCTCCTTTCCACTATATTCCCAATTGCATATGCCAACTCTTTTCAGCCAAAAAAAAAATTGTAACAGAAAATGATGCAGTACGTCCTCCAGAACCTGCATAATGCAGACGTTGAGAACTCAAATCTTTTTGTATGTCCTCTCAGGGGCAAAACAGTGTGAACAATCAATTTCTGAACAATTAATTTTCTGTAATTTTCAACATCTAGATGTGTCTGGCTCAGGAATGTGTTGCTTATTTCAGGGACAAAATAATTATTTAGCTAACCCAGTTAAAGTCTGTTATATCACTTTGAACAAATGCTTCTGCAGTCTGGTATTCAAAACATCCATAAGGACAAATTAAATTAATTTGATTTTCCACTGAAAGAAACTGAGGTGCAGAAGAGTCTGATTTCTGGTTTTGATGTGTTATTGATGCTACAGAAAGAGCTCCAATTTTAGCTTGCTCTTTTTCCCGCACTTTTTTTCCTTCCCCTCTGGACAAACAATGTCTTTTGCCTTAAGTAAAAAAAAAAGATAACCCTAAAAAACAACCCTGCACCCTCTCCAATTCTTTCCTCTTCTCCCATTGCCATCTCTACCACAGATCTGCTAAGATGTTTCATAGTAAGTGTAACTGAGTGGTGAATCACGTGCTTGAAGCTGTACACAGAGAACAGAAAAACAGGTCACTGCTTAGCTGAGAAAGTATACTTCAATCACAATTCAATCTTATTTTTACACAAATAGTCAAGATTCAAACTTTGACATAAAAAATTATGTAGCCTTACTGGTTTGGCTTATTGACTGAAAAGAATTTCAAACTAGTAATGCAAATTTGCACTTGCGAATTGACTACCTAAGTCCACTCATGCATTGGAAAACATATATGCATTTAAGTAAGGACTTTTTTCTGTGCTGGTGCAAATAATAAAGGTAATACAGTACCCTCTCTAAGAAGCTTAAATAAGCCTGCTTGTCAGGATCACAATCTCTCTATCTAACTATAAAACTGATGATTTGAGCCCCAGGAGTTTCTAGCAGCAATGATAACACCACAGAAGGGGAAGGTGACAGCTCAGTTTCATGTAGTTCCCTTTGCTAAGAGCTGTCCCACTGCTGTGAATAATATACCTAGCAGCAGTGTGAGAGTTGTGTTGAGACACAAAGTTTTGCTCCTGAGGTAAGGATTTGTTGTAGGTTAACCCCGGCTGGCAGGTCAGCCCCACACAGCTGCTCGCTCACTCCCCCCCGGTGAGATGGGGGAGAGAATCGGAAGTGTAAACGGGAGAAAACTCGTGGGTTGAGATAAAGACAGTTTAATAAGTAAAACAAAAGCTGCACACACAAGCAAAGCAAAACAAGGAATTCATTCACCACTTCCCATCGGCAGGCAGGTGTTCAGCCATCTCCAGGAAAGCAGGGCTCCATCACGTGTCACGGTTACTTGGGAAGACAAAATATCATCACTCCGAACATCCCCCCCTTCCTTCTTCTTCCCCCAGCTTTACATGCTGAGCATGACATCGTATGGTATGGCATATCCCTTTGGTCAGTTGGGGCCGGCTGTCCCAGCTGTGTCCCCTCCCAACTTCTTGTGCACCCCCAGCCTCCTCGCTGGTGGGGTGGTGTGAGAAGCAGCAAAGGCCTTGACTCTGTGTAAGCACTGCTCAGCAGTAACTAAAACAATGGTGTGTTATCAACACTGTTTTCAGCACAAATCCAAAATGTAGACCCATACTAGCTACTATGAAGAAAATTATCTCTATCCCAGCCAAAACTGGTACAGGTTTATTGACCAAAGACAGAGCTAATGACAGAGGTTACTGAAATAATTTGGCTGAGGTTACTGGAATAAATTAAAACCCCATTTGTGCTCAGTTCTTTTTTCACTTTAGTAAATATTAACATTTAACCAACCATAGACTTCAAGGATGATGTTATGTAGCTCCAAGCAATGCATATGGTAGAAGACATCTTCTACTGACATAAAAGGGAATGACCCCACTGAAGCGAAATAGAGACAGACTGATCCAGTGCCATCTGGTCCTGTGAAGTTAAAGAGGAGAAGCTATGACTAAGAAGAACTATCACAGCATTCAGTGGACTAGGAGGAAAATCTCACAGGATGGAGGATAGTGGGAATTGTCTTTATTACTGCCCGGTGGCAGGAAGAGTTTCAAGGGACAGTAGAGTAATATTAATAGTTTTGCAGGTGTGACACTAGATTATAAAGCAGAAGTATTATCCCATATTTTTTGCTTGCAAATGTTATCATTTAGCCGAACTAATAACAAGCTGCAAGTTTTGAGAAATGCATGTGGGAAGATCTGTCAGAATGTTCTGTTCTCTAGCAGCAAACAGGAGAAAATGAATGTAATCTGCATTACAATACTTTTATCTTGCTGGAATGACCTTCTATCTTACTGTTATAGCAAGGATGGCAGAAACTATTTGCACAGTATTTTTTTTTTTTCTGTTCATCAAACTGCTTCTGTACGGCTACTCTCACATGATAAACAGTGCCCATGTAAATAGACATTTTTAAAAGGATACTGTAAGATTGTTACGTACATAATAAAAAATAAAAAGAAAAACAGCCTGTAAATTTACCAAGGCAAAAATTGTCAAAGTCTGATAATTTTAATTACCTTTAAATGCCTCAACATGAAAAGTACTGAGAAGAGAGAAAGCATGGATCTTTCTCACCTTCATATAACTGTATGTTTTCCCTTGAATTTTTCTGGGCCACCTTGAGAAAATAAGACTTTCTGAAGAGTTTAATACTCTTTCATAAATATAAGATATATTGATAGACGCTTTCTACTATCCTCAGCTCTCACAACATATTCATATGCTTGACTCTCAACTGGACCACTCTTTCTCCTCATCAAGGACTTTTGAAATAACACTGGGTAATCAAAAGACTTAAGTACTCTTCATTAAGAATATAACAATGAACAAGTATCATCCCTAGGGTATGAATGGAATAGAAGAGGAAAGTGCTAGGGAAAAATAATTTGTCACCTATTATTAGTAAAATACTGTGGTATTTATGAAAATAGAGGAAGCTGCCAAGAGACTATATTTGGCTTTTTTTTTCTCTACCATGCAAAAGACTAATCTAATAAACCATTAAGAATGTAATATGCACTGATCTATCTTAAATAAACAAGATGTGTTCTGAAAGCATAAAAGAAAAAGTCTTTATTGTAGATAAAATCAAATTAAGTTCAAGGATTATAATTGAAGCTGTTTGTGCTTCAAGAAAAGATTAAGCTATAAAATAACTAAATTTAAAGGAAAGCAAAATGTTTGAAGGGCAGATAAGGTCACTGCAAAGAAGGGCAACCAAAGTTAGAAAGATGAAAATAGACTACTAGCATGCGCAAATAACTAGTTTATTTGATTTAGTGTAAAAAAGGCAAGGCAATAAAGTAAGGAACCTAGCACCTGAAAAAAGAATGAGCCTGGAAAAGGTATGTACTGGTTTTGGCTGGGGTAGAGTTAATTTTCTTCATAGCAGCTAGTATGGGGCTATGTTGTGGATTTGTGCTGAAAACAGTGTTGATAATACACAGGGATTTCATTATTGTTGCGTCATGCTTACACAGAGTCAAGGCCTTTTCTGCTCCTCACACTGCCCCACCAGTGAGTAGGCTGGGGGTGCACAAGAAGTTGGGAGGGGACACAGCTGGGACAGCTGACCCCAACTGACCAAAGGGATATGCCATACCATACGATGTCATGCTCAGCATATAAAGCTGGGGGAAGAAGAAGGAAGGGGGGGATGTTCGGAATGATGGTGTTTTGTCTTCCCAAGTAACAATTACATGTGATGGAGCCCTGCTTTTCTGGAGATGGCTGAACACCTGCCTGCCAATGGGAAGTAGTGAATGAATTCCTTGTTTTGCTTTGCTTGTGTGTGCAGCTTTTGTTTTACTTATTAAACTGTCTTTATCTCAACCCACGAGTTTTCTCACTTCTACTCTGCCACTTGTCTCCCCCATCCCACTGAGGGGGGAGTGAGCAAGCAGCTGCGTGGTACTTAGTTGCCAGCTGGGGTTAAACTATGGTTTACTGATGGTAATATACCATCAAAAATGGACCAGAATAAAGGATTTAGGGTTTATTACAAAAAGACAATATAATCTTCAGAACTCAGATAAACTTCCCAGATATGTGACAAAAATTAGATGCCAAGGAGACAAATACTCAAAATGTAAGAAGATAAAATACTCGGAGGAACATCACAATGAATTGGATATTTAAGAACACTCTTTTTTTATATATATTGTTTTTATCAGAACATGAGAAATTAATTCCTATGTGCTGTACAATTTCAATGTCATTTTGCAGTATGATTGGTACTACAAGATATCCTTTAAGCACAAAATTATGTCTATATGAACCTTATAATGTGGGGGATAAGCAAAAAACCTATTTTTTTAAAAATAGTTAGATGATCAAAAAGGTACATTAGGACCAGATTAGGACAAAAACCATCTAGAAGAACTTAAAAAAAGTGTTTAATCAACTTCTCAGTGTTTTCAGAGCAAGATCTTTAAAAATCTGATCCTAAACTGGTCCTTCATCAAAAGAAACCCTTATTTTTTTCCTGAAACCTGTCTATAGTAATGATAGGCCTTAAATTTGCCATTGACAGTTGTTTAAATGGTTCCTTAACAGTGTTGTGGAAAGACACTTCATCATGAATCATGGTTTGAAGCAGCTACAGGGACATTATTTGCAGAGTCAAAGCAGATGACAGCAAAGTGCTATCTAGCATTGCTGATTATTACTATCTTTGCCGTTGATTTAATGGTAGGCAGAAACAAAACAATTGAATGATGTCCACTCTATTTCTTCTTATGTGTGACATCTCCACATGCTTTCATGATCTGTAGCCGTGGGGTATATCAGCAGTAAAGGAGATAAGGGTCTGAAGGACCCCAGGCTGCTAGGACTCTTGTGAAGCTTTCTAGCCAGAAAAATGTTAACATCTAGAGCCATCTTTGAAAACCTTTGTAACAGAGATCTATATCTTATTGAAAGTCATAAAAAGCAACATGCTATTCACCAATACAGTTCAATTTCTGTAACAGGAGCAAATAAAAGTTTCCATGTTTATCTTAGTAAGACCCTTATAAGTAAAGAGCACTGTTAAATTAATTGTGTAACCTTGCTACTAAATTGTAGTTTTTGATCTGAGGAAAAAATTAAGCCCAAGTCTGAGACGCTTAGCTATTGTGCAAAAGGAGGTTGTTGACCATAGGTGAGTGTGGTGGGTCTAATTTTCTTGAATTGACTGCAATTGTCGTGTATTAGACGTAGCTCCCAATACAGCTCGAAGATCAGCACTCTGGATGCTTCATAAAGCAACTTGGTCAGGAGTTAGCCACTCTCCCTGAAGCCTTTTTGGTCATGACAGAAATCTAAATACCTGCAAGGATCCTATGAAAAACTCAGGACCAAAATTTAGATGCTGTGCAAACTTAGGCACTGTATGGGTTCAGAGGCCAGTGGAATAGGGAATTCATGGTCTGCATTTTTTGGAACGTGCATCCCTGCATATGCTTAAAAACTGTTTTAAAAGCCAAAGAAAAATCTCTGAGACTTGCCCATAATTGGCTGGCTCCCGCATTGTTCAGATAATACTAGGTTTTGAACAGTGCAGGAATTCCCTCTGTTCTGCAGGGTCCTGTCTGCTGCACAAACTGTTTAGTCCATTCTGGGGGACTGTGCTTATTCACAATTAGGCATTTTTCTCTCCTGCAGTCTACTTTTTCATTTCAAACTGTTTGGGAGTTTTCACTCACCTATGCTGCACAATCCGTAAATATTACAGAGGCACAAAATTCAAAGTGAAGAAAAAAAGTTCTTTCATCTCAAGTGTATCAAATCTTACAGTCCAAAATGTTCTACTTGGCTATTACATTTTGCTAAAGCAAGCAACACTGAATCTGTTCAGAAAATATCCACCAATGACATTTTAGTGTTCAGAGATGTTTCTGCTTTACACCTCTGTGAACCATGGTGGATATAAGACATTTGGATGACTCTTGTGGAACTATAGCCTCAAGATAGAGAATTGGTACTTTCTGGAATAATTACACCATTTCAGAAGCAATAATTGCTGACATTGTAATATTAACTGAGAGCTTACCAAAGCAATCTTACCTCTCTAGTGCATCTCTGTAGCAAATCTCCATGAACTCTTGTTCTTTCAGTAGTATCCCTACAATATACATTAGCAAGATGGATGCTCTTAATTTGACAGGAAAATCTTTTGTGGTTGTAAACTAGGAAAATTTGTCTGAAGTCAATGACCCTGTATTCATACAGACCAGATGGGATGCAATGCTATTATTTGAAGAAGTTGAATCCTTTGAGGCAGATAATAGAAGCTATGTATGTGTAACTGTAGAGGAACTCTAGTTGAGAATATATTTTTTCCAAACAATTCCTACTTTTGCTTATCACATTCAATAAGAAATGTCTGGAATCCCCTGAATAAGTGCAATAAACAGATTTTTTTTTTCATAAACTGATACAGTTAATAAAAGCTCAGCATTTATTAAGTGTGAAAGATGACAGATAGGTCAGATCACTGAATCATGGAATCACAGAATGGTTCAGGTTGCAAGGGACTTCTGGAGATTGTCTCGTCCAACTCCCCTGCTCAAGTAGGACCACCTAGAGCTGGTTGCTCAGGACTATGTCCAGATGGCTTTTGAATATCTCTCCACAACATCTCTGGGCAACCTGTTCCAGTGTTCAGTCACCCTCACAGTAAAAAAGTGTTTCCTGATGTGCAGACGGAGCCTCCTGTGTTTCACTTTGTGCCCATTGCCTATTGTCCTGTCACTAGGCACTACTGAAGAGAACCTGGCTCCATCTTCTTTACTCCCCCTGAAGCAGGTACGTGTACACATGGATAAGATCCCCCTGAGCCATCTCCTTGAGGCTGACAGTCCCAGCTCTCTCAGCCTTTCCTCATGAGAGGTGTTCCAGTCCTTTTATCACCTTAGTGTTTGAACTCTCTCCAGTATGTCCTTATCTCTCTTGTACTGGGAAGCCCAGAACTGGACACAGTACTCTAGGTGTGGCCTCACCACTGCTGAGTGGAGGGGAAGGATCACCTCCCCCAGCCTGCAGGCAATCCTTTGCCTAATGCAGGCTAGCATACCACTAGCCCCTTTTGCCATGAGGGCACATTGCTGGCTTATGTTCATCTTGTTGTCCACCAGGACTCCAAGGTCCCTTTCTGCCAAGCTGCTTTCCAGCAGGGTGGCCCCCAGCATGAACTAGTGCATGGGGTTATTCCTCCCCAGGTGCAAGACTTTGCACTTCCCTTTGTTGAATTTCATGAGGTTCCTGTCAGACCATTTCTCCAGCCTGTCAAAGTCCCTTTGGATGGCAGTATGACCCTCTGGCATATCAGCGACTCGTCCCAGTTTGGTGTCATTTGCAAACTTGCTGAGGGTACACTCTGTCCTATCATCCAGTTCATTAATGAAGATGTCGAACAAGACTGGACCCAGTATTGACCTCTGGGGTACACTGCTAGTTGCTGGCCTCCAGCTAGACTTTGTGTCACTGATCACCACCCTCTGGGCCTGTATGTTCAGCCAGTTTTCCATCCTCCTCACTGCTCATCCAACCCATACTTCATCAACTTCTCTGTGAGGATCTTATGGGAGACAGTGTTGAAGGCCTTGCTGAAATCGAGGCAGACAATATCCACTGAGCAGGCAGACAATATCCTCATGTACCATGCCAGTCATTTAATTGTAGAAGTTTATCAAGTTGGTGAAGCATGACTTCTTCTTGGTGAATCCATGCTGACTACTCCTGATGACTTTCTTGTTGTTCATGTGACTGGAAATGGTTTCCAGGATTAGGTGCTCCATCACCGTTCCAGAGATCAAGGGAGGCTGAGCAGCCTGTAGTTCCCTGGGTCCTCCTTCTTGCCCTTTTTGAAGATAGGAGTGACATTCACGTTCCTCCAGTCCTCAGGCACCTCTCCCAGTCACCATGACCATTCAAAGATAATCGAGAGTGGCCTCACGGTGACATCAGCCAGCTCCCTCAGCACTTATGGATGCACCCCATCAGGGCCCATGGACTTGCGTATGTCCAGTTCACTTAAGTATTCCCTGACTGGATGCTCTTCCACCAAGGGTAAGTCTTCCTTGCTGCAGCCTTTCCCTCTGGTCTGTGGGGCCTGGTATTCCTCAAAGCTAGTCTTGCTGGTAAAGAATGAGGCAAACAAGGTATTCAGTACCTCAGCTCCATGTCCTGTCTAACCAGGTCCCATGCTCCATTCAGCAGTGGGATCACATTTGCCCTAGTCTTCCTTTAGTCACCTGTGTATTTGCAGAAGCCCTTCTTGGTACCTTTGACATCCCTTGCCAGATTCAACTCCAGATGTGGGCCTTGGCTCTCCTAACCATGCATGCTCAGATGGTGTCTCTATATTCCTTCAATGTTACTCGTCCCTGTTTCCACACTCTCTATGCTTCCTTTTTGTATTTGAGTTTTGCCAGGAACTCCTTGTTCATTCATGCAGGCCTCTTGGCATTTTTTTCTTGATTTCTTGCTCATTAGGATGGACTGTTCTTGAGCTTGGAGGACGTGATCCTTGAATATCAACCAGCTTTCTCAGGCCCCTCTTCCCTCCAGGGCCTTATCCCACAGGACTCTTTAAAGCAGATGCCTGAAGAGGCCAAAATCTGCTCTCCTGAAGTTGAACACTGTGATCATGCTTTTTGCCCTGCTCTCTCCTCTCAGGATCCTGATGCCAATAGCCAACTAATAGCTATGGTGTTGAGCAATCCAAGTAAGATTGTTCTTCATGGACAAAATTTATGTCATGACATCAATAGTTTTGCAAACTGGGACACACCACAAGTTCTAAGATTGAATGTTATCTTTTACAAACACAGTAAAACTCTTTTTACCACTCCCCTACAAAAAACCAAACCAAACCAAACCAAACTCCATGAAAATGTATCTATAGTCATAATAGGAGTATTAGGCATCCAATGACTTACAAAGTCACCTTTCCTTTGACACTTTTCTATCAGAAGGTGTGCTAGTAACTGAGGGGTACCTAGAAGGGTGCTTATAACATCATGTAGAAATCACCATATCCTCTCTGATATGACTTAAATTTTTTATGGAATGGTCTTGATATATTTCACAAATGTCCTCAGGGTTGTATTCATAATCTTGATAAAAATAATTTAAAGCTTGTGTTTTTCTTGAGACATTTTTGAGTTAAACTATTCCTTTTCAAATGATTTCCAAAACTTGTTCTTATCTAGAATCCACTTTTACTTTTGTCCCGTGATCTCATGATTACATCAATGTCTGTTTATGGCCAGTTTCCCCTCTAAAAGAGATGCTGCCTGATCTTCCAATTTAAATTTATTTTATTCTATTTGCCCCTCAATATATTTGTATCCACATTCACATACACTTTCATACCAATACGGAGATAAATATAAATACATATCTATTTGTCTATACGGATATAGGTACATTTGCAGAGTGAAGAGTAATTAAGTCAGATCTAACAGTCAGATACTTTCACATTCTGTGAAAAGTCAAGATCGAACACTGGATGTAAAGGAAACAAAATATTCACCTAACTTGTTCCAATTAACTAAATGCTGAAGGTCTACAATAAGATTTTCAGTCCTGCATAACTGAATTACAAAGTACTTTGTTTCCTTTAATCTCAGTCCAAGAGGTCAATCAAAACTTCATTCCAATTACATGGAGTTTGTGGATATTGACAGCTTGCAAGCATTTTTGTTCTGAATAATTCATAGAGAAAGATATATCTGACTTTGTTTTCATATTGGTAGTATATCTTCATGCAAGGGATTCCTGTGTAGACATTGGAAGGAGAGGAAGATGATTAGACAACTTCTAGAATGATGCAGAGGGATGTGCCAGCGATAAACAGGTGTATTTTGGTAAATCAAAGATTCTCATATTTCCTAAAGCTACTATGTATTTATCTACATAGTTTCACTTTACAACAAAATCTTATTTTCGAATCAGGTAGAGAAAGTGGTTATTTACCTGCAATAAAAAGTCCAAGACTCCATGAATAAGCTATGTTTACATTAACACAAGGTAGGAAGATAAAACAATAATGAAACATGGATTTCAGGAATGTCAAACATCATGCTTCTATTTTATGAGATTTTTTCATTTACCCTTTCCATGACTAATAGATCTGGGGTTTTTTGATTGTGTTTTTCACCATTGTTTTCCATCAGTGGTGTTATCTGTTCTATTTTACAGCTACTACTTTGTAAAAGGAGATAAACAGCAGCTATCAGAAAGATGTTTCCAGTAGTGTGAGACACAGTACAGCCAAAGTGTAAGTGGACTATGTGATCTAAGTACAAAGAGGAAGAAAAGATTATTATTCTTGTATTGGGTATTTTCTCAAAGTTTGGGTTAGGAGGTTGGATGGAGATCAGAACTGTGATGTCACAAATCAGAAAAGTTGAAATAAGGATATTGACTGTGGCTGTGTCAACATATATTAAAATATAGTACATATTATCTCTATATTTGTGCTTAGCTGTATTTATCTATTTCACCTTTGATTTCCTGCTTTTGTATAGGGTCAGCAGTAGCTGAGCACTTAATATTTGCACCGAGTAATTCTATCGAATAATAGATGTGCTACCACTTACTTTCTAATTTCAGTGAGTGTGCTCCTATTAGTATTATTTTTTCACTTTTATGCTGACAACAGCATTAAATACACAGGTTCTGCAAAAATGGAAGAATGTTATCACCATAATTCCAAGGTCCTTTTGAACAGTTGTGTCTGTATAATTGTTTATTATTAGGATAATAAATGCATTGGCCACAAAGAAGAGAATTCCTGCTCAATCCAAGGACTGGGCTTGGACTGTAAATGGATGCAAGAATAGCAAAGACAGTAAGAATCTTTTGTTAAGAGTATTTTACTTGGACTTTGGCATAATATCCATCCAGCTAGGCAGAGTGGAAAGAATGACCACTGCTTTCTTTTTGAATGTAACAGAAATGGATCAGAACAGTCTTGATGGTGAGCTAACATATTGCTGATTAAGATCAATAGAAGATAACCTTCCCTCTCTTTCTCTAAGCCAAAGGAAACATAAAAGTAATTTGGCTTAAAGCCTGTAGGGTTACTCTGAGGCTTGTGCAATTTAGGAATGTGCAAAAGGCTTCAGAATATCTGTGGTTCATCTGTACAACTTAGACAACATTTTGAGGACTTTTTTTACACATAAAAGTTTTGCAACATTTTTCATCGTAACAATTTGTTCTGTTAAACTGTAATTCATAACCCAAGTTCTGCTCACATTTCCCTTATGTTTTGTAATAGCATGTAAAGAGACCAAAGAATATATTAAAGATTTTGTACATAATGCAGTAGTGAAGAGCTTTTTATAAGAAATCATTAGAGCTTTAAAAGTGCAGAATAGTTTTTGAAATAGTATGGCAGATGAACACCTTTTCTGTTATGTGCTTGCATTTGTCTACCAGTTTCCAGAAGAGGTGAGTTATCTTTCAGTGAACATTATCCAAGATCACATTGTTTTAAGGTCCTATCTCTTTGTTCCCAAAGAAAACCTTTCCCTGATCTTATTGGGCAAAACATTTGCAGATTCATTGTATGTTTTACTTGTGTGATGATTTTGAGATTTGGATCTAACATGAATAAATTTGGCAACTGAAAAAGAAAGATTCAAGACTATGTTAGTTTTTCTAGATGCCCTTGCTTTGTTATCTGACTTAATCTATATCCTCAATAATTTAGTTTAAATATTGCATAGGAGATTTTTCTAACCATAAGTAAACATTTGCTCATATTTTAAAATATAACAGATGGCTAAACAGAATATATATTAATCTACCCACATTTCAATAACTTTTTTTTTTTTAATGGTTGTGAAATGTTCTGCTTTTAGAATAGGTACAGTTAATCTCTATCTTTATGCCAATTTATTTTTCTCTCTCAAATTGCAAGTTAGAAATCAGAATATAGTCTATAAAAGTCTTCTTTCTATCTAATGTTTCACTTCTATCCTATGTTAGGTTTGAGCTAGAAGAAATCTGTATGTGAGCAAAGCTGATGAGCCTCAAGTAAAATGCATAATCTCTATCTACCCGATGGACTAAGATACATAAAATGAGAACAAACATCAGTTATAGCATTGTTTCCCACCAAACCTTAATAACACTTGTCACTTTTAAGTGTCTTTTAGAAGATTTAGAGTTTCTATCAAGCACTTCATCTAAGATCAAATTAAAGTCTCAGGCAATTATGATACACTCATTTACTCTGAAACAAACACTATCTGTTTTGTTCAGCAGAGTGGCCTGAAAGTGCACAGAGTGGGAAGCATCTCTCACAGTTACTACCTTGTAATATCAGAGTCTCAACCTTTTTTTTTTTTTTTTTTTTAAATAGGTTGGATTTTTCTGTAATAAAGAAAGTGGTGAAAGGAAGACAGGTTTTGTTTGGTACACCACCACCCCCGCCCCCCCATCACTTTTGAATTTATTTATGGCTAATGACTGTTTGTACATTTTTTGAGCAACTGTACAAGACTATTAGTCATCAGCATAGTAATTACAGCTACATTTATAATTAAAGAGTAAATCTAGGTTTAAGCAAACAGTTACCACAGTTTCTAGAGATCCAAAGTTATTTACATTCCACACTATTCATATGTAAAAGACTAATACACCCTCAATACACCTCATAGAGATGCTAAGATTATTCAATGTAAAAAAATAACTACAATATAAACCTCTGGCTAAATTTCCTGCTTGAACTTCACTGTACATGGACATTTCTTCAGAGGTACCTTTCTCTTAGCAGTCAGTCAGAAAACTGGCCTGGTTTTGCCATAAATTCTGAGTACAGTTTAAAGTTTTGCCTGCCAGAGTGATTCAGCACTACTTTGCGCTCTTTTTTCAGGCTTCACAGGGGGCTCTGGTACCATTTAACATACCATACTACTAATGTCCAGGCCCAAAAACTAATGTTACAAAAATAGGGGGAGAATAAATGTGTGAGAATTAGCTTATTTTACCTATACAAGAAATAAGAGAAGTTTCAAAGATGGACTGACTTTGTATGGAAAAATAGTTGGGTCTACTAATGGGGAGATATACTTGCCATTTATCTTAGGCGCCCCAAATCTGATCCCTCTCCTGTGGAGCAGATGTGAGACGTGGCAATGCACTCTTGGCCATGTGGGGTGTTTCGGAATGAGAAAGGTACCATGTTGCCATGTGTAGTGGGTTGACCTTGACTAACCATCAGGTGCCCACCAAGCTGCTCTATCACTCCCCCTCCATCAACAAGATGGGGAGAAAATACTATGGAAAAGCTCATGGCTTGAGATAAGGACAGGGAGATCACTTACCAATTACCATCACAGGCAAAACCAGACTTGAACCTGGGGAAATTAATTTTATTTATTGCCAGTTAATTGTAAAAGAGTAGGATAGTGAGAAATTAAAACTAAAAACATCTTCCCCCCCACGTCTCCCTTCTTCCCAGGCTCAACTTCACTCCTAACTCTTCTGCCTCCTCCCCCTGAGCGGCTCAGGGGGACGGGGAATAGGAGTTGCAGTCAGTTCATAACACATTGTCTTTGCTTCTCCTTCCTCCTCAGGAGAGCTCTCCCCCGCCCCAGTGTGGAGTCCCTCCCACAGCAAACAGTCCTCCACAAGCCGCTCTAACGTGGGTCCTTCCCACGGGCTGCAGTTCTTCAGGAACTGCTCCAGCATGGGTCCTTTCCACGGGGTGCAGTCCTTCATGAACAAACTGTTCAAATATGGGTCTTGAGCAAAATTCCTTTGGTTTTGCAATTCAGAAAAAGTACTCATCAAAAAGAGTACATAATTTCCACTCTTTCAAGAGTCTTTATACTTCTGGTCTTTCCTGAAATAACTCTTTACAACTATTAAGTTCAGCCATATGATATTAAGGTCAACTTCAGATATATGCTGACCTCTATCTGAAAAAAGGTTCTTAGGACTTTTTCATTACCAAGTTTAAACTACCTGAGAATCACTGACTCCTTGTTTGTCTTCTATCAATCATGACAAAAGAATTCTACAAAGAAATGACTTCAATCTAACAGTAGTACAGAGAAAATATCAATACATGAAGTAAGCAACCTAGAATACTACAGCAATGTTAAAGCTGCTTACTACAGATCACACAGGCAATACATCATTGAGATGACAGCAAGAGAATTACATTGATGAAAGAATAAAAGCTGATAGGTAGGAGAGAAGCCAGTCAGAAGACATCAGAAGCAGTACAATTTGAAGAGTTCTCCGTAATACTTCTTAGTCTTATTATACAAGAAGTATATTACAAGAGTAAAAACCCCTTGTGCAAACATTAACAGATTCAGACAAAATAGGAAACACTCGTTACGAAAGAACTTCTTGATAAGGCATAGCAATCAAACCTCCTATAGTTCAGAGACTGAGTAGGGAGGAAAGAAAACAAGCCAAAATACTCTAAAAGGCACAACGGAGGCTCTATACAATGTTAAAACAATAGCAACATTTTGTAAGTGGGGTTGTACAGTAACAAAGGAATAAACAAAAAGGCTGTAAAAGTAGGAAGTTCAGAATTAGCACAAAAAATCAGCACGTTCTCATGCACAGATGTCAGTCTTAAAATTTAGGGGAAATTGTGTTCAAATCTAGATCCAAAATGCATCACTTAGGCTCATCTCTCATATAAATTAATGTAGATTAAAAGTTTGCAGAGGAAAATCTATTTAAATTTACAGCATAGAGGTACTGAGTGCTGTCTGATTTATATATACCCAAATTGTGCCATTCTTCATGTTCTTCATATTTGGCTGAATGGTGTGCTTTAAATCACAACTCAAGCAAAAATCAATCACAGCCTTATGAGAGTTTCAATTTTTTTCAAAATGTATTTTGCCACACTTAAACCACATTCATTCTCTTGCTTCAAGTTTATAACACTAAACAACCTAAAAACAGTTTTATTGTAGTGCAATTATGGGTTGGCATAGAACTCTATAGTTGTTTTCTTGCCTTTTTGTCATCCTTGAGCTAAACATAATGAGTAGAAATACCAAAATGAGCCTGTGGCTATGTCATTCACTGCTTATGCATCCTACCTATCGTAATACGTATGTCAGTGCAGTACAGTGGTTAAAGTCATGTCAATATTGGAAACTAATAGCAAAACTCTCTTTCCTTTCACTAAGAATGAAATGTTGCCTACTAAGTGCAATTTAAATTCAAAACTTTTGTTCAAATATTTGCATTAACTCTGAAGTTAATTTCTCTTCAGTAACACAATAGGCATCTTATATTAATAAACTTCTTGATTATCAGAAGAGTTTGAATTCTGATTAACATATTGCTCTATTTACTAATCTGTATAGAGCACTGCAATAATATGGAAAGCTATTACAAAGATACAAACTGAAGAAACATCAAAATAAATGAATTTATGGAAAAAAAGCCCACAATATTTGGACTGCTGAGTAGAATTAAATAGTTTTCCCTTTTTGGGTTCTGTAATACTCTCCGTAGACTCTTACATCATTTTTATGTGAGCTGATAATTCAAAAAAGATCTTTCATGTTCTTTGTTATTTCATCCTGTCATCAGAGGGAGAAAACATATGCAGTGAAACATTGGTATATGTACAATTTAAAATAAACAACACACCCTCCCCCCAAACCTGTAGATCTTGCTACTTATTTACATTAGAGGATAAAAGATTTTAAAAGTTCCTGGTATTTGCACTAGGAGATAGTAATGGTCTTCAATTTCTGGAAAATATTATTTGTTCTCAGCCTTGCTCTAATGAAAATCTCTTCCGGGCAAGACAAGCTGTTGCCTCTTTTTATTCAAGAGGGAAGAAATTGGTTTCTGCAAAATGGTTATTAAGAATTAATCCACAAGATGTAATAGTCGGAAAAGAGACGCACTGTTCACTGGGATGGCAAAGTGCAATAGCTGTGCAATCTGTCAATCTACGTCACCGACATGAACGAATAAGTAAAAGTAAAGCAATCAATAGAGTGTATATACACGTTACACTACATACATATGTATGTGTGTACATATGTATATATGACCCTCAGAGACACAAGATGAGATGTTCAGAAGTGAACTGAAATCATGTGGAGGAGCCCTTTCACCAAGAAGTCTGTCTGTGGTGAGGTGGTAGGCAAGGAGTGCCTCTCTGTCTGCAGCAGCCAAGCCACTCCTGTCCAGGAAGGACTGTGTTTCCGCATCTAGAGCATGCACATTGTCTCAGCAAGACTCAAGTGCAACCTTTGGCTAACAAATTTAGCAGCCAGACCTGCAATGTGCCCCATCAGCTTGCAGAATGGGCACAACTAGCCTGCGTCTGACTCTATGGATATCTACAGTCCCTTTGGCAAATTATTCTCCTCCAGTCTGCTCCCATTTGCCAGGGAACAGATTTGATTTGAAGTTACGGTTTTACCTGATTTCTGGCTCATCACCTTTCCTGAACTCAGCGGGCAGGCTACGGTGCTTCACAGTAATGAAAAGGAATGGATCACTTGCGGCAAGCTAGGTAACAGTTTGCAAATATTAATACTTCTGTGGGGAAACATACACTGTTTACATAAATGCTGACCTACCTCTCCACATCCTTGCCAGATATGTTGATTATTTCTCAGCTCACAGAGTGCTTGCTGTGGTTTCAGGTCTACCTTTATGTTTATGCCTTTATGAGTGATACCTGTACAGTGCAAAGCTGGACATTGAATTTTATTATAAAAAAACCCCACATTATTTGAAGTTTCTGCTGTCGCAAACACTTGCACACATAATTGAACACTTTTGGTTGTGTATTAATGTTTTACCATGATTGCATATGGGCTTAAAGTTATGCAAGTGTATAATTACTGGAATCATGTTCTTCCATGAACAGTTTGAGAAGATAATGAGTCCAAAATGGAGTGCCACTATGTATAAGTCTTAGAAAAGTAAGAATAGCAGGTGGAAAAGCAAGTTTTCAGTACTGAAAAATAGGTTGGTGTAGTTTTGTTTTGCTTTTTAGATAAAAGTAACTTGGGATGCCATTGATTTCTTATTGTTGAAGGAATTTAATAAAGTCAACTGGTACTGATGCTCTAAACGTAAAATCTACTGCCTTCTTCATTCATAACAAATCTTATTTAATGCATGCTGAAGCATGATGCACATACTTATCTTAACGCTAATGGCTCAATATGTAGACTCAAAAAGACAGCCACTGAATTATTTAAGTAAAAGGCTTAGAAGAAAGAAAGTACGCCTATGTAACATATTTTTGTACATATGATGCTAAAATTTTTTTAAAAACTTGGGGAGTTTTGCACCTTTAGTTCTGAGCTTCGCTATAGCCTTCAGAGGATGAATACACTTGACTACAAATTTCAAGAGAGTAAAAGTATGATATGGCAGAAGAGGAGTAATAACCACAGTAAAGCCATAAATGGTCTGACATTGAAGCTGGACTGAAGTGGACTGCTTGAGATTTTAGACTAACATGAAGTATGCAGGAATGATAGTATCTCTGTGACTGCGTAATGCATTTGCAGGTGAAGCAATGAAAGGTCTATGCTTGAGTCCTTCTGAGTAGATTGTATTTGAGAATCCACAGGCAGCATATTTAGTCATTGACAGAAGAATAACCAGATGACAGAGATTAGATGATCTATAGGTTTCTTTCACATCCAGTTGTAGAAAAATTAAAGTAAGCAGTCCTTAGCACCTGTTTGATGCCTGAAGCTGATATATGTCATATTTCAGTGTAATAAGCAAATATAATTTGATAGATAAAAAAATTTTTTACTCTGTTTTCCAAAATATTATTTCCAAGGGAAAATTGTATGCTGAACTGTAACTCACCATGATATATATCTTTCAAATAACTGTAATTTTAAAATTGAGTAATGGACATATGAATTGTTGCATAAATTACTATATAGACATGGTTGAGCCTTTCCTTGGAACAGAAAAGGCATAAACATTGCTGAAAATAATTCACGATTATTCTGGATTTATTCACAGTTAAGTCATGTAGTTTACCAATCCTCATCTAATTCAGAATTCAGTGTACTCAGTAAAAGGACATTAACTTTTAGCCACAAAGTGAGATTCAAACCGGAAACTAGAACAACATTCACACGAGGTTTTAAGTTTTTTAGTGTAGTTCTTGATGAAAATGGGTATAACATTCAATCTGTTCATCTGTCTTACTTCATCCTCATGCTTTTTAATTTATTAGGTACATCAGTCATTAAGCAATCATTTGGGGAGCTGGCTTTAAGTGAAGCTAAGGGAAAGCAAGAAAAACTGAAATTAAAACTGAACTGGACAAAATACGGTAGTTCTTCATGGAAAGAAATCAGCACTTTATTTTGGTATTTTCTAGAATGGTTTTTTTCCTCTTTTTTTCTCTCCATGTTCTTTATGTATTTTTCTTCCTCTTTATCCTCTCGAAAAAAGGGAAATGCAAGAAAAAAAAAAAGATTGGCAAAGGATGCAAGAGAATACAAATTTTCTGTTTATTTTTCTTGAAAGGTACAGATTAGCATGTTGGCTGACTTTTTAGAGTAGCAGCCCATTTGCTTATTATGTACTAAGAAAAAAGAAATCACCCCTGATTAGCGTGTCTGGTAGTTGAGTGACTAGAAGAGTTCGGCATAATAAAGATGACCAGGTGGCTGTGTGGGGCTGAGCTGCCGGCAGGGGTTAACACACACCACCAGGACTAATATTCTTTTGAATTCTGTGTGACACTGAGAGACAGGGAAAACATTTCCTTCCTCTCAAGAGACTTTGTGTGTGAGGTCCACTTCAGCAAATACACTGATCTACAGAGTAGTTGTCCGCCTTTGAGCTAGTCACCCTAAATTCTCATTACAGTCAATGGAGAGAAATAGGCATTTTGAGAACAATCGTGCACTAACCGTGCCTATTCTTTTTTCTTGACCAGAAAAAGAACTTGAAGTGATTAGTTAAAGTATAGATGTCTACATTTAATCAGATGAATTGCACTCTTGCCATGTACAACAGTAAATCGAAGCACCAAATGGGTGTGCATCCTTCACTGAGTAAATGGAAAAAAGAATACTGAATGCTGGAAAGAAGAAAGAAGAAGGGACAGAGAGAAATAATCATGCTTGACTTAACATAGGCATACTCCAAAGGAGACAGTATGCTGCTTATATGATAAGTTATATTCTGTGCTGGAGACGAGCGTGCACATTCTGTCAAGGAGCTTTTGTGAAGAATACAGTCCTGGATGATATAGTTTTAATAATATACTTTAAAAGTTGTTAAATCAGATAGTCTGTCACTGATGTGCTGGGATACATTTTAAAATTATTTTTTTGTAATCTAAACTACAGCAAACAGGTTTGAAGAGAAAACACTAAGAGAAAAATACCAGTCAATTTGTCTGTTTTTCAACAGCTTCAGAGGGGATGAGTCTTGCTGGAATTGTCAATGAAACTGAAATGGAGCTATGCTCACCAAAGCGTAAGAAATGCAGCACATCCAGCATGCATTTGAATATGGCTTGGCAGCTCTAAAAAATATTGTTTGAGATTTAGCTTCCTTACCTGAGAAACTTTGTTAGGTGCCAAATGAAGCAGTTGCCCTAATGCAATAGATCTCATTCCCTGCAAAACAAATGGAGAGAAGTAGGTGATTCCCAAAAGAGGTCCTATCTGACCAACTTTTGGCACCTAGGACGTAACCCGTCTCAAGTGTTTATAGCCATTTAAGGTTAAGGGTCTAGTCTAAGCTAATAATCTGGGCTGTGTTAGAGACATTGGAGAGAAACAGATTCTTTCAGGGAACAATTAATCTTAAACAGAGATAGATGGCATTTGACCTATGGGGGGCAATTTGCCCATTTCTCTCCATTGACTGTAGATGAACCGTAACCCATTGGCATAGGCAAGTCTCCTCACTATTGAATAGCTTAAGGTAGGTGAGATGTCCCAGCCCTGATGTAGGCAGACATATTCTTCTAATGAGCTTCAAAGTTACCTCTCTTCAGTGACTGTTTGTGACTTTAAGTACCTATTTTAAAGAACTGTCTCATGAAGTGCCTAAGATTTAGTCACAAAATCATCCATGCAGATTAAGCAGAATAGATTCCCCTTATCTTTTTTTTTAATTCAGCTGTTTTAATTAGCGTTTGTTTTATGAGCCAACATGAATAATATTTGTACACAACAAGAATTACAGATGAGTTCTCAAAACAAGGTCTGTCTCTCACAGATGTATTCATGGCAAAAGCCAGATATAATGTCTGATAACAGCTGGCTTTTCATTCTGTCGTACCTTTTGATGTTGGATTTTTTTTAGGCTTCAGGCTTGAGGACCTTTATTGTAACAAATCAATTGAACAGTGCATGGCTTGCATTGCACGTGTAGTAGTGCATATTTTTGTGGCAACTGAGTGATGTATTTTAAGAGTGAAAGTTCATCATGAGGATGTGATTTGATCGATATATTTGCATTTATATAACAGATCGTACAATATAGTAGAGGTTTAATAAATTGAACAATTTTAATAAGTTAAAATTAATTAAAATTAAGAGAATCTATTTCACATTTTTATAATTTCTTCTTTAGAAATTGGCAGCTATTAATGAAGTATATACTATTATCCTTCCTCCTAATAAATAGCTCAGTAGAGTCATGGCTCAGTTTCAGGTATCTGCTTTTCATCTAAACCTCAGTAACTGAGAGATGCTGGTAAAAACTGTAAAGTATTGCTTATAATGTTAGAAGTAAACACAAAATTTGGATAAGCTCTTCAATATCAAAACTAGAATCCCTGATTCTTAGTTCTTCCTCAGCAGCTAAACAGACAATATGGTGAGGGGGAGATTAGAGGCAACAGCACTTAAAAGAAGAGAAGCAATTTTGTATCATTACTGCCTAGAAGTGATGGGACAGGAAGGGCTGAAACCATCCCAGAGCATTCTTGAAAATGATTGTTAGTTCACTGGCAGCATTCATGATAAACATAGATGCATGATTAAAACTCTGGAGAGACTTAATTCATACATAGTATTTGTCCCTTGCCTGTGAGTTTGGCCTCGATATTTAGCTCTGTCTATATTTTCTCTAAAACTCGCTATGGCATTTTTGTACACTCCTCCTCCACTGAGATTTTGTTACAGAAGCCAGACTCCTGGGCTGGCAGAAATATAGAATAATAAAACGGCAAAAACACCCAATTGCATTGGATTTTAATCTTGCAGGTATTAAAGTAAACTCACATTGACAGAACCCACCTTCTTGAATCAAAAATCAGAAGCAGATGTCTGTAAATGTCATTCAATGCATAATAAATGCTGTATATTTTACATATTCACATTCAAAATTGCTCATAAACATTGGAGTTAGCAGTTGATGAGTAATGAGTAAAATCAACTCTAGTTTCACCCCAAGAAGCAATGTAATTTACATTTATGGGATATTATTTTTATGCATTATTTATAGAGGTTTTCAAATGCTACTGGTTGTCTTATTACTTTTAGAGGCTATTTTTCTACTTATAAAGAGGATTATTACAGCAGAGCTGTTCACAGCTGGCTTGGTTGCCTTTGCAAACAGTCAATGTTTTCTTTCAGTCCTGGCCAAATAAGCCAGTAGGAGAAACCCACGACTGGGAAGTTAAAGCAGCCTCCTTCAGGGCCAGCATGCTGCATATGGTAGCCTGGCCAAGTAGAGAATGCCTCTCTGCTGAAGTTAAATGCACGCTGATTGACCACCTGATGGCCTGGGGATGTGTGAGCTCTACTTGGCTGCACCTGAAGTAGTTTAAATTGCCTTTGCAGATGGAGTGGTTGTGTGATATTAATCTATTTCTGGAGCAATCCTCTCTCTATCTTTGGGATGATAACTAGTCCAGAGAGGGAGATGACGGGAAGGTGGATATATAGTTCATCGCACTAAAGAAGGATGTGGCATGTGTGACCATAGGGAACTGCAAAAAAGTGGTGAAAGTTATACCCTGATATTTCTGTGCTGGAGTATTTAGTGGCCCACTCACTCTTCTGAACTGGGCACTCCCTTCTGCCTATTCTTCCCCTCATCTCGTGTTTTCTCCTTTTATTTCTTTTAACTTTCGTGCTTTTTGCATAGGGAAAATTTTGTCTATGGGAGAAGAACTAAGATCAGATTATCTAGACCCACCTCACTGCACAGTGGCTGCAAAAGTCACCTGGATCTGCCCTACTTGGCAATTCCTGCAGCAGAGGTGTGAACATGGATGCTACATCTCACTGCCTGCAGCACAGACATATTTAGCAGGGCAGGAATCTCATTCCAGCTATTCTCTACATACATTCTTACATCCTCCCCTATTTTCCTTTTCCGTTCAAAAGGAGTATTTCACTCTGAACTTCCCTGTAGACTTTCATCTTTCAGGGGAAGGCTGTATAGTGTTACAGTGTTTATATATAGGTGCAAGCAATATAGGTATAGCTTTCTCGTAATATAACCTCCCTTCCTCCCAGACTCTATGCATAAATTCTAGTTAAATGAACTCAAACTTCAAAAGATTGTGACTATTGAAGAGTCTGCAATAAGAATTTCTAGAAGCTGAACTTCTGCTAGCATTTCAAGTGCACTAAAAACTGGCTGCGCTGTATCTGTTAGAATTTATTAATAAACAATAAGACATTAAGAAAGTGAATAGTTGACACAGAAACTAAAATAGGAACTCCACAGAAGGATAATATTGCTAAATCAAAACTGTGGGAGAAAGTGTGACTTTGGCATTTTCTGGCATTACTGATTTTGATTTCTGTCATTGTTCTTACTGGTTAACATTGGTTCATTAACTGTACATGTTTTACATATGATTTCCGTAGGCCATGTGTTTGGAAGAGAAGAGCAATGATCCAGAAAAATATAGCTTGCCCAGGTTTTATAGATTCTTTCCTTTGAAGCTGACTCGTAAATTCCTTTGTTTACAGTTACACTAACCTACAAAACACACCGAACCTCAGTCTGATGGTGGTGTACAGTCTAAACTTGTAATCCAACTGATGAAGAAACATCTGAGTATAATTCATCTAATAAAACAGCTGTGCTCTTCATTACCTATGCCTCCACGTGCACCTTTAGGATCACAACACATAACGTTATTAAACTGTTCCCTTTTTATTTTCTCAGGCCGTAACTTCTTCATATTTAAAGCAAATGCTACTCATGAGTCATCTTTGCTTTCAGAATTCAGCCTTACTCAGTAACTTCCTACATACATTGCAAAAAGAGAGGTAAATTGTATGCAATGGCAAAATTAGTTTGGTGCTTTGCTAAGCAGTGAGGATTGGACTGGCATGTTCTGCATGCACCTAGCCTTCTGCGGGCACTACACTGATGTTTAAATCAGAATTTGATTGAAACCTTTTGATGGGCTTCTGTCCATTTTGTGCTCTAATGGCAATACTGATGCTTTTTTTAAGTTTGTTTTTTTTTTTTGTCTGCTACAGCTGAAGTTGGTCTCTTCTCACTGTTGGTTGGCTGCTTTCTTCAACATACCTTCAATGTATAGTTCTGTACTTTCCTATGTAACTCCCTTTTCCATGTGTGACACAGTTGTAGGCTCAGCATTTATCTGGCCAGAGTGTTTTCCCACTGCCGCTTCCTACTTTTCTTCTTCTGCAAATTTGCAACATGCCTGCTCATGTGAGTTAACATTTTATGTTTGTGAGGTTTTGATACCTTCTGTGCCATGTTTCCTTCAATGTAGATTTTAAATGAACTCATAACACCTCTCAGGCAGTAACAAGTTCTGCCACTAAATCAAGTTTAGCTCACAAGTTTATTGGTTCTTCCTTGGCTTGGGGAAGAATGCGTCCCAGACAAAATCATGTTCTCAATCATTTTCTCTGGGAAGAAAGTTATGGCCAATAAAAAAGCATTAGCAGATGTGTGTAAATAACTTCAACATCTAGTTCAAGCTGAAGTTCAACTTGAACTTATAGTACTTTGTTGGCTGACAATAACATAGTTAAAACCCCTGAGCAATACAGCTTCACAAGTGAGTTACAAATCCACACATCATTAGTTTCTTATTAATCTTATGATTCCTAATGAAGTGACTTTTGAGAATGGCATTAGGTCATAAGTAAAATTTAAAATCTGTTACTTGATAACACAAACAATTTGCCTACATGGCAGAGGTAAGGTTAGGTTAGTGTACAGTCTATCCTTGGTGGCTCTTTGTATTTGACTCTGTAATGACATTTTAAATACTGTTGTTCTATGTAAGACACAACTATAGTAAAGTTTTTTTTTTTTTGTAAAAAACTGTTTTTATGTACCCTACTATTTACTTATCAACATTTTTTTAGTCTGTTCATAGGTAAAAAACACAAATACAAGTTCAGTTTAATCATGAAGGTACTTCTAACTGTTCCCCAGGAAAGTTAAAATGGATGTGTTTTCTCCTAAAAATCTGCATATCATTTTTCACACAGAATCTTAAAGTCAGCAATTACTTTGGGAGCAATTCCCAAACTGAATGAAGATGTCATTTCCCTAGAATGATTTTGGCTTGATATATAGTCTGCTTAAAATTCACAATCTGTGACCTTGGTAGATGAACTAGAATTTGCAAACTATACTTTTCTATATATTAGAAGAACTTCTCAGAAATTTGGATGAGAATCTTTGAAAGTTGGTTGGGTTTTGTTTTTTCCCTAGTTAAATAAATGGATAGCTGGTATGCCTGATTAGAAGACGACCAATCTTGAGATCAAGGAACAATAAAAGCAAAGACTTCCTTGCTTACCTCTCGTAAGACAATGTAGGAGCTCTTCCTTAATGACTCCATTGACATTTAGTGTTCACAATTCATGCATTTCTAATAATCTTCATAAAATGTCAGCATGTTCTCTAATGGGCACTTCTGGAAAACCACTTCAGCCTGCACTGTCTGTGGCCCTGTGCCATTTCTCAATACTAGACCACTGGGCTTGATAAAAAGGCTAACCTCATTCCTCTGCATAAGAGTGGATAAGGATGACTAGGTAGAGTAGACTGCGTGTGCTGTTAGAGCAGTTCTGTTACAGCCTCTTGCTTTTACCTACCTCTCCCAACCCCTTCTCTTGGCACATGTCCATGAAAAGAGGAAAGTAGCATTTCTTCAGAACTGCAAAGTAGAAGGGGCAAAACACAATGTTTGTGAAGAAAATGTAGATAGAACACCTGGAGTTTTGTGATTTTGATTGCGGTTAAAGCAAATGTTTGCAGAAGTGGTCAAGCTCTGTTTCTTTGCTCCTAGGTCATATTTGCTAGTGTCTAAGTTTGAAATTAAAATAGTTAGGGAAGGTGGATTTCTCTAACTAACTGGGAAAAGAAGCTTTGTATCTTTGTACTGCCGGATGCCAGATACAGGACTCGCAAAACAGGTTGTTGTTGATTTTATGAGTAAAATTTGGCATTGTGCTGCTATTGCATTTACATCACATTGCATATATCCTTGGCAGGTTTTTTGACTGAAAATTGTGTGTTTAGTGTAAGCAACACAGTGTTCTTCCAACAGTATGGATAGGCATGAGCATGTGAGTCATTGGTAATATTCATATGCTCTTATTAACATTCCCTGCTTATTGTCTGCTTTAGAGTACATAGCAAAGATGTGATTTACCTTCAGATAAGACAGATCTGTTTATGTGATATTGATATTCATGTCTTGTAAAAGTTCTTACAATTTGCAAAAGAGGCAGGTATTATATATTCCTCTCACATTTCAGGGGAGCTAAGGCCAAAATCCTCACCACCCACCTCCGAAAATAAAAAATACTATGACTTTCTTTGCTACAGTTTCTGTAGCTGCTCTAGGTAGTGAACTTGCTCTGTGAAAAAGCCACTAGAGATCAACAGTGCACACCTATTATGCACATAGACAATACTGCAACTAAATACAGGTTGTTTAATTGATGATATTTGCTGTCACTCCTCATTGTGACTTCGTTCTGTACTTACTGCATTCTCATAGGTACTCTGATCCTGCTGGAAACCTGTAACTTTATTGACATGCCCATGGATAATATATACAGCTATATTAACAATGTTCCTGTTAAAAAAATCTGATGTATTTGCTGTATGTTACAGTAAGTACTGTGAGAAAAGCTGGTTTTGAATTTAGCAGCCTCTAATCATACTAAAGGCTGGTAGGATTACAAATCCATGACAATATATAGGGTAAGCAGCTAACTCCCTTTCCTCACAACAGGTGCATTGCTGTGTTGCAAAGACGTGCTGTGTGACTTCACCTTGATTTGAGCAGCAGATGAACACGCTGCTTTGTACCACACTGCTTGGACTGCCCTGGGTAACATAAACTGAGCTTTAAATATGTGAGTTGGGTCACTAAAATTTACCGATCAATGCTTCTCCCATTACTCAAAATTATGCTTAAATCTAACAGTCAAAACTTTCCATACCTGCACACTTGGAAGTTATTTATGTTTTTAGTCTGTAGAAGTCCCAGCTTACAAAGGTACTCTGGGCTGAAGGTGACTTTGCTGGGGATAGGCATTTAAAGAGACACTAGGTTTCACATTCCTTTTGTAGATTTGGGTTTTATGGATCACTTGTATTAGAGGTTTGTGATCATAACTCAGATTCAGTCAAGCTGTTGAAATATCTCCATTTTAACTTAATCTGGAAGTGTGCTGTGCTAGTGAAGGGTGGTGAGAATCACTTCCCTTACTTTAGGCATCAAAAAGCCCAAATGTGGCCTAGCACCTCCAGAGGGTGAAACACCTCCTTCTAAAATAATTAAGATTCCTCAGCTTCAATAGATCAGATGAATTGTAATGTGGAGATCCATTTTACCCTCTGTTGACTACAAAAGGAATTTATGGCCTAGGTACAAATTCAGTGAAATGAATCCCACTGTGAGCCCCTGATGCTGATCTGGGGAAAAAGGGAAAGAGGGGAAAAATAAGTTCCAGTACTACCCTAACTAACATGCAAAATAAGGCTTACCATTAACTTGTTAAATACTGTTAATAATAATAATAATAAAAATAGTAAAATATGAGTGTCCATAACGTTGATAAGTTACTTCTGCAGCCTGGTTTGCTTAGATACATGCCTTTAAATTTGTATTGCAGTGATCTATGCATGTGCTTGAATGGGAGCCTGTGGATATGCTAACCTAAAATGTAAAAACCTTTTGCAGTATTTCACAGCATCCTTAAGGGATTCCGTCTTTTTCCATTAGGATATTTAATTTAATGCAAATTAAATATTTTATGGTATGTAGGTGAATGTACATCTCCTGCTGAAGTCTGGCAGGAAATCTTTTGGGTGTGGCATGAAGTCTGACCTCTTAGGTTAAATACTAATTTAAATTAACAGCAATGAAAGGCAACTCTGGAAATTAAGAAAAAAAATTTGGTCATCTGAAATTGTTATTTTAAGGTTAGTACAATGTGAAACAGAATATAGCATAACTAATTATACAATGTAAGCACTAAAAAAACCCATGCCCTTTCCCCTCCCTCCCCCCAAGCCACATTAAGCTGACTTTAAAGGCAAACCACCATGGTTTTTCTTCACTCACACAAATGTTCAGCTGTGTAAAAAATAAGTAGTATTTCTTGACAGGAATTCCTCAGGGAATTTTGAGCTGCAACTACTGTACAAAATGAGTAAAACTACATTAACCATAGAATACATAATAAAGGGAAACAGAATGGCTCTCATCAACTAATAACTAGAAAAAACCTACAACTAATGTATCTATTTTTGACATACCTGTCCAATAAATATTTTGTTCAGGATATAATCTTGATTCAAAGTATAATATTTAATGAACTATCTAATATATTATATTTAATTTTGAACTCAAACCACCAAAATGGTATGTTAGAACTTCTTTATTTAGATATACAACATCTTAAAAAGTGTCTGCAAATGTGTTTTCACTTTATGACACTTTTCAGTGTCCCAATAGACTTGTGTATATTGAAAGTGAAACCATCTCTTCTCCAATTTCTAAATTTTAAATCCTGTTTTGAATTGTGATGTCTAGTTTTAGAACCTCAGAAATAGCATTTCACTGGATTTTCAGAGGAAATTTTGTTTTAAGCTGACCATGCTATTGAAAATGTCTCTTGTCTTGTCTTTTCCACTATCAGGCCACAATTTCCTGGGTGGCTGCCTGAAGAGATGGGAGCATGCAGCTGCAGATGGAAACGTCACACAACACACTCAACAGGTATAGTCTGATGTTAGAGAGAAATTAATCTTCTGGCTAGCTGCTACCAGTAGAAAACTATTCTCTCTTTTTGTAGGATTATTTATGGCTGGGTGTGGCTTTTTGAACTGGGTTACCTTGAAGGCAGATGAATGACCTAGCACAGGGAAAGAAGCATTACAGTTGCTCATTTGGCAACAGACAGATATCAGATCTGATTAAATGTAGCATTAAATTTCACACTAATTCTCTGGTACCATGCTGGTCTAAGGAAACAAACTTTTATCCATCTTCATCTATTTTGGAACCTTTATTAATGTGGAACATCTAGAGCTTCAAGAGAAGATTAAATTATAGGAAAAAAAGCACTGTATGGTCTAGGAAGTCTCAAGAAGATATGAATGCAATGATCTGGTAAGGTAAAAATGGAATGGTATGGATGCTTTGGATATCTGCATTGTATTTTTCAGATGCCTATTTTTTCAGAACCAATTTAATCTGACACTCACAAGCATAATGAACAATGAGTTGGGATAATTTTAACCAAAAAAACCCCAAACAACGAAACACAAAACTCCCCGAAAAACCCAACAAAAGAAACCCAAACCATGTAAAGGAGGCTAAATAGTGGCAACCGTTTAAGTAGAATTTAACCAGATGTTAAACAGATGATAATTTTTTGTGTTCTTCTCTCTTAATTCTGATCTTTTAAAATAAAGATTAAATGAAGAAATAAAGGCAATAGTTGAAATTGATCCCTGGTGTTATTAGATACAATTTAATTGAAATCAATGAAGTTCTGCCTGCAATTAATTTAGCTTGGAGTGCAGTTATTTTCATTTAGCACAGTGTAGTTTTTGTTTGTTTTGTTGGTTTTGTTTTGTTTTAATTTCCTCTTTAGCCATTATAGATTTTCTTTTTAAATAAATGCTACTCTTCATAGGGACATTCTGGTTGGCAAAGTGTCCCAACAATGATGATTTTACTCTATCAGTTTAGAGATCTGGAGTGGAATATTAATATTAGCAAATTACAGTGTGCATACGAGGCATAATAATGAAGAGGGATGGTGTGAGGAAAAGCAGCACATTGTAATGAGCCCTAAGCATAAAAAATATATACTATTGCTGTAATAAGATATGGTATATATGGCTGATTCAAGAAGATATGACCAATTAGTAAGTCTTCATAATAATGGAGTTCACAGAAATGGGAAATCTAGCAAGGCTCTTGGGCCTACTTTCAGAGACAAAGTCATTCTGCAGAGAATAAAATACCATATTGTACTTTCCCTTCTTATATAGCTCAGAAAATGTCATTAATCTCCACCTGGTGAGGAGCACGTATATATATATGCATATATAAAAATGCTATACACACTGTAATGATGATAATAAAGTTATTAGTATTAATTCTAACCATCCACATAGTATGCCAATAACCAAATACCATTTTGACACCTTCAGCTACTGAAATAGATCAGTGCAGAGATGTATAATTTCATTTAAATAAGGTGATAATTAAGTTTCTTGTCATGCATAGGAAATGAGCAGTGAGCTACAGACAGCAGCCATGCCTGCTCTTTCCATGGGGAATGGGCTATGTGAGTTTTATGTGACACAACGGTAGAGCACTTCAGGGGTCGTGTAAAGGGGCAGTGTTAATGAGTAGACGATTTCAAATTATTAGCTCTCCAAATCAGGTATGAAAAATGCTGTAAAGAAGCCATAGGAAAAACTCCAAGGAAAACTTTCAACTTACCATGCTTTATTTTCTGTTTACCAGAAAACACCATGTTTTGCAGGAGCAATATTAAACCTATGAGTAGCATGACTTTAACTTGTTTGGTTTGTTCATTTGTATAAATAAAACAAAGAATCATCTCACCCCATCACTGTTTTTTTTATTATTATTTTTAATTTACCACCTGTCTTTTCACTGCAAGTAATGAGGACAGCTTCAGAGAGTTGAAGAGTTATAAGCAAACCTGGTTGCATGCAGTATATGTGTTTGCTGCAGAAAATCCCTATTTGTTAACACTTATGGAGCATATGCCATGCTATTTTTCTATGCTGGCATTTGGAATAAATAGTATGTTTATTGCCTAGTATAACATTTAGAGCTATGGATGAATTCTTGTCTGCCCATGCTGAAAACATCAGTATCCAAAAAAGGCTTTAGTCCACTTCATATATAGTTTTGTATCAGAATCCAGTCCTAGGTTACTGGTATCATGAAGAGATGAGATATTATCATAATTATTCTATCTGTAGATATGTCTCAATTCTCTTTAGAAACTTCAGCAGCATCCTGCTGATTTTAAGTTAGAATCTGCTTTTGGCCACAAAGCTGGTTGATTTAGAGGTTTCTATTCTATCGTTAGCAAGGCAAGACTGCCCAATGAGGAAATCTAGAAGAGATTCTAATTTTTTACATATTTTTAGAGAATAAGAAGGGAAGAAATCTAATGAAGACAAAAAAATAGTTGGGTTCTTCTGCATTTCCAAGTACAAGACTCTCACTGAAGTCAACTGGAGTTTGGCATCTGTATATACTGCCTGATGAATCAGGGGGTTGAAGCAGAACATTTTCAAGGCTTTCGCAGCTCATTGAACTGACATTTCTTCTTCTGTACTTCCTTCTACTTTGTTTCAGGGAGCACTTCAAATGGTAAGTTATAATTTTAAATTCTTGATGCGGCTTGAGCTGTGTAATATGAAACAGTAGAAACCAGCCAAAAAGCATTGTGTAAATTTGAAGGTCTGCAGGAATAAGGTTCTTGGGATGAACTGTTAGATCCTGGCATTTCCTTCTGCCTTGTGGCTTTCTCCCTTGCTTGTATGTCTGGTGAAGGCCAAACAGAGCCTTCTTATAAGGGCTGCATGATTATATATATAATACATACATATAATGCATGAATGTGGCAAGATCGAATGAAGACAAAAAACTCTCTTGAAATTTGGTATGCAGATTACGTAGGTAATATTGTACTTGATTCCTGTTCTGCTTTCATTCCCTGTCTGCCTTTCTAATTTGGAATAAAGATCAATTTATTGAGAAATATTTTTTATCCCTAGTGAATTTTATAGAAAATACTTTTTATTGCAGAAAAGCATGTCTGTGCATGCTGAAATTAAATAACAAACAGTAAATTTTCTGATCAGTTTTTTCTCTATATGTGTGTAATTTAGGTTATCTTTAATGTTATATATGGACCTATTTGTAATATGTTTTGCACTCATTTGTAAAACAAAGAGAAAACAAGATGTAAAACCTAAATGTATCAATGATAAAATGAGATATCAAAGTGCCCAAGCTACTCTCAATGGATATAAGACTATGAATATCAGATGTTATCAGTAAAATACCCAAATATCAAATAGTCTTTTCCCTCAAAGGAGTTTAGCAAGCTGCCACTATTTCTTTAAAATGATGCCTAGTACCATGTAGGGTATAATGGTATTGATAACATTTGAATCTGTTTGAGCTGTAGTGCCAGGCCACTCTTCTGACAGAGTGCAATCAGAACTGACTTTTTTTAATTTTTTTTTAAATTATTTTATATTTGTAACCTTCTCTTCTTCAAGGGCATTATTTGATTGACCTAGTTTCCTTATCGTGTGTTTGTTTTTTTTTTCCAATTGTACTATCAGGGTCTCCTTAGTATTTCTTTGAGCTTGTGGAACAATTTCAATCACATTTAACAAAGTATGAAGTGATCTTAAAGAGAGCAAATTCCTCTGTGGCTAGAAAAAAGAGACCCAAATGAGTGCCACTGCCAAGCAGAGGTTGCCGCTTTCACTTAGCAGAATACTGGACATCAGAATCTATAGGACAGAAAGCCACAGGAGATGAGGCTTCCCAGTTTTGTATTAATCCTTGGCTTTTAATCACATCAAATTAATATACCTGCCTGTGCTACAAATTCCTCTACTTGAACAACAGAATATGTGAGTTTTAAGGAGATTTTCCTTTTTCTGATTTGAAAATTTAACCAAAAATAACATCTTGCTGAGATTGTTATCTTAATGATAGTAGAATTTGAGGTTAAACAAGGTTTCTGAAATACTAACTATATTCTTAAGTGTCTGCAGAAACTGAAAGCAGCAACACACCTTTTTCTTTGATAGACATGTTAAGGAATTAAGTAACATGAGAGGAGTGAACTCATGCTAGAACTGTAGAGTCAGGTCTACGCTAGATGGCATTTGAGTTTCCATTTATTCAGAATATGTCGAATTGCAGTAGCTGGAGTTTTGGTTCTTAACATTTTTCGTGTCTATTATTTGACGTGAGTCATTAGTAACTCTAAAATGAGATTTAATAATTCTCACACAAGTAGTAACATAGCAGGGAATAAATATTTCATATTGTAACACATATTAAAAACATTTTGGCATCCTACATACACCTCTGGAATAGCTCTGTGACATCCTTATGGAAGTCCTTTGGTGGATTCTAGAAGAACTATTGCTTAAATAGCATTCATAATTGCCCTCAGGCAATTTTCTGGTTTACTCTCATATTACCTCTTGTTAGCTGGAGGTGATTTAAACAGATGGCCTTGGAGTGTGTGCACACAGCTCAGCTGGGGCAGTAATAACGTCTATCAGAATGAAAGCTTGGCTTGCACTACTGTCATCTTGGAAGTACACCTTTAAACAAGAATGCTTTGCTGGCGTCTGAAAGTATCTGAATTTAAAATCCTCTCACTTTTTTTTTGTTTTGTTTGGAAGGCACAGATGCTTTCTTTCCAGTATTTCTATCGCCATATTTTCTATTGTGGTACTGCTCAAAGTGTGGCTACTGCTTATACTGGAGTGAAAGGACAGGGTGTTTTGTCCAGATTTCCTCTTCAGTACTGATCAATTTGTTCTTTGGACACACACACGCGCGCGCGCGCACACACACACACAGAGCTCTTTAAAATTCTAATGCATTTACTACAAGATATAGTAAAAGATAATGCTGTACGTACAATTGCTGAGTCTGCAAAGGCAAAATGTGATGAAGGGTAAATGAGAAAACAGTGGGGTTTGTCCAGTGAAGGAGCCGTGGATAACTGGCAGAAGAGTCAGGCCTGGTGTCCTGCATTGGCAGGGGCAGCGGTGGAGCAAACCCTCTCCTTCTTCTGGAGGCTGTGACTGCTTTTTTTATAGGAGCTTGTTACCTCTTCCACATTTTCACCAAATGTGTGATGTTTTATATACGTGGGATATGCATTCTTCATAATATCCTATAACAGGAGAGGATAGAGCTTATGAATCTCTCCTGGTTGTACTTTTTTAGTGACCAGTAATTGACAGTTGGTGTCCTGGTTTTGGCTGGGATAGAGTTAATTTTCTTCCTAGTAGCTGGTATAGCGCTGTGTTTTGGATTTAGGATGAGAATAATGTTGATAACACACTGATGTTTTAGTTGTTGCTAAGCAGTGTTTACACTAAGTTAAGGACTTTTCAGCTTCTTATACCACCCCACCAGTGAGTAGGCTGGGGGACACAAGAAGGTGGGAGGAGACACAGCCAGAACATCTGACCCGAAGTGGCCAAAGGGATATTCCATACTATATGATGTCATGCTCAGTATATAAACTAGGGGGAAAGCCGGCTGGGGCCGCTGCTTGGGAACTGGCTGGACATCAGTTGGCGGGTGGTGAGTAATTACATTGTGCATCACTTGTTTTGTATATTCCTATTCTTTTATCATTATAATAATCATAATAATGATTATTATTAAGATTATTATAATTTTGCCTTCCTTTTCTGTCCTATTAAACTGTCTTTATCTCAACCCGTGAATTTTACTTCTTTTTTCCCAGTTCTCTCCCCCATCCCACTGTGGGGGGAGGAATTGAGCAGCTGGGTGATGTTTAGCTGCCTGCCAGGTTAAACCATGACAGTCCTTTTTGGCACCTAATGTGGGGCTTGAACCCACCGTTGCTGATGCGCTCGGCCTTGGCCAGCGGTGGGTCCATCTTGGAGCTGGCTGGCACTGGCTCTATCAGACGTAGGGGAAGCTTCTAGTAGCTTCTCACAGAAGCCACCCCTGCAGCCCCCTCAATACCAAAACCTTGCCACACAAACCCACTACCTTCCACACCTTGCCTCTGTGAATCACATATTTAGGAATTATCATTAAAATCCACATTCATCACACAATCTTCATAAACTTCACTAACATCAACAAAAAAAAAATTCCCCACACCAAAATCAAAACAACATAATCACAACACCAAATGAATGTGGACAATTTACACACAATCAACCCCTCATCCCTTCACCACAATTACTACAACAGAAAAATTCCCCACAATTATTCCGCTCTCTTAATACTCTTCAGTCCATGTTTTGCCAGTTACCTCTCCAATTACTATCCTTATCTTGAATTCTTTATGCCCCACGTTGGGTGCCAAAAAGGACTGTGGTGGGTTGACCCTGGCTGGATGCCAGGTGCCCACCAAAGCCGCTCCATCACTTCCCTCCTCAGCTGGACAGGGGAGAGAAAATGTAACGAAAGGCTTATGGCTCAGGATAAGGACAGGGAGATCATTCAGCAGTTACCATCATGGGCAAAACAGACTCGACTTGGGGAAATTAGTTTAATTTATTACCAAGAAAATCAGGGTAAGATAACGAGAAATAAAACCAAATCTTAAAACACCTTCCCCCACCCCTCCCTTCTTCCCAAGCTCAACTTTACTCCCAATTTTCTCTGCCGCCTCCACTCCCAGCAGTGCAGAGGGTCGGGGGATGGGGGTTGCGGTCAGTTCATCACACGTTGTTTCTGCTGCTCCTTCCTCCTCAGGGGGAGGAGGACTCACACTCTTCCCCTGCTCCAGCGTGGGGTCCCTCCCACAGGAGACAGTCCTTCACAAACTTCTCCAACGTGAGTCCTTCCCACGGGCTACAGTTCTTCATGAACTGCTCCAGCATGGGTCCCTTCCACAGGGTGCAGTCCTTCAGGAACAGACTGCTCCAGCGTGGGTCCCCCGTGGGGTCACAAGTCCTACCAGCAAACCTGCTCCAGCGTGGGCTCCTCTCTCTGCACGGAGTCACAGGTCCTGCCAGGAGACTGCTCTAGCGTGGGCTGCCCATGGGTTCACAGCGTCCTTCAGGCATCCACCTGCTCCGGCGTGGGGTCCTCCACGGGCTGCAGAGGAATCTCTGCTCCGGCACCTGGAGCACCTCCTCCCCCTCCTTCTTCATTGACCTTGGTGTCTGCAGAGTTGTTTCTCTCACATATTCTCACTCCTCTCTCCAGCTGCAATTATTGCTGCACAGCAATGTTTTCCCCTTCTTAAATATGCTATCACAGAGGTGCTACCACCATTGCTGATGGGCTCGGCCTTGGCCAGCGGCAGGTCCATCTTGGAGCCGGCTGGCATTGGCTCTATCGGACATAGGGGAAGCTTCTAGTGGCTTTTCACAGAATCCACCCCTATAGGCCCGCCCCCCCCCCCCCCCCTCCCCCGCTACCGAAACCTTGCCAAACAAACCCAATACAGTTGGTGATCTGTGTCTGTACCTTTGGGTCTCCGGCATTATCATATGGCCGTCCTCTGGAGGCCCTTGCTGTGCTCTCTGCCTGTGCTCTGCGGGATACCTGCCACAAGGTAAGTATTATGCTTTAATCATCCACATGTTTACTGGCAGAACAGATTCATTTTCCACAGAACGGGGTCTTAGAAGTGCTGAGCACAATCCACAGGAAGTTAATGACAGTGTTAAGCACTTAGCGATTCCAAAATATCACATCCCACATATGATGCACAGTTGTGCAAAGGCAGTTATGCTTAGTAAGATGAATAAGCACCCTTCAAGGTGAAGAGCTGCACTTTGTAGATGAGTCTTAAAGCAAAATCTCTAATGGTGAGTTAGATCAAGCTTTCCATGGAACATTAAATCTCCTTTATTAATAAAGAAATCAATTATCACACTCCAGCAATTTACCATTAACATTTGTTCTGCATCACTTAAAATGTTGAACAGTCATAATCGTAAGCAAAGAATAGAAACAAAGAAAAGCTGTACCCTAATTCCCCAAATAGTGTTTTAATTAAATTTCCCACAAAAGGGGAGCATTCACATTACACAAAAAGTAACATAAATCTCAGGGTCCTTAGCTGTTGCCCTAGCTATTAGCATTTTTACTAGTTATTGTTGACATAACTTCAATTTGTCAGGCACATGTTTTTAAAATGCACCTTTTATCCTGCTCTAGACAAGCATTTAGTCAGTATAATAGTCTCCCAAGATGTGCCCCATAGCCTCTACCAGGGTGGAAGTAATCTGCATGCTGTGCTTTAATCTGTAGACCACACTTCAGCTGGTTAGTATTCCTGAAGATGAGCATGTTAATATAGCGTACTTCAGAAACAATACACATCTCACTGAGACATCACAGCACGCTTTCAAATTGGGAAAGGGGCAGGATTCTTATGAGGCAATGAGAAAAAAGGGCAAAGTGTGCACATGTGCCAGTGCACTTCCTACGTCAAAGAGTCACAGGCAGGAATGAATGGTTAGAAATGAATACATGAGAGGTTTTAGCTATTAATTCTTTAAAGTATGCTTTATCCATCAATGTTGGAAGGGAAAACCACGTTTTAATGCCCATTAATTAATAGCAGAGAACTGTAGGGATCCCTTTAGATTTTTATGCTGGACTAAACAAGCTCAAGGTTTTGCCAGTAAGAAAACTTTGCTAATGTTCAGTCTACGTCTGCACTGATGGTTTCACACCATTACTTTTTCGAATACTACCTTGTACTTGCTTGACAATTCTTCATCCTTCTCGGTATTCACATCTTTTTGTTAAACACTTATGAAAGCTTATGCAATGCTGAATTTTCTATGCATGGTTTGATTAGACCAAGGTCATACAAAGCTGTCACTTTCTTAAGCATTTTACCGAAACGAAGTTTGCATCAATGACATATTCTTGGTTTGTTTTAAATAAATAATGACAGGAGTCTCTATAGCTGGCCTGCTGCTCAGGGTTAGCAGATGCTCTTTGTTGTACAGCTCGGTTTCCCAGCGGAATCAATGGCAGGATGTTTGGATGTAGTCTGGGTGCAGTTTGCTTTCCTTAGTTGCACTCATGTGGACTGGTTCTGGAACAGTCAGTCACAAACATGTTTCAAGACTCTTACCGTCTATTCCATGACACGTTCCCAGAAAGTAAAGTGACCTCAAATTGTGTGTAGATAAATAAAAGGAAAGAGTAAATCTTACTTCAATGTATCACAGCTTCCCACTTCCACTAGCACAACCAAAGCAAATAACAACTTCCAGTATGTGTTGCCAGGAATGAGCTTTTGCTTGGGATGCAGGGAGAGTAGCCTTGGAAGGTTTTATACGACAGCACCAGTAGGAGACACTTGCTGTTAATTGGTATGTTTGGAAAAACAAATTTTGAATGCTTTCAGTGGGAAATTATGCAAAACACATAGGAACATTCAGTCTTGCTGTTAATAGGAACAGTTCTGTAGAAAACAATGACTAACACCAGCACAAGGTTTGACTCAGTGTTTTGGACTTTGAGCTTCAACTTCAGTGTTGTGTTCCACTCAGTAATATGCAAGGTCTTAATTACTGCATGAGTCTCTGGCCCCAAAAGGGATTTGAAACTATTTATGCCAGTGCAAACAATCTAAGAAACAAAAAAAAAAGTTGTTACAGAACCTGAATTAACACAAACGTGCTCTAAAGAGTCTTGCTGGTTTTTGACAGAAGTGACACATTGCTGAATTGCATAATAATATAGGAGTTCTAAATAGCTTTACTCTTCCTGTGCCAGAGGATTTGCTGCAATAAAGCTGTGTACTCAAAGTAATATGATAATTAAAGTGTTGTGGATTGTAGTGCAGGACAGCTATGGTTCTGTGCTATGTTTTTGTGTTTTAGTTCCCCTAAATTATATGTATGATTCACGTACGTATATTAAAGAAGGGTGGAAAGAGGCTGAGTAAAAACACTCAAGCTTCTTTGTCTTGAAATGGCAGCATGAGATGCCTAAGGTGGGAGCATAGCCCCTGTAATTTGCTCACACAGTAGGTACAGTGAGAGAGAGAAAGAGGCTTTTGCCAAGGGTGATTCAGAGATTAAGTGAGCAGAACTGCACTTTGGACGTGACTCTCTCTGTTCCATAGCAGAGGAACCCGGGGCAGTCTGCTCCTGATTTAAAAGGCTTGGTATGACGACTGCTTCAAAGGACAGTGCATCTGGACCTTACAAGAGGTGGGGTTTTTTTGCTTGGTTTGGTTTTTAAAAGTTTCCTACGGCCAACTTTCCTTTGTTAACTAAATTATGGGAAGTATCTCTCAAATTCACAACATGAAATTTTGTTTGTCCATTATACAGAGCGGACAAAAGCTTTCAGCACTAGAAAAAGACTCTGGGACTGAATTTAGCTTCTATCCCAATCCCATTCATATTTAGCTTGTCAGCTGTCATGACTGCTGTTGTGATCCCCTGCTCCCATAAATTACATATAGTGTGAAATTTGTTATGGGACAAGGAAACATAAAGGTGACTATCACCAAACTTTTTTTGGTCAGTCAGTCAGTTTGTGGCAACTGCCTTCATCCCTATCACTGTCAAATGGACCTTCTGACATCTGCATATGTGTAACAGTTGGATGAGGGTTTAAATACCTGTATTTATTTTTACACTTGTTGTATCATCTTATTTATACTTCTAGTTTATTCTCAGACTAGGAAATGATTTATTTTTTAACAAAGTGAAAATCAAAACCAGTAATTGTAAAATGTTATTTTTAAAGATGTATGTATGCTGGAAATTAATGCCACTTTTCCTCTTGGAGTGTATTCTGAAAAGGACTAAAATTGCTTTTGAATTGATGTCCGTTCATCAATTTCTATTAACATAAATTATTTTTGAATTTATGAATTAAAAATGTTACAAAACCAAATAAATAAAATCCTGAATCCTTTTATGTTATTCTCTCAGAAAGGAGACTTTTGATATCTATGTAATACTAAGTTGTCTTCTGCCATCAGACTCTTAAATATTTGGGGAAAAACAGATGAGAAGTGGTACAGTTATAATGTAATTGTAAGTAAATCAGTAGTGGGCTGTCACAATCAATTTTATCACAATGGAATCAGTCTCAGGTGCAATGGAAAAGCATTACCTGACTACGAACATTGAGGCCTGTATTTACCTTAGCCTATGGTTGAATTTAGAGCCTCTTTTCATGCCAGAGGAAGGCAGTAATACTTCGTAATGCATTTTCCCCCTCAACTGCAGCATAAATAGGTAAAGCCAAAACACGGTATTGGCACTAGACTGGCATGCACTACGGCACTCGACACGTATATGTAAACAAAAATCAGGGATTAAAAAGATTCCATCTTCATAGGATTAGGTCAAGATCCATCTATCTAAGTTCAAGGAAGATGCAGTTGAATGGACCTCAGAAATCCCTGAAACTCCAATCTGCAAAAAACTCTTCAACTCTAAGTTGATATTATTTCTGGAAAAGAGAGAGTTAATCCAGCAAGACTGAGGAAACACCAGCCCCTACTAGTCTTTCTTTGGTGTATAGAATTCAATAGCTAATAGTTATTTGTTTCAGTCTGGGTTGCCAAGCTGCCTCACTGAGGAACAGCACTTCCTCTATGAATTCTGCAGGTTTGTTTCATTTCAAATTTGCCTTGCTATGTGTCTTTTAGGAGGAAAAAGAGTCAAATGCTTGGTGAAATTAAGGGGTGGAGGGTTGGGTTTTCGTAGGTGTTTTTTTGTTTTTTTTTCTAAGTAAGAGAAGGCTTTAATCCTAGAGGAATGTGTTGAGGTATTTGGTTTATTGGCAGCTATTTTTAATGACTACAAATCACGGACTGGGAAAGACTAATAATCTTGGGAAAGCAGAAATAAGTGTTTTGAAAGAAAGCTTTACTATTGCCTCTGTACAAGGTCAACAATAAAAGAAAATGGTGAGCAGATATCCTCTTCTCTCTTGGGTGCTATTCCATGAGCACACTAATATCGCTAATGTGATATTGTTTGTCAGTGGTTGTTCTGGGGAAAATTCTGTGAAAAATCCTAACAAAACATTTGCATTTCTTCACTGGAAGTGCAAGTCAGAGGCCCAGAGTCCTAAAGGCTTCTGGATAACTTAATATGTCAACAATTAACTGTCAGTTCTCCAGGAACGATCACTAGGTTGTAAATGGGGTTATTTTAGTTATTTTTTCTGAGTTCAAAAAGTATATTGGGCGGCAATCTTGAGACTTCTGGAGGCAGTTGTTGGAAGAATTTGTCAAAAAGATCTTGTGAAACAAACCCCTTGAAATTATTATGCCAAAGAGACTTAGTAGAAGATAATTCCCCTGGTTTCCACTTTGATGTTTCCACATCTATTTTTCTGGTTTCTTGAAAAATTAATGGTTTGTGTTCTTGCAGTTGTAGCATAGGAAGGTCTTGTTCTGTAAGCAGAACTTGTGCTGCCTCATTTTCTCTTGCTTTCGTCTATGAGCTTGTCTCTCTTCTTCTCCTTCAATGTACGAAGTTAATGTGGGGGAGAAGAGAAGACTGGTTTTCTATTACCCAGCTCTCTATTTTCATAAGAATTGCAGGAAATCAGGTTTGGGATTTAAAAGTTAGTTCCACCCAACAACTTTACAATGTATTGACAAATATCAGTCAAATTTGAGTGTGGCAGACAAATTAACCAACTAAACTATGCCCTGAGTTCCTTGAGAATGAAAAATCAGCCAGGAGATACAGATAGTTTAAAACAATGTAACTATGTTCAGAGAAGAGAGCAAGGAAAGGAAGTAATTATATCATGTTTTATTATTTCTCTCACTCCAGGGCCTGATTTAGGTCTGTCAAGATCAATTTATGAAGACATTTTACCCTTCTCTTTTTAATCGAAATATCTCTTGAATTCCCTCGAGATGAGTGACAATCCTGTTTTATTTTCTTTTCCTAGTGGTTCTTTAAAGCAAAATCCAAAGAAATTACAGAGGTTTTTTATTCAATGGTATAGAAATTATGTTTTACAGTGAGAGCTTTACATGACTTTCCATGGACTGGCATTCTTGAATTTCTCTAGACATGCTTCAGCAGGTTTTGTGTAATATGAAACTTACAGAGATTGCCAAATCCCTCAAAATATTTACTGATTTCCCATTGATGGAAAATATTTCAGGCCATGAACCTAACTTGATTTTGAGGAATTCAAGTAAGATGTCTGGGTTAATGAGTGAAGTGATGATTTCCAGCCATTCTTGAAGAGACAGATGACAGGGGTCTAATGTATGGTTCAGCAGTCCCTTTGGTCTTCAGAATTCAGCTGTGGCTCCTGTGGGTCCTGGTCTGAGGGTGGAGGAAAGACCACTCCTTTAATCATTTCCTCAGTATGGGATCAAAGGATGAGATTTTTTCTTTCCGCCTGCTCTCCTCTCAAGCAAACTCAATGACTACTCTAAATAGGTCCTGAATTTAGGAGCTGGCTCTTACTTAATAACAACCTGTTAAAATGTCAGCTTCCACTGATCTCCACTGCTAACAAAACAGCTGAAGGGTTCTGAACAAAATAAATCAAAATTTTATAATTAATTTCAATTATGTCCTTGGATGCATATGTCTTATTTGTCGTGGTTTAACCCCAGCCAGCAGCTAACCACTACACAGCCACTCCCTCACTTCCCCCCCTGCTCCCAGTGGGATGGGGAGGAGAATTGGGAAAGAAGGTAGAACTCGTGGGTTGACATAAGAACGGTTTAATAACTAAAGTAAAATATAATATTAACAATAATAATGAAATATAATAATAATAAAAGAATAATAGTAATGAAAAGGAATATAACAAAAAAAAAGAGGGAAAAAGAAGGAAAAAAAAACCAGTGATGCACAATGCAATTGCTCACCACCCGCTGACCGATGCCCAAGCAGCGATCCGCCCCTCCTGGCCAACTCCCCCAGTTAATATACTGGGCATGACGTTCAATGGTATGGAATATCCTTTGGCTAGTTCGGGTCAGCTGTCCTGGCTCTGCTCCCTCCCAGCTTCTTGCACACCTGCTTGCTGGCAGAGCATGGGAAACTGAATAAATCCTTGACTTAAGAAGATAAGCGCTACTTAGCAACAACTAAAACATCAGCGTGTTATCAACATTATTCTCACACTAAATCCAAAATATAGCACTGTAGCAGCTACTAAGAAGAGAATTAACTCTATCCCAGCCGAAACCAGGACAGTATTGTATTAGCAAAGCTCTGCTGCTCCACTCCATTTAGTTAACTGAGAATAGTTCATGCACAAAAAAGAATGAGTATTTCTGAAGCTGTTTTGCCAGTTTTGTAAAACCAAGTTTCTAACTTTGCACACTCCAGTTTATATTTTTTCTCAGCAGAATTGTTATCTTCTGAGGAAAAGTATGAAGTAAGTGGTTATTTACAATAAAAATCTTACATCAGGAAATCAAAATAAGGTTTTATCAGAAAAATGATCAAGGTGTAATAATGAAAAAGCAATAGTAGTAATAGCAGTAAATAATGATAGGTATTCTGACTGATCAGAGGAAATTACATGTGACTAAAGGAAAGGTTCTAAGCGCTGGCATGGCATATGAAGAGAAAATGAAATGACAGTGTGAAAAGGAATAGAATAAAGCCCTGGCAGGGTGCTTTTATAACAGTTCTTCCAGGTCCATCTTCAACAAAGGAGGTCCCATTGAAGGCCCACTGGGCTTTTTAAAATTCTAAAGACATTAAAAGATGCATCTTGGTTTTATGGCCACGTCTCACTGAGACACGACTCACTGAGCCATGACTTGTAACGATATATCACATCATGAAAAGACCTCACCAGCCTATAGTAACAATTTGCAATAGTAATAATTTCATTTAAAGTGTTTTTTTGCTAAAAGGGGTTGATGGCTACCAGCTGCTATACCTTGACTGTAAAGACAATCACAGCTCTTATTAAACCTTAGCTATGCCAAGCAGTTCCTTGCAGGCTTAAAAAAAAGAAATAATGAAGCCTCTTTATGCCATAAAAGCATCTGGCAGTGGGAGCAGGAAGAAGGAGCTCTCCCTGAGGAAGTATGATGCAGGGCAATATGACTATGTCTCAGATTGCTAGTGAGGGATTAACATGTCAGCTGGAAATGGTGGATATGCATGCACTGGACATAGAAATCCGTGAATGAGCAACGAGGATGCAAAGAGACAGGGCTTTGTGAGTAGATGGTAGTTTGAGGAGCAAATGTGGAGAATTCAGAGCTATAGAGCTGCTTGCCTCTATTCATGCTATGTTTGGGGAAATAGTACTTTGTATATTTTTTTAAGTAAATAAAGTTACATGAAACTGTGTGTTGACTGATGTCTGCAATTTTCTCATTCCAAGTGAAATAACCTTTCAAGGCCCTGAATTACAACCAATGGGCTTAGGTCAGAGGAGCAATGGCATTTTTTTATCACTGCATTTGCATTTCATATAATGTACCAGTACTGAAATGACCGGGCTTTATTTCTTTCAGAATGAAATTATATGAGCCTAAATAAGCCTTTTCTTGTTGAGGCTACCAATACAAACTTATGGTAATGAAGCTGCAAAAGTGTGCTAAAGCACTTCTTGTTTAGGATTTAAATCCTCTCTCTGCCTACCTCTCCAGAATGAAAAATAATCAAAAGTGCTAGGGATTTGACCTACTGTTTCTCTTACTTTTTCAACTTTGAAATGTGTGCTTGCCAAGTGAATTGAAGAAGTGAACACATTTTGTAAGCTGTCATTCTGTATAGAGATTTACAGCTTTCCATTTCTATTTAGAATTAAAGAATGATGGTGTAGCCCTTTCCTGAAAAGTCCAATAAAACCAAAAGTGATGCGCACAGTATATAATGAGAACTAAATGGAGCTTTCAAAATCACTGGTAGCTATGCATCTCTGTCAAGCTGTCATTTATCACACAATCAAGCCTGGAGCAGAAACCAAGCCACAAAACGGCATTACAAAAATACATTCTTGAAGCCTTGCTGAAGAGTTTTCAGAAGAACATTGTCAGAAATGCTTTATTTCATTAGCTTGCTTATTGAAACTGCATAATTACTATCTAGTAGGCAAGTACTTCTTGGACAAGTATCAAAAGTCACAGCTTCTACTATATGAATGAATTGTGATCAATTTAGACTTTGATGTTTAAATGGTATTTCCCAATGGTTATGATCTTTTAATACATATAGTTCAACATCAGTAATTAAAGGAGCTTTTCAGAGCTCTTTTAATGTATCTCTTCTTACACAGCAGTAAATACATTGTTTTTACATAATCATGTTGGTTGAAAAGGACCTCTGTAAGTTATCTAGTCTAGCCTTCTTCTTGAAGCAGAACTGTCATGAACACTAAGTAAGTCAGCCATGGATTTGTTTAGGTGAGTCTTGGAAACCTGCAAGGATAGAGATCCTGCTCCTTCTAAGTCAAAGTGCTGCACCACACTCCCGGGGAAGAAATTTTTTCTAAAATCCAATCTGAATGTCACAAACTGCAGTGTGTGGCTGGTGCTCTTTGCTGTTGCATCTGCCACTTCATCATCTTTGTGATTCCTTTCAAGTAGCTGTAGGTTTAGGAGGATCCTTAGTCCTTCTTGTCACCACATTATGCTAGCCCGGCTCCTTCAACCTCTCCCCTCATGGTCTAGATCCCTTACACAGTGCCTTCCACCGGACCTTCTCCAGCTTCTCCACACCCCTCCTGAATGGAAGTAGAACAGAATGATAACTTCTTTCAATCTGCTTGCTGCCCTTTTTCTAATGCAGTTCAGTAGGAGGTTTGCTTATGGAATGAGAATGCATTGTTTGTTGCCTTATGTTCAATGTTGTGTCCACAGTGGTGTCAGCAGAGTGCTCCCCTCAGCCCGCACTGATGTATGGGGTTATCCCACCCCAGGTGCAGAAGTGGGAGCACCTCCTTATTGAACCCCATGAGGCTCCTGTTGGCCTAGTCCCCATGTTCATCCATGTCATTCTGCGAGGAAGTTCAGCCATGTGTTGACAACCACTTCCCCTTCATTTGGTATGTCCTCTCTAAAATTTTTCCTGTGTCTTGTTATCCAAATCACTGATGAAGATATCAAAGAGTATAGGAATCAGTATTGGTCTCTGTGGTACCCTGTTCATTGCCAGCCACCAGTAAATGATTGTCATTAGCTCTATAGGGGCTAACACTGTTGTGAACATTCAGTACTCTCTGCTTGGTTCTTTTGAGCTTCAGATAGCTTAAAAGGAAACTTGCTTTCATTTTCCAAGAATACTTTAAAAACCTTCTGAAAGGACGCCAGTGGCAGAACCCCAGTAGCCACAAAACCATTTCAGGATTTGGTTCTCTTTAGGTTGAAGAATTAGGCCCCATTTCTGTGTGGTTTAACTCATTTCTTAAGAAAGAGATTTTTTTTTTTTACTTCAAAGAAAACCTATTCCAAATAATAATACCTTTATGGCTGCCAAAATATTCTAGAGACTGCAAGAAAAACATCAGGAGTTTTAAAACTTTGCAAATAAAACATTTTTTGTTTTTACTTTCTTCTTTCAGGGCTACTGTTGCCACTGCTGCCCACAATTATTTCTGCCTGCAGTTTAACTGACTTAGTCATCTTGCCTTATGATTGTCAGACATCTTAAAGTAACCTAAATTGCAGGCACAAAATTGTTTCCACAAAATTAGAACCCACACAAGACAAAGAACAAATCAAGGTCACATTGTCCTTTTCATTCTAAAAGATACTCTCGTATTCATTATTATTAATTAGCCTTTTGTATAAATAGTGCGTGTGAATCTTCACTTGCATTTATAATCTGGATGTTCAAAGATAAGTACAAACTGCTGAAACAGAGTAGGACATAGTAAAATGCAGCACAAACAGATTTATAGGGATTTCTATGGTGGGGACTGTAATATGAATATTTTCTCTAAAGCAGGCTGAAAAACAGGACTAAGAAGTTAGGTTTTCATCCTTCTTTCAAAGTCACTTCTCTTCTGACACTCTAAATGTTGTCAAATTCCAGATCTAGAAATCTATTTTGACTTTCTTGGAGAAGCTGCATTAGGCTTACAGAGGAGGAGAGTTTGAGAAGTTGTGACTCTTAGAGGAGTCGAATTGCTCACTGTGACGTCACTGGGCAGCTCTGTCCTGTCTTGCTTGGACCTCTGCTTGAAAAAGAATACAGAAATGTTATATGCAAGTGTGTCCTGTAAAAATAAACCTGCAGGGTATTCACTAGCATCTTCCGTTTGTCTATCTCTCCGTTCTGCAATTTTTAGTAATAATCAGTGATGTCTGAATACCACTGGGGGCCCTGAGTAAGTTAGCCGCCTGTATAAAGGTACTGCTTAGTCCTCAAACTTACATCATAGGGCAAACAAGTTACCTAAACATCTGAAAATAGCAATACAATTTGAAATAAGTTAACACTGGCTCAGACCTTCTCTCTTCACTGAATAGAATGATGTCTCTGGAAGCTGGAACAAACAGTACAATTCAGCAAGGCCTTTAATGTGATCTATGCTGTTTAAGATCACTGTGCTATTGGCAAAGGTATTAATGAGAATGAGCTTTCAAGTTCACTGCCACCTGGAGTTGCATCTGGCATCTCTGAAGGCAATGATCCACAGGGTTCTGCATGTTTTAAAACAACAGGCATTGCTTCCATACATAGCATAGAGCTACTTCTTCTTTTAACAGCTAAACCTCCACTGGCCAACTTCAGCTGCTATTTGCTTGCCTTTAAGGATGATGGAGTGCTGTTAAAGTCATAAAGATAGCATGTTGGCTACAAACTATAAATAATGGGAAAACAAAGCAAAGGAACATTTCTGGAATGGTCCCAATCTCTTTGGCTCCCTCTCTCCCTTAATCCTGATAGGAAAAAACCCCACAAACTTTGAGGAGGAAGTTCATACATCTCTTTCTTTTTCTATTGTTTTTATAGACCACAGAATTGTCTGACTGGTTCACAGTCGGCTAAGCTCTTGGCAAAGTGACATAATCTTTATAAAGAAAATACTGGCAGTGTACCAGCTGCAAACATTTCTATGTTCAGTTCAAAGGTAGGACATGCAAGCAGGGACAGATAAAACTGGGTCCAAATATTACTGTATTTTTCACTTATTTATAAGAAAAAATAAGGATCCCTATTGTTTCTGCTGCTTCCAAGGCAGATCCAAATCTGCAGAAAGGCCCACTTTCGTATCAGAAATTGAAGCAGATGTTAACCTTGTGCAATTTTTGATTTGTTTCTCACCGCTGCCTTTTCAGTCTTGGTACCTGTCATTGGTAACCAATGTGTTGGCCTGAGGCAGCACAAACATTATACGCATGGCATTGACAAATGTTTTCTTCCCAGGAAGGTGAGAAATCCAACTGCCAGGTGATGATGTGAGTTCTCTTAACTGTCTCCTACACTTTTTATGCCAGAATGCTATTTACCTACACTTTAGCATCTTCACTCCTATGTATTGAAGGAATCGCATGGGGTATTTTTTCAATGATTGCTTTCTAGGTCTCTGGTTTTGCCTGCGTTTTTCTGTCTTGTGGAGACCTTCGCATGTGCTCTCTCCTGCCTTCCTCATCCTTTGAATCTCTGTAGACACAGAAATTTTTTTTGGGTGAGTGGAGGAATAAGAACCACAGTTTTTGCAACATACTCATTGTATCTTTGCATGTCTTGTCTGCCTAATCTGGGGAAAGCATAGTGAACTCTACTCTTAGCCCCAACAGCCAAAGATGCCTCTTGTGTCAGCAGCCTATGTGGAGAGACAGCTGGTTCTGCCCAGAAGAATTGTGAGAGCATTTTCAGTCCGCAATAAGATGTGTGTGCAACAGAGAGCTTTTTGAAAAGAAAAAGCAAGAACCCAGGGAAAAAAATACTATATACGGACTTACTATAGAAATGACTAGTGTTAAAAAGAACAAACAATTCAACATAAATAGTAAGAACCTGAATAAGAATGTTCAGTTCTCACAGTAGCTTTTCCAACAGCTACTGACACAGGACAAAGCAGAGAATAAATTATATCTGTATGTAAAGCACAAGTGGAATAGACACAAAGATAATTCATAGAGAGGCACAAAGAAAACATGAAGATATAGGGGGCAAGACATCAAAATCTGTGCAGAAGAAAATTTAAAAGTATAAAGCAGTGATGACAGTATGCAAAGGCAAACCTGTGAAGGTGCAGAGAAAATTGTAATGGAAAATGCCCTATCTCTAGGTTAATTATAGCCTAAAAACCATTATGTCAGAGCAGACAGACAAGAAAAGAGGAAGAAAGCAATTCATCACATTGGGGACAGAAGCAATTAGTTAAAGGATGAGATTTTGCATAAATGTATCTAGTGCAGAAAAATAAAAGGTTTGTAGAGTGTGCAGTGGCACAAAGTATAAGGACAAGTTAGCAGAATAAAAACAAACAGGTAATTGAAGGCCAAATAGGGAATGGTGTATGGATGATTGCTCTAGCCTGAAACAGCTTTCTCAGTTTTATTCAAGAAGCACACAGCAACTAAGCAAAGTCAAATTATAATTTAACTAAGAACATATTACCCATAGAAGGATGTACATAAGATGTAGCAGAGCAAGGAAAATGCACAGCCTGAAATTTCAGGCGCTGTGAAAAGTGAAGGAGCTATCCCTTTCAGCTAAAATGAGCGAATTCATGAACTACTGACACTAAACTCAGGACAAATGATTCACCTGATAGACACTGAGGCAGAACAAAAGCATTCAGAATAGCCAATGTGCTGCGGTAGCCTGCCAGCAGAACTCCTGTAGTATTCATCTGAAGGACTGTGACACCCTCCAGCCATGTTATACCTAGAGAAGAATGCAATGCTTCAGCAACCACAGCACCTTTCCTGAAGTGTTCAGAGAACTAATGCAAAAAAAAAAAGGGGGGGGGGGGCAAAAAAAAGGCAAGTAATGAAGCAAACTGGTAAAGAAAATAATATTGTTCAAGTCAGAGTCCTCATGTTGGATGAACAGCAAGATAGCCTTTAAGAAACCAGTGCAGCTATGTTTTCTTAAATTTAGACAACTTGCATATTAAGAAGTGACCACTACCAAGTATTTACAATAGAAAAATGCTAACTCATAAGGCAAACACATTTACATAATCAACATTTATTTCCAAAGGTAGATATTGGCAAATATCACTGTATAAGGCAAGCAATTACCTGATAGGGGCTTTTGAGGTTGTCTGTTTACAAATATTGAGAATACTATTTGCAGTCTATTAAGATAACTGATCTCAAAATGTGTCAGAAGCCTCACAAATATGTTATAAATGAATATTCAACAGAGGTTTCAAAAATAAAATGTGTATAGCATTACCCTGGAGTATTGCTACTATAACCGGTAGTGACAAAATATCCCTTACAATATGGAATTATTACGATGTAAAAGGATTATTCATACATTATAGTGCTGTGAAATGGGCCTTAGGCCCTTCCTCCTTCAAAGACTGCTTGGCAGCTTCTGTATGAGGCTCACTATTGCCAGTAGAAAAAAGATAAATACAAATTAGAAAGCTCTAGTTATGTTGTTTCCTTGAAAAGGGCTTTAAAACAAAGCTGTTCGTAAATGAAACATGCTCCTGCAGGGGATTCTCAGAATATTCCACTACAGAGTTTGATGACCAGTTTCGACCCTGCCCCAAGGTGGAAAAATATGCAGAAGCCAAAAACCACTGCACATGGCAAGACAATGAGCTGCCAGAAGGTAAATGGGCAGGCACTAGCACCTCCAAGATCTTCCTCTAGAAACAAATCATACTCTTAAGATTAGCTTTATGGAGTAAGTCCTCATTCAGAAAACATTGCAACAGATAGGGTTACCCACTAAACACCCTTGTGTACCACTGAGTGATGGAACTTTGTGAAATAAATGGTTCTGCTGAACTTCATTTGGGAGAACAGCAGCCACAGGTCAATTGATGAGGTATAAAAAAACACAGAAGAGATCTGAAGAATCTGACTCCGGAACAAGCCACTTGCAGTGTATATACAGCAAGAAAAGTAAGTAGTGTAAGCTAAAGAAGAGATAAAGCTTCAATAAATTGTAGTTTCTGTTTTTTCTGTGGGCAAACAAGCCACCTCTTTACAGTGTTCTGTGCACAAAGCACAGGCTATAACCTAAGCTGAGCAACTGGATGACAGATCATATCTTTATTTTCCTGTCCAACCCCACACACAGGTCATCTCCAAAATGTACTCTACAACAATTGGCAGCTGTAAGAATGTGAAATTTCTCCTTGTAGGATTTGACAAGACTGTTCTTCCAGAAGTGACAGGCCATTTTTCCAGGTTCACCACCTCATTTTAAATAAATAATTCCTAATCTGCCTTGCATGCAGATTAATATGCATCCCAGACTTTTTGAATGACTCAGTTATGCATATCTCTTTTTAATAATTATAAATTATCAGGGAATCTGCGAGGTTAAGGATGGAAAAGACATAGTAGGTGGCACAGACTTTTCCTTCACCAAGGCAGAATTCTCTTTCAAAGTGCAATCTGTAAAACTTTATCCAGCTTCCTACCAAATGTTATGTCACACTAAGCCCGTGATTTATTGGACACTGTTTTTTACAGCGTTTTCTTAAAGGTTAGGTTGTCTGTTTGTCTGTCAGCTTCCAGCTGAGAGCCAAAGGACAGAAGAAGCAGATTAGTACTGAGGGGAATGAGTAGCTAGGAATTATGAGGGAGTTTGGGGGAGCAGAAGCAGCATGGATAAAGGTGAGCTTGTAAAGCGAAAAGGAGAAGCTGGGCTTGTTGCTGAGTAACAGTATACAGAAATTTTGAAAAATAAAACAAAACCCCAGGCTTTATTGTTTTCTCTCCTACAGATGCTACAGTGCAGCAGCTATTAGCTAACATACATTCCACTGCCTCACAGCTGTATGCCTCCACCTATGCCATGACCGACTGTTTTCAAGAACAAATTTTAATTCCTTTCTATGGCAAACTATTACATTTTTTTTAGAGTGGAAAAAATGCCAAAGATTAAAAAAACTTTGTGATCTACGGATTATCACTTGCTGGTATACTATGATTGCCATATTCTGCTCAGATTAGTACTTGTATTTTTCTTTAAGAAAGGTATCACTGTTTGATTATAATGAAGCCAGATCTATTCTAAAATGCAAATTGATTCAGGCAAGGAGACTTTTGAGGATAAAATTGCCTTTGTATTCTTTGATGGCTAAAAGATATTCAATTGCTTTGAAATGGCACTTTTATGAGTATAATGTGTATGTTTACTAACAGTACTGCTTTTTCAAACTTCAGTGTACGGCCAATTTTTTCCCCAGTTTCCTGTGGCTGGATTTGATTAAGAAAACGTCTTTGTTTCTCAGCATTGATATCAATAATTTTTCATCTTATTCATCCATTTACATTAGTCAATATTTAAAGCAGTATATGAAATGTGCAAAATTTTCTGTATTCAAGAAATACTTCTCACACCTGATTACATGTTTATCTGATGCACATTGTTGTGACCTGGTATATAAGGCTACACTGTCAGACCTTCAATCTGTGATGTTAAAGTCACAGGAACTTTATAATTTATTTCAGAGGAAGTTCCTACACAGTACCTCTACAGTGGTAGAGAAACAAATCCTGAATGTGTAACAGCATGACTCCAGCAGAGTGATGTGATCATTTTCTCTGGCTGATGGATCTGACCAAGAAGATGTCTGCAAAGTAAATCTCCTCTCATACAGAAGATCTAAAATTATTTCAGCAAGACTTTACACACATATCCAATGAGTGAAGATCTGCCTTTCTGTGGAAAAAAAAAGCTACTGTGGTATAGGTTTGCTAAAAATAAATAAAACAGTAACAGAAAAAAAAAGATCTTATGAAAAGACAAGGGAGATTACTGGGAAGTTTTCTCAACTAAAAAAAGTTGTTCATACACATTATCATGGTTTTGGATTTGCTGCTACTTATAAGAGTTCTAAATTGGAAATAAATAGGAGTTCATCAAAGGTGAAATACCTTTCTCTGTTTCTTTGTTTCATTCTGAAGTTAAAAATACAAGGCCATGCTCAACTAGCAATTACTCTCAGTGTTCAGAGCTGTGAAAATGCATTCTTGAGAGAACCTGTCCTCCCACACTTTTATTATTTTTCTCTTTCTTCATGACCCTAATTGCTGGCACACTTCAAAGCTTTATACTAGCCATAAAAGAAATGTAAGAGGTCAGGTCACCAAAATCTGTTTATGCATGGATAAAGCAGGTGAAATTTAATACATTTTCCAGCAGAAAGTTCCTGCTTATAACACTTTATTATGTATTAATTTCACTTCATGATAGTTAATCTATCCAACCATCCCACTATGATCAAATTTCATGCTGATTCTTTTTTATTTTTTATGAGCCCATCCTCCCCTTTAAGGCTGATTAGTTTTCTGCACTAAAAATTCTTTTTAGCAGTGTTATTCTGAAAGAGTTCATTATCTCTTTTTACTTTACTCCTTGTATTTTTTAAAGTGGCTAATGTCAGCAAATAAATGATGGAAAACGTAAAGCTGCTTCTGCACAGCAATTCATGTCATTTTATTTTCTAATATAATTACAAAAGTCTTAATGAACTTAATAGTTCAATTTTTATTCCACCTGTTAGCATTATTCTTTAATGTTTCTTTGTCTTATGCCCAGGAAATCAGTGACCAATCTAGGGAACATTTTGAGAGTTAGGTGGCCATTGTTTTTTTCTGCATTTCATGAAAATTATAGGGAAATAAACCAAAAATATACTAATGTTTCTGTTTTGGTTTGGTTTTATAGGTGCACATGCATTTGAAATCATACATAAGAAAGTCCAGGAAAGTCAAAACCACAATGAAACTTTTTCATTGGGTACCACTATGAAGCAACAGGTGTAAGGGTAAATGACATCATTGACACTGGCAGTTCCAAGCTCGATGCTACGTGATGTACTACTTTGGTAATGTTACATTACCATACCACTCCATACCACTGTGAGTATCTGGTCTAAAAGCTGGTGCACATGTCTGAGGTACTTTGTTCCCCAGTGCAAGTGCTCACTTGCATTAAGGAGCTGATGTTTGAGTGGCCATGTGAGCGCTAGGATGGTTGTTTCCCCAAGAGTTTGTTTCTCCCTTGGAGTATAAAGACAGTCGTCTTTTTCATTGTACCTTAAGTTGGTTAACTTGTTCCTTCCCTTTTCTCTTATAAAATAAAATACCCATAGAGGAGCTGATGCAGCTTTTAGTGAATCATCCAGTCTATCCCCTACCCCAAGACAGGAGCATTCTTGACAAATGTTTTTCCAGTTTCTTTTAAAGACCTGTAATGACAAAAGCCACACAGTGTTTTCAGGTAGGTCACATCAGAGCTTTGCTATTATTACCATTAGACAATTTTCCTAACTTGTAATGTAAGTCTTTCTTCTTTGTAATTTAAGCTTTCTACTACAAGCATGGATAAGAAGTTACGATTTCCTGTTTGAAGTTGCTTTTAATAGACTATAACTTAGGGAGTCCTTCAAGCATTGAATTAATGGATATTGTGGAATGGATGATTTCCACTGCAAATTGGCATTTTCCAAAGCAAATAAGTTTAATCAAAAAAAAAAAAATCATAGTCAGATGCAATTATTTAATACATTACACAGTTCTTTAGCTCATAGCATATAGCTTCATATGCTGTAGATAGAGCCATTGAGATAACTGCAACAATACTAAGCCAGACTAATAACATAGACAGAATTTGGCCTTAAAAGCTCAGTTGATGTTATATCATATTGTATATAGAATGCACTTTATCAGCAGGTTCCAAGAAATTGGGAAGTATTATGTTTATTTAAAAATAAAAACAAATCAAAATTATGAGAATAAATGAGAAGAATAGATGTGTTCATAATTGGGTAGTATAGATAGGTTGAGCAGGACATTAGGAATCAATAGTTTCCAAATGTCAATCCTACCTCTGAACTGGATATAGGAAGAAGAGTAGCCTCTTTCTAGTCCAATAATCTTCTTTTTTTTTTCGCATTTCCCTACTAGTGTATTCTTGTTGCTGTTATTATTGTAATGCATTTTGTTGTTATTGTTGTAATGTCTTCAGTCATAGCTATCAGTTGATTCTTAATTTTTTAAGATGTACAATACTGTGAAATAGATCTGCAATGCACATATTATTCTCACCAATTATTAGTAAGTGCGTTTTTGTTTACTGACTGTATGTTATACTGGCATATTTCCCCAATTATAAGATATATATTGCTAATTAGAGAGCTCCACTGGGTTGCAAAACTCCAGTTTGAAAACTCACATTATTTATTTGAAATTATTTGTTTAACTGACAATTCATGGACTGGCAATCATTGCAGATTATAGAAGCACTAGTAAAATGAATTAGTGTGATAGAATAATAAAAAAAGGTAGGTTTAGATTAAGATTTTCTCTATTTCTGTCCCTTTGAGTCATTTAAGTAATTTTGCATGTCTCTGACACAGTTCATGACGTGTTTACTCTTAATAATTTTGCCAGCAGCAGAAACAGGAATCCTCACAGTAGCACAATCTCAACTCATTTAAGCTTCATAATGACTCACTGACATTCACCATATCATCTCCCAAAGAAAAGTCAAACAGATATTTAATTATAAAGGATTCTAATATTTATTATTCTGAAGGGGAGCATTATAGAAAGCTTTCCTTCAGATTCACCAACAGGTGAAGTTCACTCTGCTATGATCAACGGAGAAACTTTTGGCTTGCTCAGACTGAGGATGGAGTGTTTGGAGTGATAGCTGGCAAATAATGACAGCAAGATGCAGAAAAATCCCACTGTTTAATGTTCTTTCATGGGGTTATTAATATAGTATGGGAAGAAAAAGGGAGAAAATAGCACAGTTTAGTATACGCCACTGTTTATCTCTTTATCATAGTAGGAATACTGCTGTTCAGTAATAAGATTTGACACTCCTTTTTACTAGGCACCCAGAAAGATTTGACTTTGAGGACTCCTGGTCACCTGTCTTACTTGTGAAGAGAAGTTTCCACTCACTATTCCTCAGATAAGACACACAGTGAGTTCTGAGAAAAAAATCCTGTCTTTTGCATCCTGAAAGTGATATGTCTGTGGTGGATCTCAGCATGTTCGTGAAAGGCATCTTTTTGGGGCCAACTGGAGAGCCCCAGCAGGTGAAGGTGGTCGGCTCCCTCCTCTGGCTGAGAAGCACAGCCAGCTGCATCTTCCCCACTTCAAGGACTGCGGGCCAAAATCTGCTGGGGCTGGGCATAGCTTTATTCTCTTTAATGTATGTGGCAGCATGAGGAAAATAGCCACAGTGGGGTTGCAGCATAGGGTATTTTCTGTTCCCACTTTCCCTGCCAGGTATAACTTCTCTAAGAGCACTTATTTGGTAGGCATAGTGGAGATAGTGGAGTAGAGTCTACATTTATCTCCTTATTCCCCCAAAGGAAGGCTTACATTGTTTTTGGCTTAGCATAGCTGATGTTTACAGAAGAGCATACTGACTTTCCACGGTGCTATGAATAGACGTTTTGCATTGGCATAACTGTAAAGTGCATCAACTCAGGGAGATCTGGGAAGAACAACTGGTATCAATCCCTGCAATTTTTGTTTATTAGCTTGAAGGTCCTCTGGAAATCAGTTTCACAGCAGCATAGATTAGGAAGATCAGCAGTGTCTCCTGTTGTGGGACTTTTTAAAGTTTTGCAGGTACAAAACAGTGCCTTTACCCGTGAGCTACACATTGACAAATACTCCACTATATTTCAGGGAAACTTGACTGCACTTGTTCAATGAACATCCCTTTCCACAAGCTTTCACGTTCTACTTCATGTCACTTTAGTGTTTGGATACTTTTATAAAATAGTTCCTGCCGTTGGACAATATGATAGCCTAATTAATTTATTTTTTTTTAGTGTTCATGAAGTTCCTAATAGCATATCTTAATGTTGCCACTGTGCATATTATGCATGTGTACTTCTCACATAGAATCTGAAACTTGAGTTTCTTTGCTCGGTGGTTACATTATCTAGGGCCCAGTAGCAGGTAGAAATAGCTCAGTGTACTGTATTGGTCTGCTTTGTATCTGCCAGTATTAGAAAAGATGAGCTACACATAGGTAAAATCAATACAGATGAAAAATAAATATTTAATAAAGGTACAAAAATTAAATATACTAAAACAGCTAGCAAAGAAATTAAAAGCTTACTGTATTTTCATGTGTAGCCTGTAGCTTCTGTTTTAAAATGTAAGAAATTATGCCAACCTTCAGTGTCATTACTTCTGATATATCTGTTTGGATGATAAAAAGTGAGACCTACCCCAGAGCCCTTGCTACTATGCACTTCCTGCCTCTGATCCCCCTAAACTCTACTGCCCCTTAGACTCTTACCCTTTATGTAATTTCATCTAGGTTTTTGCAAGAGTGGGTCAAAGGCTTGTCTTGTTTTGTTTCCAAAAATACACTACTTCTTAACAGGGATTTTTGTAGTGTTATGGAAAGAAGAGACATTGTATGCCATTAGTCTTCTGTTTCCGCACCTCTTTGCCAAGTGGTGGGCAAAAGCGCTGGAAATACTTTTTCCAAAAAATCAGCCCTTTCTGAGTCAGCATTATTATAGAGCAAACCAGTAGTAAAGACATGAAAGGTGGCAGAGGTTGTTCACTCAAGAACTCAGTTGGGTAGTGTTGTATTGCCATACTTATCCAAAGGCAGGACTGGGAGGGATTTTCAAGGAAAAGTTTTGTTTTCTGCGTGTCCGTTTATCTCCTGTGCTTAGTCGTAGAGAAACTCTGTCTCAAAGGCTCACACAAAATGAGATTCATGTCGCCTCATTGTAGTCATATCAAAATCAGGCATCTAAGCTTGTTTCATCTTTCACTGTGGTCACAGGTACCCATCAGACACATCTTAGAGCACACATTTTAGGATGAAATCAAATAAGATGTACTTTTTCTCTACAGCATCTTTAGAAACAAAGCCTAGAAAACTAATGGAGAATACTTACCTAAGTAAGTGGCTACTGTGAACTGAATTCCACCATAACTGGACAAAATAAGCGGAGAAAACTATCTCACTGAGATTTCTAAGTAGATAAAATAATACTGAGTGCAGTATATCTGAAATTTAAATCTCAGTAAGTAGGAAAAATACAATTAGATCTGTTTCAAAAGCAGGAATAGGAGTTATTCAAAGAACACTGTTCTTAAGTACAGTTTTGTAACTCAGTCATGTCTTGGTATCCAGTATGAATCTTATCCACTACACTAAATGGAAAAAAAGCTTGAATCTAAAATGGGTTGGCTGTCTCAGTGGAAAATTCAGCAGGTTTTTCGCTCACTACAAATATAGTTTGTAACCAGTTACTCTGAGTGTTAAACCATAAATTGATAAGAATAGGAGAATACTATTGGTTTTCTTGTTTTGTAAAATATTAGACATTTGATTATTGTATTTCTCAAAGTTAAACTTGCAGCTGGAGGAAAGCAAGATGTCAGTTTGTTTTGCCTATTTTTAATTCTGATAAAAATGTGTCTTTAATTCATCCATGTGCTATAAACATTTTATGACAGGTAAATATATTGCAGAAATCATTAAGTGCTGTACCTGAAGAGCTTCCACTAGCTTCTAAACATTTGTCTGTTTGTTTTAATTGCTAACTGTAACAGAATAATTACTTTCATTTCAAGGAACTATACATAATGAGAAGCGTGGGTTATATAAATCCTTACTGTGCTTTTTTATATGCTGTTTGTGGGCTTTTTTAGGATGTTGGTTTTAGCAGAACATATATCTTTTTTTTCCTCTGAAGTCCTTTTAGAGACTAATTCTACCAGATTGTCTAAAACATACATTTTAAAATTGCTAACATATATAGCAGTTTATACCACATGAAATCATCTAAATCTTGGGTTTTGAAAGATGTAATATAATCTAGGAAGACAAGGTACAATAATGGCCATGGCAGAACAGCATTACAGAGTGTAGGAAGTTCAGGTTGTGACAGTTTTACTTTGTTCAGCGTTGTAGCTGGAATGAAATTCATTTCTAGCAAACAAATAGATTTCTAAATATTTATGAGCAACCCGTCCTTGGGGCCTAACTGAACGATCATGGAAGGAATAAAAAAAAAAAAAAAAAAAGACAGAAGAAGAGAGTTGAACAAGAACAAGATAAAAGGATTATACAAGCACAATAAAAACAATCTAATTTCTCTTGCACAAGTAATTGCAATGCGTAGAGGCTGGATTTTCTGTCCTAGGTGAACTGGTGAGTATCTGACACTATCTATGCACAGTACCTCCCACCCAGAATTGACAAACTTTTTTTTTCCCCTGTTCCACCAGTATAACAATACCAGATCAGAACAAACATCAGTGACTTGAAGACTCAATACACAATTATAACTGACTGAAGGATGATGGGAGAAGAGGGCTACCATGGTGGGTACTGTGGGGCAGGTGGGTGCTACAGGGTACTTGCAGACTTGCTTCTGATGAGTACTTGGTGATGTGGAGGTTGTGCACTGGCTCTGTCACATATCCCGGTTCTCTTTGGAAAGGAAGCCCGGCACTTGTGCAGGGAGGAAACAGGTCAAGTTCAGTTGATGCAACTGGGAGACCAAGACCAGCACCAGGAATGGGGGATACTTGCTCCAGAGGCAGAATTTAACCAGGATATGAACCTGGGGACCAAAACTGTGGGACAAATTACAGAGCACATCAAGCCACTATCTTTTTGCCTCACTTTTAACCACCTGGGTCCCGTTAGGAGCATTTGAGCTACATCTACAGAAGTCCCCTGGGTCTCCCAGGCTTCACAACACAATCTTAACTTCAGGATGGTGATTCAGACTAAGAGAATGAGACACATAGAAAAGCTCCTTGGAAGTCTGGTGCACAAGAAACCTGCAAGATAACTGGATATCAACTGGTAAAACACACCAATTATAGAGACATCTGAGCTCTTAGCTCTTGCTATCTTGGCTCCATGAGTCAGAGCAACACATAATTCTCTCTGATGCCCACTAGAGCAATTACCGAGAAGAGATATGGGTCATACATTTTGCTTGACCTGAGGGAATTCAAGCAAATCTTTTGGGAGCATGCTGCAGCTGAAAGGCTAGGCAGGCTGAGAGTATCATCCATGCAGTCTGTTGGGGTTGCAACAAAGAATTCATGGGGTTAAGAAGATTAGCAGGGCTAGAAGGAAAGCAAGAGAAAAGAAGCCTGAGATAGTGTGACTTTCTGGGTTGGGGTGAGCTCAGGGTTCTGGTTTCTGCTCCATAGTTTCTTTTGCATTGCAAACTCTGTGAAGTGCAACTCAAAAAATAGTCCTAGGACCAAGCTTACAGACTCTGCTTTTCAGATCTATGTCCTGAATCACTGGGCTGTTCATGTTCACTTGCTCACTGCTCTCTGGGCCCAAGTGTCTGCTGTTCCCTCTCACACAGTGGCAAGACTGGCAAGGTTTCTTTGCTAAGGCAGAGGGGAGCTGGTGTGAATCCCAACATGTCTCATCTCTAGCTCTCATAACTTTCTTGTGGACAGATAGAGAAGGTCCTCCTTGTGCTAAATGAAATGCATTAAATCATAGAGCATGCCATTGAGATTTGATGACATAAATCATTCCTGGAGTTGAGTGAGGAACTACTTTGAAAGATTAATATGCCTGGTATCTTATCTGTAATCTGTAAGGTTAAAAATGAAGGATGTTCCTTTTCCTCATCTCATTGTCTCCTGTACTATTTCCCTGTTTTATGTAATGCTTCTCATATTGCCACTCCACAAATTTTCATGTCAAATGTAAGCCTGTTGATTCTTGCTAGAACAAATACTTTATCATACTTTAAAAAGTCTTAGAAGTTGGAGTGACTTGGACTTTATGAAATTAAAATGTACTGAGATGCATGTTGTTTACAATTAAAATAATTATTTTAATATATTTTTCAGCTTATGTAATGTAAAATGGGCTTCTTTCCTTTGGGGGTAGTATAAGTAGATTTTTTTTATTAAGATTTGTCCTTGCTTCTCTTCTAGTGAAAATGGTCCATTCTAAACAAAGAAGTACAAATAGGCTTTCTCCCATGTACTGAGTGTGTATATGGTTAGGTAATACACTACATTTTTGCAAAAGTTTATCTAAGAACCTCGCAAAATTAGTTGTTGAAATAAATTCTGTCTTACCTTAAATTATTCTCCACATATTAACCTCGTATTCCCATTTTGACTAAACATCCCAACCTTTTGCCATATAAATTCTACATAAAGAGATTTTTATTACAGCAAATGGGCACTGAAGTGCATAGGAGCTTTTGAAATCTCCATCACGGGAGGTCTTTAAGAACAGGTTCAGCAAACATCTGTCATGTACTGATCCTGCCATGAACTAGAGGGATAATCATATAACCTCTTGAGGTCACTTCTAGGCAATGAGTCTATTTTATATGTGATTGGGACTGCTCCATGCATGAACAGTGTCAAAACTGTCGACACTGTGTATGTACGTGAATTATTTCTTAATAGGTGTATAATGCATGGAAGGACAATTTAGGTAATGGACAAAAAAAAATTATTTCTAGATCTTCTTTCTTTCTTCCCCTGCAGAAGGGAATCTTGCAATTGGGCTGTATGGGAAACTCATTCCAAGGGGTTGGGGAATTCTGCAGTTTTTCAGCATCTGATGGGGGTCATGTTTGCCCCATCTGTCTATGATTTCTGAGGATGAAATAAGAGTTCAATAATAAACATTTTTTTCTCACTCATTTCTATGTGTTAGACTTGTTGTGCTAAAGTGGTTCTTTTAGAACAAGACATTTCTAGGGTAGATTTCACACAAAGTATTCCTAAATATTTTGCAGAAATTATTTATAATCTTGGCAATAAGTATTTCTTTCATGTGGTTGGTTGGATGTTTCTATGCCCTAGTGTCAGTGTTAAATAGCTATAATCCATCAGTCAGTCAATTGGCACCAACTGGCACATGGATGCAATAAAGGCCTTGTGAAAAAAGGTTATTAATATTATAGTAATACTTCTTCCATCTGTGAATCTCAACACACGATACACAAGAGATCATCTGCAGTCTGTATATGGAGAAACCAATGCTCAGAGGGAAGTGACTTGTTCAAAGTCACCAAGTAGACTTGCAGCAGAATTGGGAATAGGACCAGATTTCCCAGAGCCCCACTTTACTATCTGATTAATGCAGCTATGCTCCTTCCCTTGGTAATGGTAACTGTATTATCATCTTGTATAAAGTTGTTCCCGCCCCACCTTATTTCCTCTTCAGATGTGCAATTCTCACTCTCTTAGGTTTATGCTACAAAAAGTAGACAGGAAAATAGGAACTTGGCTTCTGCTTCATTTTTTTTCCAATTAACAAGCTTGCATTGAAGCAAACAACAAGTAAAAGAACAGAAGAAATACGAACTATATTGACACATACATTTCACTGATAATTTAAAATGTCTTGAATTAATTTGCTATTATATCTTCCTGTTTGCTAGATATAACTGTCCTTATGTCTGGAGTTGCCTGCAAATAAAATTATTTGCTTACTGTCTTTTGAGTTCCGTATTTCTTTCTTATGCCTTAAAATGTTCTTTCGTTAGATAATATGGGCAGAAAAATGAATCAGATACATAGACAGAGTTTTACTAGAAATTTAGACATTTACACTGCCCAAATTGTTATCCAATACTAAGCTGGCTTCTCTTTTCAATGATGCATGTACAAATGTTATAGTCAAAAGCTCACTTTTGACTATATTATAGACTGCAGTACTACTGCTTATCTTTAGCAGAAAAATATAATTACAAGCTACATATATCCTTTTGTAAATATTGTTTCAGATTGAAAATTTATTATTATCTGGTGTGAGAGGGAAAATGAAAAGCTCTTTTTCAATTTGTGTACAAAAGGATTCTGTCAAACCTGATAAATGTTTCTTTATTTTAATTTTTAAAAGAAAAGTATAGATGCATGTTTCATTTCCTTTCTTTTGGACTCCTTTTATTTTCTTGGCCTAAGATTTATAGAAGATCAATGAAGTCAATAGATTTTATGTGGACATTGGGGAGAATTGTTGTTGAAATGTATAGCAATATTCAGCTTTCAGAGTGTGCATTTTTCAATGAGAGCCTTTCTATGTTTTTTCTTGTGACATTTTGGGGTTTGTTTTTGTTTTTTTTTTTTTACGAATTTATCCCTGTAATATATTGTGGGATTACAAAATTTCAGTTAGCCCTGTTACCAACTGAAAGTTAACAAAAGTTAAGTATAAAGCAACCACATTTATTTTTGGAAATAGATTAAGGGATATACCTCAGAAAGTCAGAAATCTCTCTTTCTGTTACAGAATGCCTAGGTTTTTCCTATAAGTACTGTTCAGAAGCATGTGTTCCCCTACCTGTTGAGTGGGAAAGATTACTTATCTCCCATCTACTCATCTATGTGGTTCACAGCTGTTGGTTTTTTCCAGTACTATTTCTCTAAATTCATACTGGATTCCAAATAAAATATTTTCAGATATATATACTGAAGCATTTACATAAATGACATTTGTCTTATTTAAGCAAAATATAATATGAATATAGACATTTTATTGTCTTTCTGTATTATGCTCAAACATAAGGATGTAAGGATATCTGTTTAGAAGCTATTCCACATAAAAACAAACAAACAAACAAACCAAGAACAAAAGGCAAGAAAAATAATAAACCCCCAGATACACAAACCCTATTAAATGGAAATGATAGAGATGAGAATGAAGATAAGACCTCTCAGGTCGCTGATGCCTGGGCCATTGAAAAACCTGCTCACAGGTTCAGCCTGAACTTTGCAGCTGATAAGGCAGGGGAAACAAGATTGTCATGAGTCTCATGGGAAAGCACCTACTTATTACGAAATATTTGAGAGGGCATGTGGGTTTGTGCAAAACTTATTATGGGATGTTGAAATGACATGTTCTTATAAGACGTGGTTTAACCCCAGCCAGCAACTAAGCACCATGCAGCCGCTTCCCGCTTCCCCTTCCCCCCTCTCAGTGGGATGGGAAGGAGGGGTGAAAAAAAAAAAAAAGGTAAAACTCATGGGTTAAGATAAGAACAGTTTAATAACTAAAGTAACATAAAATATATGACTAAATAATAATAATAATATTAATAATATAATAATTGTAATGAAAAGGAATATAACAAAAAAAAAAAAGGAGGGGGGGAAAGAAAAAAAAAACTGATGCACAATGCAATTGCTCACCACCCACTGACCAATGCCCGAGCAGCGATTCGCCCCTCCCAGCCAACTCCCCCCTGTTTATGTACGGGGCATGACATTCTACGGTATGGAATATCCCTTTGGATAGTTCGGGTCAGCTGCCCCGGCTCTGCTCCCTCCCAGCTTCTTGCACACCTGCTTGCTGGCAGAGCATGGGAAACTGAAAAGTCCTTGGATTTTTGGATAAAGCTTGGATAAGCGCTACTTAGCAACAACTAAAACATCAGCATGTTATCAACATTATTCTCACACTAAATCCAAAACACAGCACTGTAGCAGCTACTAAGAAGAAAACTAACTCTGTCCCAGCCAAAACCAGGACAGATTTAAAGACAAGGAAAGATGTAAGAGCTAAAGAAAAAGAAAGAGAGGGAGTGGCGTGAATCAGGGAGGAACAAGCAGGGGAGATTAGAGCGAATGGGGACAAAAGGGGCTGGCTGGGTATAAACCAGCAGCTGGTCAGCATGTTTGTCTGGCCAAGCCCTGTGCCTCATTAGTGCAGTCTGTCCTGTCTTACTAAATCTTATTTCTAACTATTTGCTATGTAACCAGACTCTATTCTGCATGTGCATGTGCGGTTCATTAGCAACCTTTAAGCTGAACTAGATGGTGAGTAGGAGGAAACCCAGGCCTGGAAAGACCCAGGGTCTGAGCCAGTAGCAAGGTAAAAAGCCTGAGGGCTGGACATAGATACTGGACACAGCTGAAGCTGGGCTTTGAGAAGATTTCAAGAGAGTTTCAAGGGTATTTTCAATGAATCTCTGAATGTGGATATGTCTGTGAACCAAGAGAATGTGCGCGTGTGCACATAACCTTCAGTCCTGATCAAAGATGAAAGGAAGAGCAGGATCAGGCCCTCAACATTCATGTTTATGTATGTGAGTGTTGTTGGGGTTTTTTGGGGGGGACTTCTCTCTGCCTGTTCTGGCCAGTGTGGTCAGATGTGTGTTTGTGTGTTTGTATCTGGATCTTATGAATACATGCTCAGCTTTGCTATGGACCGAACCTGCACATGGGAACTGAGCAGAAAACAGGTTAGGAAGCAAAATCCCTGTCGTCCTGGATTTGGCTTCTCTTGACAGTTATAATAAACAGACTTATGAGATTGTCTTTAGGCTCACATGTTTGAAATATGGCCTTACCCTTCAGTGTGCTGAAATGCATACTTCACATTCATTCTGTGCAATCACCTGCTTAATCTGATCTACCTAAGCTAATTCCAGGAAGCAGTTACAAGGGTATATAAGTACAACATTGTGTCAGGCAATACTCTAAATGGGAAAATACTGTCTGTTGGAAACGGAAAAAAAAAAAAAAAGCTTTAGCACTCTGCATTCAGGCTCTTAAATACTTTTTTAAATATTTTTTTTGCTTAGGGTAATAGTTTGTAATTGAAAGCTAGAAATACTGAATTGGGAGAGGATAGGATAGTGCAGGTGGTACATTTAGGAAAACCAGTTGAAACTCAAAAAAGACTTGATTTGGATTACTTGAGAGATGCTCTGTTAGTGAGGTGAGTCTAAGCAGTGGAATATTCACCAGATGAAAGCAAAGGAAGCTCTCCAGCCTGAATGTCTTAAAACTGAGCTAGGCAAATCCCTTGAAAAATAGATTAAATGGATGGATAGGTCATTTGAATTTCCAGGTGCATTTGAAACTCTATGCTTTTGAGAAGTTGTGTGACAGGAGTGAGATTCTTTTTGTTGCCCAAGAAGTTTAGAAGAGGCTGACTTTGATCTACTAAGTCAGAATGGTTAAATAGGATCAGTAAGGACAACGACTGGAATGTTGGAGCTTTCAGTATATGTAAACTGCTGTTCTTCCAGCAGAGCAGTACAATATATACAAACACACCTTTGAGGCTCTGTAGGTGGTAGTCACAAGGTTAGTGGATTACTAATCCAATTGAAAAGAAAAAAATCTAGTAGATTTCTGAAAATGTAAATTAGGATCCCTCACCCTCAAGAAACACATAAATAGACAAAGACACATCAGTCCCTGTTAGCATTTCAGTTATACTGTTGCTGCAGTTAACATGAACTCTTACTCAGGTGCTTCCTCTTGTAGCCCTACATGCAAAAAAAAAAAAAAAAAAAAAAATTGCTGTGGAGCTTAGTGATGCTTTCAGTCTTGACTAACTGGCACAGGATGGAACTAGGTGAGAACCAGGCTGCCTTTTTACTTGGCTAGTACTGCTTTGCAACAAGGAAACCTGCTAAATGAACAGGATGTAATAGTTCTCCTCTGCCTTCTCACACTTTCACCCTTGGCCCAGAGAAACAAATTGACCCTTCATTTACTGAGGTCAACCCTTGGAGTGGCCGAGGGAGCCATAGAAAAAAACTTCATGGGACATTTTTCGCCAAAGTGTGCATCCCCATAGATTTTGCAGTTCTTACCCAGCAATACAACTTTTTTTTCAGAAGAGTCAAACTGGATGCTTCTTTAGGCTAAGCCTCCAAAAAGACCACTTGCTCTGAGGATTTTACATTTTATCCTATCCAAAGCCACAGAACTATACAACAGCTGAGGTTGGAAGGCACGTCACCTCATCTAGTCCAACCCTCCTGCTGAAAACAGGGTCAGCTAAAACAGGTTGCCCAGGACCGTGTTCAGTTGGGTTTTGAATAATTCCAAGGATGAAGACTCCACAAACTCTCTGGGCAACTTTTTTCAATGTTCATTAACCCTTACAGTAAGAAAGTTTTTTTCCCTCATGTTTAAAGAGAATTTCCTATATTTCAGTTTTGCTCATTGTTTCTTTTCCTGTTACTGGGCACCACTGACCATGATTATTATTTTAAATAGGTTTTCTGTTCAGCTATTGATAGCATGAGAGAATAAAGAAGAGGGAAACTCAAAGCCCTCAACATACTGTGGTAAGTGGAACAGCTGCTTTTGAACTATCCCAACTTACTTGTGTCATTTGTGCAGATATGATAGGGTGCACACCTGTTCTGTTTAAGCAGCAAAGTTGTACTCTGCAAAGTATTTTTTCAAAGACTGCACAACTAATTTTTTATCAAACTGGAAAATTTCTGCAAAATGTATGGCTGTATATGAAAACTTTATTCCTTCAAGCACTTTCCTAAAAACATCAGCTGCTTCCTAGCACAGATAAGTACAATTTTCTACAGATTATTTTTCTACTTGTTTAGATCCTTCCACATTTTACCTGGCATTTGCATAAGATACGCACTTTAAACTTATCCTTGTTTTCCACCTACAATAAGTATTTTTTGACCTAATTTTATTTTTAGCTTCACTTTTCCTGTTTTATGAACCGTCTGACTTTTAGAGGTGCCTTACTAGGTTTGCTTGGCATGATTTGCATAGGAGATGTCTTCTAGTTTTGAGGTCTTTTTTTTTACCTTTTCCTTTTTTTCTTTTTACCCTTTCATTTAAGTGGAACATCTTTCCACAAAATTCTGTGTAAGGATTCTTCCAGATTTCCATACAACACTGTAAAATGATAATGGCACTACCATAGAAGTCCCTTCTTATATAGCTTCAGCATTCACTATTTTTAATTAGAACTCACACCATAACCATCAGATGTGCAGCATTTTTGAACACTGTGGAAAAGAAAATGCAATGTGCAAACATAACTTCCAATTCTCATAAGGTTATTACTAAAATCTTCTCTCTCTCATCTCTCCAAAATAAAACATTCTGTTTCTATGTCACCCCTTGTGGTCTAAAGTCTTAGATATCAGGGAATTTTGACAGCATCCCAAGAAAGATGGTTCACTTTGCCAAGTCATTGGAAAGATTGAAGAAAGTATTGCTCAGCTCCCCACGCCAAGATGTGGGGAGCCTTGGAGGTTATGCATAGCACAGGGAAGGAAAGCTATGATGCATGTCTTTTATCAGCCAGCTTACGTGGAAATCATAAAACTGAAACTTCTCATGTTTAAGAAGACTTATAACCCTCATTGTCAGAAGTTAGAGGCAAAGGCACCAACTTTTATTAGTCTGTACTTTAATAAAACCATTATTCTCTGCAGTTTAACTCACCTATTACTAAATGCAGAGCTTATAATATTATACTGTACTGATTTGCAGAAATTGCTTTTCTATCATTGAAATGTATTTTCATTAGGTATTTGAAGGATAAGAGTAGTTTGCCTTTAATCTATAGAGGTATTGTCTTTACACAGTGAAATGACATTGGGAGAGGGTTATATTGTCATTTTCAGGAAAACAAATCTTTAATTCCACACTCTGCATGAAATTCCAGCCCGTTGAACTCAATGAGAACTTTGCCATTCACTTGAATGGAGTTATAATTTCACCTTCATTTTTAAGTTTCTCTTTCCTCAAGTAACCCCTCCATCTTGAGGTTTTTGCCTGAATCTGGCTTTTAATGGCTGGACTAAAAGGCAAAAGAGACTTTTTGCAGTGTTAAATTCTGATAAAAAGAAGGCAATAAAGATGAAGTAGTAATTTAAAACAGATAAATATAAATAAATAAAAATAACAGGTGCCAAGACTGCTGCAGTTAATTCCACAAAGAAAAAATATCCTTGAGAAGGAAACCAGTAAATTTAATTCTGGCTTGTCTGGAATAGGCTTTCAAAATTTTGTCATTACTTGTGTGTAGACATATACAGTGAGCATATTCTTAGGGGTGATTGAGAAGAAGAAGATAAAATAAAAGCAATTAGGATTGGATAATCTATAGGAACTTTAAGGTAAAGGTTCTGATCTTTTATAGTTATAAAATAATGTTTCATCTTTGGAATTAAAGTTGTGTTAGCTACAATCTTTTGACAAAATATTAATCTGCTTCTCTATATTCATCTTACCTCAAATATTCCTTGAAATTCAGCTAACAAAGTTATTCATTACTTCTTACTCTAAAATACCGCACATTGCTTCTACGGACTGTTAAGCAGCTACTCCACCTAAGTCAGAGGGATAATATGTTTCAGTGGTATGTGAAGCCATTTCTGTGTTAGCTTCAAAATAGGCATGCTGCTTTAAGAAAGGTGTGTTTAGGTGACATTGTGATGTATTTTATTTGCCTCTTATAACAAAAATTATAGGTGAACTAACGCCATATTGCTCTGAAAAAGATCTTGTTTTCTTTTTAAAAAATATAACATCAGAAAACCTTTAAGATAGAAAATAGTCTTTATGAAGTCCTACATACACAAAGTATGTACATAAACACTTCATTAAGTAGCAATTAATGACACAATTATAGCACATGACAACCCATAATGCCCATTGTCATGAATTTGATATTCACAGTATCGCACATAGTGCAAAAGAAAATTATGAAGTTCCTTGTCAGGTCCTGGTACTCACTAAACATAATTAATAAAACAGAACAAAAGCAAATACATTCATTTTAGGAGAGCAAAATACTATTTGCAGTAGTAGAGCTGACATTTGCACTTTATGTTAAATGTGCTGTGTAATATATAGCACATTATATCTATTATTGTGATAGGAAGGAAATGCTTGTATGTCATGGGATTTGGATATGTATTCAAGCCTGATACCTGTTTTGCTCCAATAAATTAAATACGCAGAAACATTAGAAGCAGATTTAAAAATCATGCCGCCACAGTGCTATAATTACCTGACTCGATTTTCTGATGATGGATTGAGACTGCACATCAGTTTATATCAGATGAGGGTCTCTGACCTGTTTTTTCATGGAGTCTGAAGGAGATGAAAAGAAACCAGACTCTTTGCTTTGATGTCCATACAAATAGCAACTAGCACACATGTCAGATTAAGCTGCTGCTATCCTTAAAAAGTTGAACTGTTGAGCACTACACATCCCATACACCCTGCAGGTTGGCAGTGAGTTCTTACAGCGTGGCCAGTCATAGAGCGTGCAGGTTGCCAGAAGCACCTGGCAGCAGCTTCAGATACTTCTGTGGTGTTCAAGGTCCAAGCTGAGAGATGATTCACTACAGCTGATGTTTCTGTGTGTTTGCTTCTGGGAGATTGAAGCATATCAGTATTTCTGCTGTTTTTAAATTATTTGTTTTATTAAAATGTCTCCCAATTACATTTTAAGTAACTGAATGAAAAAACTGTTTGATATATATATAAAAATATATATGTATGTGTATATATATATGTATAACCAATTGAATGTCATCCATTCACAAACGGTAACAGTTTAGATTACACAAATGGGATGGAGAAAATTTACTTTGAAAAGAAAGTAATTTAAAAAAATTTGGGGGGTGTGTGAATCGTGGACTGTCAGATTCCTATATAGTACTGTATACTCCTAGGATGATATTGTTTTGAGCAGTACCATAAAGCATGCAAAATATGTATGCCACAATGACCTCCGGGAAAGAGATACTCTCTTGCATAAAAATTCACTTGCATCACTCTCATTCCTGACTGAAGCAGGGTTTTTAATTACATTTCATCTTCCTACCGACTTTGAATGGGCTGGATGGGAAGAATTTCCTGACTTTTCTCCACCTCCAGGAAACAGCCATTTTAACAGTTAGCTCAACTTTTCTCTGATGGAGAAATTACATGTCTACTAAGGCATGGAGAGACGATCTTGGGATCCTCCCATTGCACATTTGAGGTTCACTTTGTCTCTTTTCGGAAAAGTGCTTTTTGGGTTATTTTTTCACCCTCTTTATTCTACTTGCTACATCTGAGCCTGCAGTTTTGTGAATATTTCTTGAGTAATCTCTATGTCTTTCCTTTCAATCTACTCTTTCCTGGTGCTGGACTCTCCTCTCTCTTTTTCCCATTTAAGCATTTCATAGAATCATAGAATCATAGAATGGTTTGGGTTGGAAGGGACCTTAAAGATCATCTAGTTCCAACCCCCCTGCCATGGGCAGGGACACCTTCCACTAGAGCAGGTTGCTCAAAGCCCCATCCAACCTGCCCTTGAACACTTGCAAGGATGAGGCATCTACAACTTCTCTGGGCAACCTGTTCCAGTGTCTCACCACCCTCACAGTAAAGAATTTCTTCCTTATATCTAATCTAAATCTACCCTCTTTCAGTTTAAAACTGTTACCCCTCATCATATCACTACACTCCCTGATAAAGAGTCCCTCCCCATCTTTCCTGTAGGCCCCCTTTAAGTACTGGAAGGCTGCTATGAGGTCTCCCTGGAGCCTTCTCTTCTCCAGGCTAAACAACCCGAACTCTCTCAGTGTATCCTCATAGGGGAGGTGCTCCATCCCCCTGATCATCTTTGTGGCCCTCCTCTGGACCCACTCGAGCAGATCCATGTCTTCCTTGCCCTGGGGACCCCAGAGCTGGATCCAGGTGGGGTCTCACCAGAGCAGAGTAGAGGGGCAGAATCACCTCCCTCGACCTGCTGGCCACGCTTCTTTTGGTGCAGCCCAGGATATGGTTGGCTTTCTGGGCTGTGAACACACATTGCTGCCTCATATTCAGCTTTTCATCCACCAGTATTCCCAAGTTCTTCTCCACAGGGCTGCTTTCAATCTCTTCATCCCCCAGTCTGTATTGATACCAGGGGTTGCCACTACCCAGGTGCAGGACCTTGCACTTGGCCTTTTAGAACTTCATGAGGTTCGCACAGGCCCACCTCTCAAGCCTGTCGAGGTCCTTCTGGATGGCATCCTGTCCCTCTAGAGTGTCAACCACACCACTCAGCTTGGCGTCATCTGCAAACTTGCCGAGGGTGTACTGAATCCCACTGTCCATGTCCCTGACAAATTTGTATGGCTTGGTGTCAGGAAAAAAGCTCCAAAAATGCTTACTGACTTAGTTTCTAGTCTGGTCCATCATACGACCTTACAAATAGCTGTGCTGGCACGGGGCATGGCATGGCATGGCATGGCATGGAGTGCATGAAAATGAGTGCATGATTACCTATGCTGGTATAAATCTTTGCTGCTGAACATGAAATCACAAACTACAGGATGTCATTCATAAATCTTTCCCTACTTTCTTTCAGAACTTCTTGATGCTATTATCTATTACTATTACCAGTGTTGTGGGAGTATATCAAGGTCCCTAAGGTACTGTATAAATGTATAGTAAGAGACAATTCCAACCCCCAAAACTGACAAGCTTAATAGACGAGACAGGGTGGAAACTAAGGCAAAGAGAGGGAAAAATAGCCTTCCTAAGGTCATACTGAAAGACTGTGACAAAGAAAATAATTACAAGTCTCAGGCCAGTGCCTGACCTACTGAGCTGTCAAACACAGATGGGAATACTTCCAGCTGCATGGGGTAAGAATATCCACTAGCAGTTCCCATTATTATCATCGTCATAGCAAGTGAAGTTCTTTCAAGTTTTAAATGTCAGCCAACACACACAGATTTTTCATATTGCAGATTTTCTAAACTATTCAATTACTAGTTTAGTAAGGGATATCATGTTCTAAACGGATTAAAAGGAGATAACTGTGAAGTGTTACTTCAGAGTAGCCAGGTGCATAATGTACATGCAGTATTTTCATTACAGTTACATAAGTAAATTATCTAGTCACATATAAAGCAAACTTTATCCAAAAACATTATACTAAGCACTCCATCAAGTAGCAGAAAGGCCCACGGAGTATCTATTAGTTATCTCAAATCTCTTTAATAGTGACTCTAAAGAAGTACAAGTGAGATTGAAAAATAAATGACTGAAGGCCAATGAAGTGGAACAAGATTTAGAAAACATGCACTCCTCTATTTTGCAAAATATATCCATCTTCTAAAGCTCATGTTTTCTCCATTGGTGCAAAAATATCATTTCAAGAGACTTTTTCTTGTAATAAAGTTTTGAAAACAACACATGCATTTTTTTCCTTACAAAAGATAATAAAGCAAAACACAGTACAAAACAAAATGTTATTCCAGAGTGTATTATCGTGGCATATGAATTCTATACAGAATAAATACAGATTTCAGAGCAAGTATAAGATGGAGTGAAAATTACTACATGTTGTGTAGAATAAAACAGCCATTGAGACACTTCGAGAAACATTTCATCTCACAAAAGCTTTGTTGTTGTTATTGACTTTTAAATTTTGAAGTCTTTTTCAAGGTTTATAGGCAACAAGAAAGTTGCCAACGGAAATTGGTATGAGACTGGTTACACTGCATCTTGCAATCAAAATGTATTCCAATATAATAATTGAACTAACATCATCCTCCAGCTAGATGCTTTCAAAAAATGTCCCTAGTTTGAACTGGTAATGAGTAGAACGATTTCTAGTGTTCACAAGAAGGGTGCTTCATGACAGAGCAGCAAGAAAGAAAGATTCAGTGTAAATGTGAAAGGTCAAAATAAATGTCATAGAAACAGAAAATTGAAAAATTCTCTTCTGGCTATATCATTTTAACTCAAAAATTACTTACTCTGAAATGTACTGGGAAATCTATTACTTTCAAGATATAAAGGTCTTATTAAAATTACTGTGAAATCTTTCCAAGACTAGGAAAAGTCATTCACACATCAAAGACCGTAGTTCTTAAAAGATAATTATCACAACAAAATGTATTTACATCAAAGAAGGACAAAAGTACTTTCCTTAAAAACATTTTCCTCCTCTCTTCCCTACTCTGTCTTGTAGAACTACAGAATCATCATATTAATAGTCCATAATCTTTTTTAATGAGCAGCCTTTCTTTGTATAGAGGAATATGAGAGAATTGATTATTTGTTTTCTTTAACTTATTTCCCTATGGGGTGGATCTGCAAAGTAATAGCAAATTGAGAATATTAAAGAGCAGTTTCCCATTACAAGAAAAAAATACTCAACTTAAAATATGATTATATATTAAGTACAATTTATTTTTTTATTCATCAGGTCTTGAACAGAAGTGATCAAGCAGCATGTAAGCAGTTGGGAACCTTGGGCAAAGCTGACTTCCCAAGAATTAATTTTATGTAAAGATACTAATGGCAGAAAGCAAAATTTTTCTTTGTCTAAAAGCTAATTGTTCTTCAAGGACTCTGTAGGCACAATAGCAGCAGTTTAACAATTGCCTTCTTAACATTATGTAGTTTTCAAAGACCAAGGATGCAGGGATGTGTCTGACTGGCTTCAATGTGCAGTTGTGAGCTTGATGGCTGACACCTCCCTACCCTGCTAAATAAGGATCCTGAGCTAAGTCAACAAAAGGCAAATTCAGGTCTACATGCCCTTCCTTGGAACATAAATTTTTTATTTTGGTATCAAAGGCAGGGTGACACAACTCAAATAATTTCAATGCCATTGCAGATTTTTATGTGCACCGTAAGTAGTTCATTAGTGAATGGAATGCCTTATCACACGGACTGGATTGCGAGGAACATCTGTCTTCTATCTGCTCTTATTCATTGTATTATTCACTTCACTTCACTTGTCTTTGCTTTACTGTGGCTCCGTAGCTGTGCCTGTGCTAGTCATCTAAACAGGGCTAGGGCATGGACCTGAGCACTGGAGCGTGGCTTGTCCATGGTGTTTCATGCCAGCCCAGGCACCACACTCTCAGGCAACATCCAGGAGCAGCCTGGGGGTCAGCAGAGAGACAGTCTGGATGTGACTGCTTCGTTGTGGTGTGAGAGATCAGCTATATGAACACCTGCCTGGGCCTACCAGGTGGATGCCAGATCAAAAAGCCAAGCCCTTGCCTGTTTTATGCCCAGATAAAGTGTCTACTGGTATAGCATTCAGGGGTAGGTAGCTGTTTTGTGAGTACATAGTGGTGGCACAAGAAGACTTTCAGCTTAGGTTTTATGATGTAGAAATGATCCTAGTATTGAAGTTTTAGATGTTTTATGGTGATTCTAGATTGTGGGAAGAGACAAACTAGTTAGTCACATTGGAAGTAGCCAAAAGATACTACCCCAAAGGGTAATCACATTTGCTGGAATTGTATAGATGATGTGGTTATGCTGTAATATTCCACCAGATACTTTTAAATTAAATCTTTTATTCTTTCAAAAGTATACTTTCAAAAAATATTATTTCATATTTTCCCCTGAGAAAAAATCCCAATTTTTGTCAATAAAAAAGTTACAAAATTATAGAGTGACTTGTTTTGTGTGAGAGAATATATATTTCTCCACTACTGGCTGAGGTTTTATGAAGAAAATGTAATAACATTTGGAGTCAAAGCTACTCACAGCAATAGGAAATTGGTATTTTTGACGTTCTGAATAACATCAAACTGACAGTTAAAAGCTTATATCTGGCTAGTACTAGTAGACAGACATATAGAGCAAGATAGTCTGTGAAAACAACGTTATCTGTGCACTTTGAACTTCCTGATTCTCTGGTCACCATATAACCAAGTTCAATTTCAATAGTTCAAAATAACCTCATCAGCTAGAAATAACTAGACTATATGATAGTTCGTATCTTCTTTCTGGTGCCGATTGAAACCAGCTCTGATGCAGCTGAATTGTCCCACAGACTGACAACCACCTAGAGTTTTTGTTCTGGTAAGTTTTGATTAACCTGGAATATTTCCTGAAACCTAAGCCCTAAATGTACTGTTTGGCTTTGTCAAAATGATAAAGAACACCACGAGTCACTACAAGCTTCAAAAAGCTTTGCATCAGTTCAACATTCATTCTCCTTTTGTGGTATTTTGCCTAATGGAGTTGGTGTCCAGGAACTGGATGTTTATATTCATCTCCACATCAAGCTCCTGAAGCCAGAGAAAAAACTGTGTTGTACATTCCAAATAGAATACTTTAGGTAAGCTCAAATTTTTTAGATGAAAAAGAATCACTGCCAGTATTGTCATCACAATAAACCTATATGCCATCAGTTTTGGAATATCTAGCAAAATTTCAGTGAAAATAGGCAAGCAATTTAACATATATTTTGTGCTTGTGTAATGCATGAGTTTATGTATATTTCAATTACTGCTAAAATGATTAGTAAAAAAAATGTTCTTATTAAGTCTTAGTCTTGTCAAATAAATATTACTATCCAGAATGTTGGACTACAGTTTACTACTGACAGATTTTAAGGATGCTGAGCTTGTGTCTATGGACATTTTCCAATACTGTTTATTTGTTATGGCTCCCAAGACAGTTTTTAAACTAAACGTTTTTTTCTAATACTGCCAAAATTCTTCACATAATTCATTGAGTATTCTGTTTACAGTACATGCCACCTTATAATAAAAAAAAAACCAAACAAACCCCTCGAAGACAAATCTAGTTTTGTAACTATTAAATCTGTTTTCTATGTCCCTGTTCTCACCATCATTTAAGTAAGTTTAACATATTTCCTCTATGGAAATTAAAACTTTTTTTTTAGTCTTTCTTAGCACATGACAAGCTGTCAAAATCCTTAATTACTTTTATAGTTTCTTCTTGATTTTTGTTTTTCTCTGTAATGGCTTATGGAGTTTACTCTTTTATTACTTTTATTTTTGGAAAGCTAAAAATAATTCTTTTTTAATAGATTGCAAATTATTCAGTCCACTTCAATTTCAATGTCATCATGCATATTTTTAACTCCCAAGCATTTCAATTGCTAATTTCAGCTATTTCACCTTCTTTTATTAAAACAATAACTTAAACCTGACTTTCAGATCTAATTTTTTTCTTTCTTTCTCTTCCTTCTTCCTTTCTTTCTTTCTCTCTCTTTCTCCATTTATCTCTATCTTAATTTCTCTATTTCTTTTTCTTTCCATTCCTTCTTTCCTTCCTGTCTTTCTCTGTTTCTCTCTCTCTCTCTGCAGCAAGATTAATAATATTAATATATTAGACTTTCTAAATCTCCATCTAAGAATTCTATTACTGAATTCCTTTGAAACATTCTCCAAAAGCTATATTTTTCAGTAGCTGAAATTTCACTGGCTCATAAAGTTTTAGAGATGCTTAATCACATTATCACTGGGCTGTCACTCACTTGGAACATATTGAAGAAGGCCAATAAAACAGGACTTAGGAGCATCCTAAACGAGAAAAAGACAAGCAAATTTGTGGGCACTTCTTTCATGAAGGACTTCAATAAGTTCTGTGACTGAAGTCTGTTTTAGAGCTTGTCTAATACAATTTGCTGCCTTTGAAATTGTATTGGACTTTGAACTACATTTTTACTTCAGCTAACTTAATTTTTTTCTTAATCAAGGTAAACTACAGTGAAATAAGAAGCTCATTCATCTGTCTTGGCAGTGTTTCTTTAAATTCTCACCTCAAATTATGCTTGGTAGACAGTGATTTTTCCATGAAAGCAAAATTTTCTTATTTTTCAAGTTGACTGTATTTTGCTCTTTGAAAAAGCTGGAAAATGCCACCTTGGACTTAGATGCAGGGAGAGGAAATCTTGCCAGTTGTGTCCTCTGAAAAGAGAAAGTTCATCACAGAAAGGTTTCTGAAAGACCAAATGCAAAGCTGATGATTTGTTATGTTTGTAGTCATATGAAACATATGAACACTTAATATGTCAGCTACAGTAGGCACTGGCTGAAAGACAGAAACAGTCCTCAGTGTGGGAAATTAACCCAATACTCTCCTTTTAAACTGTTGTGCTACAGTCATGCTCCTTTTTGGATTCCCTTTTCCTCCATCATGCACAGCTTTGACAAGAGAAGTGAATGGTATCTCCCTATGGAAAAGATTATGGGTCTGAAACCTTACCTTAATGAAGTGTCTACACCCTGAGAGAAGTAGGGTTTCAGGAATATCTTTCTTTTTAGTGTTTTTCATTACTTAATGTAGGCGACTGCTTCTCGGTGTGCTGACTACTAGAAGTCCTAGGTGAGATTCTCCATCTGCCTGCAACATATATGAACACTTTGGTGCCTAACTCAGGTTTCAAAATGACACTCTGAGAGTTAGGCATCTGACTGGCTTTGTCTTAGTTCCCTTGATATCCCTGAGATCAAAACATCTTTAAGTTCATGTGAACTATGATGATGGTGATTGTATAGACACAATAGACATTGTGATGGTTGTCTTTAGGAAGGTCTCTGTGTATGTACTGATATTTCTGGAACGTAGCATGAGATTTTATTGTCTGTTTCTGACATGATATTCTTCTGCTGCTGTGAGCTATATTTTGAGGCTGGCTCTTCCATAAACTCACTATCCCTTTTCTCCTTAGCATAGTTTCTGGTGATTGCTACTTTTTATGATTGCTTCTCCTGTGTTATTTTTTTCCCAAATTTTTTCAGAGGTTGGTTGTTTATTTGGAGTGATTATAAACCTATGCTAGGTGCCAAACTTTACTGGAGATAAGAACAGAATAGAATTTGGACAGTGTTGCCTTTTCATTTTTTATTATTTCACATTTTCTGTGTGCTTCATTACCTTGTGGTAGGTCGCCGATGTGAGAACATGGCTTATAAGGAGAGATGGGTCTACATTTTAAATCTTAACTTCTCTTTTCCACTGCAAGATGAGCTTCTTTCTTTTTACTGTGACATGTAAGATGTAAGAAAGACAGATATTTTGAAACTTTCATTTCCTAGTTGACTTCTCTATCTCACATACTGTCCATTTTACTTTGATTATTTTTAATCAGTCTTTCCACCTGATTCATTCTAAAACTGAAGTTTCACCCGCTGAGTTAACTAAGGTGCTTCTTGAACAGCTAAAAAATTGACAAAGTTGTCAAAACTGTCAATAGAAATTAATTTTTTGAGTTGGACGAGTAAATACAAAACAATGAGAATCACTATAGGTTGAATCCTGAAGTCTGGTGTCAGCTTTTATCCATTTTTGATTTAAGTAAATACTGAGTTAAATAAAATTAGAGCAATTTTTAACCTGTTCTTTTAATCAAGAAGGCATCTATTCAGAAGTATTGAATCATTTGTTGTGTGTCAAATACATCTATCTCAGTGACACCATAGGTCTCGAAGGTACAGTGTCACATTCCTGCCAGCTGGAAAAGTTCAGTTACCCTCACTTTGAAATTACTTATGCCTGGGGTAGGGCTACATGGATGTGGTAGACAGACTGTAGCTCACTGCTCTCCTGCCAAGATGACCAGATGAGAGGCCACTCTGATCTAGAAGCCAGCAAGTTTCGTTAGCCTGTTATTTTTGCATTATTTTCGTTCTTGGTAACATTTGCCAACTTGGGTATAGCTTCAGGAGGAAAGGGCTACATCTACATGATAGCAAATTAGCATCAAGGCCAGAGGATATTAGGGCGTGTTCTCTCCTGGCTTAGTCTTTTTGCCTCCAAACAGGATTTTTGCATCCAAATTACCTCAGGAGAATGATTCCCTACTCCCTTGAATTCCCAAATTGCCTTTGAGAACATTCTGGAAGAGGAAGAATTGGCCAAGGCCAAAGCTGAGTCAGGGACCACTACACCAATTTAACACAGTAGAATTGAATGTTCTACTGCCAAAGCTTTTGACCAGGTGCTGGCTGCTTTACTGGTGTAGATACCTCTGTAGGTGAGTTACAGCATGGAGATTAATTCCAACCAACAGTTAAACAGCACTTTAATTGCTCTTCAGTATTGCAAAGAATAAACAAATTACCATTCCTAGCTCCTAGCTGCATCCTTAAGTGACTACATTGCTCTATAGTTCTAGCCCTAAATTTCCAAGGTCATAAAAGCAATGTTTACTAGAACTAAGAAAATAATACCTTTTCTGAAGCCACACTTAGCAGCTTAGTCAATGAAACATCCTTTTTCCCATTAACCTAAGAGGGCTTGACTCAGAAACTCAGACCTATTTAATTAGTCTCAAGTTACAAACTAAAAATCAATAGTTATTTTCAAAAGATAAATATCCTATTTGAAATATGCCAAGACACTTTGTAGGGTAACTTTTCTCAAACAGAAAAAAGCGGTCAGTCAAATAGCTCTCCAATTTCATGAAGTAGCATTCCTTTTCTAGCAGTTATTAGATATTTCAGACAAGCAAACTGATTCTCCGCGTGTTCATAGGTGATTTAGTACTTTCCAAGGAAAAAGTAAACCAACAACAATAGTGTGACCTCTCAAAATCAGGTAAAACAAAATTGTTTCAACTTGACTATTTGAGTAGATTAAAAAAGGTCATGACTAAAAGCAGAACAAGAAAATAAAGCAAATGCACATTCATAGTGAAAAATAAACAGCTATTTACCATCAATTAATTATTTTTTTCTCTTCTTATAGTGCAAATCCAATTAAAGTTCATTATCATACAAAATCAGATTATGCTTTGTATATTCATTACATCTAATAATTACAAACCACACTGTATAGGTAGACTAATAGTAATGATGCAAATATTACTCAAGATTACAGTTGAGGTTAGTAGCTGTGGGTTATGACTGCAAGAACAGAACTCTAAAACTGAGAAAAGGTGGAGATGATAGAAAAAACTCTGTGAATACTGCCTCTGTCAACAGCACTATGAATGCCATGCATGGTTTCTGTCAAGAGTAAGCGGTGAATTAAGTAAGACAGATGAACATTAGATACATCTAACAATAAATTACTTCAAAGATGTTGTAACAACCTCGAAAATACTGCAAACAGCAATAAGCTTATTAAAGTTAAAAAGATGGTGCTAGTAAGGAAAACAAAATAAAACAAAACAAAAAAACCACTAGAGAAGCCCCCAGGGAATGTCAATTAGCTTTTCACTGAATGGCAGCATGTGACCCAGGTTTGGGGATAGAACCTAGGAAGAACAGACTTGGAAGGATTTGATACTGAAGAAAGGGGGACACAAAAGTTCAACTTCAGTAGTCATTACTGAGAAAGAAGATTTAGGCTGCTTTCCTAAAAAATATCCAAAGTAGAGAAACAGCTGAAGATGAAAAAATGCAATTAAATTTAATCTAGAATCACATTTTAGTAGTTTAATCTTCTGTTTTATAACTTTTCTTTCAATCTTATGATCTTTTAAGTGTTTAAAATGAATTCAGAAGAATGTGAAGTAGTTTTAGTTCACCAGGGTCAACATATTAAAAAAAAATGTTATGTGCATCAATAAACCCTTTGGGTGCCTGCAGTATGGAACAATTTTAGAAATCTTAGGGTCTAGAGCTGTTTTCTGTTAGGCTTCCCGCTAGCAAATGTCTTGGGGAACTATTTCTAAGTTCTTAGGTAAATGGAATAGTCTCTTGTTGTAAGTGTCAGCTGGTTCTTCTCTCTGGAAAGAGATAAGAGGTAGAACAGCACACAGCTTTGGTTAATCCCATGTTTTGAAAAAAGTCCCATAAGCAACTCAGAAGTTTATGGTTGTTTTGCCTGTTGGTCATCTTAATACCTGTTACTTTTTAATCAGTAAAATCTTGTATTTTTTATAGCACATGTTCTAATCTACTCTAAAGGATGCTTTCCTGCAATGGAATACCTAAATCACCAAACAGTGTGAAGAAAAGTATCATTTATCACAGTATTTCCTGTTTAGTTTCAAGCTAAATTGTTTACATGCTGGCTAAGCTATTTAGCTAAACAGTCATTAGCTTTTTGTGTTTTTTCCTGTCTGAATGTACTTCTACCATACCTCATGTTTTACTTTATAGTAGCTAAGTAATGATATATCCTAGTCACCATCAAGCATTCATCCAAATATACTCCACCTGGAAATACTTTAATTTATATTCATTCAACTTCTAAATCTTTACTCCTCCCACAGAAACTATTGTACAATGACTTAAGTCACCAAAATATTGTTATTCTGAGGCCTGGACAATTCCCTCTCAACATGGTTGAACCTAATTTACATACATAATCTTGCAGTGTCTAATTGCATATCTTAATGATAGATATCTCTGGTCTCTAAGGGGACTGACATGCATGTTTTCCTAGCTTAGTAGGATACTGAGGGGAAAAAAAAAAGAAAAGAGAAAAATCCAGTGTATATTGACCGGAAATTAATTCTAATTGTGATCCAAGTTGAGTGTTAAGGAATGAGATTAACAAATTTAAGGAGGAAAGGACAACATTATTCAGGAGGACAAGGAAAAATAAAGGCAGCTAGACAAGGGAAATCTTATAAGAGAGATAAATGGTAAATGATGATATGCTGAACTGAAGTTTTGTTTACTAACAACCTGTGGTCTGGAGGTAACCACTTTATATCATCCAGCTACACCTGACTAGAAGTAGCACCAGCAGTCCTTATGGCTAAAGGATGAGAAAAAATGCTTAAAAAAACTTCCCTTAGGAATGGCACAATAAACATAAAAAGAAGCTATTTGTAGACTTTTATAAAGAATAAGCCTTAAAACTTGCAGTGAGTGATTTCTGTATGTTAATAGTTTTTGTCAGTTTACAGGAACAAATATGGCCTTCTAATAGATCTATATGTTTTCTAATTTATTTCAGTATGAGTTTAAGGAACTGTGATGCTTGAAACCCATCACTGAAAACAACTTCTTGAGTAAGTAGAGGTTTTATTTCTAGCCCTCTTTAAAATTTAAAGACATACTAGAATTCATAATTCTAACTATGGCAGATGGCTATCAGCAGGATTAGAAAAAAACATAATGAGAACATTGTCAGAGGTATATTAGAAGCAGACTTGGAAAATTGAATCACTACTTGAAGGAAATAGATTTTCAATTGGTTAAAAGACCACAGAGATTTTTGAGAGAAGCACAGAAAGACATGCTGAGGAAAAGTGATAATTTCTACATCAGAACTAGAAACAGAAGAATAAGTTGATAGAAACAGGAACTGCTTGTACCTATTGATATTATACCTGGGGGAAAAAAGTAGTGTTAAGCTATGCGCCACAGCCATTAAGGCAGAGACGAAAAGGTTATTTGTTTGGACAAGCTCTAAACTAACTAGAGAAAGCTTCTGAACTTCTTTGGATTTGTAATTCCTCAGAAGGTTACAAGGAGGAGGAAACATCTATATTTATCCCAGGAAAACTGAGATACTGGGCACAAAGGGAAAGAAAGTGGCTGTGGGGTTGTCACAGGTATTGAAGGAAGCCATCCTCCCAGGATAATTCAGATGATTCAGACATGAGGTAGGTGATCGTCCTAGAATGTATTTTAGAACCTCTGATAACTTCAACTTCTGTATACTGAAGATTTTATTTATTTTCCTGATATTCAGTCTTCCTAGCCTGTCTCACAGGGTGTATTTATTCAGTTAAGCAAATGATGCTAGCTGCATTACCTTGCTAATTAAAATGGATATGAGATAAGGGAGAATGAAGATCATAGTGGAGGTCACACAGAAAATTGCTGCCTCAACTTACATCAGTTTTCTGCTATGTGCATGCTATTATGACTATTATTATGAAAAAGACAAAAAATCAATGGTTTATTCTTGTGAACCAAGGACCCAGCCTGCACTGCACTTATCACATGAACTCTGAAAAAGCAAAGTACTTAAGGACATAATTAACTTAGGGTGAGTGGCCTGGCTGACTCCAGTGCTCTACCTTCACATGTGAAAAACTTGCCCAAATGAAGTCAGAGAAAACACCTGTTGACTTTGATGGAAATTACTTTTCCCAATTCTCGTCATAGGGTATTAATAATATGTAAAGCAGCCTAATATTGCCCAAAGTATTTTTTTAAGGAATGATAAACATTAACTATCCACTCCATCCACTTCTATATGCTGTCACAGAAAGATTAATTACAATAGTCACAGGTGTGTTGTTTATAACACAAGATAAAGTGTTTAACTATGTATGTGTACAAATTTTAAAGAGCTGATTTTACTTCTCAAATACTTATTAAACTATTACACTAGTTGCATTAGCCATGCCTGTTGTCAAATGCATTAGAAAGGTTTCTCTTAGGACATGCAAATCTTTCTGGAAAATCAGCAGGAATTTCAGTACAAAGCCAGTTCCTTTCCTCTGTATATCATATTTCTGTTTCAGTACCCTTTTGGTAGCAGGATCTGGCTTTTTGTAGCATGCATTCACACAAAGGCCTGGCTTCTCCAAGAACAGAAACTGCTCAGCACTTCTGAAAACTAGGCCCAAAAGAGGACTAAACAATACCTAAGAAATCATTACAGTTCTTATTTTGTGAGTAGTGATTGCTTATCTGACAGGTTGATATTAAACTACAATGGCACATTTTGAGGCAAATAAGAGCTAATTACCCAGCACTCTCCAATTTTTCCACTACAGAAGAATAAAATAAATGCAGCAATGAAAGTCTATTCACATGTCTGAAAATCAGGGCTGAAATCCCAACCACAAAAATTTAGCAGCAGGCTTTCTTTGACAATTATAGTCGGGATTTCATTATGGCATTATAAATATTGCAGCTGTGAAAACTAGTAAAAAATGTTAGGAAACTGTCAAGGGCCACCTTTGCTTTTGGATATGGCCTGCGATTTTGGCTCTGAGAGCCTTGTAACCATAGTTTGCATTATCTCTCATTTTCAGCTGTAACAGATGCTTAATTTTTACCTCTTCCTCACAAATGAGACCAGGAAATCTTAGAACTCCCAACAGCTTCTGAATTGTGGTGTCACAGCCCGACACAGAATAAAGAAGAAAAAATCTGTGGAGACTTAGTAGAATGCTCTTTGATTTTCCTTTAATGGTACTGTAGCTTTCTGTAATAATTGTAGGACTACTTTTTAAAAAGTGCTGCACATGGCATCTTTTGGGATAGCAAGGTTGAGCAGCCACCATCAGACATAGCTAACGGCTTCCCCTTAGACAGATGCACTCATGGTTTTCATTTCCTACTCTCATACCTCCTCCAATGTGAAGAACTAGATTGACTGACAGGGCACCAACTCAGAAAACGCTTGGAGTGAGATTCATTAGAGCAGCTGTAGCTCTCTTTATCTGAACTAATTGACTGATGTCCTTTTACAGGTAACAGAGAGAAATAGGCTGTCTTAGAACATGATTCATCTGACTTATTTTAGACATTTATTTTGGTGTGAGATGAATCACAAGCAAAGAGTGTTTATTCCTTTCCATTGACATTATCGAAAGTCTAGACAACTAGTTCAGACATAGATGTCTATATTTATCCTGATTAACCCTGCCCATGGAGGCAAAATAATCCCTGCAGGGTTTGAAATGAAAATCCATGGTTGTATTCAGGGAAAGAAGTAGAGTGAGAAAGCCCTACACATCTAGAAAGAGCCTGCTGTGTACGGGAATTATTCTTGAAACCTGGGAAGAAATTTTATCCAATTTAGCTTGGATTGAAATATAGACTTAAGTGAAACTAAATGTGTCTGGAGGCTTTTGGCTGGATGATTGCTTTTTAACAATTCTTTATGGTAGAATTTTATTACAGCGGCTAAATAAAATGTGTCGTTTTTCAAAGACCTTTTGTGAAGTTCACTTGTCTTTGCTCCTGAAAATGGAGGTGTAGCTGCCTGTAACCCAGAAACAAGGTGACAAGCTGCTGACAGGTAGGCACCATTCTGGCTGGATATAAAAAATCTGAAAGATTTCATTTCAAGACAATCAAGAACTAGAAACTCAGCTGGCCACTGGGAAGCACTTCTGGAAGGAGAAGGTAAAATACAGAAAGTGTAACTAGCTCCAAAGTAGTGACAAAAGATGAATGGATAGGATAGAAAACAACGCACAGTACTAAATCAAATTCTGATTACAACTATTTCTATTCCTTTCAGACTCCTGGAATAATTTTGTAGAGTTTCAAATTACTATAGCCTGACCTGGTATCTTTTTGGTTAATCGAGGCATCTGAAAGCTGCTCTGATGGTCTGAAGAGGCAAAAGTCTTTACTGTTTTCTTTGAGCTACAGATGTGCATGTATGGCTGAGACAAATTGCCTTGTGCCTTATTGGCTACACTTACAGTGGTAGAGTCAAAAGGGTGAGGGAGCAAGGCTGAGCACTGGCACATGACTGACTAGATCATTAATTTCTCAGCAGGGTTCCTGTTGTAGCTTTGGCTTGGGCAATGTAGCATGAGTATATTTTAAGAGCTTAATATGGGCCAGGGACCATTTCCATCACATAGTTTGGATGCCACCATCCTCTTATAAGAGGTAAAAGAAATCAGCTGTCTTTGATGAGATGTAATTTATGCTGGTCCACTCAGTGTCAAGGCCAGAGAAGAAAAATTCTGTTGTTTCCTATATGATTATCAGCATCATGGTCATGTTCAGTTTTCCTGTCTGGTGGTCTGTTTGTGTGGGTCAATATATTAATTCGAGTATTATGGGCTGGGGCTGTAAATAGTCTGTAGAATATGCTTTTAGTTTTCCAGAAAACTGAGTTTGGATTTCTTGCAAAACATACTCATATACTTTTTTACCTTAGAGGCTCAAAGGAACATCAAAATGGGCGACTGGGCCTGGTATGCCTAAGGCTGACTGATTAATGTAGTGTCTGCCTGTGTCTGCCTTGCATCAGTAAATGTGTCAAGGATTAAATCTGGGTAATCTGCAATAGTTAGGCATTAGAAATAAATCTGAACTGCTGCATGGGCCTGAAAAGACAGTGACATTTTAAAAGGTGTTTTATTAAAAGTTTACAGTATTGCTTCATCTATTATTTCTCCAGTGGGACTTCTATAGAAATAATTATATATGTGACATTATAACTACTGTATAACTCTATTCCATCATATGTAAATTTAACAATACAGTTATATCACAGGGCTAGACTTTCTGAAGTCAGGAGCCTTGTAAAAAATCGTGAGGTGTGCCTTTTATCTATTTTGGTCACAAAGTTATGAGACAGAGATGAGAATCTATATCTGATACCCCATTGAATTGGGAATTGAGTCATTAGCACACCCAATTTGCTTCCAGTGTCAAAATCCAGCAATTTAAATGGAAAAGTAAAAATATGCTGGTAAGTTTTCATAAAGAGGGAAATAAGGGCAAATTTTTACCTAAAACGACGTTTTAAAAAATTCTGTAATTCTACTAGTTTTAATTGTCTAATAGTTTAATAGTGTAATAGTTCTAATAGTTTTAGAAAGTTGTAAGACAAAATGTAATGTAGGTTCAAATTAGTCCAGCCTTGTTTGCAAAACTGTAATTTTCCTCTTAGCCCAAATACATTGATATAGAATTATAGTTGATAATGTACATCTGTATTGCAGTGTAAATAAAGCTATAAAGGGATTGTAATAATCTCCAAAACATGTTTTATTAATTCAAAACATAAACGTCATAAGCTCTGGGTTAAATTTAAATGTAAATTAAATACCAGCATGTTAAATGTAAACACTTGCAAATGATATTGACTATTCCCTATCTTGATGCCATGTATATTATTATGATTTGGATTTATTGGTTTTCCAGGCCTAGATTATAATAGTATTATCTTTTTTTTTTTAATTTACTTTACTGATGATGTCATTTTAAGAGGGAATTACTGTTGTGCGTTTATATAAATTTATACGAGTTTGAACAAAATATGTGTTTGCCCCTGAGCTTCCACTGTGCCAGCAGCTGATACAAACCTGTGAGTGTAGTCCTTTGTGCTCATCATTTTGGGTCTGTTACACAGATTTTGTGTGCTTGTACAGTACTTAGACCCATGATACTGTGATCCTGACTAATATCTTTTATTCCACTTTGAAACAAACCAGCTGTTCTCTTTTCATTCTGATAATAATTCTGAACCGCTTTTTCAAGTATTACAAATGAACTGCTCCTGTGTAGCATAGCTTCTTTTATTTATAATTAAGACCAGTTGGTAAACTGGATTTTATAAGTGGTTCTATTTGAATATTTAGAAAGACAGAAGTGTATAAAAATGTTTTTGACTTTTTGTTAATTTGTGTACTTAAAGATATGTATAGACAAATCTATAAACTCAACCCAACCCAGGACACACCACATTTACCGAGGCATCATATAATTGTAGAAACTCTCAATCTTTATCATTAAGATTACCTGTGGTTGACAGTTCTGATCAATCCAATCTCATTTTATCTATCACGCAATTTAAGCAAAGTATATTTTGAGATCAGGAACTGACCAAATTTAATCAGGAGGTTCTTCTGTAAAATACAATGTAAAATCTTAATATATAGAACAGAGAGTTTCATAGATAAACGGCATTCAGTCCATACAAATGAATTTCTTGCCTAAGGCACATAACTCTTTTTTTTTTCTTTCTTCTGTTGGTATGTCATTTAGTTTAATCAAAGATGGTGCAACATTTCTATTCCTTTGCTGATTTTAATAATCTTCATATAGAATAAAAGTTTACCTCCTAGTAGAAGTAAGCCAAATACTTCCTAATCCTTCTTATTCTCTTCTGACAGTCAATGATAGATGAAAAGCAGAGGTTAGAGGAAAGCAATACAAATCAAACACTACTAAAGCCTGGGTATTTGTAACTTAGTCCCTTTTCTTCTTATTCTCTAAGAAAGAGTCATTCAGGCTGACTTTTAGTATTCCTTTATGTTTTATACGTATGTGTCTGAATATAAAGTGATCTGGCTAAGAAGAAACGACTCACCTGTTTTTCAGTGGTTTTGTCAGTTTATGAAAACATACAGTTCAGATCCTGCAAGGAACTGTTGTTTTGTGAATTGTTCATTAGTTAAGCAAAGAATCCATTTTAATGAAAGAACAGGATATAGGACAGAAGAGCATTAGCTCTCTTGTTTTTCTGGTTTGTCTAAATGAAATACTTCATACTGTCAAAGAAGGAAGTGTATTTGAAATTTGTATCAGGAATCTAGACAAAGAACAAATCTAGAAAAAAATCTGGGCTGGTGAAGAAAGAGATTGATGAACAGAAACAGGCAATTACGAAGAAAAAAATAAAGGGAATATCTTCCACTAATGTGGTTATTTCTTGTATGATTCGTAAGGATAAATTCCCAGTCTTTTATTCTTTAGTATCTTTATGAAAAGAACCTAAAGATATTGCTGACAAAGTTCACAAATGTCACAAAAACAGGTGGAGGAGGAAGCAATGACAGGTCATATCAGCAGAACCATCACAGTGCATGGGTAGCTGGCCTTATGATTTGTGCTTTAATTCAGATAAATACAAGGTCATGCACCCAGAAACAGGAAAAAGGTCATATTTGTAGCATGAGAGGGCTACCACTACCTTGGAAAGTAATGACTTCAAGAAGGACGAAGCAGCCATGTGAGATAATGTATGGAACATAGACTTTCACCATGTGCACGTGTGCTTCTGTTATTTCATGGATAAATTGGGAAACCTCAGATACAAATTGGAAGGAGATTTTACCTTTGCATGCACTGTGAAAATCATTATGTGTTTAGTATTCCACTTTTGGTAACTCAAGAAAGGATTATTAACTATTATAAATGGTTCAGAAGATAAAAAAAAAACAGTAATAGAAGAAAAAATATCTTTCTTATTTATGAGTTAGGAATTGTCAAAGGAAGCACCAGAGCCTGCTGGAATGATTAAAAACAGAATTTCACTTTTAGAAAAGCTGAATTTCAGTGTAAAAATATACACCTAATTTACCCATGGGTGTAGTCTACTGTATATTTTGTCTTGCCTTAACACATTTATGGCTCCTGTACTAGACAGTGGGGTTTGGATTTTTATTTGTTTCTTTTTTTAAGAATTAAAAATAAAGTCTGGAAGTCTTTACTGAGTTAAGATTCACTTTCAGATTCTGTGATGCTAGAAAAGGGACTATCAAAAAACCCTGTGCTTGGCATCAAGATAGATAAATTCATACACAAGTAGATCAGAATGGTCTCTGAAAGTTCGAGCTGCTGTAAATGCTTAAAATGCTCTAATAATATGAGACAGAGTTTATGCTGAAATGTAAAAGTTTGCTTCAAATGAAGCAAAACTGGAAAGGGAATATTTTTTGGAGGTAGGTAGATTCATGGGACATAAATTTATTACAGGGTCTAGAAAAGAAGGGCTAAATATCACCTTTCCTTTGTCCCAACTTCCTCTTTCTCTTTACTTTAGTAGATTTTCCTTTCTTCCCATCACATCTCCCAATCTCTCAGCCTGCCATGGTTAGTCATTATTTTTATTACATGTTGTCACTCACTTTCTCCTCCTCATTTCCCCTTGGTGCCTAATAAGCCTGTCATAACCTCGGAATAAAATATAGAATAGGAAAGAGAAAATATATCTTTCTCACGTTCCACAGTTTCTGTAGGTGCTGCCAGCTCAGACTCCTGAGGCTCACCATTCATGCTGTCCTCAAGGTGATCAGCCTCAAGATGATTCAGCAGAACTGGTCTGGGAGAAAATTCCTGTGGGAGGGCTTCCTGAAGAACAAGGCGATAATGCTGTTATGTAGCAGCTTTGCAGTTGAACCTAAGAAATACTTTCATGCTACAGCAATGGTCCTTTTAAATCTTGAAATGCTTTTTTTCGCTCACTCACACTAATGAAGAGCTGTGTATCAGTGCAAGTGGGACATGAATAGCTGATGAAACATTTTGGTAAATTAAATAGATTAAATTCAAGGAAGAGTAGAATTGATATGAGGGGATGGGAAGAGGGGGTGAGTGAATGGAGCAATATCAAAATGTTTCATAATCAATCCATATCCAATGGACTCAATGCAGTTCAAGTATTCCTGAATTACAACCAAGGTATTTGTATTAACTCATGGTGTTGCTTGATGTGGTCAGGCACTCACTTGTGTGTACATAACTTAATTACCTCCAGAGTTATTTATTTCTATTACAGTAACAGTTAAAAGTATTAAACATGGAACAGTGCTCTACTATGTGTAAATTTGCAAGTGGTGTAGACAAATAGGAACAGGTTTGCAGAGTGATCAGTCGATGTTGTGATCCCAGTGACTGCTCTGCACATACTTCAGAAGGTCTTTGCTTCTGACTAATTCTAGCCCATTTGTGTGGACTGAATGAATACCCCGTGAGTTGGTGGAGCACATCACATGCAGTTCTGGAGCACATTTTCTAGTTCAGTTCCATCTGATTTCATCCAGCTCATGGCACTCAAAGGTCATTGTGTGATGTGAACCGAAGCTTGATAGGTGACCGGGGGTGACCAGGAGATCCACTTCAAAAGTGCACTCCTGTTCTGAACTGAAACACTAAGGGAGACATCACCACTGTGTACCAAGAATACAAATCACATTCATATGGCACAAATCATATTTTCTGCTATGAGTATATTACAGGTCTTAGTACTGAAACAACAAATGTTTGCAGTAAGGGGAAGGGAAAATGCAAAAAGTCAGTAAGCCTTTACCAGTTAGCCAGATAGGCAATGCTATCAACATTTCACTTGCCAGATCATTATAAAGTTTTTAAAATGTATTTGGAGAATATGGAATTCAAGGAGAAAGGGATGTGGAGATATTTATGTGGCATTGCTCTTTTCAAAGGAGGAGGTGCTTGAACAACAATTTATCAAATGAGATAACAATTTGTGCTAGACTATATTTACACTCAGTTTTTAATGGAGAATGCTGTATAAATTGGATTATTACATACACTTTTTCTGGAATGTATTTATTTCCTTAAACTTACTTTGTGTACCAGATTTTACACTCTTAACACATTGTAAGGGCCATGAACTACTTTATACCCCAATGATAACTTACATTCATAACAATAGGGTTAAGTTTTGCAGTCTTTAAGCCATTGGCAAAGAAATGCTACAGTTTTCAAATAAAAGTTTTGGAATTTTGACTTGTGCTTTTTATAAATAAATAAAAAAATCAGTTCACAAAAGAATACATCTTTCTGAAACATTAAAATGGTGTGCCTCCTATCCTCTGCAAGTCAATAAAATCACAGTCATTAGAGTTGGAGAAGATATCACCAGCTATCTGTAAAAAATAATGTAAGATATCAAAGAGTTTATAGGAAAAAGCAGTTAATTAAGTGTGTTCAAGTTCATTTAATTAATTCAATTTTTCTGTGAAATCATATTAAATGAGAACTAAAAGTTTTGGTCTTCACTATTTGACACTCACTCTTCACAAATAAACACACTTTACACTTTATTATATAGTGTAATATACAAAAAATGTGTTTCATTAAGGACGTTTGAGTTCGTTTCTCATATATACACTCATATGTTCAGATTCTTTAAGCTTTAATCAGACTATAAAGGCAGTATATCGTAGGGTTAATTTAGCTTCTTTATCTCCCAAACATTGCAGAGCAGAGCACTTTTCTGTCAACACCAAGACTGATTACTACTTGATAGAAGATCCTTAGAAGATCAGACATACCAGTATAAATAAACACTCAGTCTCTAGAAGAAAATTATAGTGCATCATGCAGATAGCATTGGTAATTATTCAGTATGCCTTTACCTGTTGAGGAGCCCAAACAAGGAAATCTAAAATAAAATACATGCACAGGATAATTTGCACTAGTTATGGACTATTTACCTGGGGAACACTTTGTTCAGCTGTAATTATCTTGCGGAATACTTTATGAAGTAGTGTCTTAGTCAAAAGCATAATGAAGTAAATTCTAGGACTATCATTCATTCATTAAAGGAATGAGAAATTTAGAATTACCGTATCTTAGATTGGCAGTAATGCGCAAAAATACTAATTTGAAACCTGAGCATAAATGATCACTTTAAAAGTGTTGCCCTGACTTTAGAGTAGCCAGGAGACTTTTCATGTTTTGGAATGGGTTATTCTTCTGCTGACAGAGCAGCAATGTGTTGACTGAACACATTCTAAGTCCTTTTTCCTTCTATTTAGGGTAGACTTGCCATTCCTCTTACCACTTCTAACAAGAACAGATTGCAGGCATTTAGACCCATTCAAAGGTTCTAGTAAAGCACAGATGGGTTTTAAAACTCCACTTAAGCTAACTAGTCTTGGTGATGTTTCTCTTAGCATGACTTTAAACCACCTCTTATCTTAGAGAACCATTTAATTGCTACCCTGTACACAGGTATATGAACCTGGGCATAGGACTTGGAGTAAGCTTGGCTATAATACAATGTGTGACTCAGGCCAGTTTATTCACTAGAAATTATACTGCTAACAAAGTAACCACATCTGTTTTTCTGCTAGTTCTGGAAGGGAGGAAGGGGAGAGGGAAGAAAAGAAAGAAACTGTCTTTGAAACAGCAAATGAGGCTATAATACAAATTATCGCCTAAATTCTTAATTTGATTGTCTTAAACAGTAAATCTATCAGGTCCATCTGTAAAGATACATTTCAGTGCCCTAAGTAACTGGAATTACTATTTTTACATCTTAGGCACTCCATCATTAAATAGAATCAAATGGTTTAAACTACTGCATTTATCTGCTCAGCTGTGTGTGTTTATTCACTCTCTGCCTATAGAAGCCCCCAAATACCACTTCACCTCTACACAGGTCTATCCCTTCAAAAGAAGCTAACATGGTCTGAGGACAAATTCTGCCACTACGTGCTCTCAGACAAACCTATTGCAAGAAAGGGAATAAGAATTCACTCTTCTGATACATAATTCAAAAAGGTAGGTAGAATTGTCATCATGAAATTGGGGTGTCTCTGCCAGATACACTTTAATCTTCACCCTCTGTTTTTGTTAAGTATTGCCAGTTGAAATAAGGTTGTAATTATGGTCTCAAAATGCTGTCTAAGACCACTTAAAGGGATATTATACACCAACCCTGAAAATCCTTTTTAAAAAACCCTCAAAATATTGGGCTTTAACTTCCGACAACTTTATGAATGTCTTGTTTGCTTTAAACAGTCCGTTAGCAAAATGGATGCTCTCGTGACTCCTAGAATATATTTAAAAAATTATGATGAAATGCCCACAGTTTGAATGCATGCACTTGCATATAGAAATGTTTGCAAGCAAGTGTAAGCAATCCGTGAACTCATTTAAGAAAATGTCACCAGGCAAGTGATAAGTAAATGAAATGGAAATGCAAATCCAAATGTCCACATCCTAAAGCCTTGTGGAGATACTAAGCAAGTTCTAAATGTTTTTAAGGAGAGAGGAGAGAGTGGTTCTTAATATATACACTAAATCACAGACACCAGAAGGCATTGTGTCCTTGAGATGTATGACGCTTCTCTTGATGAAAATGAGGCTTGCCATACGAAGCTTGCTCCAGTGCACCATCATGAGGGAGTTCTTTCCCTTCCTAAACAGCTCTAGAAAAAACAGTATCACTCCAGCTGCTGAGAAAGGGTATATTTCCTCCCTCATCTGTTTTGTCCTCTCCTAAAGTATATCTTGGCTTTCATTATCTGATCAAAACAAGTAAATACAGCTGCGGAAACTTCTCTGCTTAATGGTCTTAAAATACCAGGCATGTATAGCAGTAGAATACCTTGGCATCAGGGAAAACCCAAGAGTCTGCTACATATTCTGCAAATATGTCTTCTTCCATTTTATGTAATTATTTTTCATGTTGACATGATTATTTGTTTTTCAGCTGTTGGTAGCTTTGCCGGTCTCAGAATTTGGGTGCCAGGCTTTCTGTGGTGGGATGCAAGAATGACTTCTCCTAAGCCAGATTTAATCAATTTCATAGAAAGTTAGTGGGCCTTTTGCTAGCTTTGCTGGAGAGTCTAGATAAGAACCAGAAAGACATGTATATCTGAAATTAGACTGAGGAGGAAATTAGCTCTGCAAAACCCCCTCACTAAACTGCATATGAAACTAGAAAACTGTGTGTATTGTTGTTTGGTAAGTAACTTATTTAGCCATTTCAGCATTCAGCAAAGAAGCTCTGGACATGGTAGACTCATTTAAGTCTGTAGTCCCTTTGCTTATCTTGCAAATGAGTAAACAGTCTAGTTTACATGCCCATAATATGCCAGTGCAACAAACTATATATAAAAAACCCAAACATGACAAGTCTTGCCCACAAGTCTTGCCCACAAGTCTTGTTAGTTATTTCATCATTTTGGAAATGGGACATCCAGGTTCCAATTTGCCACGGGGAAAAACTACTCAAGTCGTGTGGTTTAAATCAAATTAGCATCAAAATGATTTATTGGTTTATTAATGACAGATACTTAGCTGGCAGTAGCTGAATTATACATTCAGGATCAATATCAATACTACAGCAGATAAACTACAATACTGGATGCTTAAAAACTTTATAAACACTTACAAATCTCTGAACACCCTTCTAAGACTGATGCCAGAAAGTTCTAATCACCTCCACCTTCACACATTGCACACACACACGCACACAGAGACACACGGACACACAGTTACGTGCACAACCTGCACACACACAGGACATGGGGGATAGAAGAGCATGCACCCTCTCTCATGTCCCCTACTTGCACGTCCCTCTCATAGCAGACGTGGGCACTTCCAGCTATGTGGACACACAGTTCTCTGCTGTTTGTTTTACACAGGACAACTTCCATCCAGACATCCCTTTTGCTTTGGAACCAGAGGGAGAATCAAGGTATCCATGAGGCACCATACCTAAATGGGGCTTATTAGCTCCTGTGAAATAGCACCAAAATAGTCCTTTAGCTAGTTTTTTGCATGACTGCTCTACCATGAAGACAAAGAAACTCAAGATTTCTGGCACTGCAGTTCAGTGTTTTAGGGCATGGATTCCTCACCATACCCAAATATTAGGTGCCACACTGCAGAGCTAAACTTCCCCTGCAGAGCTCGTTCAGCAGAGCTGTCACAGCTGCAGAGGTTCAGAGCTAGGCTGTACCTGTGTTTTGTGTGGAAGGCAGGGCAGCAGGCTCCTCACCCTCGGCCCTCTATTTGGCATGTTCATGCAGTGTCAGACATAAATGAGTCTTGTGTCTAGAGCTTGACAGTGGCTTTTATTATATCTGGAGCAATTTAGATTTGAATTCAACGAAATAACCTTTTTTCTTTGAAAAATCTCATTAATAATGGCATTATTTGTCATACATAATAAGGTTTAATTGCACTGTTTAAAGCCCCACAGTGCTTACGTTAAACTGATTTTAATCTAAAAGGCAAGTCAATGGGTTTCAAAACAAATTGCACTTGCAGATTTTTATGCCAGTATTTTTTTTACTTGATATTGTAAATGATGCTTTATTTGAAAGTGTTCTCTGTTTACCAAAATTATTATGCAAAGAAATTAAGTGTTCTAACATATATGTAGAAGATATTTAAATGGCATTTGTAAATCAGAGACTCAATTTGGAAAACTGTATGCCACATAACTAAGAATACAGACTGGAAAAATCATATACAGTACAACTCTGATATTGCATTTTGATGTGGGAAAAACAATATATGAATTCTTATCCCCAATCAGAATCTAAAAAGGGGAACCCGGTAATCAATTTTAAAGTGCCACTTCCCATTTCCAAAGTTATCCTCATACCCTATCTCTTCTTTCAAGATCATTTAAATCCTTATCTACATATCCCGTTGTCCTGGGTTCAGCTGGGATACAAGAAGCTGGGAGAGGGCACAGCCAGGATAGCTGATCCAAACTAGCCAAGGGGATATTCGATACCATGTGACGTCATGCTCAGTATATAAACTGGGGGAGCTGGCTGGGGCAGGAGGAGGGATTGCAACACAGGAACGGGCTGGGCATCGGGTTCCAGGTGGTAAGCAATTGCATTGTGCATCACTCGCTCCATATATTCTTTTATTAATATTATTGTTATTATTATTTCTTCTCTCCTTGTGTTGTCCTGTTAAACTGTCCTTGTCTCAACCCAAGAGTTTTCACCTTTTTCTTCTGATTCTTCTCCCCATCCTACCGGGGCTGGGGAGAGGAGCAAGAGAGTGGCTGTGTGGTGCTTAGTTGCTGGCTGGCCCTAAACCACAACACCATCCACAAATCTCTGGCCAAATATTCTTGCACTTGTCAAAACAAGCTGCTGTCTCCATAAGGGATGGTGTGGATATGGGGGTAACAACAGAAAGTCCAATAGGCAGGTGCTCGGAGAAGTTACTTTTTTTCAGTTTTCTTACAAAAGTCCTCTTTCCTGATTTTGAGACAAAAAGTTGGTCTTTCCTAGGTGTCGTGGTTTAACCCCAGCCGGCAGCTAAGCACCACGCAGCCGCTCGCTCACTGCCCCCCCACCCCTGGGATGGGGGAGAGAATCAGGAAAAAAAAACTCGTGAGTTGAGATAAAGACAGTTTAATAGGACAGAAAGGAATGAAAAACAATGATAATGATAATAATAATATGACAATAGCAATACTAAAAGAATTAAACTATACAAAGCAAGTGGTGCACAATGCAATTGCTCACCACTCGTTGACCGATGCCCAGTTACTTCCCGAGCCGCGATCCCCCCTCCCAGTTAACTCTCCCCAGTTTATATACTGGGCATGATGTCATATGGTATGCAATAGCTCTTTGGCCAGTTTGGGTCAGCTGTCCTGGCGGTGTCCCCTCCCAGCTTCTTGTGCCCCTCCAGCCTTCTTGCTGCCTGGGCACGAGAAGCTGAAAAATCCTTGACTTAGTATAAACACTACTTAGCAACAACTAAAAACATCAGTGTGTTATCAACATTCTTTTCCTACTAAATCCAAAACACAGCACTATACCAGCTACTAGGAAGAAAATTAACTCTGTCCTAGCCGAAACCAGGACACTAGGGCTTTGACACATGTTGAGAGTTAGCAAAACTCCTGACACTTTGGTGTGGTTTTGAAGTGTGAAGTCTATGTGCTGCCTCACTTAGACAAAGTGAACACTGATAATTTTAGGCCTGGCTTCAAAACTACATCAATATATAAGCATAGCCCCTATATAATATTAGAATTATTCTTTAAGTGGATTAACTAAATGGTCTTACCCTGACCAATGATCAAGCACTGGAAATGTATAGGTCATTACAGAAGGTAACTGCAGAAAACGGTAAATCATGTTATATGTGTTTTGTTTACTGAAAGTATCTGTTGCAGCATACAGTGATAAACTTTAACTGTTAAATGAGGGATAGCTTTTTAAATAATCATGGACACTGCTAGGAGTTTTGAAAAATGCTTTACCACTCACCTAGCCTTCATCACTTTCAAAATTACGTGTTTTTCACAGAAACTTTTTCTCGGATACTCAAGAGAATGTTGATTTAGCATTAAAGGCTTTCTGAAATAATAATTCAAAAAACACCGGTAAGGCAGGGATTATAAGCAAATTGATTTTAGACTTTTGCAAGTGCCTCAAAATCAGAGTAGGATGGTATTAGAGCTGTGGAAAACTCAGCAGTTTCACTTGTCAAGAGATTTCAATGGTTTCATGGCCATGGGGGTTTTATTCAGCTCACTCTGTGCACTTTTCCTCTCCCAGTTCCGCTTCTGTTGCCTTGAGCTCTGTTCATAAATCATGTGCTCCAGCTTCCTGAACATCTCCGAGTTTATCAACATCTTTCTTGTATTTGGGGAACCAAAAACTGGGACAATATTCCAGGTGTGGTCTAACGAGTGCTGAGTAGAAACGGGGATGGTTACTTCTCTTAGTCTTCCGGCTGTGCTCATGGTCGTACAGACTAGGATGCATTTAGCCTATCGTGCTGCCTGGGTTTAATGCTCCAGCTTGTGCCCAGAGGATCCCAGGGGCCTTTTCGGCAGAGCTGCTCCCCCGCCAGGTGGTGCCCAGCCTGTATCACCACAGGGTGATATGCATATGTTATATGTAATATGTAATTCTACAGAGGGTTAAAAATCTATAGAGCTGTGATATCTTTTCCATTGTGGAAAGTTTATTGCTAACAGCAAAACCCAAAAACTTGCTTTTCATAAACTTGTCTTTTCTAATACTGGCAGACGAAATAAAATCAGTGCTGCAGAAATATTCAACTTCATGTGCAATTGTGCTATTAAGAATAACAATCGCAGCATCACTGAGGATGAGTTATTACATTCCCAATAGGCCCATCACTAAAATCACCAGTTGTGATACATGCAATGTCATAGGAAGTATCCTCACAAGCCTTAACATGCAGTTGCCAGGACTGATGGGAAATGAAATGAATTGCCTGTCTAGATGGTGAAGCTCGTTACTACAGGAAGAAATTTAGGCCCTCAAAATGAAAAATACCAAAAAGGGTTGAATATTCATTTGAATTACTAAGAATAGTTACAGTGAAAAGCAACATAAATACTGGAATATCAGACCTTGTCCTTTAGATGGAATACCAGTCTAAAACCGTTGGAGATCAAAAGGAAAATAGAAAAGTGAAATCACTTTCATACCATTGGTCTGAACCAATATAACAACTTCTCTAGGGAAAAGAGCTACTATTCGTTGTCTGGGTTCAGCAATGATTAAAAACCAGATAGGTCTCTGATGAAGTATTCCAAAGGTTAAAAGGTAATGTGGGTAGGTATTCAGTTAGGGATAAGCAATAGCAATTATTCAGACAGAAATGGTGAAGGAGGATGCTGTATATAATTTTCTCAGATAGCTCAAAAAAAGTAAAAAAAAAAGTAAAAAAAAAAAAAGTCATTCTCCCATATTTCTGCAAGAGCCAAAACACTGAGCGAGAGGAAAGTAAGCAATAACATCTATCAAGGAACCTCATCACACACAGCAGGTAAATGGCTTTCTTATTAGACAAACAACAATATTAATAAAATACAAGGGGCTGCAGACACTAATTCATACTGAGCCTCAAGCCATCAGGAGTTGGTGGCAGTGGTGTTATAATATCAACGGAATCTATTATAATGTTCCCTTCAGTGCCCTCTGCTGACTAGCTGACTTTAATAATCATAAACTGCAGGACACTATTTGTGAAATAACTATTACCATTGAACTTTATCTCTGTAAGTAAATATGTATTGAATGAAAAACTCCTCTGGGGCAGGCATGTAAAAATGTGGTTGCTCTTGCCTGTCTTGTAAAGATATTTCTCTTTGGTGGATGGTATCGTGAGAATTCATACACTTTGTTTTCTGTCAATATTGTTATCAGTTATGGAGTCATCAAATAAATGCCATCACAATTGTTACGTCATTAACAGAACAGTGATATATCTGTAATAAAACCACACACTAACTTGCTTGACCTTTAGTTATAAACCTACCTCTATGTAGAAGCCTCCAGCGAGGCTGAAACGATTTTTTTTTTGAGTGACTAGGTTGATATTTTGGTTTGGTTCAGACCTTGTTGATCAGAAATCAGGAGCTGGAATATTTCTAAGTATTAGGGAATCCAGCTGTAGATTAAGATGCCAAGGGTTCAAATGAAAACAATCCACCTGCTGTTCTGCATGCTGTGAATACAAAATGAGATCAAACTTTACAAAGAAATTTGGCTTGAGGTAGGGCACATGGGTGATAGCAAACCTTAGCGACCAGGGCTTACTCTGAAGTGTCTGTCCTTTCCCACTTCATGGATTATAGGAATATTTGGATGATCTGGAAATCCTCAGCTCAAAACCTTGAGCCAAATAAGTTTCTTCTAGTACTGCTAATGCAGCTGGCTCTGCAAAACAAGCTACCCTGTATATTTGTGTCCTAATTGATAAGTCGCTCTTCTTCCCCCAGAAACATTGCTCTCTCATAGGAGGCCACTTGTAAAGGGAATAAGGAAAGAGTTAGCCGATACCAGCCTTCTCCTCTGCCTCTTCCCTGGACCAGCCCCCTGGGGAGGGCATTTTCACATGGCTTTATCTGAAATCCAAGTGTCATAGCTCCATATGCCTCCAGATTGAAGGAAAATTTAATATCACTCCTTGTGAATTGATTCCCTGGAGCTTCATGTTGCTCTAATTTTCAGCTACCTAAATTTCTGGTGGGATGGATAAAAGGGGAAATGCGGGTGGCAAATTCAAGCTAGTCCCTCCTGCTGTGAAAGCTAAGAAAGGTCAGCTGGAATGTATGAATACATCTAGCAGCAGCGGAAAGCAATAAGCTCCACAAAACAGGATCTCCCATTCAATTTATATTTTATGTTCTTCAGCAATGAGCTGTATAGCCTTCCTGGAAAGTTGCCAAAATTTGAATTACATTATCTGTACTGATTTACAGGACATATCTGGGAGTGGCAGTGTGGAAATGTTCTGTGTTGGGAAGTAAGTCCTAAAATTATATTGTTTGGGAATGTAAAGAGTCATTGCTGCTTCTCTGAGTTTAAGAACTCTGTGCACCATAGATTTATCATTCAAAGTCATCATTATTTATAATTTTAAGAACACATTGCCAAATTCTGCAGTGCTTATTCACTCTCCCTGTCTGTGGATATAGTGAACAGAGCAGCAGGTATACACATTTTTTCTACCTCTATCTCTTTGATAAAGTCTGAATGAGAGAAATGATACCTGTCATATCCCAAAGAATAGTTTTTGCTAACTCAATTCATTCAAAACATCTCAAAGCAGAAAGGAATTGATTAGCATCCAGTAGACTTCATATAATTTATACTTTAGCATGCTCCAGTCATTACTAGCGCAGTGCTAGTCAGGGAACAGCCAGAAGTTGAAAAAGTTCAAGTGTCTTCAACTTTTTCTCAACTGGATAAGCCTGTATTTACTGGATATTATAAAGGGGATACAGCGCCCATTCTCCCTTCAGCCCCCTTTCTTTCCTCATTCATCCTGTTTGCTCAGGAGGTTGTATGACACAGGAAAAGTTATGGGGTTGCATAGCTGCAGCACTGCAATTTCAGCTATGTTACCATCATGTGGAGCAAGGCCTGGAACTAGCAGGCACTGAGCCTTGTCCCACAAAAACATGAGGATGGAGTGCTTCATTCACAGGGCTTTTGAAGCCTTTCTTAAGTGCATAGCAATGGGAGATAGTGGCTCAGAAAACTGCCTTTTAAGGATTTTTTTTCTTAGTATCTCTCTGCTTTTCTGTCTACAGCAGGAACAACCACAACAACTTTATGGTAATTTCGGTATGGAATTTTTCAGGGTAGTTATGACCATGAGATTCCTGCAGAGTTCAGAAATAAGGATATTAGGAGTTTCTTCACAGACCTGATTCCCATCATATTGCCATGCATTGATGCACATAGTATCTCTGTAAGGTCATGAAACATTATTATCATTCCTGTTCTATTTTTTCAGGAACTGAGAAGGAAATTAGATTATCTGAGGTTGCAGAGGCACAACTCAGGCTTGTCCCCTTGTCTTTTGTGTTTGAGTGTGTCCTTTAACCACAAGCTAATGCAGTCTCTACTTTTTACGAACAAAATGCAACAAAATATCTTTGGTGTAAGACATTCCCACGGTTTATAAGGGACTTTTTGCAAACATGTGGATGTAGATCAAAATCCAGCTCACTGCTGAGAGGGAAAGCTACAGCAAATTTAGTGTTTTCACATAGGCTCGTGCACATTTGGTCTGGGTGGAGCGAGCCCAATTGGGGAAAGGTGCAGCCTGGCTTCAGTTCTTCCTTATCTCCATGTGAGCTGCTCCTGGGTTCACTTCCAGTGATGTGGAGGGCTGAGGACTGCTCCTGACCTTATTTTTTGCTTCTTGTTGCAGTCATAAGCTGAAAGGATTATGGGAGGGATTTGTAGTTGACTGAAGTATCAGTAACACCTGAAAGCCTTTTCCTCCAAACTTCTTCTGCTCCAATATTTCTGTTCACTCAAAGAAAATGTTTAAAATGGATGTACTTTTTCCCATGAATGCAGCTTGCGGTAGGTGTAAAAAAAAAAAAAAAAAGTGAACATACTCAAGTTTTAATAAATGCTACGTTTTCCTGAATGTAGACACTCTATTATTTAATAGATTTGTTGTTCTCTACTGTCATCATGGCTTGTTTAGGCCTAAATGTTAAAAAAACCAAAACAGAACCAAACCAGAATCATGTTTCAGATTACTCAATGTAGCTGTTGGTACCAATTCCTACAGTCTCGAGAGCCTTCTTGCAGGAGAACAACAGATCATTTGAATTTTTTTTTTTTTTTTTTTGCTTCAGTATATGATAATATGAAACCTCATGGTAAGATATTTGGGTTTGATTCTATTTGTGATGGTGATGACTAAAAATAAGCAAGAAGACAGAATACATTAACGTGTAGCAGAAAAACCTCATAGTATAAAGGTAATAAATTGATTATATTTCTGCTCCACAATGCTGCTGATTTGAGTCCTAAAATTCTATGTGTTGTATAACATTCTGTGTTTGATGGTGGAGAAATAGCAGGAAAATAATGTGGGCCCAAATCTGTAACTACTCTTTCAGTCAAGGCATGTCCCCCTAAGAGGTTTTGAATAAAGAATATAAGATTATATTATCTTCAGAATTTCATTATAATTAAAAACAGACATAGAGGTTGTTGAGGGATATCTGATAAGCTTTATATTGGGAATAAAAACAAATACTCACAGATGTTCTCAGAAGTGCAGGAAAACAAAGGACTGAATGAAAGAGAAATTAAAGACGTCCAAGCTACTGTGAATCTCACAGATGGCATCAGTATTATATTTGCTAATTATATTGTTACATTTGCTAGATATTCTGCTAAGGTATTCATTTTTTATTGAAAGCACATCAGCCACTTCTTTCTCTGTGATAATATTTTCTCTTCTTAGAGACTAGGGCCTTTATCATGCAGATCTTGTTATTTGCTTTTATGATGGGACTCTCCTAAACTCAATCGAATACTTGGGAAAGAAATGATAGCTGGTTGCAGTTCTATTCCAGATAGCACCATCACCCTAATGTCCCAGCACCTGGAAGCACTAAGCAGTGAGCTGACCATGTGCCAGATGTAGTCCTCTCTCCCTCCCTCTCATTTTCTGTCTGGGGAGATAGGGAGCTATATTTAAATTGCAATGTTTTGATCCAGCTAGGGGTTTTACTTTTCCAGGTGTTCATTCTCTTATGTGTCTAGGCCACTGAAAGTAAGGTCAGAGAAGTGTGTGCTGTAGCCAGAGTGAGAAGTGAGAAATTTTGGCCTCTGTGAAAGTTATGTGAACACTCCAATTGGGGCTGATCTCCTCAAAGAAACATGAGGTCCTTAACAGGTAATTCAGTTCCAAGAGGAAGCTCCAAGAACCTGTATTTTTCTGTGATGATAAGGGTGTCTTTTAAGAAAAACTTCAGTTCTATGCTACCATTAAACTACTTTTTTTCTTCATAATCTGAAAATATTGTGCCTTACTTTACAAAAAGGCAAAGCTCAAGCACTCCAAAGGAAAGGCAGTTGAGAGAGAATCACCAGATAAAGGACAGACGAGACCAAACCTAGACTTACTAAAATATGAGGTCTTCCAAAAATGGCAGTCAGAAAAGTTTTGTCAAAGACACTTCCTAAATCTTGTCAGGGAAAAATAATTCTCTGTGGTAGCTATTAGAGGATAAATTGATTGCCTTAGAAATGTGTTTTCTTATGTTCCAGACATGAATAATTATTTTTTATTTAATTTCCACTTAATGCCCCAGCTATGTTGTCTGATTTATATTAATCAGAGATTAAACTTGAATTTCTTGCAAGGAAGTAAAATTTTACTTCTGTCCTGGTTTCAGCTGGGACAGAGTTAATTTTCTTCCTAGTAGCTGGTATAGTGCTGGGTTTTGGATTTAGTGTGAGAATAATGTTGATAACACGCTGATGTTTTAGTTGTTGCTAAGTAGCGCTTATCCTAAGTTAAGGATTTTCAGTTTCCCATGCTCTGCCAGCAAGCAGATGCACAAGAAGCTGTGAGGGAGCAGAGCCAGGGCAGATGACCCGAACTAGCCAAAGGAGTATTCCATACCATGGAACGTCATGCCCAGTATATAAGCAGGGGGGAGTTGGCCAGGAGGGGCGGATTGCGGCTCTGGTATTGGTCAGCAGGTGGTGAGAAATTGCATTGTGCATCACTTGTCTTTTCTTGGGTGTTCTTTCTCTTTTTTTTTTTTTTTTTTGTTATATTCCTTTTCATTACAATTATTATTATTATTAGTTAGTAGTGTATTTTATTTTACTTTAGTTATTACACTGTTCTTATCTCAACCCACGAGTTTTACCTTTTTTTTTCCCCTCCTCCCCATCTCACTGGGAGGGGGGAGGGGGAAGAAGCTGTGTGGTGCTTAGTTGCTGACTGGGGTTAAACCATGACAACTTCTTACTGTGTATTTCATGCCTCTATCAATAGCTTGAAAGAGTTAGGTTGTGGAGTTGAATTTACTTTGATGAGAAAGCCTAGCTCTTCACCCTGTCTTACTTCTCTAAATCCTCACCAAGGACTATTGTGATGTTCACTCCTTTTTCTGATATGAAGAATAGTAGGTCAAACTATCTTTCTAAAACTTTGTCGTAACATCCTCTAGACAGTAACTTTAATTATTTTAATTATTTTTTTTTTTGAAAGGAAAGAATGTTTCTGGAAGTTCTACTTACAGCTGATAATAGTCATGGAGACTTAATTCCTGTATTTACTGAGGAATGATATGGGCAGTTTTTATTCAAACCCCTTAACTTACTGAGGGGTGATTACCCCTCAGCTCTGAGATTTTCATCCTCATTGCTGCAGTGTGAAGCCTGCAGGAAGACAGGCATATGAGGAAAAGTACTGAGAACTTAGGTGTGGTGACTCCTTAGGAGTATGCTCAGAAACTTGCCACATTCTTAGTCCTAGAAATGCTAGCCAAGACGTCTAATAACAGCAAACATAGCAGATTGCTTGGGCACATAGACAGGTATTCAAAATTAAAAGGATGAGACTACCCTAACTGTTTTGCAGAACAGACCACAGAGTCTGACCTAAATTTCAACTAATAATCTGGAAATCTGGTAGCATTTCCAAGCAGTTTTTGACCAAAAATTTCAGGGATAAGGATGTACATACATAATTTATAATAAATTATTCTATGCATTCTGGCATGGGACATGCTCTATGTGTGCTTTCCCCACAAGACCTAATGAAATTCTGAACAAATAAACTGTTTTAATTTTAAACAATGAGTCTTACAGTCAGAGCTAATACGTGTTTTCAGAAAGATGCCCAGACACTTCTCAGAATTGTCACTTGATTAATCAATTTGAATGAAAATCAATCCACATTAAATTCTAATTTTAACTTGCATTGTTATTAGTATGGTATATAACAAACCACTCTCTGTGTCTTTAATAGTTATTGTAATGCTGTACCTGTTGCCTTATTCATAATGTCTAATTTGTGCAGGGTTATTAAAATCACAGCGCTATACACTTTCTTAATCATACTTGGAATTCTGCATTTATTCCAAACATCCTTGACTTATAAGATTTATTTTCTTCTCTATGTAAAGTTATACTGTAATAAAACTATTTTTCTGATATTGAAGGTATGGAAGGCTCCATTCACTTGCCCATGCGAAGGCATCTAGTGCCATTTAAGAATGTCCTAGACTATTCTGTCTGCCTACACAGGGCACAGATCTCCCTGTATTTCTTATGTCATATCTACCACCTCTGTGCATATGTCTTAGACATGCTAGGCATGAGGAGTCAAATAGCACTGGACAGTTGTGTGTAGAAAACTGAATTGAGACCAGGGGCTCTCCATAATGTGTGATTCATCATATCCAACTTTATCCTGCTAATCATGCTCAAAGTAGTGAGTTAAGAGCCTACTGTAGTTAGTGAAGTGAGAACTATACCTCTACAAGGGAATTCAGTCCAGTCCAACATGGGGCAAACTCTGTTGTCTAACTATAGGTATTCAGTGACACTTGTGATATCCTGTAGTGATTTACCAGGCTTCCAATTGCCACAAGAACCTGGGTCTGTTTACGTCCTCTGTCATATCTACCAGGCCCATGTGGATACCTTGGATACTTTAGGGCATAAACACTTGTATTTAGGCAATTGAGTCCCATTCCTAGTGGCTGATTGCTGACCCATATTATAGAGTCAACTGCCTGTCTTGATCAATCTGTAAAGCTCTACTGATTCGCCTAAACTTAGACATCTAATGTTAGCTGAGATGCCATAAAGAATCAGATATCTATGTGAAGCTGACAAATATGACAATATGACACAAGAACTACAGCGTATCTATACCCTTCTGGACCAGCATGCAGAAGCCAACTGAGATACTGTAGGTCTTCTCAGACGACAGTAGATACTAAAAAACTGATTCAAGTTTTGTGGCTAGAAAGGTAATTTAGACCCTTATAAGCCTGTTCACATCCATCCAAATATCTAAATGTCTCAAACTGAATCCTTCCACTACAGTTTCGTCTTTCTCCTCAAATAGTTGAGATTCAAAGAAATCATCCTTCATTCCCCATTCATCTCTTAGTTTTGAAATTGATCTTTTCTTTGTAGTCCTGAAGTAAAACCTACAAAAGATCTCTCAGCAAAATACCTGAATGAAACCTGATCATTGGTAGTGAAATATATGAAAGAATAAAAAGCAATCAATGTGCCAGGCTGCAACAGAAACTAACTTGTATTAGAATTCCAGAAAGATAATCTCAAATAGCCAAGGTGAAACTAACGGCCGGCATTGCATGTGTTGGTGCACTCTTTTTTATGTTGTAAGACTATATAAATCAAATGTAAATTAAACACCTGCATGTGGAAATAATGCAGTTTTGCCCTTGAACTCATTAGTTTTCAGAAAGCAAAGAAGACAATGTGAGTTACATGACAGAAAGATAATACAACTCCCTTTTCTAAATTTTTTAGGCAACCATAATCCCGACAAAATATTATAAACTGTGTAGTGCACCTATTTCAGAAGATAGGTTTACTGGAAAAAAAGGAAATATCCTCTATCCAAATCAACAAAATTACGTGATGATGGCTACTAAGATTAATAAAATAGTTTAAGATGGGAAAAGTAAAGTAGGAAAAAGAGTACATAAGGGCAAATTACTAACATAGAGGAAGAAAGAGCTGAAAAGATTCCTTAGTTTGAGAATAGTAGTTACTCATGTGGTAGTACATAGTTCTTGCAATAGCAGACTTGAAAGATTTTCTATGGCCATGGGCAAGGTGTAATGAATTAGTGATGAAGTCTAGGTAATCCCTTCCCCTTCCTTAGTAGGGATTTGAGTTGGCGTATCATTGGAACAATTTTACTGCAGGGTATCCTTAACAGTATGCATGGGAGTAGTCCTTAGTGATACTCAGGGACAATTCAGTAAGAAACTCACTGATATTTCTCATGATCATTATGGTTTCCTTACTGCACTGATTCCACAGTATCTCTGATTCTCCTGCATGTCTGATGTTATATCAGACTCATCTTTATGGTTATCAATTGAAGGGTAAGTCCCATTTTTGTTACTGTCAGTGTTGCATTGCTCTTTCAGGGCTTATAAAAAGAAGCTGACAGTTATCTGTATATTTAGATTGATCAAGGTTTCAAATTATAATAATTCTTGAAACTTTTTCTTCTTCTTTTATTCACACTCTGAGTAATCCCTCAAGCAATGAAATGCCTTTTTTTAATCCCATAGAATACAGCCAATGGAGCATGTAAGCATTTTAATGAGCAAACTACATACTCCTGCTAATGCAACAGCCGATCCCGGCACATTCAGAGGATCTGTAGTGGGCGGAATTACTGTTAGTTCCCATTCAAGAGTAGCCACTCTCCCTAGAAATTGAACTAATATTCTCTCAACACCTGGTGAGATGAAAGCAATGAAACTCCTATTTGACATTTTTCCATGCCATGGGCAAACATTTTTATAAGAAGGTATGATTAAGTTAGCATACAGAGTCCCAGCAGCCAAACAGTAGATTTGAAGAAACAGAACAAAAAAGTATTTTGTGTCAACACATACAAAAAAGAGGACTTGCAGAAAGAATGAACATCTGACATAACACATACATCATTTCATTCTTCTAAATGTCTTTCATATGACAGATAAACAACACTCTGCAGTCTGGATACCCTGTTTTTGGCAAGAGAGAAAACTTACTCAGGAAGACTCCAGGACATCCATGTAAAAAAGAAAAAAAAAATTATCCAGGAGGAGTTGTGAAATGTGTAAAAATGTGGATTAGAATAGCTGAATTAGTTGATTTTTTTTCCCGGATACCTATATGCATCTTTCTCCTTATTCCTTCACAATGTTTTACATTTTTATAGATTTCTGTTCCCATTGTTCACAGATTATGGCATTAAACATTGCTTTATTATTCTAAAGTCATCCATTCACTTTCATTGGAACATTGGATTGTATCATGAGGTTCATAGGACAGAATAAAGAATACTCATTATCCCTGCATTTCTTTATTGTTTTATGTTTTGGCATAAAAAATATTTTTGCAGAGAATTCACTCCTGACACCATTTCTCTCAATAATATGACTATTGTCTCAAATTCTTTATGCTTTATATCACCAAAAAGTGTAATTTATGTGAACTTCTGAGCTGTATCAAAATATATGCATTTAATATTGTGTGGGATGTTATTGCATTCCTTTTTCATGCAACAGTACAGCTTCTGATGACATGAAGGAAGAGAGTATTATTCTGCTTTTTGTTTAGATGATCTTCACACCACAGTTAAATTTATTGTGTTTACACTTCACTGCAGGATGACAAGGATCATCAGAAGGCTATTATTGGTATACAACATAAAAAAAAAAAACCTACTTTTGATTTCATTACTTTAATAGGGAAAGGAAACATATAAACTGATTTGCTCATCTAGATGGAAGTTGAGACAAAGTCATCATGTCTAGTTCAGTTTGATAGAGGACACCTTAGAAAAATTATCTGGGGAGCTGTTCCTTGTCTCCTGGAATTAACTGCTTGTTCCTCAGATAATTACTATACTGGTCTGTACCATCCTAGCGAAACACTTTGGATGGTAAGCTTAAGTATGTGCTTGGACGTACCTTGATACTCAATAGATCCTTATGCCATCTATTTATGAACTCAGAAGAATTCAGTAGACACCAATTTCTTTCTCATTGGAAAACAGATTTTCCTGTACCATAGGGGAAAAATATACACCTGAAGACGAGAGGTTACTCAAGTGTTGCTCTATGATTCCCATTCTCTGCTAAGAAGGAATGGCCTGATAGTTTCCAGCATTCTCTCAGTACAGTTTTTAATATACTGTAATAGCAAAATCTGCTTTTACAACACAGACTTTGTTTTTAAACTAATGGTCTCTCAGATTCTGAAGTGAATTGTCCGTACTGATAAATTGTTTGCACTCTTAAGTTGTTGTTTTTTTTTGGGTCAGGACAACTATTACTTTCACAGGCAGTATTCAGACCAGTTGCCAAATGTCTGACCTTGCATGTGATAGCCAAGATCTTTGGATTATGCCAAACTTTAGCCAGTCCTGTAACATACTTATGTATTGAGAAGAATACAGTGCAGGTGAAATACTGTTTTTGTTCTTTCACAATTGCCTTTAGGATTTTGTTTTAAAAAACCTTATTTGAAGAGAAATAGTATTGGCTACATCTATATTAGTAAATTAAATGTGAATAGACCATTCTCTGGCATTAAAGTAAACTGTCAACTGGCATGGTCTGACTCTGTTATTAAATTCTCTTACCCCCAATACAGGCTGAGCTGTATGTAAATCAAGTAATGGGAATGGTCCTGGACTGTTCTTTTCCTCTTAAATTCTGCCTTGGCAATGTTTGGGAGAGTACAAGGTGGCTTAGACAGTACCATATCCATCCTGAAAAATTAACAGGATAACATGGATTTTCCAGTGCCTGTGTGCACTCCCTGGCACTGTTAAAGTAATAGTATAGACACAATCACTGATGCTAAGTGACAAAGTCTGGCTTCTCAGGCAAATAAGAAAGTTCAGGAGTTCATATAAACAGACAAATATATTTTCATAATGCTCTTTTCTGTCTGGATTGCTACATCTGAATTGTAGTATAGAGAAAATCATGTAAGATATTATGTTACATAAGAAAGCAATTGTAGCTGTTATCTTCAAGAAGGACAAGAAGGAGGATCTGGGGAACTACAGGTTGGTCAACCCCTCCTCAGTCCCTAGGAAGGTGATGGAAAAAAACCTGGAAATAATTTCTGAAGACAAGAACGACAGGAAGGTGATTGGGAGTAGTAGGCATTGATTTACAAATGGGAAATCATACATAACAAAGCTGATGATAGTCTTCTACAATGAGATGACTAGCTTGCTGGAGGAGAGGAGAGCAGTTAATGTTGTTTACATTGGCTTTAGTAAGGCTTTTGTCTGTCTCCCATAACATCCTCATAGGCAAGCTGACCAAGTGTAGTTTAGATACGGTGGCAGTGAGGTAGATTGAAAACTGGATGAATAGCAAGGCCTAGAGGGTTTTGATTAGTGGCAGAAAGTACAGTTGGAGGCCAGTCACAAGTGGTGTACCCCAGGGGTCAATACTGGGCCAATACTGTTAAACATCTTCATTAATGCTGGAACAGAGTGCACACTCAGCAAGTTTGCAGATAACACGTAACTGGGAGAAGTGACTGATACACCAGATGGTTGTATTGTTATTTAGAAAGTCCTGGACAGGCTGGAGAAATAGGCCTAGAAGAACCCTATGAAGGTCAACAGGGGCTAAATGCTAAGTTTTGCCTCTGGGGAGGAATGACTCCATCCACCAGTACATGCTGGGGAGTGTGACTATGCGGAAAGCAGCTCTGCAGAGAAAGACCTCGGGGTCCTGGTGGACATGAGCCAATGATACACCCTCACGGCAAAGCTGGCCAACAACATTCTGGGCTGAATTAGGAGGAGTGCTGCCAGAGGGTTGAGGAAGGTGATACTTCCCCTCTACTCAGCACTGGTGAGACACATGTGGAATGCTGGGTCCAGTTCTTGACTCCCCAGTACAAGAAAGATGTGAACTTGCTGGAGTGAGTCCAGTGCAGGGCCACGAAGATCATGAAGGTATTGGAGCATCTCTCCTATGAGGAAAGGCTGAGATACAGGGATTGTTTAGCCTGGAGAAAAGAAGGCTAAAGAAAATACCCAATGGGAGAGAAAGAAGATGCAGGAGCCAGTCTCTTCTCAGTGGTACACACTGACAGGACAAGACACAATTGGCACAAGTTAAAAAACACGACATTTCATTCAATCATAAGAAAGAACTTTTCTTCCTGTGGGAGTGACTGAGCACTGGAACAGGTTGCCCAGAGAGGCTGTGGAGTCTCCATCCTTGGAGATATTCAAAACCCACTGGACACATTCCTGGCTGACCTGCTCTAGGTGATCCTGTTGGAGTAAGGGGGTTAGAGTAGAAGGTCTTCTCAAGTCCACTTCAACCTCAACAATTCTGTGAAATTCTGGATGGCCAAATATGCAGCAACTACAAAATGTATTTAAAGGAACAATTCTGTACTTTAATAAACAGACAACAAACCAACCCAGCTAGATTTAATACGACTTTCAGTGAAAGCAGAGTTCAATAAAATGAAACAAAGCTGAATAGAAGGAATGACCCAGCAGACTTTGAATGAGCCGGCAAACAAACAGAAAGGGTAAACTTTAAACATCTGATCTTTAGAAACAGTTTCCTCACACAGTCCTTGAACCTGAAACGTGAAGACAGTAGCATTGTACGACACATTGCCATCCTGACGTCCACAGAACTGTTTGTGGAATAAGGCATTAGCTTTGTCATGGGACAGCTCTGTCAATAGATAATAATAAAAATAAACAATGAAATGCACCCTAGCAGTAATACAGGGAGCCAGAACTAGAGCTGTGATCTGTCATGTCCCTGCTGAATGTTTTGCTCACTAAGCTATAGGAATCGCTCTTGTTTGTCCCATGTCTCTGACCCTCTGACTCTTGCATTTTTCATTCTAAAATAATTCAGTTGTAGCTGAAGAATTGAGACACAGCAGGTATAACTTTTTCTTGCCCCTTATGTTCCCCATGCTGTAGTTTACGGGTTAGAGTATTCTTTTGACAAATGAGAGGTGAGATTTCACTGAGGTAAACCAGATCTTCTGTTTTCTGAGTGAAAGTCTTAATCATTGCACTTTAATGCATGGTTGCTGTTTTGAAAAGAACAAATTCCACTCACCTGTATCTTCCCACTAAGGAAAGGACTGTTCCGGAGAAAGCAAAACTAGCTGTGCTTGAGGATGTGCTCTGGATTTTTTCCTCATGGAAAATTACCCTGTTGCCTCTGTGAATATTTTATTATCCAAACAATTGGATTTTACCGCTTAAGAAAATCTTTTCAGTGAATAAAAATCATGCTATATATTAAAGAGGAGAGGAAAATCTGCAAAGGAGTAGCTTAATTATAGTAATTTATCTTTTGTTCCAGTGTGTAAAGAGAAGATTTTTGAAGGAAAAGCCTTGTGGGAAAAAGAGCTGGAAATAAAGTGAAATAAAATCTTTCATCTGCCCACATGTCTTTAATGTGATGTAGGCAAGGGAAGAGAAGTTCAGATGAATGACCACAAGTTCTGAGTACTACAGGATATTTACTCTTTCCTACAAAATTAAGAAATATGTATAGCGTATTGTTGCAGCAGTATCTTGCCTAACAAAAGAAAAAAAAAGAGTCTCTGGCTTAGAAGGCAGAGGAAAACCCTAGCAGCCGTGTCAGGAGCTGAACATCTAGCTCTGTTTTATTCCATTTTCCCTAGTCCTTGAAGTGAAATAAAGATCAATGCAGGATAGAAAGGCTGGTATTTAGTTGTGTTTGCTGCTGGCTGTGATTAGTGTTAGGGGCCACTTCTGAGACTGAACAAAGATATCCAGTTTAGGTTTTTTGTTGTGAAAGAATGAATTTGCCACTTGAGTTTTTTCAGTGAACTGTACTACTTGTGTATTTTTGTGGAGATTTAAAAGCTCTAAGGTAAATTTAGGACACCAGTTGTCTCTTCTATCTACCCTGCAAGCAGACAATGAGTTTTGTTTATTTGAAACTACTGGAAGCTACTGCTACTGGAAAGTGCTGTCTTTGGTGTATGCCTGATTCTGCGTTTGTCAGAACACTGTGTAGACAAATACTATATGCACTTTATATATAAATAATGTAAAATATATGTTTAAAGTGTTCAGCTATATTATAGGCATGCTGAGAGATCAGTATTACATTATTTGATTATTTATATACAGAATATGTAAATAGTGCATATATGCTTGTGCATATGTGTGTTTATATATCAGACTCACAGAATCATTGAGGTCAGAAAAGACACTGGAGATCACCTAGTCCAAGCCTGCTGCTCAGAGTAGGGTCAGCTACAGCAAGTTGCTCATGGGCGTGTCAATTTGGCTTTGATTATTACCAAGAATAGACACTCTAAAACCTCTCTGGGCAACCTCTTCCAATGTCTGACCACCCTCACAGGAAAAAGATCTTTTTTTCATGTTTAAGTAGAATTTTGTATATTCCAGTTTGTGTCCACTGCCTTTTATCCTGTCACTGGATACCACTGAGAGCCTGGCTCTATCTTCTTAACTTCCCCTTGAGGTATTTATACACGTTGATAAGACCTCCCCTGAGACTCCTCTTCTCCTGGCTGAACAATCTCAGCTCTGTCAGCCTCTCCTCATATGTTGGATGCTTCAATCCCTTAGTCATCTTCAGGGCCCTTTGCTGGACTCACTCCAGTATGTTCGTGTCAGTCCTGTACTGGAGGTCCCAGAACTGGACACAGTACTCCACATTCATCTTACCAGCACTGAGTAGAGGGGAAGGATCATTTCCCTTGAACTGCTGGCAACACTCGTCTAATGCAGCCCAGGATGCTGTTGGCCTTCATGGCTGCACTGGCACATTGCTGGCTCATGGTCATCTTGTAATTCACCAGGATTCCCAGGTCTTTTTCTGCAATGCTGCTTTCCAGCATGAGCATTAGGTGAAAACAGTTGTGGATATTTACCAGTCATTATTCAAACTGTTAACATAGCTATATGCACCTTGAGGTGAAGATAGATGAGTTAGTACTGAGCAAACAATCATAACTACATCTGTACTAATATATTAAATATGCTAGTGACCATTTTTTTGATTGTGAAATCCATACAGCTAAACTCTCTTAGCCTCCAAAACACGGTGTTGGTGTGTTCACTTCTTATCGGGAAACCTGTCTTTCATGCGCTAACCAATAAACAAGGGACTCTTCTAGCTATTTAATAGCATAGACAATCAAATTCACCGGCACTGTGTTGTTTATATATATATATTAAAAAACCCCAAACCCAATGTTTTATAGCCTTTAATGGGAATATCTTGACTAATAAATGCTGAATCACACTTTTAAAACAGCAGTGAATTAGTCATCTGATATGTCCACCTGATGATACAGTTTTATATAAAGAAGATGTATTAGCTCTGGGTTTAGAAACAGTGTGGCCATGTCACCAAGTGCTGCATATAGGCAAATTGAGTCTGCTGGCAGGAATTATATGATGCAAGAAGAAAAACGTTCGGTTCCCCATGAGGTTGTTACCAGCCCTCGGTGCCTATACATACATATACACGTCCATCTACTGAAGGAAAATTCAGCTCCAGACTATGTCGGATAAACTGAAAACTTACTGGAATGCAGAATGTGTTTATGGGGTTAGTCTACATGCATTAGTGAAACATACAGATTGAAATGGATGTTATATCAGACATATATGCTGCAGAGACTTTTTTTCAAATATTATTTGTGCTACATGAAAAAGAAAAGAAAAAGAAAAGAAAGAAAAGAAAGAAAAGAAAAAGAAAGAAAAAGAAAGAAAAAGAAAGAAGAAAAGAAAGAAAAAAGAAAAGAAAGAAAAAGAAAGAAGAAAGAAAGAAAAAGAAAAGTAAGAAAGAAAAGAAAGACAAGAAAGAAAGAAAGAGAGAAAGAAAGACAGAGAAAGAAAGAAAGAAAGAAAAAGAAAGAAGGAAAGAAAGAAGGAAAGAAGGAAAGAAGGAAAGAAAGAAAGAAAGAAAGAAACAAACAAACAAACCCCCATCATTTTGGAGGAAGGTCCTCATTGCAGTATTCACCAAGCCATTCAAAAATAACACAACCATTCCTCAGCAGAAATACCAGACGTGTCAAAAGTCTAGACTGGAAAATGAATAAATAGAATCATGCACTAATTTAGTTGAAAGGTTGCTCAGGAAGTCACCTATTCACCCCCTTGCTCAAAGAAAGTGTAATTAGATCAGCATGCTCTGCTTTGGTCAAATCTTGGTCACCTTCAAAGATCGTAACTAAATGTGAACTTGCCAGATAGTTATTAGAGGAACGAGTCAAGTCCCATTTAATCAAGGAGAATCTGTCTACATCAATAAAATCTGAATCACGTCCTTACCAGGGATTAGGAAACAACTGTGATAACCTGAGGATATCAGGTTTGTAAGGATTTCTTAGTGGCTATTCAACATTTAAAAAAAAAACCACAAAAAAACCCAAGGAAAAGAGACAAGACAAGTAATAAATTAAACCCTAATCACTGGAGATAACATAGATGATAAGAAAGATGAAATGTCTTGTGTTGCTGATTTCTGGGCTGTTGTGGAACATGCTCGTGCATAGGCTTGATGAGATTCAACCTGAACTTTGCAGCTGATAAGGCAGGGTAAACAAGATGTTCATGGGTTTCATGGGAAAGCATCCACTTATTATGGGATATTTGAGAGGGCTTGTGGAGTTGTGCAAAACTTATTATGGGATGTTCAGTGGAAGGGCCAAAGACAAGGAAAGGGAGGAACAAGCTTGAAAGACTAGAGAGAATGGGTATAGAAGAGGTCAGCTGGGTGTAAGCCAGCAGCTGGTCAGCATGCTTGTCTGGCCAAGCCCTGCACCTCATTACTTCACAGTCTGTCTTCTGTTCTTATTAAATCCTATTCCAAACTATTTGCTGTGCAATGCTACTGTCCAATCTGTATGTGAGTGTGTTTGTGCGAGAGATTCGTTAGAAAACTTCATGCTGGAGTAGCTGATAAGTAGGTTAAACCAGCACCTGGAAAGATCAATTTTCACACACTCGAAATGTACTCAAATTGAGAGGCAAATACAAAGTAGTCAATGAGGTGAATAGAAATAGCTCTTTCCGAGAGAGAGACGTCCAGAATGCCAGCTGAGGCTTCAGTGGCTGAGAAGAGTGTAAAGTTTATTTTATGTGTCTTGCAGGTGACACACTTGTTCATCCGTCCCAGTGTGACACTTGTTTTTTCACTACAGTATTCTGCCACTGATTTCAGTGTAGAGTTTGAAGCACAATAGCTCTCAGAATTTTTCCCTTTCTGCTTCCTAACCAGATCTTCCCATTCCATACTGCCTAACTACAATATATTCTTGTCAGTGATTAATTTCACCATATCTTTTCCCAGGCCATTTTTCCTGTTTGTCAAGATAATTTTGAATTCCAGCCCTGTCTCGCTCTTAAAGTTCAATAACTATACTCACTCTTCCATCATATTGGTCATTAATGACAATATTCAATTATATTCAGTTCAGAACAGATCTCATCAAACCCATGAGCTCTATTGGATGTCTCCAATTGTAACAATAAATATTGGTTGGGGTTTAACAAAGCTGGAGACTGGTAGGGCCAGCTATGTCAGCAAACACTGCAGTAGCAGAAGAGGTAAAGCTTATTGATGGTATATCATGAGCTATAGAGTTTTGTATATTATCAATTGTTCTGGCTTCTCAAATTGCTGTGTTTGTGCTCTATACTTATTCTCATTACTGCAGTACAGTTTTTCTAATCTGTTTATTGCTCATGAATGAGAAAAAACAGTGGGTTTTTTTGAATACCAGCCAGTATAATTAAGCATTCCAGGTTTCAGAGTGGGAGATTGGGACATTAACACTTGTTGTGGTTTAACCCCAGTTAGCAACCAAGCACCACACAGCCGCTCCCTCACTCCCTGTCCGTCCCGCTCCCCCCGCTCCCAGTGGGATGGGGAGGAGAATTGGGAAAAAAGGCAGAACTCGTGGGTTGAGATAAGAACAGTTTAATAACTAAAGTAAAATATAATACTACTACTAATAATAATGAAATAGAGTAATAATAATAGTAAGGAAAAGGAATATAACAAAAAAAAAAAAGGAGGGGGGGAAAGAAAAAAAAACCTGATGCACAATGCAATTGCTCACCACCCGCTGACCGATGCCAGAGCCGTGATCCACCCCTCCCAGCCAACTCCCGCCTGTTTATATACTGGGCATGATGTTCCATGGTATGGAATACCCCTTTGGCTAGTTCGGGTCAGCTGCCCCGGCTCTGCTCCCTCCCAGCTTCTTGCACACCTGCTTGCTGGCAGAGCATGGGAAACTGAAAAGTCCTTGGCTTAAGATAAGCACTACTTAGCAACAACTAAAACATCAGCGTGTTATCAACAGTATTCTTACACTAAATCCAAAACCCAGCACTGTACCAGCTACTAAGAAGAGAGTTAACTCTGTCCCAGCTGAAACCAGGACAACACTGTAATGATTTTTCTAAGGAAGTCTAGAAATTTAACCTAGTCATTTTTCCTATCAGTTGCTACTTGGTAGAAAGTTTGCAGGATAAATATATTCTGTGCTGAATGGGTATATGTTCAAAAAACATCTGCTTGATTTTATTAGATTGTCAGTTTTCAGGATGAAGAAATATACGGAGAAGGCCTGATATTCAGAAACATTCAGTTTAGATATAAAAGTGCAACACCTTTTTAAAATAGTTGAGCAATGTAGATGCTGAAAGAAGATTGTTGTATTCCAGCAACTTTTAAAAATCTGGTGTCTTCTCTTGGGTTTCCCAAAAGGATGTTGATTTCTTTTGAAAAAGTCATCTTTTGTCATAGGTGTAGGAGACTTGAGTACCATCCCTAGGCAGTTTAGAAAGCTCAGCCCAGGAGGGTGCCTTGCTCAAGGTGACCTGACAGGTCATTTGGCAGGCGAAGGCGGAATACTGCTGCTTAGCTCTTACTAAGCACTGGTGAATTTCTTTTATCGATTCTCTGTCATACAGCCTACTTTCTATAAGGTTCACTTTGACATCTTACAAACTAGACATCATGATGCTTTATTGCTGTACCCAACAAATCCATCTCCCTCCAAGAAGAATTTTTTTTTGAACTATGATTGTAACCACCGTATTACTCCTTATTAACAGAAATAAATTAAATCTGTATATCACCTGCCCTGTGTCAAAATCTGCTGAAATTATGCAGATGGTCAAGGTCTAACACCCTTCCCCCTACAGGGGACTGTAGACTTTGGACTTCTTGGAGGCAAGGACAGCACCCCTGTGAGGTTCCTTCTATCTCACCTCTCATTTTTTAGTCCTCCTTTCTGACTTTGCGGTTTTCAATGGTTTCTCCATTTTTTATATGGAAAAAAGGGACTGAATATGCTTGCAATTGTTGTTTTTTCTTTTCGGACTGACTTTGGAGTAAGTATTACCCTTTTCTTAGAAGTAAGGGTTAGGAAGGTTAGGAAGATTACAAGATTATTCTAATCCCTAAAAGTCAAACCCAAAGAGTAGAACAACCCAAATTATTCTGTATTTCCAAAGTCTGAGAGGTTTTCTGCAGCAGTATGTCAAATAGAACGAATTAAATCTGCACTTCTCCCTCTGGAGAAAAAAATAATAGAGAAGTCAACTAAAGAATTCTTAAAAGCCCTCACAGAATATGTTAACAGTTTAAAAGAGCTGCACAGTACTGCTGTGTCAGTATCATACATAGTAGAAGTCTAAATAATCTAATGTCCAAATAAACACTTTAAACCAATGTACTGATGGGATAGAAACACAACTGATTAAACATGACACATAAATAACGGTATGGAGGTGGAAATTAAGCTAAGCAGATAAAACACAAATGTGTTATTGAAAGATAACAAGGTACTAAATAACAAAGAGGAAAAGCTCAAAAATAAATCCAGGTTCTATAATGTGTTTGTCCTGGGGATGCCAGGAGGAAGAACAATAACATAAGCTTTCAGAGACAGGCTCAAAGGACTTTAGGATATAAACACAAGGGAGGTCTCCTTCTATACAGAAACCCACTCCATCAGGAACAAGTGAAAGCAGCTCAAGTGTGGTGAGGGGAAAAGTTCTGAGTTTGTGCTTAAAGGTATCATGAGACACATAGGTTTATCCTAAGAATCACGGAAAGGATTTCTCTCTGAAGGCCAAACCTCTCTCTTCTTCCTAAAAATATGTCCAAAGGCAAGGACTGTGCATTTTGAGGCTCTGGAGGGATCCTGTTGACAAAACAGGAGACTTGTCATCTTTCTACCTACTTGAGTCACACAGGCAGACTTATTACTCTGGTAGATAAGTACTAAAAACCCCCAAACATATAGGGTAGAATGAATCAGGTGTGCATCAATAACTGTTGTGCTGTTAATAAGAAATAGATATGCACTGCAAAATCAGAACCCAGGTCTGCCATGTAATTACCACACGGCTTGGAACTGTGCATTAATACTTGTACGTATTGTTAAGTTTGTTACATATATCAGGCCTAGCTGTGACGTTTAGAGGAGGCTTGGTTCAAATCTGTATTTTTCCTCTAGTTTCTAGATTTTTGGGGTTGTTAGTTGTGGTGGGTCGACCCTGGCTAGATGCCAGGTGCCCACCAAAGCCGCTCTATCACTCCCCTCCTCAGCTGGACAGAGGAGAGAAAATATAACGAAAGGCTCATGGGTCGAGATAAGGACAGGGAGATCACTCAGCAATTACCATCACAGACAAAACAGACTCGACTTGGGGAAAAAATTAATTTATTTATTATTAATTTATTTTTTACTAGTCAAATCAGAGTAGGATAATGTGAAATAAAACCAAATCTTAAAACCACCTTCCCCCCAGCCCTCCCTTCTTCCCAGGCTTAACTTTACTCCCAAGTCCTCTACCTCCTTCCCCCAAGCTGTGCAGGGGGACGGGGAATGGGGGTTTGGGTCAGTTCATCACACGTTGTCTCTGCTGCTCCTTCCTCCTCAGGGGGAGGACTCCTCACACTCTTCCCCTGCTCCAGCATGGGGTCCCTCCCACAGGAGACAGTCCTCCATGAACTTCTCCAATGTGAGTCCTTCCCACGGGCTACAGTTCTTCACAGACTGCTCCAGTGTGGGTCCCTTCCATGGGATGCAGTCCTTCAGGAACAGACTGCTCCAGCGTGGGTCACTTCCACAGGGTGCTGCCTTGGCCAGCGGTGGGTCCATCTTGGAGCCAACTGGCATTGGCTCTATTGGACACAGGGGAAGCTTCTGGCAGCTTCTCACAGAAGCACCCCTGTAGCCCCCCCACTACCAAAACCTTGCCACACAAACCCAATACATTAGTCGAACTCATGACTGTATAGAAATAAACACATAAAAATAAAATAAAAAACCTTAAATCACACAGACTTAAGAAAATACAAGTAGTTACGTATCATTGACTTTAGAATAAATAGTTTTATTTCATTTTTGTCCACCAATAATAAAAGATAAATGACGTGGACTATTCATAGGAACATATACAGAAATATGTTCTTGAAGGGCTAATAGACATATCCATAAAGAGTTCTGTGGTAACTGATAAATAATAATGAATTCTGTAAATTACGGTCAGTTTTCTCTAACCTTTTCTCTAAGAAGAGTTTCTTTAGCTTCCTCTTATAGGAGATTGTCTTCCCTCTCAGCATTAAAAAGCTTTTTATAATATCTTTTTGTATTTTATTACTAATATATCTAGCATGGAGAAGCACTACACATTTTTGTAGTCTTATTCTATCAGTAGAACATCACTGGTTTACACATATGTAACAAATTTGACTATAGGTTAAGTTTGCACAGAATTGATTGCAGGCTTTGAAAGCTGTTGACAGAATAAAGCACTGAATTTTGTTCCCTGATGTGCAGGTGGTTTTATTTATTTATTTGTTTTGCAAGCATTTGTATGGCTATTGGGAATTCATGAAAAATACAGTGAATCATAACATTTCATAAAATTTAGCATGAAAAGTCATCCCACAGGTGCGCTATTTGGCATTTGCTTTTCATCATTCTCCTATTTAAAAATGTTCAGTTATTCATATACCATCTGACTTAGGTGAACAACCAAACAGCAGAAATTGCAAGAAAGGAAATAGAACAGTCAGGATAAATAATTTACTAATAAAACACAGTCTGAAAGTTATTTATGCAACCCTTCAGCTAATACTACCAAACTATAAATGCAAAAAAAAAAAAAAGTCAGTATCTGTTTGTAAATGATTCATTATGCGAAAAACAGGCAAAACGACAAATATTACTTGTAATACATTTTTCTATCTGCTATAAAAGTAGTAATAAATGGTCTAGGTTAAAGAATGATGGTTACAAACCCATAATGTTTAAAGAGAGAAGCTTTGGAAAGGTCAACATTCAAAGTGGGAAGTAATTGGAGAGGGAGACACCAGAAATGGTGTTTATTATTAATCTTAAATTCAGTTTCCTTGAAGACAATTCTATTTTGCAGTGGTTTCTAAGGCACAGAGTTTCTGCTCTCTTCTACAAAAGAAACAGATTAATTTTTTTAAATGTCTTTAAAAAATTCTTGACAGTTTGTAATGTAGCCTGGTGACAAGCAACGTGCATGAGTTAAGTCTTTTCTTCTGTTTGATTCAGTGTAGCTTTGCTTCAGAGAGTTTTGGCATGGACAAAAAAATTCAACAAAGTCCCCCAGTGATTTAAGAAAAAGGCTAAAAGTTTTTGTCTTGCCATTTGCCTTCCATTCCTTCTTGGATCCCTATAAAATCACCTCAGGAAGAAAACTCTGGTGAAATCAGTACATTTTTGTGAAATATTTTAACTCCTACATGAAAACATGCATGACTCCTGCAAACAAAATTGCAGCTAATCAGAAAGTTTTGCCTTTCTGAAAGCTGCTGATTTTCAGGTAGGCTGACTTTTTCCACAAGCCCTCAGGAGAGACCCACTGAAGTGTCTTTGTTATGAGTGCTGAATGGGAATCATGATAATGATGAAAATGAAAAGTTTGGAATGAATGGTGTTATTCACCAACTCGTGTGATTCAGGGCCTCACCATAAATTTTCTCTTGTTTTCTGGGGACTCTGGGACTGGCCCAGCTTCAGAACAAAGGACAGATGACAACTGCTAATGGGGCTGAGTTCTAATGATGCTTTTTATCACCATCTCTTTTAAAAGATTAATCTCTAAATTGAGTGCTTGCCACTTTGGGTTTTATAACTTTGGCATTCCTTCTTCCCCAGCTGTTTATTTTTGTTGCTAATATTTTGTTGTTCAGTATAATGAAACTCTGTTACTACATTCTTTAATCTTTGACTCTGTCTATAATCTCAGGCATTATGCATGCACTTGTATAACAGGCTGTTAGAAAGGATATGTTCTGCCTTAATGTAATACCCAGCACAGCATCCTATATAAATTAGCACCCTAGGAAGAACATTCTTGCTTTTTACCTTTTCCATGAATATGCATCACTTGTGCTGCAGCAAGAATTATGGATATCATTATAACTATCATTTCCTTAAACTTTTTAAAAATAAGAACATGCCTCTGCATTGAGTGGGTAGCTGGTTTGTGAACTATTTGCTCCCATCAGTTCACATGCGTTGTAACTCCAGCCATTGTATATCACATCGTCTATTTGCATCTTTCTTTAACTGGGAATTGATTCTGAAAACACATATCCACATGTTTATATTTAAGGGCTTTCACTGTCCTGTTAGAGGAAACTGTGCTATTCACATGAACAGTTAACCATATGTATGTTTTCAAGCTCTTGGCATAACTGCTTAAGATTTGTAGGGTGATTCTTCCAAGCTCTGTTGCACTCGAAACCGTATTATATTATGAAAGAAAAAAAAAAACCACCATAATAAATTAGGTCAAATTCTTTTAGTAGTTGTAACCCTTAGTTACATTGTGCACTGAAGGTTCAAATATTGGTAACACTATTTAAAAAAAAAAGTTTACTAAGTTAAAGTTACTGTCACATCTGGTGTTCGTTGCCACTGAAAAGTTTCTAATCCCAACATCTTCAGAAGAACATACAAGAAAACTTTATACAGGCAGTTGCATTTCAAGGAACACTACTATGATTAGTGTCATTATCATCTTCATCAATATTATTATTATTACAGATATTGTTGTTACTCTTACAAGTAGTGTTGCCTAACCTCATTAAGTGAATATTGGATATTGGAAAGCAAAGAGAGCTTTAAGAAAGTGTTTCCTTTTCCATACACTAAAGTTTCACACAGTGTGTCTGCATCTTGATCCTTGGAGAGGTATGCCCTCCATTTCATCTTGGAGAGGCCTGGCATGTGTAATATTCCAATTTTCATCTAGAAACTAAATGGCAACCAAGACATGAGACTGAATATATCCCCTCACAGTGCAATAAAAGAATAGATAGATAAGCTGTTTATAAAGTAAAATAAAACTGTGACATATTAGCCATGTGTCACTGCATGAAAAGACTGAAGCATAAAACTTTATGACCGTTATCTGTTACTTTAGCAGAGGAGCTTAGCCAGGGCACAGAAGTCATGAGAGACTGTCACTATGTTAGGGTTTTTTTTAAATATACTACAAAAAAATAAAAACAAACCACTAACTATTCTGATTTCATTTTATGAATAAAATTATCTTTATTAAGTAAACATTTTGAAAAGAATAAGACTTTTTGCTACTCCCAAATATTACCAGTAGTGAAGTCTTTAGACCATAACTTCTCTGTAACATGAATAATCTACACACCAATGAGATTTTAAAATAGTTTTCTGTCTCAGTTCAGAGAGGCCCATTTTTACTGTTTTGAGACTTACTGCAGAACGCCATCAGCACTGTCTTTATTTTATAACTTGAATAACACAACATAAGGATCTTGCACTGATTAACCCAGAAATAATTGTATGAATTGGTGTGGGATTTCCCAAGAGGTGATGTGCCTAATCAAGACATGATTTGGTATCTTGAATCTGACAAAACCACACAGCACTCAAAGCTAGAATAAAGATTTCTGGGGCACATGCTGACATCCTCTTTAGCTGACACCTCTCGTTCTTGCAAATGAGAACCTTGAGATCGTAAAATGAAGAAGTGTCTGTTATTTCAGTTGCAATGAGATCTGTGAGCTGCTTCTTCTCATGTTGAGGAATTGTTAACTCTGATGTTCAGTAAAGATAGATATCATATTGACATTTAAATTATTTAACTTCTCTTCAGAATAAGTGGCCTTTCTTTTTTCCTAATATGCTTCAATAAAAATTTAAAATACATCAAGGAGCCACTTTATTAGCATTGCCATGCAATACCTCACGATAATAGTACTTAATTCTTATTTCTCCAGACTATAATTAGGACAAAATAAGAATGATTACATTCACAAAGTGATGATGGAAGTCAAATTGGCTTATGCAGGTCCTTTTTGTCCATTATACCACCAGTCATTGATTCAGTGCTGATTTGGAAGCCAGTTGAACCAACCAAATGGATAACTTTGAAACAATATTTGGATTTAACTGTAGTGCTAAAGATTTTTTGTAAATATGTATGTATGGATATCTGCAGATATACTGAAGGTCAGGCCATGTTTCTGAGGAATACCAGTTCCAGGGAAAACCTTCTGTTCTGTTTCTTCAGGATCATTCAAGCTCAGTGCTTGGGGCTTTCTAATTACAAATTTGTGAGAAACTTGTCAACATTGGTGTCAAAATGGTGAGAAAATAGTAATAAGGGCACAGTATTCAATTTTCCCCTTCAAGTCTTCAAAGATATTTAATTCTAAAGTGAAAAAGGTTCCATTGAAATATTATATAATATAATTATATCTCTGTCCTTATCAAATTTAATGGCTGCAAATGAATTAACTTGTCTGACTACTAAATAAATCAACCATTTTATAAATTTTCTAGTTTTGATATAAAAGAGGAGAGAACGCTAGCTGGTAGAATAAATAGTAATCTTTTCCCATAGACTTCTCCAGGATTAATTGTGAGGTCTCGTGTCTGAAGCTGTTTAAAGAAAGCAAGTTTGCTTATCCAGCCCTTGTGTTATCAGCTCAGATCTTCAGTGAATGCATTCTTTCAGAAAATATAAGAACTGGAAATCTTAATTTCCAGATTCTTATGTGAAATTTATGAACAGACACTGCAATGGAGTATTAACTTCCTTGCTCTTTTTGTATCAAATAACATGTAAAATTCAGAGTGTTTTAAGCACACAGGAGCATTTTCTGTTGATTCAGTTGATAGAATTTTTTTTGGTGCAAAAGGCTTCCTTTGTCTAAGGGCAAATGTTACAAGAAATTTGTTGCCACACATTTGTTCTGCAAACAAATCTGATTAGAAGAGGCATAACTGTGGAAAAGGGACAAGGCACTATGGATAATAGAATTTATTATCCATATTTCAAAATAAAAATGTTTAACTGTTGTGTGTTAGTCACATCACACCTTGTTCCATGTGCAAAAGTGAAAGTACAGTAAAAGTATCTGTACAAAGTAGTTAAGTTATTCTGCTGAGATATTCTTAGTCAACTCCTCAATTATTTTCATTGTTGCTAGGCAAAAATGTGGTCTTATTAATCTCCTTTTGTGATTTTTGAATCACCTTTGTGTGTAGCAAAATGTAGCTGATGCTCTGCCACTACTTTGCTCTCTCAAAATTTGTTTTCAGAGTAGGAGATAGAATGAAACCTATCTAATTTAAGAACCTATTTTTTCCCTAAATTTTAGGGATCTAGAGAAGCAGGCACCCCAGATTAAATGTCAAGGTTCCCTGTCTAGTTAGCAAATAGAAGCAAGTGATTTTCAAGTCCTCCAGAGGAAGACCTACTTCTATGGAAGTAATGGCTACTGCTGTTAAGGGATACTGAAAATAGCATCTTAATTTAGCATTTCAAGTTGGCAGATTGTTAGTCAAGAGACTAGCATTCCTCATATCTGCATTCTTCTAACATGATCAATGCTACACTTGGTGTTGGAATGAAAGCTTCATACAGGGTTTCTAAAGAATTATAAACCTATTTCTTGCCATGCACAGAGCCATCAATTGGCAGATAAACGAACAAAGACTAGAAAGCAAAGTTTGCAAACACACAAAATATGAACTATAATCTTTATTAAAGCGAATGCTACTACCTTTCTTGCCAAAAAGTGTCCTTTCTGTTCCTGTTAGATTGACCGTTTCCTTTTGTTCCCAATCAGACTGTGAAACAAGTGGCATCAACCCATATCCTGTGCATTGGTTAACAATTAACCACCTGTCTATATCCACACTTCCCACCTAAAATGCCTAATTAATTTGTATGTAAGGAGACAAGATTATCACTTCACAGGACAGCCCAGAGAACAGCTTTCTTGAATGCTTACAGCAGTTTTAAATAGATACAAAAATAACAGGCTTTTCCACCAGTTCACTAGGCAGAACCACACACAAGATGTACTCACTGATGAAAAAATTATTGGAGAAACAGTGGAATGTGCTGATCTAGAATATTACCTGAAAAGACATAAGGCATCTCAAGGAATTCATATTGCAATGCAAGTTCCAGATGTTGTTTAAATACCACTGTATATAAGGGATTGTCTTTTGTGTTTACTTACTTGGTGATAGTATACTTTATATGCATATAAAAGCTTGTATACATAAACGTTGTTTGAAATGCCAGTACAAGAGGTAATATATTGGGGTTTACTACTACAGGGGGAACAATTAATTATGCTCATGTACACCTGATTAAGTGGACTTTGTTTTGTATAGTTGGATTTTTGCCTGAACTTTTTATTGCTTCACAGAGACCAAAAAGTCCAAAATGTTACTGAAGAGGAATATACCACATAGATTTATTACGGCCACACAGATTTTTTTATTACAGTCTGAATTGATTCCTACCAGCAGTGTGAGTATGGGACTTTTTCTGAACTGCTCAGTGGTATCAGATGATTTAGCCACATCAGGAGAAATAAGTGACTTTGGTTTAAACATTTCTCTTCTGTTTCCACATACACACAGTTCGTCTGCTGCTGCTTATTTCTTTTAATGTGACTTCTAAGATGAACTCTGAAAAGTTTAATGACTATACTGTCCAAGCTTGATTATGATTTTGACTGATGCCTTGTATTGGTAAATATCTGGATGTTATATGAACAGACATATATGATGGGATTGCCTGCAGTAGAAGGGGACTGGATTCAATGACCCTTGCCTTCCTATATTCCTTCAATATTTATTCCATTCAATCACATCATTGCTTATTACTAAAGATGAAAACAGCCTGAGAAGAAGAGATCAACCTCAGATCTTTCTATTCCTATTAAATGATCTAATCAATAGACTTGAGAAACATGGTCTCCTATTTCTTTGATCTACTACTTTTTCTGTTATTCTAATCAGAAGGAAACAGTTTCAGTAGAAGTGGTTGTCCTGGTTTCGGCTAGGACAGAGTTAATTTTCTTCCTAGTAGCTGGTATAGTGCTGTGTTTTGGGTTTAGTAGGAAAAGAATGTTGATAACACACTGATGTTTTCAGTTGTTGCTAAGTAGTGTTTATACTAAGTCAAGGATTTCTCAGCTTCTCATGCCCAGCCAGCAAGAAGGCTGGAGGGGCACAAGAAGCTGGGAGGGGACACCATCAAGACAGCTGACCCAAACTGGCCAAAGAGCTATTCCATACCATATGACATCATGCCCAGTATATAAACTGGGGAGAGTTAACTGGGAGGGCGGATCGTGGCTCGGGAGCTAACTGGGCATCGGTCAGCGGGTGGTGAGCAATTGCATTGTGCATTGTGCATCACTGGTGGTTTTCTTCTTTTGTTGTTGTTTGTTTGGGTTTTTTTTTCCCTTCCTCCCCCTCCTTTTTGCTATATTCCTTTTCATTACTATTATTATTATTGTATTTCATTATTACTATTGTTAGTATTATATTTTACTTTAGTTATTAAACTGTTCTTATCTCAACCCACGAGTTTTACTTTTTTTTTCCCTCTTTCCTCCTCCTCACCCCACTGGGAGGGGGAAGGGGGAAGCGGCTGCGTGGTGCTGAGTTGCTGGCTGGGGTTAAACCACGACAGTGGTGCAGGGAAACCTGTCTCCCCTTTTCCCCTTAGTCTGTACACTAGGGTTTGAGGCACTTTTGGAAGGTGTGAGATGGGGATTTGAAAGTCTCAGGCAGAGTTGGAAATAAAACTTCAGTCTGCCACCTCCTGGTTCCAACCACCAGACTTGTATGAAGTTGTGCTGATGCCACAGGGGTTTAGGTAAATCTTGTTTTGGCAGGCAGAGTTCAGAATGTTGCCACTCATGAGAGTCCCTTTGAAAACATGTGATTTGCAGATCCAAAATGGTCCTAAGTGTGAGAGATCAGCTGAGCAACCAGCCCACACAGGACTGAAATGCTTCTGGGCATTTGCAGAAACAGAATTTAAGTACTAAGGGAACTTGAATAAAATTCTATTAAGTTCTTGGATTGTGCATGATCTTGCTAAAATCTATGATGTGGACATAGCCCAAGTGATTTGCTCATCGTGACACAAGTATTACTGTATGAAGCTGATGAAGTAACTGAGAGGGGTTTTATGTTTCTTTATGACCATAGTTTACAACTGCCTAAAGTAGTTATTTCTCCTTTTGTGCCAGGAAAACCATTTAACCATCCCACCACGAGGATGTGATAGCATCTGTCATCAACCGTCAGAGCAGTGATTTCCAGCCAAGTTCGACAGGGAAAAAAATTAATTCCAATTATTTATACCTAAAGAATGCAAAAGTCATTGTTTATATCTCTGAATTTGGTTATACAAACAAACAAACAAAAATCTGTAAAAAAGCAAAGATCATCAACTCTTGGATGTCTTAAGTTGTCAGTGACAGAAGAGTGCAAGAACCTCCCTTCTACTCAGGAGTTTTTGCCACTAAGACCAGTTCAATTATTAGATTGGAGAAGGTGCATACAGCAGACGAGGAGAGGTAATGCATAGTACTGCATGGGCCAACAAAGAAGTTGAGTAACCATCATGGCTCTGCCAGTTCTCTGTTCACTGTTCGGTAGGAGCATGAGCCATTCTTGGCAAGCTATCACTACCTTTTTCATACCATCGTACCAGACTACCTGTTTGATGCATGGGAGCATGGAACTATGTTTAAAAAAGTGACACTGTACAGTGTGTTCAACGGTACTGAAAGATCCATGGTAGCAATTTAACACATGCTTTTCATTTATGTTCATCTTTACATCTACTTAGCCTTTGCAGTCTTTTGCATCCAAAAAGATAGGGTTTATTTTATTTCTTTCATTTTTATTAAAATACTGATGAAAAAAGAACATATTTCTAGCCCTACAAGAAATCAGATTGCTAGGTGTTTAAAGGAGTGCTTTTTTTAAAAAAGGGATTTTTTCTCTACTTGCTTTCTTGTGCTGGAGACAACAATCAGTTTACTAACATTGAAACATAAATCACCCTCAGCAGCGAATGATTGTTTTTGCTTTCCAATCAACTCTACTTAAATATCACACCTATTTTTTAACAGAACTACCTTGTGGAGGCATTATTTGCCTTTTAATGCTTATTTAGCCTATGGAAAGAAGATTTATTCTGTTTTACCAAGAGACTTTGATGCTGATATTATTCTTCCTAGAAGACTGATATTTCACTGATGATGTAATATTCTGTTTCAGAATGGAATCACTGCTATTCTGTCCATGAAATTACTGTAAGAGTGTACGTTTATTCATTTTAACTAGAAATATGCTGGAAGAATTTGCTGGAAGTTCCACAAAATGAACATTGTTTATTCTCTTCATATGTAGATGTCTAAACCTATGTTAGTATGTAAATGATGTACTAATGTATCAGTTACATTTTTTCCACATAATTTTCAATTAATATGTAAAACATTGCATAAAGGGGCAAAGGTTTTATAGTCATTTCATTTTTATCTGAGTCACTAACATCGGCCTGATGCTCCACGTGTTGATTTTCAATTCCCTCATGTTTTCCGTAGACATTCACTTTTTGCCTTCAAGTAAACGTGGCCATTTTATGAGGTGACCAGTAGTTCAACCCATGCTAGAAGAGAACTAAAACAGACACTGGTTGCAAAGGGTACTGGCAAGTTTCTGTATAATGTATGCATCATCCACCAAATTTTGCCCTGGGATATACCTGTACTACACCATTCATTTAAAGGGCAATTTCCATCCCAATGTTTTTATTTTTTAACTTTTTACAAAAACTTGGTTAAATATAAGCATTTTATGAAATAATGCCTGGAGGTTCCCGTCAGTCTTTATTGTGTCACCTTTTAAGCCTGAAATAATTTTCTGAGTTAAGAATTCCTGTTCTTTTTAATAAGCTTCACCTTCCTTTTTGAACAGTTAGACTGGGAATAAATAACTATTTGCACAGCTTATGAATTTTCAGAAGATCTCTCACAATTTTTATCACGCATAATAACAAAGCATATTCAAATCCATGCCTTTGTTACTTATTCATTACCTTTTCTACATTGCAAATGAATTAATTATGAAGTTTTAAAATATTTTTTGACCTCTACTTGTAACAAAATTGATCAGTGATTACTTAAGTTCTTAATACAGTGTATCTTAATAAAGTACTCTGTTTTCTACCTGAAATATTCTGTGATGAGATTTGTAAAGGGATCCCTTTACTGTCATGTGTTACATGTTTTGGAATAGCAAATTCACATTTACTTTTACTCTTATTACTAAATTGCTTTTCATCACAGTTTTTACATGTTTTACAATGATGTGTGACTTCTAAAAATGATTAACGTAGCACAGTTTTACGCAGGGATTTATTGTTGACAAAACTGATGGTACGTAAAAGTCTAATTACCTGACCAGCTACCAGAAAATAGGAGTTTGAATTGTGTTTCTTACATGTGATGCTCAACAAAGGACATCATTTGTACAGCAGATTTCTTGTGTTTAGCTCATATCTTCCCTAATAAATGTGCTCATGGTCAGCAGTAGTTCACAGCTTTGCTTAACTGTAACTTTTCTTTCTATTTTAGTCATCCTCCAAATAATTCAACAAAGGACCAATGATGAAAATATGAGACACTTCTTTTTAGATGTACATGAAATGGAATTTTGACTTTTTCACTTCAGGATCCTCAAAATGAAGGTACCTTTTGTTACATTGGCTATACTGTTTCCAGAGTAACTAGGCATGCTGAGTTTGGCTGGGATAGAGTTAATTTTCTTCATAGTAGCTAGTTTGGGCTATGTTTTGGATTTGTGCTGAAAACAGTCTTGATAATACAGGGGTGTTCTGGTTGTTGCTGAGCAGTGCTTACACAGAGTCAAGGCCTTTTCTGCTTCTCACAGCACCCCACCAGCGAGCAGGCTGGGGGTGCACAAGAAGTTGGGAGGGGACACAGCTGGGACAGCTGACCCCAACTGACCAAAGGGATATGCCATACCATATGACTTCATGCTCAGCATATAAAGCGGGGGGAAGAAGAAGGAAGGGGGGAACATTCGGAGTGATGGCATTTGTCTTCCCAAGTAACCATTATGCATGATGAAGCCCTGCTTTCCTGGAGATGGCTGAACACCTGCCTGCCGATGGGAAGTCGTGAGCGAATTCCTTTTTTTGCTTTGCTTGCATGCACAGCTTTTGCTTTACCTATTAAACTGTCTTTATCTCAACCCATGAGTTTTCTCCCTTTCACCCATCTGATTCTCTCCCCCATCCCACCGGGGGGGAGTCAGTGAGCAGCTGTGTGGTGCTTAGTTGCCGGCTGGCATTAAACCATGACAGACCTTTTTGGTGCTCAACGTGGGGCTTGAAGGGTTTGAGATAATGACAGGTTTGATTGGAATGTGCCAGATCGAATTTATAGATGTTATTCCTGTTTAGCTGTTAATTGGCAGGCTCCTGTGCTTGCCATGGGGCTTGCTTGCCTTACTGTATATTAGAGTCTCATGCTCATTAGCGGCTGCTTTTTGCTTTTGCTCCTTGCTGTGCTGCTGCAGTGCTTATCATCTTACTCTGCTGTGCCTGGGAGCATTTTGATAACAGCAGTGGCGATGCGCCTGGGCTGGCAGATGGCCAGGCCATCACTGCTGTGTCTGTGCTGCAGTACTGGACAGGCTGGAACTCCAGTGTGAACTCGAGTCGAAGGGACTGTGACCTGTGGATGAGTCCACGTGGGAGCAGGACACCCCGAAGCGTCTGTGGCCATGGATAAGCCCATGCCAGAGCAGGTACATCTCGAAGCACCTGTGGCCGTGGTTTTGTCTGTGCCACAGCAGGTATGCCTCTGAAGGGATTGTGGCCCAAGGATAAGTCCACGCTGGAGAAGGTACACCTCGAAGCATCTGTGACTGTGGATAAGTCCATGCTGCAGCAGGTACACCTTGAAGCATCAGTGGCTGTGCATGAGGTCATGCTGGAGCACCTCAAAGCATGTGGCCATGGATAAGCCCATGACACTAGGTTTTGATCCTTTCTGTTAAAAAAGCACATATACTATCTAGGACTCACAATACTGTCATACTGGTCAGACACTGAGTCTAAGATGGACAAGCAGTGAGTCAAGTGTGAGCTGCATATTGTTGTATTTTGATTGTTAAAACAAATTATATTTAGAGAATCCTTAAAAGTACTTAGTACTCTTCAGAAGTAAGAGCCATACTTTTCCCCAGTCTTTCCCATTTGCTCCAGATTGTCTCTGTATAGAAATGTTGTCTATTTTGCTTCTCTTCTCGATTCTGTTTGTAGAACAAGATTTGGAGATGTACAGAACAGAAATAAAGAAAACAACACAGATAATGAGAAGCAGCAGCAAATTGGGATGCCAAAAGGCTCAGGCTTAAAAATGGTGTGCCCTTCTGTCCCCAGAATGTAGACTAGAAAAGGTGATTCTGGACAAAAAAAGGTGATTCTGTCCTCCTCCAGACTACAGATACTTCTTATTGAATTCAGTCAAAACTACCCAAAAAGTATTTGGGCTTCAAATGCAACTATTAAGTCTGAAATTTTCATAACCCACAACATCTTGTGAGCTTAGTATAAGGCTGTATGACAGGCTAACCATCCAGAACAGTTCATCCCAGGGTGTGAACTGTGATATTAGGGAAACAGTACCACAACACAGGAAGATAAAGTGAATCTGTCCCTGGTATGCCATCCTAGTTTCTGGAAATATTGGCTTTGGCTCTGTGTATTTGTCTAACAAACAATTGTTTATAGTTTTTCTGGACATAAGAGTCTACCTGCAGTATTGATAGCAAAGTTGAACTTGTGCTAAAGTCACATCCTTTCCCCTCTGAAAGGATTTGTTTCTGGGTGTCTTTTGCAATTAGGTAGCAAGTGCAAAGTTCTAAAATGTATAGCTCCTTCTGAGTTCCTTTCCTGCAGACAGCTTTCTGTAATCAGCTTCTCTGCATTGTTTCCTCTTAAAATCCTCTAAGGGTTCCTCAGCTCTACTGTCACAGAGATTACTATCTTTATAGATGCATTAAGCATGCAGCAGTTGATTGACAGCGTAATCCACATTTTTATGTGACTGTGTGGCAGCTGCCTCCCAGGAGTAATGTGTTCAGGAGTACGTCTTTTATACAGAGATCAGTGATAAATCTCACATTTTCAATCTTGATATTTAGCTTGGGAAATTGACTCTGCTTTTTCTGTACTCAAGGGTATGTTTTTAAACTTGGTTCAAATTTTGAGGAAATCTTGTTAATCACTTTGGGCTCCTCTGTAAATATTGTCATAAGAGGATTTTGGATTTCAGGATTTTGCTTAATTTGTTATGATAACTATGATGTATAAAAAGTGAATAATCATTTGCGTTCCAATTGCTATTTATAAGAAAACCTGCTTTATTCATTGCAGTGGGACAAATCTAATCAGATTGTGAACATATCCCTGCCTGTAACTTCAGCAAGGTAACTCAGTGTCCTCATGTGTAAGTTTCATAGATGAAGACACTATGTGTCCCACAGTTATGTGTGTTAAGATCCTCTTCCTCACGCATGAACACCTTGGTGATAATGGATGGTACAGATGGTACTCCATGTGCACGAGTGCTGCGTTCAGCGCTGGGGCCCCCAACATAAGAAGGACATGGACCTGTTGGAACGAGTCCAGAGGAGGGCCACGAAGATGACCAGAGGGCTGGAGCACCTTTCCTATGAAGACAGGCTGAGAGAGTTGGGGTTGTTCAGCCTGGAGAAGAGAGGGCTCCAGGGAGACCTTATAACAGCCTTCCAGTACTTAAAGGGGGCCTACAAGAAAGCCAGAGAGGGACTTTTTACAAGGGCATGTAGTGATACGACAAGGGGTAATGACTTTAAACTGAAAGAAGGTAGATTTAGATGAGATGTAAGGAAGAAGTTCTTTACTGTGAGGGTGGTAAGGCACTGGAACAGGTTGCCCAGAGAAGGTGTGTATGCCCCCTCCCTGCAAGTGTTCAAGGCCGGGTTGGATGGGGCTTTGAGCAACCAGGTCTAGTGGAAGGCATCGCTGCCCATGGCAGGGGGGTTGGAACTAGATGATCTTTAAGGTCCCTTCCAACCCAAACCATTCTATGATTCTATGATTCTATGGCTTAATACACTAATTTAAACTCCCTATATTATAGTATTAAAAATACATGAAATAAAATAAGGGTTTTCTGACAAAGAAGGTCAAATATTTAAATATTATAGGAAGATATACAAGATATACAATAACAAATGTCACATTCTGCATCTGAGAGAGAGTAGTGCTGGACACAAGTATAAATTGGGAGAGGAGTGGCTGGAGAGCAGCCCTGCAGAAAGGGATCTGGGGGTGCTGGTTGACAGCAGGGTCAATATGAGTCAGCAGTGTGCTCTGGCAGCCAAGAGGGCAAATCACATCCTGGGATGCATCAAACACGGTATAATCAGCCAGTCAAAAGAAGTGATTATCCCACTGTATTCAGTGTTGGTGCAGCCTCACCTTGAATACTGTGTGCAGTTCTGGGCCCCACATTTTAAGAAGGATGTGAAGGTACTCAAATGCGTCCAGAGGAGAGCAGCAAAGCTGGTGAAAGGGCTGGAAGGCATGTCCTATAAGTTGCGGCTAAGGACTTCAGGGTTGTCTAGTTTGGAGAAAAGGAGGCTGAGGGGCGACCTCATTGCTCTCTACAGCTTCCTGAGGAGGGGAAGTGGAGAGGGAGGTGCTGATCTCTTCTCCCTGGTATCCAGTGATAGGACTCGTGGGAATGGTTCAAAGCTGAGCTAGGGGAGGTTTAGACTCGACATTAGGAAACATTTTTTTACCGAGAGGGTGGTCAAACACTGGAACAGACTTCCTAGAGAGGTGGTCAATGCCCCAAGCCTGTCAGTGTTTAAGACGCATTTAGGCGATGCCCTTAACAACATGCTTTAACTTTTGGTCATCCCTGAAGTGGTCAGGCAGTTGGACTAGATGATCATTGTAGGTCCCTTCCAACTGAAATATTCTATTCTGTTCTGTTCTGTTCTGTTCTGTTCTAGTTCTGATTTTTTTTCCTCTAGGGCAGCCACTGACTCGGGTAGGGAGTAAATCCAGGCTTTATAGTCTGAAGTTTAAGTTGGGTGAACTAAGGCCAGGTATGAAAGAATGAGAGAACGTGTATATGTACCCAAAGGTGTAGATTTTCCTGCAGTTGAGGAATAGTTAAAAAAAAAATCTAAAAATAAAATAAATATAAAACTGAAAATGTAAATATGTGTCTCGAGTAAGTCCAATCCATTCTTGCATTGACTCTTGTGATATCTGTCATCACTTGCTTTACATAGATGCAAAAGTCTCTACAACATGATCAGTTATGGCTGATTTAAGACCAATTAAGTCTTTTTGTAACATATCTTTTTGATCAGATTTTACACAGGTATTCTCAGCTAAAATCATGTAAATTGGAAGCCTCACATGGCCAATGGTAGAAAATAGGAATGGTATTTGTGCTGCTGACCTTGCTGCTTCCATTACACATTCAAGAGTGTCAAAATTTTAGGAGTCTTGTAAGTGTAAATGTCACAACTACTGCAGGCATTTTAAGTGAGTTATTCTTATTCTAATATTCCTAATGGTTTCTGAAGCCATGTTGTTGTTCAGACAGGAGAGATATACCGGAGCTGTGTAAATTATAGCAAAGCAGAGGAACATCAGAGTCATTGGTCTTTTTCAAGCTTGGCAGGCAATACTACTGATTAGACAATCATTTTGCAACGCCTTTATCCAATTTTTTGAAGCTGCAATGTATCACAGTGGCATTGAATTTCAGGTGGGTTTTTTTGGTGTTTTATGTCAGGTATCCCATTTCCAGCTGTGGCCAGTTCCTTATGGTTCAAAGGAAGGTGAACTACCCTTTGTCTACTCTAATAATGGATTGAGACAGTTGTGCAATCCCTTTTCTGATAGCTGCAGGCAACGCCAGCAAAGGTAACCATGCTGCTCGAGTAATTTCACTGGCTTTGTAGACAGATTAGTGAGCGTACTTGTCTGTTGACAAATTAAAGTTGGAAAGATAGCATATTGTCCCTTTTTACTGCTTAATTCCTGACAATACATTTCACATTCTGTACCTTGGCTGATGTTAGCAACCTTCAACTGACCTCTGACAAAATATCGAAACCGAAACATTCAGCTCCAGCTTTCCTTGTCTGCCCTTCACTTACGCTTAATTACCCTGTCTTGCTTGCTGTGTCCCAGCGGGCTGAAAGTGGAGGACCCTTTGCACACCAACACTCAAGACTCATGATTGCTTAAATTGTGTCTCCTTTCCCCAGCCAGCAGGAAGGGGGAGAGACACTGTGCATTGTCAAGAAGACTGAGCAGGAACAGCTGCATCAGAAGTAGCAGAAAAAAAAGCAGGTTTTTAAAAGCAGTGCAAACTCTTAAATGAAAGGGAATGCTTTGCTTTGGAGACTGTGCTGCTTTCCTTAAGCAGTGGCAGTACAATGAAAGCAGAATAATATCCAGAAGACAACTATTTAATTGAAAATTTTCTGATAAAATATGGTAAAAAAAAGATTACTTTTTATAGACAGATCTAGCAGCGCACGAAATTTAGGAGTTTAAGTGGTTGTTTATATAGCTCAGACCAAGTGAAATCTCTAGGCTTTCCATTCTGCAAACACTGTTGCGTGCCCTGATAGATATACTTACTTTCTCAAAGAAATTCTTGATATTCATAACTGCAACCAGCCAATAATTTCTTTCATTTCTTCTTTTTTATACTAGGATATTAATAGAGTACTATGCATCCTGAGGTCAGGATATATTGTACAAAACCATGTAAAAAGTCATCACCATAAACCAGTTTTTAAAATTACCATGGCAGCAACAGACTTGGAGCCTAAAGGACAAAATTCCAATGTTGCAAGTTGTATACACAAGCTTAATTTTACTCAAAAAATCTCTCTTTAAATCATGGAGTTTTGACCTTGACTAAAATCTGTATATCTTTTTTGTAAAGCTATGTCTCTACTATGTCATGTTTTAAACCCCAGTAGGCAGCTCAGCCCCACACAGCCGCTCACTCACTCCCCACAGTCGGATGGGGGAGAGATTTGGAAGGGTAAAAGTGAGAAAACTCGTGGGTTGAGATAAAGACAGTTTAATAGGTAAAGCAAAAGCCGTGCATGCAAGCAAAACAAAACAAGGAATTCATTCACTATTTCCCTTCCCATTGGCAAGCAGGTGTTCAGCCATCTCCAGGAAAGCAGGGCTCCATCAAGCGTAGCCATTACTTGGGAAGACAAACACCGTAACTCCGAAAGTTCTCCACCATCTTTCTTCTTCCCCCAGCTTTTATTGCTGAGCATGACATCATATGGTCTGGAATATCCCTTTGGTCAGTTGGGGTCAGCTGTCCCAGCTGTGTCCCCTCCCAGCTTCTTGTGCACCCCCAGCCTGCTCACTGGTGGGGCAGCGTGAGGAGCAGAAAAGGCCTTGATGCTGTGTAAGCACGGCTCAGCAACAGTTAAAACATTGGTGTGTTATCAACACTGTTTTGCTCATAAATCCAAAACATAGCCCTATACTAGGTACTATGAAGAAAATTAACTCTATCCCAGCCAAAACCAGCACATACTGGTAAATTAAACAGTGCCAGACAATGTTGCTGGAGCTCACATGTAGACCAGTCCTCTGTATTGTTAATGTCTTCCAGTTGTCTATATTGTTATATTGCTAGAACTATCTTTGGTATCCTTTTAATGTAAGCCAAATAAACTATTTCTGGGCATTCAAACATTTCCTTGGAGAAAAATTTCCTTTGTCCAAAGACCAGTGACATATGACAATGTACAACCATTCTATTGCTGCTAGTTGAATGTTTGGTTTACGGTTCTTCAGGCAACCTTGACTCACATGGCCCTAAATTTTGCATGTGTCCAATGCTAGTATACAATATTTAGTGTAGTTTTACTAGAGATAGTCAAAACCAGTGCATCCATGTCCTAGGTTATGCTAATATAAAGCTATTTCATCTTTTCATCTTCTAAAAGGTCTTTCTCAGAAAATCTTTGACAGTCATGATTTTTTTGAGGATTACCCCCAACTTCTCAGATAAAATTAACTTGGACCAATTGACTAACAAAAGGCCAGTATCAAGGGTTTCTTTGATGACACTATATAAAACCTGCATATGTATAGCATCTGTCCAACTGAAACTAAAATTGCTTTCAGAGAAACTCACCTGCCATAGCTATGTCTCAGGGGTCCAGAGAAATGGGACTGGCACTGCATCCTGCACCTGAGGTCAGTGAATATGGTTCTTTGTTGATCAAAGTTCTTATTTTGGAGCTACACACCAATTTTGTTAGAGGAGACAAAAAGCAATATGGAAGATTAGAGCTTTATCTGTTTGTCTGGCTTCTTTAGCTCTTAGGACACCTGAGGATTTCAAGAGTAAATCCACTTTCCCTATGAAAAATGTGATGGAAAGCTTGTTAATAACTGATGAAGATTCTCCTTTACATACAGCATGTTTTACTATGCAGGGAATTGCTCACAGTGGGGTGGGATCAAGAGAAAGCCTGTTCATGTCTGAGCAGTGGGAAGATAATAGTGATGTGAATGAACAAGAGTAACACTCTCATAAATAAGTAGAGAGTTCACACCTTCAGACTGTTAATATGACTTTACATATAGATTACAGTATCTATGGTCAGGAGAGCTGGCTGTAAGGCTTTTTAACCTTAAATTGTAATTTCTGTGGCTGGTGTGATTTTACCACAGCATGCTATTGTAACAAGGCCCACTGGATTCATTGGAATGGCGCTTGCTTTGAAGGCTGGACATATCACAATATTTTACAGCATAAGAGTTAGTAAATTACAACACTCTCATTTACGCTCTATTCTTCTTGTAAAGCAGATGAGAATTAGTACCCTCTATATTAATTCTTTTTCTCAACTGCACAGTTTGCTAAGGGCCTTGGGGAATTATCTATAGTAACTCTCAAAGCTCTTTTTAGTCAGTATTCAGCAAACCAGTTACTCCCTATTTGAAGCTCCTCTTTCTTCATTGTTTGGTACAGTACCTGATTTCTTAGACTCATTTGTTTGTATTTAATTGCTGATTTCTGCAAATATTCCACAAATAATTTGTCTCACCTCCTGCAGAGCTGTTAGAGTTACCCTTTCGTACATTTTCTAATTTAATTGCAGCACACTTGCTAATTGTCTCTATGTCAATGGTTGCATGTTTAGTTTCAGCAATTGCTGTGTCTTTCTCAAATCCTTCTTAACAATAATTCAAAATACATGAGTCAAAGTGTGTGTTTTCCCAACCGTGGCATTATTAACTCATTTCTTCCATGCTGATGTAACTCTACTTCAAGGATGGCATATTAGCCTAGGGGAGCAGTTCTGGTTCTCAACTGTTCATCCATGGGAATATTTATGAATCTGAACAGAATAGAGCTGAGACTTTCTAAGGTCAAAATATTTTCACATCTTCCTTCTGTGGTAATGCACTGGGGTACTTTTTACCTAGTATTATTTCCAAACACCATTTTCATTGCCTCAACACTGTTTAGTAACAATTCCTTTTTGTTTTGCACTTTTTTCTGTCTGTCCGTTCTTGTGATGTCATTAACAACTGTGCAAGAAAACGGTAAAAAGCCACCATTCCCATACAGAGACCAGAAGGAGTAAACATCTGTTCTTGCCATCTCTACAAGTGCTGAATTTTCCTGGATGGTTGTTTTCAGTAATTACTTTCTACTGCACTTTGCTGTAAACTCAGATGCTTTTATGACTGGCCACATTTTCTTTTTCTGGCATTCTGCTTTATTCAAAAGACTGTATTTTCTTTCAAAAGATGCCCTGAGTGACACTAAATGCCTGTAGCCTCTTTTTCCTCAATAGCTCTGTGAATATCTTACATCTTTTAAGTCTGTCATCCTGATTACCACATTTTTGCCACATAACATCTGAGACAAAGTTGATCAATAGAATAATGGTTACTGCACTGCAGTCTGTGAGGCAGATTTGCAGCTTGGCCTCCATAAGGTTGTCATCATCAATAGCAAGGGAATGGTTGCACATCTGATTTGCAGCAGTTCTCAATGTGTGTTAATTAAATTTGTAATATAGCTGCTAGGCAGCCAGATTTGCAGCCCTCCTGGACAGCGCTCATGTAGCAGTTCAAAATGTTGTAATTAAAAGTGAGACGCAATGACTAACACATATATACAAAATTAACATGATTCCACATTCTCTTTTTAGGTTAAGCAAGCCATCTGAATGACAAACTACTGTTCCAAAATCCTCCCTTCTTCTCTTATTCTGTGTAGTTCTATCTGGCATTTGACAATCAGGTTTCAAGGGGCAGATCCAAAAAATCTATTCCCATATCAGTCATCCTCACAAACAATCACATTGGAGTTACAAATTTCAGGATTGACCTTCAGCAACAGTAACTTGTAAAGAAAAAAATTGTAACAAAATTCTTTCACATATCGTTTTATTTAAAAAATACCTGTGAAACACCTGATTCAGAAACAGCTATAAATCTAGTTTGGAATAGAATCAGGAGAGGAGATTTCAGTAATTGCATTTTAACATAAATCCTAAATCCCTTTGGCTACATCTAAACTGTTATTTGTGAATGTACTTTGTTATTACTTCTCTGGGAAGGGGAATTTTTTATTTGTTCAAATACTGATATTTGGCTAAGTCTGTACCCATGTGTGTTATGACTGCTTGCCAAACCATAAACATGAATCACAAGGAACAGACAACTTCAGAAAGAACAGAACCCAGTAAGTAGCAGTGCTAAGAAACAGCGGTATGATGGGATGTTTGAGACAGAGTTCAGGTTGCGCAGTAGCCCTTTCTCTAGAAAGCCTTTGCACATATTCTAGTTAGTCAGTGATGTGTGTGTTTGGGTGGAGGAAGATCCAGTCCCAGGAATCAACTCAGGAATGGCTGAGTTGTGTGTTTGTTGTCCTGTGGTTGGATAGATGTAACAGAGAAAAGCAGTAGCATTTGATTTTCCCAGGAGTGACAGCAAAAGTGGGGCACAATACCTTGAAGTTTTGTAATACTGCTCAATCTTTTGAACACAGGTTTGATGACAATTGGCCATCTGTGGCTGCTATCCCTCTTTCTTTTCGTAATCTGCTTATCCTTGAATGAGTGGCATTACTAGTGACTAGGATCTCTTACTCTGTGTAAGTAACATCAGTCCACTGGGAAGTGTAAATGAAATGTAGTGATGGGACCCCCTCCTCTTTTTCAGAAGATACCACCACCTAGGAAAGCCACTTAAGCAACTTGAACACCTTCTGGAAACCCATACACCACTTCTCTCTCCCTTTGGTACCTTGCTGAGGCAGTAACAGTATTCTTAACTAAGGGCAGGAAGAGGACAAAAAGCAGCCTTACCTCAGCCTCTTCCATTGTCCATCACAACACTGGAGAGACTTTGAAGATAGTTTTATCTCTGCTCTGTGAAAGGGCTGAGAAGGAGGACATTTGCTAAGGCACAGTACTGATGGGTGGTCTCAGACTGAGGCAAGATTTGTCAGCTCTGGGCTCTGCAGTGCAATAAAGCCAACTATAAAATTACCGTGATCCCATCTTAGATCCTGATAGCATCAGCACTTGATACTGATACTGTGGGTTGCTGCCACAGTTTGCTAATGCAAAGTAGCACGTTTAATCGTGCCACTACTGCTAAGTGCTACTGCCCATCACCAGTCTGCAACCACCATGAGTCTAGGACTACAGGAGGGGAATGTCCTGCCTGCAACCCCAAGGGTAAGTGGCACTGGAACAGAAACCAACAGCACTGATCAGGACAGAAGGAGTACAGAGGTCTGTTGTGCAGATGTTATAAAAGAGCAGCTGTGGGTCTTAGTGTGAACCCCAATGTTGCCTTTAGTAGCACATCACAGACAGAGGTTAAGACTTACTTTAGAGGCAACCTTGAGAGGAAAGCAGAAGAGAGATCATTCCTTTAACTGCGGAAGACCTTTGGCAGAAGCAAGCCTGGAAAAGTGAGAGAGTTCAACATAAAAGCTTTGCAACAGCTGGCCAAGGATTGGGATGAGCAGAAAGAAAAGTAGGTGTCTGCCTCACCACTTCCTTACAGAGCTTAGGCCTAAAAAATGTGGCTATCCTATCTTACATGCCTGAGTGGAAACTTTGCATACTGCCACTGAGGACCCTCAGATTCCTATTCTCTGTATTCATAAAACATTTCTGTTGCCTCTCTGCAGGAGAGCCAATCAGGAAACAGATAAATAGGTTCACCAGTCACACTTCTTGATTAGAATTATCTCTATTGAATAGTTAAACTAATGCTGGCAGTAATTTATGAGGAAGCAATGATTCTAAATTTGTTTACAAAAAGTATTTGTTAGTCAATTGGAACGATGAACAAACTTCTGGATACTATAAAGAGGCTAAATTTCTGTATAATCTGTTTGTCATTAATTATTTTATTTGCTCTAGTTGTTTAGTTATGTGCGCTAAACTATTAAACATTATGTACATTGTTATAATGTGCTTATATCTATGCTTACAATGAAGAGGGTCCTCATTTTCCAGCTAGCCATACAAACCGAGAGGCAATTAACCTAGGTATTGCATGGTACTTTTACTTGTAGTATAATTGCGATAGTATTTATAGGACATAAATAACTCCATAATTGCTAGATTTTATGGCTCACATTCTACCTTATTACAATTGCACTATTACAGAGTAATTACATGAATTAAAGTATTTGTGCACCACAAAACCAGACTTTCTTGTACTCTGGGTTTACATAATGAGCAAAATCTAACACAGTCTTTTTACTGTGTTAAACTGTGCTGTTTATTGGAGTGACTCAGATCTAACATTTATTCTTCATCACAACAGAAGGATATAGATATAGATGTAGACATAGATAGAGACATAGATATAGAAAATCTATAGATATGAATTATATAGAGATTTGGATAAATATATATATAAATTCCTAAAATATGTCTGTCTCTTCACCAGTCTATTGCATGTGAAACCTTCACTTCTAGAACTCTGAGCTGCAGGCTCACACAGTGACTGAAATAATTTGAAAATAAAAGGAATTTCTTTTCTCTACTAAGGTATAATGACTCTAGTGACGCGCGTCCCTTCTAAATAGAGTTTTGCAAAAACTGTTAAAAAGGTAACCAAAAATTCACAGCCCAACAGTTAAGTGTTATTTGCGTTTGTTTTCTCCCCAGATGTCTTGTTTCACTGCTCTCCTCCCTCTGCATTATGTTAGCACAAGTATTTGTGTGGTTCCTCTGTGAAAGGTTGCTGAAAAACAACTCAGCAGAATTAAATTAGTAATTTCTTGGGATTAGTTTGCTTATTTAGTTCTTTGGCACAGCTAGAAAAATACCTGTGTGTGTATAACACAGGAGTTGGATAGGGAGCATGGGGAAACAGGTGACTGGGGCAGGATAGGACGAGTGGCCATTGCTTAAACCATCTCTAATAGTTGAAGAAACGCATCTGTAGTTCTGAGTACTCTGATGAAGTCACATATCTCTTGCTTCTCAGATTTCTGTCATTCTATTTTATATGTAAGTCTTCCCTCCCAGGTTTTGAGCTTTGGGTTAGGAACTCAGGCACATCATAAAGTACCACTGCACCACACGGCATCCACAGCTCCATCCACACCATCCAGCTCCATACACAGGGAGGTAATTGTGTGCCAGGGCATAGCCCTTCACTGCTGAGGATGTTCTGAATGGGTGCAGTGAAGTCTATGAGTGTTGGCATTTTGAGGCTTGAGGATTTGTACCACAGACTTTTTCCCATCCCGTCATACTATTGAAATCCAATTTAAGGAATAATTTGCTGTTTCTGAAAAGAGTCAAACTAAGGAACTGGAAAACTTAAGGAAAGGAAATGTCTATGAAGTTTTTCACCCCTTGATAATCATTTTGAGACTCACCCAGGAAAGCAGTAACCAAAAGTTATTACCATTCTTGAGTTCTCTGAGGGCCTGTGTGAAATAAGTTAGTGTCCAGCCCTGTTCCCAGTGGACAGCCTTAATCACTACTGCTTTACGCTTGTATATTTTTTAGCAAGAATGTGAAAATCCAAATAAAAATTTAGGAGATAGTGGAGGGGCATTTGAACTAAAATCTCATGGTGAAGTCTCATACTTCTTTTGAAAAGAATTTGTTTTAAGTAAACTACAAAGGCAGTGACTTTTCTGTTGACTCTTAGGTCATAAAGAGACACTTTCTCCCATTTCTCTCCAGCAGAATGGTGCATCTCTTCAATACTGATCTGAGGGAGCATTTCAAGAGCTGAGAGTGTAACTGAGCTTCCAAGCCCATTCAAGCCTCTAACTTTGGGGACAGGAGTATAATTTTCTCTCCTTCTTTCTTCACCACGCCCCAGTTGCTTACAGAAGCTTATAGTCACTTCTTTCTTCTACTAATGCAGTTTCTAGCCCATTCTGAACATTGCTTTTGCTTTCAGAGTGCAATTGTGTCTTGAACTCTGTCAGTGCTCATGGTCCTTTCGGCTTCTCAGTTTCCATTTTTATTTTGAGGGAATTTTTGCCTTTCCAATAACTGATGATACACACTGTCTCTATGCCCTTCAAAATGTTGTACGGCTTAATCATCTTATCTTAATTCTTTGTAATGACAATAAATCTGAATTTTCTAGCCTCTCTTCAAATAGTAGTTATAACCTGAAAGATACTTCATCAGCCTTTTCTCACTATTTTGTACAATTTCAAGGTATTTGGTCTGCTTGCTTTAACAAGATGCCCAGATTTATGTACAATACTCAAGGTAAGGTCTCATTAATTTTGTATATACAGTGCCAACATCTAAAATGATTTCTTCACATTAGTATTTTCCTCCCCTATCTTTGCTGCAGTCCTTTCTGGTATTCTGTTTATTTTTTTAATTGCTGCCAAATTTGAAGCTAATGGTTTTACAAATTACATCATCAGTCCTGCCAACACTGGTAGATCCGAAAACAGCACAACAAGCCAGACACTTCCCGTTCCTGACAGACTTATTTATCAGTGCAGATCAGCTCCGCTTTGCACTGACAAGAGACTTGCTTTGCACATGCACCGTCACCAGTGCTGTCTAGTGTTTTCAAATGTCCAGTGTCCTGGACTGAGAGGTGTATGGAAACTCACTAGACAGTAGGTTAAAATAATACGGTAGTAGTCTTCTGGTAAAGGTGATCTTCAGAACCAGATTTGTTAGCTCTCCATCAAACGTTCTTTTTTCTAGTCAAAATGTTAAAATTTTTCAATAGCTCTGATTGTCCTTAAGACACATGGAAAAGGGAATCTTCTCAAACTTATATGGCCATATAAGAGCTACTGAGAATTGGATCTCATCACAGCGATTCTCTATCGTGTGTTGTTCAATTGTTTGAGAGAACCATAGCCGCATGATATCACAGAGGATAAACTGCACCTCTTAGTGAAAATGAAGTATTTTGCTCTCAAGGTTTTAGGAGGCAAGGAGCATTTAACACCCAATCAACCCTGAGAAGTCAGACTTGCCTATGAAGAAGGCCACCAAAAATCATGAGGACATTTTCAAACACAATTAAGTTCCTAAGTCGCTTAGTGGGCTCCTGTGCTCTGAATCACATCAGAGGTTACTCAAAATTTATTTTCTTTTGCCAGAGAAATACTTCGGTCTCCATTGACTTATTCTGCCTCAGCCACAATGGATGTGAAGTGGTTCCATGCTTTCTGTTTCTGGATGTAGATTTGCAAATGGTATATACCCATGTTATATCGAATGCACCTTTCTGCATGGAGCTAGATCCATGAATAGAGGATCTGTCCCCTTTTTCTTACTGCACGTCACAACATATCCTTCATTTAAAAAAAATATCTTTTTTTTTTTTTTTTTTTTGATCTTCAGATGCAGGGTGCACTTTTAGGTTTAGATATTGTATTTGCATGTATAAACTTGGGTATTTTACCTTATTAAAATAACAAATTTACCAAAACTTCCTGGTCTAAAAGCTAAATCATTCAAATAATTCCCGATAACCTAAGCTTTCAAGTCTGTTGCTGTTTGTATCCACCGAAAGTATCCCTGGTATCTATTTACATTTTGTGCTACCTGAATGTACCAGCTAATTCTTAAGGGACTTTTTAAAGTTAACTCAAATGGTAGTCATAAAAAATAACTTGACATTTAAATTCTTAGAGAGTATTGATTATTAACCACCTTATTTCAGGCTCTCAGATGAGCTGTTATTTATGCCTACAGATGTTTCCTCTGTGAAACCACATCAAAGAAGTTAAAGATAATATATGCAAATATCTGCATTCTTCCCGACTTCAAATACCTCAAAGGTGGTGGTACTATCAGTGCACTGAATTAGTATGTTTCTTTGGACAAGATGCAATAAATCTGAAATTCCTTCATTTCAATATGTTGGAAATTACTTTTTTTTTTTTTTAAAGTGACTATTTTAACACAATTTTTAAGTTCCTATTACTTTGAAACTTTTCTTCATCTTCCAGGTTGGAAAAGTTGACTTGTTTTGTTGAATACTAATGTGGACTGTACTGTCCTCAGCATATTTTCACTTTGATAATGGAATGCCGTATCATGCTTACGGATTTTTTCATTTGACGTATTTTTGTGTGTTTTATATATAACATATGCATCCAATTTTGACTTGAGTGGGATTGATGCAATATTCTGGGCTACAAGTGTTCAAAAACTTGTTTAACAATGCTGTTATAAATACCTTGGCAAAAATTTACTCATTGCAGAAAGGCTAAGTGTTATGATAATATTTCATAAGCCTAGGGATGAGGTTTGGCTTACCTGGTTTACTCAATCAAATTCCAGCCACTCATTTGAAATCGTCTTATGGTAAGAAACAAAAACTTACAGAGTTCTGGAGCTGAAAACTGATTATGAACCAACTTAAAAAGAAAACAAACTTGAAATTAAAAATCCATAGATTAAAGTATATTGGAAATATGAAAGGTATTGCTGATTTCCCTGGTAAAGGAATAAAGGAAATAAATCAGCACCTGTCATTTAATCAATTTAAGGTGAGCATAGGGATGTATAGAGAAAGATAGTTACAGAGACTATGGAATGACTGAGCCTTAGGAACAGGAGTCTTATAAATCTTTGGATAATGCAAGATATAATACCACCACATTATATGTGAATAGCAGTATTGCCAACTGTATGCATATGCCCACCGTCTTGCTAAATTTAAAGGGAATATAACGGATGTCTTGCATTTCACCTTAAGAAAGAGAAAAAAAGCATTTATTACACTAACAGTAGATTGTAACAGTGCTGAGAGGGATTTGGTTTTCAGTAAGCGTTTAGGATATCGTAAACTGAACATTTGCAATATGTACTGTGAAACATATGAAATAGAGGCCAAAAGATGCCAGGTAGCGTGCAGAGATCTGCAAATTTCTTTTGTTATTTTATTTTGTTGGCACAACTGGCAGGTACCTCAGAGATGTATCATTTTACTCCTTCCTAACTGGTGTTTCTCATTCGTCACATTATACAGCTGTGCAGTTGTGTCCCTACTGACACCGGGAAACTGATTAAACCAGCTGGTTTATGGTTTCTATTGGCTGTAGCTGAGTATATTTTGTTCTGTAACATATGGCACTTTAGGGCAGTGTGTTTGCACGGAGCTTGGGAAACAGAGTTGGGTTCATGGTGTATTCATTTGCTGAAGCATGTATTTGTCCTCACTTCTAAACTGACTGGCTGTGAAAGTCTTGTTTAAGGCTCTTATTTACAGTGATTTTCTGTACTGTTTACTTAAGTTATTTTGCATCCTGTTGATGGTTCTTTGCTGATATCCTTTGACTTCCAGCTCTTCTGCTAAACTAGGCCAGTACTGGATAACTCTCAGACACTGTCTGTTCTTCTTGCATTTCATATTTCTGCCATGACAAAGATTAATATAACCTAGATGTCTTTCTGGTCTGTGGCCCCTCCCTTTTCCTAAAGAAATAGGTAAAAAAAGAATATTTTAGGGATTTTTTTTAATTAGTCTGACAGTGAAATTATGCTTATGTCTTAGACTTTTTCCCTCACTTAACTCTTTTTACCTTTTTGTTTTAAGTAGGTTTCTACAATGTAATCTTTTCTATGGTGATGTATTTATTAGAATACTATTATTTTTGTCATATTTGATTTCCTTTAGTTTATGTGTTAATGAGGACTGTTTGTTACTTGATATCTTATAAGTCTGTTGCTCTACTTAGTGCAGACAATTTCTTTATTCATCCAGAGTATATTTCTCATCCGCATTTCAAACATATCCAGGTTACTTTAGTGATTCTTTACTTTTACATTTATGCTCTCAAATTTGGAGTAATCTTTCTTCTCTTTTTTCTCCTATATGTAGAAGAAATTGTAACTCATTTTGTTACTAGGACTACAAATAGCAGTATATCACTCATTTTATGTATTTTATTGTATATTGAATTATGACTAGTTGATTAAATCATTTTTTATCTTTTCTTTTTCTGCTGTAATATATATTTTACCATACAACCATGCTTCTCCTTCGGGTTATTTTGCCCTACAGCTAATTCCTAACATGACAGATTCTACAACTTAGATATATATACTTTCACTTATGAATAATCATCAGGGACCCTTCACTTGTGATTTCTCTAGGGGTTCTTGTCTTACTTATTTACCTTTTCTGAACTATAAAGCTATTACCTCATTCCTTTTTCTCCTAAGCAATCCTTTCTATAGGGTGATATATCCTTCAACATTTGTCTGTATTGATTTTCATTTCCCCATTATATTTCAGTTAAACCCTTTTGCACTCCACTTCTATTCACATCTTTGGTTTTAACAATTACTTAGCATTGTCATGATCACTTTATCAGACTGGATGAAATTGCTTTTGTCTGAGAGTGCAAACTTAGGTCTCAGCTGCAGGCTTCGATGTCCATCAGCTGGAAAATTCATACAAGTAACAAAATGCCACTAGGTGTTCCTCAGAGAATTCTCTTTGACTTGTTTCAGAATTAAGTTTGCATTATTGATTGAATTTGGACAACTGATTTTTTGGCTCTGAAATATCCTCAGATAGCAGACACAACTATGCAGTGGCCCAAAGCACCTATGCAATCTTCTGCCCCCTCACAGTTACACTGCTGCCCTTCCTCACAGAGAACAGAAAATTGTTCTGTGGAACTGGCAATAGCTGTTGAATTAACTCCTCTTGGAAATCTTAACAGACTGACAAAATACTAGATCTTCCTGCAACTCCCCATACTTACTCTTGCAAATGGATTTGCAAAATCTTGTTGGCTTCTGTATCTGAAGAAAGAAATCTATCTTCTGCTCTGTATTTTTGAGATTTGACAGGTTCTCCTTCCTAAAGTTTTTCCCATTGTTTCCAAACATTTATTTGTATTTACATCTTTGTTTTGGGTAGTTTGGGTGATGTGTGAGTTTTCTTCCCTACCAGAAGTACATATACGTTTTTATAAATAGCCTACTTTTGACACTAGGTATTTCCATGGTCTGAGGAGGTCAGTGAAATGTTGGTTAAACAAGCTTAGTTTTTTTAGAATGAAATGGTTCACTGATGTTACTGAAAGACAAAGTCACTGCTATCTAACAAGGCTGAAAAAAATTAATCTTAGTGATTCAGTAGGAGTTAATAGTTGCCCTTTCTTCACAGTTTATATCTTTGTGCTGAAAAGAGGTGTTATGCTGTTCACTAGCAAAGAAGATGAAATGACTTTCCTTGAAGCCAAAAAAGATATCAGAGATATTATCACATATCCGTTAGCTTTTCTACCAGCCTCATTTTTCTTTTCAGCAATAGGATGGGAGTACTTTCTGAGAGAGAACAATAATCGTCAATAATGGGTTACAATTCTGCAGGCTTACTGTCCAGTTCTTTGAACAAAATGGTTGAAATTCTTTTTACTAATGACTGAGTCACTCTCAGTACCTTGTAGGTAAAACTGTTGTTTGATTCTTGTAACTAAGAATAGCCAACAGAATTAACCCTTAGGAGTTGTTCCACTGCTATTACTCATTCAAGTGGTCATGCTGACTTCAAAGGAGCTACAGAGGCCTATGCATTATTCAATAAGGCCTGCAAGACTAAGCCTTTAAACTTTTACTGCAATACACTAAAGAGTTTTATTAAAGATGTTTTAATTATAAGGTTGAGCAGAAGTGTCTACGTTAGACATTTGATTCCAAAATAGCCCTATGAAGTAGATGAGAATTAAGCATAATGCTGTTATCTCTCTCTTACAAGCAGAAAAATAAAGTGACTTGCCCAAAGCAGGAGAGGTGACCAACTTTGGCAGACAAATTAAAACAAAGGAATTGCTGCTTCATATTTCTACATCATATGCAAAAAGATATATGTCTGTTTAAATTTTTTTTGGTCTTTGTTTTTAATGTATACATTTTATATGAAGATTGATTTAAGCTTTTTGTAATTAATTCAGTTAAAAATTTCAATCACTATTACCTCCATCTCTCCTTTCAATTTTCTTTTGAGTCATAGCTTTTTCATGCTGAGAGGAAATTAATCTATACTGTGGCTATAAACTAAATTTTTAAACAGTGAATTCCTTAAAATTTTTTTGTGATTAATTTTCCTGAAATTGTGCAGAGGAAAATATGCACTCTAATCTGGACTATTTCTCTTTAGAGAATCTGATAGAAAATAGATTTTTGTACCACTATGTTCTGAATAATCTTTCTCATTCTTATTCTGTATAAAATAATTCTTCATTGAATTCTATTTACTGAATGAATATTGATGATCATTAATTATTAGAATAATATTAGTTTACTGTTCTTGTAAACTTTTATTGGCAGCAGTTTATCAATCTGTTGAAGGAATTCTGAATTTTATTTTATTCTTCTAAGAAAATGAGCTTGCTAAGTATTTGTTGGTTGGGTTTGGAGATATAGACAGAGGTGTAAATACTGCCTTGTCACTTAGCCTTTGATAAAATACCTGTGTGTTTGAAATGTGATACTGACATGTGTGCAACAGCATCTGACTTTTATACTGATGCATTGAGAGTTTTACTTTCATCTACTTTGGCTGGGACAAAAGAAGAATCTCTGCCAAGTAGAGTCATGGCACCATCCTCTGTGACCAAACCAGCTGTGCTCTGTTTCCAGCCAAAGAGCAGATAGCTTTCAGTGAATCCTAGTTCTTTCCAGCTTCTAATTTACTGAATAAATTCACACTATGAAAGCATCACTAATGATATCGGCAGCCAAAGACTTTATGCAACCACATATTTGCTTCTCTCTAATATTAGTACCTGTGACCTAGCAGTAGTACAAAATGTGTTCCATCTTTCTGGATGTACTTAACAGAATTTTATGTAATTTAAAGTAATTTTTATGATTATATACTGTAAATAACATGTATTTTTATTGCATAAAGGGTAAGCACAAGAGTGTTCTTATTTCCACCTGTTTTGTAGTGCCTTTAGGTCAAGTTCAGACCTGATGTAAGAGTGTAGCACAGCTCTGACAAATATTCTCTTATGTTTATACCAGTGAGTGGCTCTTTTCATAATATATCACAGTCTCATTTTGCACTGCTTGTAGTGATGTTTGATACCAAATTGATCAAATGCCAGTTCCCCAGTTGAAAGCTGTAAGACTGCACAGCTTCTGCATTGGAGAAAATGCTGTTTACTCAATTCCATCTCTATCTGTTGGAGCATTCAGCAGGAGAGCTAACTAAATTACAGTTCTTTTCAGCTGAAATGGACTCACAAACTAGTGCAAATTGAATGTTTGCTTCTAGCAGATAACCTTTCATTGCTCTGTATTCTCTGATTTTACATGCAGGGGAATTCAAAAGCAAAGAATTTCTACTATGTTTCATCCACCTCTGCATTCTAGGCTTATATGATTTTGATTTGGTAGAATAAATTCTGAGTTTGAAAAAAAAAAAAATTGTATTCTACCTTAGAGCAGTTCTGAGTTCAGCTTGTGCTTGGTTCTTCTCCTGTTTTCATTGAACTATCCAAAGATTTGGTGTTTATTCAATGGTGAGGTGTCTCTGTAATGACATAGTTCACAGTTCATTCTGAAGCAATGTTTCTACGTTATGTGTGCTCTTTGTTTCCCACTGAATAAGTGTATGATTACACCAAGAATACATTAAAAAAGGAAATTCTGTTTCATCTTATGAAGACTGTAAGGAACTATATGTTATCCTGTGACCTAGAAACTAAGGAGAGTTAGAAGAGCAGATCATATGCTACATCATAGCAAAAGTTAGTATGCTACAGATGTATGCTACAGATTTTTGAACCAGATGCTGGCAAGGTTTTTAAACAAGTGAAGATAATTCAGACCAAATACTTACATTTTTTCCTGCTTCACCAATACATTTGAACTGCACCAAGTACAGTGTGGGCAACATCACAGTAATAAAAATTATAAGAAGGATTGATAATCAAATCATTTATTATTAATAAACCAATTAGACTTGAGGGGATAATAAGAGCTTTTAAAAATAAATGAGGAGATTATAGGAATGTATTTGAAGAGGAAATAAAATTTTCAAATAAACAGTTTTTCGTCTGTCAAATAAGTATTAATTCTTCAAAATAGTTAGCCAATGCTCATATCTATTACTCAGTCTGAAACTGCAGCACACTTCACTGTATTTCCTAATAGTACAATCTGTTTGCTGAGTTTTTCTTCTGTTATATCATGGATAACTCAGTCGACGTCAATAAGGATAATTTAATTTGAATTTGCTTGATAAGAAACATGTTATCAGATTTTTGTGTTTATTAAGAAAATATGAAAATAGGCCATTTATTAAGAAAAATTTGTAATGGTCACTCAATTTACTAACAGTTAATTTCCATGTTCATCTTAGAGTGATTGTCTACATAAGTGCTTCATTTGCACAGAGGTTTCAGATTAGTAATGTCTATTGATGCTCTGGAAAGGAATAATCATCACCAAGGATTGGATTCTTCTCGCCCAATATAAGATTTCTGCAATGTGTATCCATGGAATATAACCCTGTCATCCTAGATTCCCTTTTTAGTCAATGGAGAGTCAGGCACTTTTATGGAATGCTGCATGTGACCTATTTTCGGCATCTTTCGTAAGATGAGATTGATTTCACATCCTAAGTTCCACTGTCAATATTTACTAAAGATTCATCATTTATAGAACAAACTGGTTCAGATGTAATCATTTACTCTGTGAATATCCACATTTGATGGGAAGAATTCCACCAAAGAAATGAGCAACTTTGTCACTGTCTCTGTCAGTCAGGGGAGACACTCCCTTTTCTGAGGGGTAGTCAATTGTTCTTTTTAGAGAATTGCGTGTAGCCTACTGATCCTGACAGGCCAACAGGCAAAGATCTGCGAAACTATTAATGTCACCCAGTAAAGAGATGGAGAGGGTTTGGGTTCTAGAACAGCTGGGACACTTGAAAAAATATTGTCTGGTCACAGTCTTCTGTGTTGTTGCCATATTAGCTTCATCATAGATATTAGCTGCTACATACAGAAGTGCCATACCTAAAAGGAACCTAGTTTTTATCAGCCTCTCCTGCACTATATTCTTCTAAATGGGCAAAGAAAGAGTATCTCGTCTACTTCTGTCATATTCACTAGTCCTTCAACTGAGTCATCAGAGGAAAAAAGAACAGTTCAATATCTTATGATAAAGATGATTAAGAGCTGATCTGGTTTAATAACTCTAGCTACCTGAAAGTAAAGAGTCTGTTCTAAGTTACTTATCTAAGCTCTGTCCTTGATCATATTAATCTTAGAAAGCTATCTAAAGAGGGATAAATCTTCATCTAAACATCCTTCTCTCTTTCTACTAATTAAAGACAGAATATGAACTACATGCTTAACTTTTATGATGTGAAAGGTAAGTGGAAATATTCCAGCCACAGAGTATTGTTCGGGGATTTGTCAGATGTGAGTTGCAGACTGTACATGAATGGTCCATCCTGATACTCAGGAGAATAAGTAACCCTATGAAAAAACTGTCTTAGCTAAACAGGGGGTTAAGAGTGGAGTCCCAATACAAAGAAAAAGCCATAGAAACAGGAACAAGCTTGTCGTGGTTTAGCCCCAGCCGGCAACTAAGCACCACGCAGCCGCTCGCTCACTCCCCCCCGGTGGGATGGGGGAGAGAATCGGAAAAAAAGAACCTTGTGGGTTGAGATAAAGACAGTTTACTAGGACAGAAAGGAATGAAAAAATAATGATAATGATAATAATAATAATATGACAATAGTAATACTAAAAGAATTAGACTATACAAAGCAAGTGATGCACAATGCAATTGCTCACCACTCACCGACCAATGCCCAGTTAGTTCCCGAGCCGCCATCCGCCCCTCCCAGCCAACTCCCCCAGTTTATATACTGGGCATGATGTCATATGGTATGGAATGGGTCTTTGGCCAGTTTGGGTCAGCTGTCCTGGCAGTGTCACCTCCCAGCTTCTTGTGCCCCTCCAGCCTTCTTGCTGGCTGGGTATGAGAAGCTGAAAAATCCTTGACTTAGTATAAACACCGCTTAGCTACAACTAAAAACATCAGTGTGTTATCAGCATTATTTTCCTACTAAATCCAAAACACAGCACTATACCAGCTACTAGGACGAAAATTAACTCTGTCCTAGCTGAAACCAAGACAAGGCTGCAAAGGAGGAATTTAGAAACACTATCTGTTGCTGGGAAAGCCAGAACTCATGTAGACTTGACATTTGCAGTTGGAATTGCATCAAGGACAAGATCTTCTATTACTACACTAGTAGCCAAATACTGAACAAGCAAAATATAAGCCTGTTGCTGAATGGTACAGGTGATATAGTGAAGATGGACACTGCCTAATACCAGTGGTCTGGAGGAGGTGGTGCAGTGTGGTCTCATCAAATTTGCAGATGACAACAAAAGAAGAACAGTCAATATGCTGGGGAGTTGTGGTGCCATTCAATCTAGACAGGCTAGAGAAATGGGCTGACAGAAATCTCATGAAATTCAACAAGGACAAATGCGAATGCCTGCACCTGGGAAAGAGGAAACCCTTTGCAACGGCACAAGCTGGGGATTGAGTGGCTGGTAAGCAGCTCTGTGGAAAAGGCCCATGGGATTCTAGTGGGCAGCAAGCAGCATGAGCCAGCAGTGCACCGTTGGCAGGAAGGCAGCGGTTCAGGAGCTCAGACTGGATATAGGAGAAATTTTCCTCTGTGAGGACAGTCAAGCAGTGGAAGAGGTTGACCAGAAAGGCTGTGCAAGCTCCCTCCTTGGAGATTTTCAAGACCAACTGAAAAGCCCTGGGCAACTTGGTCTGACTTTAGTATTGGCCAAACTTTGAGCAGGAGGTTGGGCTTAAGGCCTGCTGAGATCCCTCCCAACCTGGATGATCCTGTGATCCTAGAATTATCTTTTTCATAGGAAGGAAATTCTCATAATCTCTCCTTGGTGAATAACTTTCTAAACTGTTTAATAAGATGAAAAAAAGACCATTAAAAAAAGGGTATATACGAGTGAAAACTGGACTCTGCTATTGCTCCCAGTAGTAAATATCCATGCCTCTGAGGAATAGATAGGACTCTGTCTTTGATTGTCTCTCATTTTAAATGTCTGTCAAAAAAGATCAATTTTGATCCCAGTGTCAAGATTTGTTTCAATTCCCTGGTGGGTTCTTCCTTACTTGTTAGCTTTCCAATATAGTTCAGAAATTCTTTCCGTTCACTCAGCTGTTTTGTGCCCCAAGCCCAGAGATCCTTCGTCACTGGTCTGCTCCTCTCATGCAAGTCTTCATATATATCTAAATAGATGAGGGGATACAGGGGCATGGATGTAACACTAGAAGGAAATTCAATAATGAGCTGACGCACTAGTGAAATTAGAAGCAGATGAAAAAGACAGAAGTCACCTCTGTTATGCTTAGTCATGAGATAACTTTAGAACTACTAGCAACAATTAGGAATAAGGCGAAGGGCCTTATCTCACACACACTGTACCAACAGTACAACGTTTATCTTTGAAACAAGCACCAAGATATAACATGTTCTTGTTTTAATAATGTATCCCATCTTCCTGTTTTACTGATTTTAAAAGTAGGGGAAGTCTATTTCATTCCAATTTCCCAAATTGTCAGTAAATGGTAATCAATGAGATGATGAGTCTGAAAATTTACATATTTATAGGAAAAGTGCTGGTGATTAACATGGAGAGCCTTTTTTTATTGATCACGTACTGCTGTCTTTTAACAATGAAAGTAAATAATACAGACAGTATTTTAAAGTGAAAACTTGGCAAAAGTAAATGAGGGCTTGACACGGGTTTGTGTTACAAACCAGATCTAACCAGAAGTCAGACTGCAGTTAATAGGAACAGTTTGATTTTCAGAAGTACAGACCTTCAGCAACTGTGTCTGAAGCCAATGAAAACTACCTGCACTTTCCACCTTTCAGAATCAGACAGTATGTATTTAACATATTGGAAAACCTCTAAGTAGTTTAAATTCACCTACTTCTTAACATCTATATAAGGGATTAACATGATCCTAATATCGTATTGTCTAAGGACTTCACAGCCTTTAATTGTATTCATTAATCTTTACAGCACTCCTGAGAAGTATGAAAGTGCTGTTATCCCTACATTGAAGATAGTGAACTGAGGCACACAGAGACCGAATTCCAACATTACAGTAAAAATCAGTGTTGGAGCAAGGAACTGAACCCATGCTATACAAACTTGAGAAAAGTTTGAATATCGGAAAAAAAGTTTGAATATCAGAAAAGAAGTTTGAATATCGGAAAAAAATGTTATTTTCTCCAGTATTAATTCCTCACGTGATCAGTTATTTCCTTCATATTTTTCGCATTATTTGAAACTGCAAATATGTTCATAAATGAAAACACATCAGAATATCACTGCAACACTTCTTAACTTTCGGATTTTATAAGTTTGATAAACTTGCATTAGTCTTACTAATTCCTGATTTTTCTCTGTCTTGTTCAAGGGTAGGCAGAGATAGGCAAAAGTAAGACCTAAGATATAGGTTTGGATTGTAGACTAAGAGTCTACAATTGTCTATTAATCTGGATTGTAGACTAACAGTGCCTTATTAAACTAAAAGGAACCAAAACCCTCAAGAAGCACAATTCTTCGCACTTACAGCTTCATTCTATGTCTCTCAGTTTTTCTGACAGCAATTACAGTGGATGTGGTACATCCTTATAACTAATTTAGATCTGTTTCATATTTTCCACGCTTTTGCTTTTTCTGTGTTATCTCAACCCTCTGTTACTGTGTGTCATAGGAAATAAAGTGTATAAGATTTCCTGAAAAAATTTAGCATTTAACTGAGGAGCAGGAGGTAGGGGAGAATACCTGTTACCCAAGATTAGTTCAACATCCTTCTACCTTTTTTCATTTCCCTGTCTTTAAGCATCAGTTTTGACTTTCACATAATTTCACCCACACATTTGAAGAAAACCACTCTCCTTTCTGGTCTTGTTTTTCACTCTCCCCATTTTGCTCTGTTCTTTCATTACTATCCACTCTCCCTTTTCTCTATGTTCTTTGAGGTTCCATTCTGTTTTTATGAATCCTGCTGCCTCTTCCCCTAAGCCATGTGCTTTATCTACATTATGTGACTTAGTAGGAGCAATGTAGCAATTGATTGGTAGTCAGTCAATAGTTCAGCAATTGGTAGGGAACTGCTGAGCACCAAATCATTGATTTCCTCCCCACTAATGCCTTCACAGCTGGTTACCTTTTAGTGTGCCATTACAGATAAAGGGAGACAGAAAATGGAAACTATATATATCTAGATGTATATTACATATAGATAAAATATCATATATTTATATGTTTAACAACTTTCCATTCCAAGGAAAAAGCAGATAAAAATTTGTATTGGCAGCATGATCACAGTCAACAAGGCAGAACACAAATCACAGGGAGGGAGTACATCAGATAATGAAATCCATTAACTCTAATATTGAAAAATGCTGTGAATTTTTTGCTGAGCAGTTGTTCAGCAAACTCCAAAGAACTGAAATAATGACTTTGAATCAATTCTATTAATTCTGCCATTTTTTAATTCTTTTTTTTAGGTTTCAAATAGGAAAAAAAATCAAACAAACTTTTGCACTTCCATATATATTGTTGATATGATCTGCATGATACAATCTACTTTCATCCTTGATTCAAATTTTTTTTAGAGCCATATTTTTCAAAAGTCTAAAACCTTCAGTTTAGCCTCAGAGTTTCAGAAAAAAATCAGTAACTAGTCTCCTGAACTATTGAAATATCTGGCCTTGTCTTGATGCATAAGTGAAAGAGTTAGATCTAAAACTGATTGGAAAATCTCTTGGTAGAGAAAAAAAAAACATCTCCAAGAATGTTATTCCCCATCCCATTTTCTGTAGACATTAACTTTAGATGGATTTTAGACAGTTAAACCGATGGCTTAGGCTTTGGACATATTTATGTCTAAATTGGGCTACACGAGATGAAAAGAATGCCTGACTAATCTGGTGGCCCTTTACAACGGAGTTGACTGCGTTGGTGGATAAGGGAAGAGCAAGTGATGTCATCTACCTTCACTTCTAAAAGGCCTTTGACATGGTCCCACACAACATCCTTGTCTCTAAATTGGAGAGATATGGATTCGATGGATGGACTATATGATGGATAAGAAACTGGCTGGATGACTGCATCCAAAGAGTTGCATTGCACATTCTCCAAATGGAGATCAGTAAAAAGCAATGTCCCTCAGGGGTCTGTTTTGGGACCGGTACTGTTCACTATCTTTATTAATGACGTAGACAGTAAGATTGAGTACAACCTCTGCAAGTTTGCAGATGACACCAAGCTGAGTGGTGCAGTTGATAAGCTTGAGGGAAGGGATGCCATCCAAAGGGACCTCGGCAGGCTGGAGAAGTGGGCCCGTGCAACCCTCATGAAGTTCCACAACACCTAGTGCAAGGTCCTGCACCTGGGCGTCAGGGCAATCACCAGTAACAGTACAGACTAGGTGACTGATGGAATGAGAGCAGCACTGCAGAAATGGACTTGGGGATATTGGTGGATGAAAAATTGGACATGGGCCAGCAATGTGCCCTCGCAGCCCAGAAACCCAAATGTATCCTGGGCTGCGTCAAAAGAAGTGTGGCCAGCAGCTCGAGGGAGGTGATTCTTCTCCTTTACTCTGCTCTCGTGAGACCTCACGTGCAGTTCTGCATCCAGCTCTGGGGTTCTCGGTACAAGATAGACATGGATTTGTTGGAGTGAGTCCAGAGGAGGGCCACAGAAATGATCAGAGGGCTGTGAAGAAAAGCTGATAAAGGGTTTTGTTCAGCCTGGAGAAGAGAAGGCTCTGGGGAGACCTTATTGCGGCCTTTCGATATATAAAGTGGCCTTATAAAAAAGATGGAGAGAGGCTTTTTACCAGGGCCTGTAGTGACAGGACAAGGGGTAACGGTTTTAAACTGAAAGAGGGTAGATTTAGGTTGGATATAAGGAAGAAATTTTTTACAATGAGAGTGGTGAGACACTGGAACAGGTTGCAGAGAGGTTGCAGACGCCTCATCCCTGAAAGTGTTCAAGGTCAGGTTGGATGGGGCTTTGAGCAACCTGGCCTAGTGGAAGATGTCCCTGCCCATGGCAGGGGAGTTGGAACTAGATGAACTTTAAAGGTCCCTTCCAACCCAAACAGTTCTGTGATTCCATGATTCTAAGAATCTTACCCAGTTAGATTATTCTTACTTTGTACTTACATTTAGAATCTTTGTAAAAACCTTCTGTTCTGATATATACTCTGTCCTAAGTGAGCCTAGTCTGGTCTCATATTTGAAATGTTTATTGATATATTCCATATGCGTTAAAAATATCTTGTGGTATAGGATTCTGGAACTTGATGTGAAATCTCACAATACGACAATATGGAGAAAACACAGAAGTAAAGTGATAGAAGGAAAATGTGTTCTTGAATGAATCAGTTAATCATCTGAAAATAGACTGTTCAACAATGTATGCATGTAAGATAAAAATTCCTTAGCTTGAAACAAGTATCTTCATTCTTTTCCGCCACTTTAAAAGCTGTTACATATACATAAGACATCGAGAAGTTGAGATTTAAGTTTGTGTGAAGTAAGGAAGAAAATTCAAACTTAAATTCACAAGATCAGTCTGTCATTTCTTTCTTTTGGAAATAACTTTGTACCTCACTTATAGGACTTAACATCAGGTAACAGAAAAGAAAGTTACACTTCCTAAAACGGACCTTCAGAACCTACTACTACTCAGGTGCAATCTCCTCTCTACCTGTGGAATGGCTGCCTGATTCCTGCCTCTGTGGAATAACCCTACCTTTTTGCCAGTAGGTCTTGCATCGTGTCACATATTGTCATCAGGAGAGCTTTTATGAGATGTACAGTTATTCATTCTTGGCCATATTTTTACACTTTCAAAGAGTAATTGTTTCCGAATAATAATTTAATCTGCAAGTAGCCCTACTTATTCAACAGATAATGTTATTAAAATCTGTCTGTAGGTTATGGTGCTCAAAATCAGTCACTCCCACTTGAAATTTCCATTGATTCACAAATGCATTAACATTTTTTAATGTTGGTGGCAGTAGTTCTTATTCAAATGTCGTCTAAATGGTACTAAATTGTATACAAAACAGCAGGCTGGAAACACTACTAGCCAAAAAGATTCAGGTAAGACTGTTGGTCTGACTCTTGGCATTCACTGAAGGAAAACTGTAAGAGGTCACCAGACTACCTTGGTTATTGTTATTTCAAAGTTATTACAGGAATCTCATGTAATCAAATTAAGCATATTATCCCATGGCTATATGAAGGCTCATACAGTAAGAAGCAAGTTCTGATTTCTAATAACATCTTATTTTTAATCATTAGTAAAACACAGAATATAATGAATGTGTTTATGACAGGATGAAACGGAGGAAGAATCACCATTAACGGTGTGTTTGCCTGCTTCAGACCATGGAGAATATTGCCATAAAAGTCTTTTCCCTCATACTATGTTTGAACCTGTCCCACAGATACATCATACGTATTTCAATGATGTATTGAATCACTTCCGTCATTTATTCATCTATTTAATTAAATTTAAAATAATTAGCATGTTCTTTCCTTTAGACATCTACAGTATAGATGCTAACAGATAAAAGCTCATCTATACTCCTTCTATATTTAACATAATGTACTAAGAACTTTAGGGTAAGTTTCACGTTGTGTGTTTCCAACATCTATTTTACCATGCTATGAATTGTGTCCTAAAAATGTCAGTTTCTTTGTGGCTCTTGAATTGCCCTGATCTTTGTTGCTTGCTCCCTTTAAACTTCTCTTTCCCTTTGTTCCTTTGCTTCCCTACATTCAAATCACATAATCACCAATCATATTGGTGATTTGGTCCAGACATAGACCTGCTTGAGTGGGTCCAGAGGAAGGCCACAAAGACGATCACAAGGCTGGAGCACCTCCCCTATGAGGATATGCTGAGACAGTTGGGGTTGTTCAGCCTGGAGAAGAGAAGGCTCCAGGGAGATCTTATTGTGGCCTTCCAGTACTTAAAGGGGGGCCTACAGGAAAGATGGGGAGGGACTCTTTATCAGGGAGTGTAGTGATAGGGTGACAAGTAACAGTTTTAAACTGGAAGGGGGTGGATTTAGATTAGGTATTAGGAAGAAATTCTTCTGTGAGGGTGGTGAGACACTGGAACAGGTTGCCCAGAGAAGTTGTGGATGCCCTCTCCCTGGAAGTGTTCAAGGCCAGGTTGGATGGGGCTTTGAGCAACCTGATCTAGTGGAAAGTGTCCCTGTCCGTGGCAGGAGGGTTGGAACTAAATGATTTTTAAGGTCCCTTCCAACCCAAACCATTGTATGATTCTGTGATTCTATGATTCTATATTGGAAAGCTATGAAAAACTAAACCATGATTTTTAAATAGCCAAAGGTGCACCATCTTTTACATATAGACCTTTTTTCTTTTTTTTTTTTTTTTTCCCTTCTGCTCTCCCTCCTGCATTTTTTGCTTGGGTAACCATTTAGGCCTATAAGACAACATTGTCATTGCTAGCAACATGGTGCAGGCTTTTCACCAAGTTTGTAGGACCTCACAACAGAGGTTTGTTAGGCTTGTCTTGTCTGAACTGGTTTTGAGCTCCCTGCAACTCTGTTTTATTTGGTTTAGCTGTGGCAGCAGTTTTTTAAAATGACCAGGTGGCTATGGCTACTTGGTTTCAGTTTTCTTTATCTCTGTATAGTGTCAGCATAATGGTACCATAATGATGTAGTATAGAGAAATACAGACCTGGTATGACAGCAGAAACATTGAGAAGTGGAGATCTAGGAGGTGACTTAGAAGACTACAGCCATGGTAATTACAGGAAAGGTAAGAGAGGGGGCACAGGCTGGTAACTGGCAACCCCATGGCTATAAGCTGCTCACTAGTGGTCAATTAAAGAAATGGAGATCTGGAGCTAGACAAAACTAGTCTTGGGGATAAGAAAGAAAACAAAGAAATAATATCTAACACACAAACAGCACCAAATATAATAAATTCTGATGTAACATGGAGCTGCAGACCAATTAGGGGAGCAAACAAAGGTGTAAAAGCATGCTAGCAAATATTTAAAAATGACCACAAGTGGATGTAAACATAAAGTGAAGAAATCATGAACACCAGCATCATATTCCTCCCAGCAAAGAACCACAGATGATGACACCCTGCTGTGATAGCTCCCATCACCATCGCCAGAAGAAAATGACTTCAAGACCCAGAGAAGCAGTGGAAAGGTGAGCACAACATCAGGAAGAGAGGTAGAAAATAAGTGAGTGTATAAGAATTCTAATTGTATTATTACTGCTATTGAAACCTCTTCTGTGTAGAAGTATCCTTTCTTTTCCTGTGATAATTAGATCTGGACTAATAAAGATGCTTGGATTTGACTGTTAAGATTTCAGTTATGTTAGCAATAAATTCTTGTCTTAATATATAAGATGTGTTTCCTCTTTGCCCATAAACAAGATTTTGAGTGTAATGTTTTTTTTTTATGCTTGTTAACATTATCAAACAAAGCTCCTTTTTCGGTTTCACCAAAACAAAACTAAAATGTCTGAGGCGAGAGTTGGCTCCAAATCTTTCTGCCTGTCCAAAAAAATCCATTACATTGTTGGCATGGTAAAAATAGCTAACAAATAGCGATTAAAATTATTTGTAGGAATCTGTGGAAAACTTTTTTTTATTGCAGGCTACCATATTTATCTATATACACATACAGACCGATGTACCTATATATGTGTGTATATGTATCTTCCATTTCTCTTAGTATCACTTTAAAACTATCATTAGAGGGAAAATTAAAAAACAAACAAAAACAAAACCCTGTCAATTTAAGTTACATAGTACAGTTAATTTCACTGATCCTATTTTCAGTGAAGACAAAAGAACAACAGCTTTGGCCATGAGGTATTTGATCAGTTCATTAAATGATTCTTTAGGACATCTGCCTGTGTCTTATTCATGTCAGAAAACAAAATCTCGCCCGTGGTTGACCTCAGCAGAACTTTTGTGTGAATCTGAATATGTTTTTGGCCACTGATGTGCTCATCTTTCAAACCTGACTTGGTACCAGTAGGGTTTGTATTTATGATTACCACTCAGGGGGTAGGAACTAATATTCGCCTGGTTCATGAACAGGCATCTGAATGCTGCTGCAAAAGGCACGGGGTGCTAAACATGACGCTGGGAATGGCTGTAATATCATAGTGTGCAATTATGAATAGCCGTCACGGCCCATTGAGATTCATCTAGAGTGTGCCAGGAAGACTTCACTGGTGAAGCACTGTCCCAACAGGTTTTAGAGATCAAGACTGAAAGTAAAATTTCTTGGCAGGTAGTAGAGTCCTGTGTGTTTAATAATGCTGAAGATATGCCTTTTTCCATAAATCTGCCTCTGACTCTTCAGTCACCGTGTATTCTGTAAAGTGTGTGATCTGTCTTTTATGCAGACAGTCCATTTGCATTTGAAAAACATTGTATTTTTATTGATTTATCATCTAGATTACACTTATGTTCCTCTATTCCTCTATTTATTTGATATATTACTAAAAAAAAATTGTGATGATTCTGATTTTTTTTTTCATATAACTTACCCTTGAGCACCCATGATTAAAATTATTTGGCAGTTGAAATATTGGTGACAAATTATTGAAGAATTAGTTTCAAAGGTTATTTTGTTCTCAGTACAATAATAGTTCATAAGACTTTGATCTGTAATATAGCAAAAATAAACCTGTTTGACTTCTGTTTCCTCATCCTGAATGTGAAATTACTTTTTGGAATCTTTCCTTTGCAATGTTTATATAGAGATTTTTTTTCCCTTTTTTTCCGCCTTTTTTTTTTCTTGAAAGGCAATTAGCATTCTTCTTAATGTGGATGCTTCAATTTTAGCTCTTTGAAGTGAACAGTAAGCAAGATTTAATGATGTATTGAAGCTGAGGAAATCCACTGATAAAAGACTGGCAATTCTGTATCTAAGTATTTTTTTAATTGAATGATGAAAGTCTATTTAGCAATGGTGACTAAGTTAAAATTTAGATAGAAGCTATAAAATTTATTTTTATTTTTACTTTTATTTTTATTTTATTTTTATCTTTATTTTTATTTTTACAGCTTTCCTCAGCATCTGCTACTTACTACTTCCAGGAACAGTATGGTGGACTTGACTAACTTTAGTCTTATCTACATCTGCCATTCTTACATTTTCAAATTACATATTTTCATATTACATGTATACATATTTGCACATATGTAAACCTCACCCAAGCCTCTGCTGAGATCCTTACCATTTTGATTTTTTTTTCAGGCAATCTACTTTTGTCACTGGATGATGCTGTTTTAAAAATCAAGATATGGTCTGTTTCTTCATTGTTACCAATCATGGATGTTTCGAGGACTGTGAAGATAGTAAAGGAGACATCTCAAGACATCTAAATCAATAGGAGTATTTCAGATTATCTATTGTTTTATTTTACTAGCATTTCTACTCTTTTTGGATTATTCTATAAATGCTCTATTTCTTTTGAGGTGAACAATTGATATTTCTGTCGTTTTTATCAGCGTAATTACTGTAGTTATGTGAGAAGTGTGAGATGGCTTGCTTTCAGTAGAGGTATCATTGATGAGATCCATATTAACTTTATCGTGCACAGTTTGGGTCATTCATATTCAAGAAAGAGTAAATGAGCATGGAATTTATAAATACAGAAAAGAGCTTTGAGAATGGTCTATATATACAGAAAACTTATCTTAAAAAAGGTGCACTAGCTAGATGTGATCTGCTTAACTTAGCCATCTAACTTGCAACTAGGCTTTGGATACTTAATGAAGTATAAAGTGCCCCAAGACAGTGAGCATATGTGTGTGAAGAATAGTTTTGCTCTTCAAACTACGCCATGAGATCACTTTGGTTTCTGTAATTACATTAAATTTTGGAGAAGTCTTGGTCAGAAGCTTGGCAAAATTATGCAAATACAGCATAAAAATACCTCTAGATGCAAAATTATTGATCTTAGAAATTCTTCAGAAGACATCATGCTCATGCTCCTGAACCAAAGCATATATGCTTTATGACAGATGTTCATTTAGTCTATTATAAGAAGCTTATGATTAAATAGTCTAAGTGGTCTTTTCAAGAACATCAGTATTCTTCCTATTAGAAAGTTTTTCATACTGAAACTTTCTTGCCCAAAACTAATCCTTTTGTTCCTGCCATGTCAGTTATATATGTTGACATTGGGGTTTTTTCTTTCTCTTTGAAGCTGCCTTTTCTGAATTTAAAGAGTTATCCTATAAATGCAGTCTTTACTTCTTTAGACTAAAATATTAGGCTGAAGTTCAACACTTTGAAATGTTTTCTTGAAGGGCATGTTTTCCAAACTTTTGATAATTTTGATTGTTTTCTTCTTAACTCTCTTCAAAATGTCTGTATCTTTTTTATATTGCTGTCCAAATTCAGATACAGGCAGGCGATGCCTTATTAATACTGAATAAGTTTATGACTTTAGCTTTGTAGGCTACATTCTTGTTTCAATATGCACAGTATAGTATTTTATGGGATGATAATGCTGACTTATACTAAGCTTCAGGTCTCTTTTCAGTGACCTTGGGAACTGCAATTTTGGATAAATAAGTTTTCCCCCTCTGTTCTTATAACAGTTAAGAAGCTTTTCAGTAATAATTAATATTACTTTTTCTCTTGCTAGAGTGCTTCCTCGTTGTTGTTTGTTGGCCTTTTAAAATATTTTAGTTTTGCCTTCTTATCATGATTTTTTTTTTTCTATTTTCCCGAGTCTTTTTTTTCCCTACGTGAAGAATGTGATTTGTACTTTTGCAATATCTTTGAAATCATTATCTGAACCATTTAACTTTTTCTTTTGCCCTAGGAGTACCTATCAGCAGTTACCTCTATTCTGAACATCCTGAGGAAGAACTGTCATTAAAGCTACACCAATCTAAAGCACAATGGAATAATTTTATGATTTCTCTTGTACTGTTACTTTCATTAATAATGCCTAATAAAGTATTATAACCTTTTGAAATAAACTTATATTAAATCATATTTATTTTTATCATCATTAGAATTCCCAGATTATTCCTATAGGTAGTATTACCTACCAAGATTTTCTCTATGGTTTATTTCTTTATATGATTATACTTTACAAACTACTTTTGTACGTAGTGATGCTCATTTCATTGATTTTTAGCCTATATCTGTAGTTTAAGAAGGTTTTGCTTAATCTTTTTGCAAAAAATATCTGAGACATCTCTCAAATTTGTATCTTTCACATTTATGGTTTGATAAGTTGACTTTTCACTTCAACTTGTAGCTCATAAATGAAAGTGTTGAGTAGTATTTAATCTCAAATGAATTCGATCTGAACTATACAGTATCCTTCATCCCATTGTGCAATGCACATGACCAACAAAAAAATTAATCATTGCACTGTGAATTTAAAATTATTTGTAAATCTTTCTTAGAATATTTTCTATGAGGATGTAATGATTTTGATCATTTCACCAGCCTAAAACTAAACTAACACCAACAAACTCAGGGGAGCTATTAGATTTACAGTACTGTGATTTGTTTGTTACTTAACATGAACAGCATGTCCTATGACCATGACATCTGTATTCCATAGATATTTTTTAATCCATGATGGAAAGTCTAAGCATGATTCGTTCCTGGTGATTTCCCTTACAAAACTAACATTTTTATTCTGTGTTATTATTTATCAGGTAGTTTTGACAGTGTTGATTTGCAAAGAGCAAGCATTATAATTTGTTTTTATGAAGAATGCTTGTGAAAATCTGATGAGTCATATGACTTCTTTTTCATCTAATATGGTTGGTAAAGGCAGTTTTTGGTTTCAGGAGTAAAACCTTTTTTTTTTTCGTTTCTACTGAAACACAGATTTTATTTTATCCTTTCCCTGTGTTAATCCTCTAGGACTTCCTCTGTTCTCCAAGCATTGTTAGATGGCCACTGGACTCCATAAACTCTACTAGACTTCCACAAATTCATTTCACAACCTCCCAATGAGCACCTTCAGGTTAATTCATCTTAATTCTCTTTGTTCCTTACCCTGCCTTTTCACATCCCAATTTCCTTACTCTCTTTTAGTTCATTAAGTGTTCCTTTACTATTTTCATTTTGGTCAAAATAGAACCAAAGTATCAACTGTCCTGACCTACACTGGTTTTGTCATCTTCTGCTTCTTACATACTTAAAAAGCCTGTTGTTCTCCTTTTCACTCTGCTAATAGCATCTCATTTTTGAGGCTTCAGCTTTCTAACTCTGACTCTGCAAATCTGCGCTATTCTTTAATACTAGTCACCTGTATTTTTTTTCATATCCATGTCCCTTGAAGTAATGTCAACTTCTTTTTTAAAATACTTCTTAGCATTGAGATTGTTTTCTGTAATATCTGGACTATTATAAAACTAGAATTTCCCTTCTATTCAGTTTCTTTCCTCAACTTCTCCCATTTCTAGGATATCACATGGTTACACTGTTTGTTCCGTGTCTCCTTTTTTCACGTTTATCATAATCAAATTATTTCTCTTATCTTTTTGTACTAATGTAATTTAATGCCCTCCACATTTCAAAATTATTGTTACATATAGCTCTGAGGTCCCAAATGAATCATGTTGATTACTACTAAGCTGTTATTCCAGCTGCTGTTTCAATTTTCTGGAAGAAAATCTTTTTCAGAAAAATAACTCAGTTATTTGCTAAAGCCATACGCCTTCCTTTGTTTGCTGCCCAAGAGAGATGTAAGCAATTAGAAGGTGACTGCACTTGTTGACCACAACAGCAGTTCCACATAGCAAAAAAACTTATTCTTTGCTAGTATTAATAGATTGTAGCGTCTGTCTAGACACATGGTAGAATCTAATAATACTAGCAAAGAATAAATTATTTTGAACAATTTTCTTTTTTTTTTTTTTTTTTGTAACAGCTCTTTAAAAAAGTTAGTTTCATGTAATTTTCTACATCCACAGAGCCTGCTATTGGCATAAAACAGCATTAAGGGTCTTAGAAACAAACAAAAAGTTGTCTGGTCATTCAAGCTTACAAAGTTATTTTGGGCCTACATTTTGCAAATACAAGATATTCAAACTAGTGACCCATGCATTCAAAGAAGAACCACATTCTAGCTACCAAAGCCTTTTACTGAATCCAATATAGGGAAAAAAAGTACCCTAAACCCCACATACAAACTGGAATACAAAAATCATGTTTCAAGACATCTAAATATTGATTTATATTCTTCTCTGTGCCTAACACCTTTTCTTCCTTTATTTTCTTGTTGATTTCCTCACCTAATGAACCACTATTTCAATATTATAATTCTAATTTTTTGCTTATTTGACTTTTAGTGTTAGGCTTTAATTATTCCTGAACTGAAGGTTCCTTTAATCAGTATCATTTGTACAATTTCCAAATTGTTCTATCTTTTCAATGGACCAATATACCAAATTAGAACAGAAAATGATCTTGGGCGAACATATTAATAAGATAATGTTTAGAATTTGCAATAATTTAATGGAAAATGTTTAAAAATTCTTAAATATTGTCGTGGTTTAACCCCAGCCAGCAACTAAGCACCACACAGCTGCTTGCTCATTCCCCTCCCTGGTGGGATGGGGAAGAGAATCAGAAGGGTAAAGTGAGAAAACTCATGGGTTGAGATAAAGACAGTTTAACAGGTAAAGAAAAAGCCGTGCATGCAAGCAAAGAAAAACAAGGAATTCATTCACTACTTCCCATCAGCAGGCAGGTGTTCAGCCATCTCCAGGAAAGCAGGGCCCCATTATAATTTAATGGAAAATGTTTCCATTTGTCTTAGTAAACTTGTCTTTTTAAAACCTAGCTATAGAAATTTGAAAAGTGAAATTCCTCAGACTCATAATTTGTCTCTGTTCAGTCTTTGTCTGTTACATATAATATAGGTTTTTTAGTATACAGAGAAAGATGCAGGAGAAGAACAATGCTTCTTGGACGCGAATTCCTTCAATAATAATAATAATAATGATAATAGTAATATTAATGATCCTTTTTAGACTTTCTATGTGATTGTCTCTGCTAACAGTGCTAACTCCTACCCACCTCAGCCTTCTGCTCTCAGAGGTTCATCTGTATATGGGGTAGCAGGGCAAGAGGGGTCTCTTGATCCTCTAAGGCACCTCCATGGGTGTTTAAGACTTTGAACCACAGACTGATTCAGATGCTCAGTCAGAGCTGCTTTGTTAATAGCTTAATAACAGTTCTTTTTTTGAGTGTGTTAATAGATTTTTTCTGGCATACATTAAGTTGCAGAAAGTATCAAAAAAGAAAAAAAAAGACAAGTTGTTAATTTACAGAATAGGGTACTGGCTTTTAGATTTTCACTGTCTTTCAGATTCACAACCTAATTATTAATTAAAGCTCAAAGACTTTTTGGCTGGTTTTTCGCTGTAACTGCTGCCAGAAAAGTAGTCCTTGGTGAACAGTAATAAAGACAGATTACTTTGGACTTCATTACTGCATGATGAGATTTCTGTTAGTTTTGATAATGGATTACCACTTTATTTACAAATGGACATTCACTATCCCAGAACAGCCCTGAAGATGTTATATAGAAATAAAACATTCTCAGACTTTTAAGATATTATCAAAGCTAACCAATCTTGAATGCTGCATATAGTTGATACCAGTGGTAAAGTAGGGAGAATGAACTCACAAGAAGTCAATGAACACTGGACGACAGTTAGGTCCTGTTCTTACATCATTTGTCCATGAGTAATCCAGGCAAAAATAAAATGAGACTCAGCCCAATTTAAAGAAGCTTTAAAATGCACATTTCAGTGTAGGGGGAAAAAAAAAAAAGCGCAGAGCCTTCTGATGACATATGTCCTTAAAAATATCCTGGACTGCCATATTCTTTTGAAGGAAACTTGGGATTATTAATGAGATATATTTTTTAAAGAAATAGGATAATTAAAAAACACTTGAAATGAAGTAACAGTTGGATTACTTTGTATTAAATTATATATATATATAAAAATCACAAAAATCATGAAGTGTGGTGAAAGAAAATAAATAAAGGACGTATTTAGCTTAAACCTTGAGGCTCTCTTGGAAACACCTTTGCAGGATTGAAGAGATGAAAAATATTTCAGTAAAGAGTAAGTGAGATGTAAATCTGTTTGGTAGATAAAGATATAATAAAAAAGAAAAAAAGTGATTAATTATTACAAATGGGAACATAAGGTAGTTTACAAAATCTTGGGTAATCCTTTTTCGTCAACCAAAATAGTATGTTTTGTTGTGTTGGTTTTTTTTTTTAAAATCGAGCAGGAGTATCATCTTATGACTCAGTCTCTTAAGCTCTTCCTTGAAAAAAACTGTCTCTTGTGTTGATTATTAGAACTGACTGAGAAATTTTTGGAAGAAAAAAAGTTCTGTCCTTGAAGAACACCAGTTTTGAAATCAGCCTTGTGGTCTCAAAGATTTTGGATTTTTTTTTTTTTTATTCAGTTTGCAATTTCTGACTAGAGAAAGAAGGAAATCCATCCTAACCTGATTATTCATTCAGTGCTTAACTCACTCCCTTTAAAACTTTATTTTCCAGAAAATTTGTCATGTCTGATTCAGGTAAAGGATTAAAATAAGATTTTCACATGTCATAGGTGAAAGCCCGAGTTAATGAATAATGAAGTTCCAGAATAGCCAAAGAATGTCACTACCAGGAAGTAGAAGAGATCAAACAGAAATAACGTAGCTTGGAGTGTACAGAGCAGTGATACGGAGTTCTTCAAGGCCAGAAGCAAATCACTGTGCAAAACTGAACCTTGATTCTGCTTCTTCTGCACCTCAGGTGAATGCGCAAGTGAATGTTCTGGGCCATTCTGGGCATCTGTTGTTTATTTGGGGCGTTTTTCATTATTTTTAAAGGTCTAGTTTTAATTCTACAAAGAAATAATTTTCAACACTTGAACATGTATCTCAAAATGGAGTTCTCACCTATTTCAGCCTGTTATAAAAACCGTATCATTTAGACTGCATAATCCCCAAGTATGATTCTACATCAGCTAAAAGTAATTCATAAACATCTTGCTAAAAATGGCACAGAGCATATAGATGAATTCATTGACTGCTCTTTTTGCTAAAAGTCACCCTGGGTATCAAGATGAAAACTATTAGCAGAAGATGTAAAGCACTTTTGGCCTCCCTAAGTGATAAGTAGGCTCTTCCTTCGCATGTATCTTATAAAAGGGTTTATTTTCCTTTGCTATAAGCCAAAATATTCTCACAGATAGTATTTTTTTCCATACAGAAAATTAAACTTATATTTCTTAGAATAAATTCAAGACTAACAGCATATAAGCATTTTCTTCATGTAATCTAGGAAAGCCATTCCCCTTTCCTTTCTAATGTACAAAGTTCGGTTTCCATTAGCTTTATACACGCAGAAGGAAGAAGTCAGGGTTGTTCCCATATTAATTATACTTTTAAAGACATAAATTGAATAATAAAAATTCTAGATGGAAATAGGTAGCTTTATTCATCATTCAAGGCCAAAAACTCCAACTGCGTGAAAGCTGAATGCTTACAATTATTCTCGAAGTTATACAACCGTCTGTGTTCCAACTGAACCATAAGCACAGGATCTAGGAAATACTGATTTCTATAGAAGAAATTTGGAGATTATAAGAAAAAAAAAATCTACCAAATCTTGCCCACTGTCACTTATCTGAGGCAGATACTCTATATAAAGTTATGTTTACCAAGGAACAACAAAGACTCTGAAGGGAGAAGATTTTTTCTGAGGTATTTGTCTCTCTCTTTCAGGTTTAGGGAGATTTTTTTTTCTGACGTGTTTGTCTCTCTCTTTCAGGTTTAGGTTAAAGACAGAACATGACCTCCAAAGTTTTGAATAATTGATTCCTATCTTACCATTACACTATGAGATAAAAATCAAAGTATAAAATGCAACTATTAAAAGCATTTATACAAGAAATTGGTTTGGGCACATAAGACTGAAGTAATATTTATAACATCTTGCATTAACTTGGCAAATAAACCAGAAATAATGATTATTATAGATGACAATAAAATCATTCAGGGACGGTTTTGAAAGCTGCTCTTGTTCCCAAAGCTCTCCTAAAAGTAAACACTTTTTTTTGTAATTCAATATTAAAATTTAGATATACCATGCATCTGAACAAAACAAGCACTCATGTGCAAGGGGATCATTAATCACAGGCCAAGCTTTTCTCAGAAGCTCTGTCAGTCTGTTTACATGCCTCAGAGTTGCTGCCTAATCTCTACATGTCTCTCCTTTAATAAAAGTGAAAAGTAGTTGTGATATGCATCTGTTAAAATATAGTGAAACTTATGAAAACAATTTTTTAAAGCTCTTTTTTTCAGTAGGAAAAAACCCAGAAAGAATAACATATCATAGCATAGCATAGAATAGAGTAAGATTTTTAGAGAAATCCAATTGGATCTGAAACACAGAGGAAATAATTGTTATATATAACATAAAAAGACTCTGTTAATCAAAAATGTATCTAGAAAAAAATATTTTTAAAAACATATTTATCAGAAAAACATTACTTGTCATGCTTTGGACAGGAACCTCTATGGAAGCTTAAAAGGTCTATGCAAAATAGTTGAGATTGTCAAAACTTCATTACTGGGTTTATTCTTTTTGTATATGTAATTATTAGACATGCTTTGGGAAGCCTTTTTTTTTTTTAATAGAAATGATTACTCTTTTTGCAAAAGACATATAAAACTATTGGCTAGGAGAATGCCTTACTGCTGCCAGAATGCCTTATGACATCTGTAGCATGCTGTTCATGTTTTCAATATTTTAGGACTATTCTTTATACATATGTATGTATCTGAAGTGAGACATATGATGGAAAAGGAAAAGTAATTTTTTTTTAAGCTGAAAGCCAATACTGGCTCAACAGCAAGTGGGCAACGCTAATTCAGGAAAACTGATCATTGATATACTTACCTTGGAATTTGGAAAGAGAAGAGGGATTGTGGAACAACCTCTCAGAAAAAAAGTAGCTAAGGCAAAAACTAAAACTAGTGTTACGAGAGTCTCAATAGCAGTTAATAACATTGCACAACATGTTTCCTCATGCAGAGGGGAAGTTTCTTTCCAGATGTATGTTTTATAAGCCATGACTTATTTGCCTTTTCTCTGATACACCTTGTTTTTGCATCCTTCTCATATCTTTTTGTAAGTGGAGGTGATGTATGGAAGAGATTTGGGCTGTAGTTTTAAATAGAAGTTCAATAGTACAGAACTGAACTATAATTCATATGAGTTTTTGTTTTTTTAAATTTTTTGGGGGAAGGTATTGATGTCCTTTCATTTTTCTAAGGGTTTATTACATTTTTCATAGCAAGCAGGAATCTGTAATTTAACAGTTTGTCTAATAAAAAGCTGACTTTTTTGTTCAGCCTTCACCCCTTTAATTACCAGGTCTGACCAGCACACAAGCCGTCTCAGCACAGTTTGAGGACAAATTTTAAAAGAAATTAAATGTAAAATTGTTCAGTGTCATGAAGAAAGTCTGCATAAGAATTAGTTTATGAATGTAGTTTTCCCAAATACTATTTTGTTGCTTTAAATGTATGTATAAAAAAACCCGAAAACCCTCACACAAACATTTTTCTTTTTTCAATAATTAGAAAATATTCAAAGCAAAGATCATGGTTTCTAAGTCTTTGTTCACAACTGTTATTCTTTGTAAAGTAAAGCTACCCATGCTTAGCACAAAATTTAAGATCAAATTCATGCCAACTTTGTTGTTTAAAAAGAAAGTGAAATGTAAAATTGCTGAATTAAGAAACCCCCACAAAATGAACAAATGAACAAAACTGACAATTTTTTTTCAATATTTTTTAAATTACATCCTGTGCCCAGTGACAAGGAACACAACAAATGATAAAGATAATAATGATGAAATCTGAAATTGTGTATTTCTTTGGAAAGCATAAATTACAGGTGAGCTCAGGAACCTTGAAATAACAGCTACAAGCACAGCAGAACTTCCAGGTCCCAGGGATGCTCCGTGTCTTGCGCTAATATCTGCTCACAAGTGATTTTGTCCCTGCGGGAAATGCTGGATTATGAGCTTTGTGTCCTAACCAGAATGCAAATGTGATACACAAGTTTTGTTATATACATGGGTTCTTTTGGTTTATAACAGCGTGTTTAGCTTCTTGATAACACTAAAAGGTGGTAGTGAAATAACAACAACCTGACCTCCTGAGGTGGTAGAAGGAATGTGCTAGAAACATATAAAATATATGGCTAAAAAGAAGCAAAAAAAAAAGGGAAAATAGTCTTAAAGCTGTAGACCACTGATTGATGGAAGTACTACCCTGGAGACAAATGCAAAAATATCTGCACATAAGGCTCAATGAGAAGTCATGAATGGAAATGATATAATAGATTAGATCAATCTTCTCAGACGTGCAATCCACGTAAGAGGAAGTTTAACAGGGAACTTACTGTTGGAAATGGTTTTGCGGTGAAATAGAAGATCCAAAACTCTTCTACCTACTAAAGGGAGACTTTTATGTTTAACCTCAAAAATTTAGTTTCTTATTGTACTGGAGGAAAAAAAAAATACTTGAGATTACTTGTGTCCTAAATTCAGGAGTCTAATTATCTAGTTCCCTGGGGAAAAAAAGACTTAGATGGCATGAGTCTGGATTTGTTGGTTCCTCAAACTCCAACCTATTTGTGAAGCTGCCTAATTCCATAGTTATCTCAATTCTTTTTTTTAAAGCTCCCCAGGCACCTGAGCTGCAGCATTAACGATTAAATTACAGTGTACGGTATATATGAATCAATTACTTGCGCCCATAATTGGACTTAGGTGCTAAATGGCCTAAATCCATGCTATTAAAGTTTCTTAGCCTTTGAAAGAGGGTAACTATTCAAAAAATGGTTATTAGAAATAGAAATCGGCCCAAGCCACAACTGTATTAGGGACAATTCTAACAACTGAACACTTTGGATGATTGAATCATGGTGCTGGGACTGGTCCCTGCCACTTTGTAACTTACTAGTACAGATGTAGCTTAAATTTATGCCTTTAGGTAGAATCCTAATGGCACCAACGTGCTCAGAGTCAGAAAGTTGACACTACCTGCAGAGCAGCAGTTCTCGGAGCACAGATATCATTTAAACCTTATCAAAATACAGAAATAGCTCATTGGTAAGAGACTTAACTTAGATTTGGGGAAATATAGCTTCCAACACCTATTTTAATTCATCTGGGCTGAGACTAGAGCTTATATTTCCTACCAGTGTGGCTTCATCTGCAGATTACTTTAAGTTTGGGAACTATCAGCATCTCTTTTTGGAGTATGTAACCCTATGTAATAAAAAAGAAGTTTGTTAATATTTTTTCAATATTAGTAAGTTTTCAATCTCAGTCTTCCAAATACATGCTGTATTTATTGGGATTCTTGTTCATTCCAGTTTCTAATGGGCATTTTTTTTACTCCAGCAGAGACTGGATTACTTTATACTTTTAGAATACATTAAAACAAAGAGGACTGGGAAAGTTATAATCCTTAATAAATTATAGCTCACTGGTCAATGGTGATCCAGTGGGTGAAAGATGGCTGTTGATTCGAGGGGTAGCAGGGAACAGAATGCAGGTGACCCAGCTGATTACCTCTAACTGAGATAGATAGGTACTACTCATAATGGTGGACGCTCCCTTACCTCCCCCCAGGTTTTGACTAATCTGGTTGAAGTATTTTAAAACCCAAACCAGGTTTAAGATTAGAATTCTCAAGTGAAAGAAAACGTCTAATTCTCCCCTAGAAAGTGTGATTTACTTTTGTTCTTTCACTGTCATCTTCCACTTTCCAGTTTTGGTGGCTTCTCACTTAGTTTGTGAGATGCTGAACTTTCCTTATTCGCCATATAAAAAGCATGTAGTGACTAGGATTTGCAGTGCTGATCAGTCTCGTTTGGACCTAGGCAGTCTTTTTTAAGCCTGATGACCTAGAAAAGACTGTGATTATTACTGTGGTTATAAAACAAAAGGTAAGTAAGTAAATCATCCATCAGGAGGTTTTTTTCTCTGCAAGAAAGAAAAAACTTTTTCAAGTTATGAAGCCAATAATGGCAAAAATTAGAAAGTGTCAGTATTAAAAACACTGTTCAAATATTCTATACATTCCAGAAGCAAACACATTTTATGAGCTTATTAAAGGCAACCTTTAATTTATATATATATACTTTGTGTTTGCACAAAGCTGGTAAAAATGGGCCCTACTCCATGACTCTGACTCCTCAGTGCTATGATAATACAAAAAAAATAATTATTGTAATTTCCATTCTTTAATTTCTTACTGTTGCTTTAATAAATACACAAAAATATGACAATCCCCCAGAGTTATTAACCATATTAAGATTTCTTATTTTGATGTTTTTTTCCTGATAAATTAACATCAAAGGCAGAATCTTAATTATTTACCTAATGAGATAACTTTCTTCAGTAAAGCAGGTCATGCACAAGGCTGGAATATCCAGGCTATAAAGAAGTTAATTTTTCCTTGATTTTAGTCCAGGGTGGTCCAACTTATATCAGCTGGAGTTTTATGAAAAAAGGCTATGGAATAACTGAAATGGGGTTATATTATAGAATATTGCATGCAATAAAGTGAGACAGTTTAAATACTTTTATTAATGCATCTTTGTTAGTACGTTTGGGGCAGGGAAGAGTATCTGGTTCTTTTTTTCAGAAGACATCGTAAGATTCAGATCTGCGCACACTCCAAAAAAGAACTGAAGTTATGTTAACTTGTCAGCACTTGTAGCTGTGAAGGTCCATGCGAAACAATCATATAATTGAGTCTGGATATACTTACAAGGACTGTGGAGAGAGCTTACAACTTTTAACAGACTAGCTCATATAGTTAAAAAAACCAGGTAATTTTTCAGGCATACAGACTTCCCTCTTGAAAGAAATAATTACTAAAATAAGAAGAATTCACTCTTAAACCCACAGGTATGCAAATGCATTTTGCAGATGAATATTCAATATTACTTTAAATCCCTTTTACTTGTTTTCCATTCAAATTGTCCATTGTACTAAAAATGTTTGACCTCTCCAGCTCTACAGAAAGTTGTGCTTTTGTGGGTCACGTACACCTGCGGTCTGAAAAAACAAAACATCTGTCAGCCTGACCGATGGACTAAATAAATTCAAAACAGTTTATGGAGCCTGAGAACAATGAAAGAGTGGGTGTTATGATGTGCAATTAAAGACAAGGGGGACATCAACTACATTATATGCAACTGAATATAGTAGTTGGTTTGGGTTTTTTTTAATTTTCTGTCAGGGAAGATGTTTTAAATGCTGATGACTTTCATTTTCTGTAAATTAATATTGGACATAAATATATTAAGTCACCCTCTGGATCACTGGTATATTTATGTGTATTTAGAATTTGCTGATCAAATTACAGATTTTAGTGATTTTGGAGGGAGTTTACTTATCACATTTCATAGTATGCCAATTCTTTTTTGACATGCTTTACTAAATGAGTGTTAAACTTCATTTTACAACCTGGGTATTTAATTAGTTTTGTCTTTCCGTATGCACGAATCAATGACTGAAGACCATACTTTTATGGTTTTGCTATAAATTAAATTTCCTGTAGGTAGATTTCTGTAGTCAAGACCATTGCAGTATATTTAAAGTTATTCATGTTTTCTAAGAGTTCCTAAAATGCCATCCAGAACCTAAGGAAGTACAGACATGAACTGAAAATAGAAGTATTTTATGCAATTATGTAACCAATAAAAAGAAAACTAAAAAATGTGTTTAGTCTGGGGTATAGATAAAGGATATATTGAAGCAATCCATGAATTAGTGCGGAGTCCTTACAACATAAATTACTGAAAGTCTGACTGATGTAAGTTTTTACTAGATCAACTGTTAAGTAAAAGATTAATTTGTTCTTCGTAACTAGTATTTCATTGGTCCCAGCAGAAATAGCCAGCTGAAAACATTCTCAACAGTTACATTGTTCTGTGAATACATAAGGGTGTAAAATTCCTATATTCTGTTGTAAGTACTTGAGGCATAAAATTTGCTATTCTGAAGCACCTGTGAGTTAGAAGCCTACAGCTGCATAAAATGGATGAAGTGAATATCCCTTTTAGTGGATTGTAAAAGACTTTTAGTTTTGCAGTCAAATACCAATATGGATACTAACTCTAAATAAGCTTGTTAAATATCACACTAAATTTTCAAAGACTTCATGACAGTAAAATGTGTTTTCAGAATATCTCCATATAAGAAAAGGACTGATCTTAGAATGGGCCTGATTTCCAGAAAGTGCGACATATCCAGCCTTTGAAAATAAAGTTCCTCTAAAGGATTAGCAGGATGAGCACCCAGAAAATTAAACTTCTAAAATCATGAATCATTTTAAAAAAGGGGAGGAATGTTTAATTTCTTGAAAACCACATCAAATAAGTAAGAAGAAACCATACTATAAAGAATGAAGTAAATGGAAAATAGCATTGATTGGAATAATGCTGATTTCTAGTTCTTCTAAATATTGTTGGGTATCGTAGATTATCATACTGTATTTCAAGATGATTTGTATTTAAATCATAAACTGTTGGGAGAGTAGTTTTGTGCAGAATTTCTATTTGGAAAAATCTCCAAATGTATTGTAATATAGGACATCATAATGGCAAACTGATGTGGAGTCAGTAGCTATGAAAAAGGCAAACAAAAAGTTGGGAATTTAAATACACCAATTAAATACATATACAAATACAATCGATTGGCTATTATATATTTTCTTGCTGTGTATAAAAGTACACAAACATGTATGAAAAAACATGTTTATATATATGTGTATATATATACACACACATCCCTTATATGCGTAACCTGTTATATAAAGTGTTTGCCCCTAAGAAGTAGGGTGTTTTCAGGAGATAAAAATTAGCTAGCTTCTTAGTGCATTATCTCAATGTTTGCAGGTATTCCCAGTAGAAAGAAGAGGCAGGCTTAGATAACACAGCGAAAGCTGATAAACTTATCTAATAGAAGTCTATTTTAAGGCTCACCGCTTAATGTATCCAGATCCTTCCCAAAGCCATTTTTTTACTATCATATTTATTATATTTGCAACTTTTAAGATTGCAATGTTACTCTTAAAATCTGTTGGGTTTGTCATAGTTGATAGAAAAGCTTGCTTTGCTGTTTCTTTATAGTTTTTTTATATTTATAGCATCAAATTGGGGATCAGCGAGCTGAAATTTATTTCCTCTCACATTGCAGCTAAGGTCACCTAGAAGGGTACCTACCTTCAGACTAAGTCATAAGGATCTTTTCAGTGATTCACTGTTCTGCCCCTCCCCAGACATCCAAGCAAAGAAAAAGGATGGCTTATTCAGCCTGGTCTAAATATCACTAATGAGAGCTATTTACATAGTCAGACTGAGAGGCATCCCAGAGGAGGAGGTAACAAAAGTTGTAACATTCCCTGCAGTGTGTTCTGGTTCAATACGTGTACTCCAGGCCAACGGGAACGTGAGATGTTTTTCTTCATGTGCGCTGTGGCTGTCCCTGAGACAGAAGTGCTTGTGGAAGCTGAGGGATTTAGTAGCACTTTGTCCCTTTCAGCAGGTGTCGTTATGCAGAGGTGCCGTAAGTTGCTTGCTGAGACAAATTTTCCTGGTGTGGGCATTAACATTCGCTTCCACTTTCATGCATTTTCTGTGTCCTCTCACAATCAGGCTTTCTGTTCTGCTGATCATCCTGATAATTCTTTTCCTCTTTCAGTGCAGATTCATTGGTTTTGATAATAAGTGATGAAAAATGTATAGCAATTCAGATGAGTTCTCACCAGCAACTTCTGCAGCTGCATTACTACTTACATACTGTGCCTGGAGAGATCTTTTATAATACGTATGTCATGTGGTACATGATTAAGCTTGTCTTTTTTACTTTGGTATCATTCTGGAGATGACATCATGCTATGCCTGATAGTTAATTAGAGGCCTTTCTCCTGTTCAAAGAAAGATAGGGAGGCGTGTACAGGAAATAATTCAACATAGGAATTAGTTGTTACTATCTTGTGATGGCATTTCTGCCATTTTAAATGTAAAAAGTATTTGGCTACTTTTGATAAAGCAGTGAGGATGGGGTTTATTTCAGCTAAATTTAGATGTCTGGGTGTAACCTTTGGGGCAATTTATCTCACCTGTTGTTGATCCTTTCTTCCTTATTTCCAAGGGTGTATCTCTTTGCTTCCCAAGGGAACCCAGGGTAACGTGTGAAGATAGTAGGTACAGCAGATATTACATGCAGTCAGATGACTCCACTATAAAACAACTGTTTCAAAAGAACCTGAAAGACTTGAGAACCTAAATCCTAGTTATTTTCAGTGACACCTACGGCAAGCCCACCCTGCACGTTTAAATAAAACTTTTTTTGTGGACTAGTGTAAGAATCAGAAGCACTGGGAGGTGTGAAGCAACGTTCCCTAGCGTATGGTCCTGCTGACAAGTATTCACAGCACAGAGCAATGATGTATTATAGAAATGTGGTATTGTACATCAAGAAGTATTATTGTTATGTTTGAACAAACAATTTGCACAGGTTGTGTATTTTGTGTCCTGCAGTGTCTGGTGTCCATGGAAGAACACTACGTAATATGGTATATCCACCTCAGGAAGGCACACTGTGTTGCATTTCAAGGTATTGACACATCATTATATCAGGCACAATTTCAATGACAAATTTCAGAGTTGGAATTAAGAACATAAATAGAAGTTAGATCCAGTGAAGAGTTAAGCAGCTCCAGAAGGTTTTTCGTACTGTCCAAATGTAGATGTCTAAGACAGGCGCGATGAATTGCCGTCTGTCTCTTTCTATTCAGAGCGGATGACTAGTTCAAAGTATGTGCCAGCCTGTTACATAAACAAAGATACATTAAATCAATTTCAGGAAGAGCTTAAGCTTTTGGTATCAAAATTCTCCATACATCTAGGCTTCAGCTTCTAGACATGTTGAGAAGGGACTCAGTCTTGACTGCACCTAACTTACACATTATCAGAATCTGCAAACCAGGCAACCCTTTTCTCATTTCGACTGACAGGCTTGTGAGGGTAGAAGTGGAGAGAAAGTGCTATGTGAAAGGCACTGAAAGACTCATTTGGGATGTTGTACATAACTGTTATTGAAACTCTGAAACACTTACTTACTTGGTATCGTCCCTAAGTAGCCATCTCATTTCAATACACAGCTCTTTGGAAATCAGACTAAGGTTTCTTTCTTTATCAAGAGGTTAGATGGCCTGGTAAGATAGATGTGGAACAATAGAATTGCACCTTTTTTTGTCCAAAAACATCCCCAGACCAGAAAAAATGCCTAGGGAAATTCCTACCATTTATTAACTCTCACCATCAGCTAAAGAAAGCTTCATGCATCATAGATTAGGAAACCCAGGAGCACCAGTGAGTAACAAAAATCCTCTGTGAAACCTGTCTGTTACCTCTCAGGCTATAAAAGAGTGGGAAAAAAATGCCTGGAAGGTTTTTTTCACTTGCTCACTTCTTTAGAGGACAGGACTCTGAAGCCCATCACAAGATTCATCTTACTGTAAACCCTATGTTATAATTTCATCCACCTTGTAACGCTTCAAAGACTACTATTTCATCTTACATCTATGCATACAAAGCCACCTACAATATAGACAAATGCATCTCAGCTGCTTACCCTAGAGCCTCTTTATGGGAACTGAAAAGAATGGATACAATTTCTCTCTCTCTCATTTTAAATATAAACTTTAGGGTGGGATAAAGGACTCCTTCACAGTGCCTATGTCTCTCTATTGTCTGTAAAGGGAGCTTGTTTCATTATACACATCTGCGTGTTATCTGATGAATCCCATAACCGGTGTAGCAAGCCGATTTATAAAAAATATTTTTTTTTTTATTTTAGTACCTGAAGACTCTAAACTGGCATTTTGTCCTTGTACTAAACTGCTTTGAACTGCCATAGACATCCCTTGCACAAACACATTTCTTAGAAGTGTTATTACAAGTATCATTTTAGTACTAAAAAATTGAGTTGATGGTTTGTTACAAGGCATGGGTAGTCCACTATATAAGCTGTTCCCTTTGATAATAGTATCCTAAGGAAAACTTGACATTGCTGATTCAGATATAACAGCTGTGAAGTAGTATCACACTGGTTTTTAGTGTTGTGAAAGATGTCATCTTCAAGACGAAACAGAAAAGTGTAGCATTGATCACACATGAGTACTAAAAATCTAGTCACTCTCATAGTCACTAGCTGTCATGGTTTAACCCCAGCCGGCAACTAAGCACCACACAGCTGCTCGCTCGCTCACTCCCCCCACGGCAGGATAGCGGAGAGAATTGGAAGAGTAAAAGTGAGAAAACTCATGGGTTGAGATAAAGACAGTTTAATAAGTAAAGCAAAAGCCGTGCACGCAAGCAAAGCAAAACAAGGAATTCATTCACCACTTCCCATCGGCAGGCAGGTGTTCAGCCATCTCCAGGAAAGCAGGGCTCCATCACACGTAACAGTTACTTGGGAAGGCAAACACCATAACTCCAAACATCCACCCGCCTACGTCCTCCTTCTTCCCCCAGCTTTATATACTGAACATGACATCATATGGTATGGAATATCCCTTTGGTCAGTTGGGGTCAGCTGTCCCGGCTGTGTCCCCTCCCAACTTCTTGTGCACCCCCAGCCTCCTCACTGGTGGGGTGCTGTGAGAAGCAGAAAAGGCCTTGACTCTGTGTAAGCACTGCTCAGCAGTAACGAAAACATCCCTGTATTATCAACACTGTTTTCAGCACAAATCCAAAACATAGCCCCATACTAGCTTCTATGAAGATAATTAAGTCTATCCCAGCCAAAACCAGCACACTAGCTAAGTCATGACATCCTGTGTCAGTCCTGCTAACAAACTGTTGGAAGCTAACCTGCCCTAAACAGTGTCATTCAAAGCAGCTGCTGCAGAGGTCACAGAATCATAGAATTGCTGGTTTTAAGGGATTGTGGCAGGTCATGCAGTTCAGCTCCCACTCGAAGCGTTGCCAATAATAGATCAGGCCACCTGTAGCTTTATCCTACCGAACCTTAAATACCACTAAAGGTGGAAATTTTTCTTCCGTTTTTCTAGCAAACCTGCTGCAGTGCTGCATTACCCTCCTAATGATGAATATTTTCCTAAATGTCTAACCTGAACCATCCAATCCACAATTTGTTCTCATTCACCTCATTTTTACCATTATTTATTTACTGAACAGAGAATGACTCTCTTGTCTGTAACCGCCTTTCAGGTAACTGCAGCTCACCTTTTGAGCCTCCCCCAGGCTGCAAGCTCACCCTTTAGTCTCCTTGTTGCCAGACAGAGCAAACCCAGCTCTGTCAATGGCTGTTTTTATTTCCAAGAGTGTGAATAATGGTCCAAATGATGGAGATTAATGAGATCATAAGGCTGGAAGTGACCTCATTTAGCTTGTCCATTCTGCCCCAAGTAAGATCAATTGCATCTATACCATTCTTGACAGATTATTTCTCTAATCTAAACATTTCCAATGATGGAGGCTGTCTAGCATCTCTGGCTTGGAGACAAACTGTTTTCTAGTAGAATTTGTTAGAGAGCACCAAATTTGGTAGGTTTCTGGGCCCAGAGGATTTTCTGTCACAGCCACATAGTTGCAGGGCTGCTGCATTTTCATGCCCCCAGTTCCAGCCAGCAGCGAGGATGAATATATCCTGTCCATAAGCACACACACTACAAATGGCACACATAGCAGTCCACAAATGCAGCACACAGAGCCGTGCCCGCGCTGCCACCCACGGAAACACAAACAGAGAACAACGCCAATGGCTCTATCCTGTTCCTTCCCTCCTGCGGATCAGGGTTAAAGCTTGCTAGTGGAATACATGCACACACACATATATATAAACACATGGGCTCTTTCCTGTAGCTGTTCTTAAACATTCAGTCCGCTCAATTGCTGGTTCCCAGACCCTCGTCTCCTCTAGCTGCTGTGACCCAGAGTTGAGGCCCCTCAGGCATCAGCTTCCCACTCCAAGAGGTTGTCACATAGACCTCTTCTCCCAGTACTCAGCTTGTTGGGCTTTAAGTTCTCTAGCATGTATACACAGAGCCTCAGATAGGAAATGCATCCACCTCAAAGATAGTTAGAAAAAGGATTTACTAAGAATATAGAATAAACTGCAGTGATCAGGTGCAAGGCTTCCCAGATGAGCACACTGACTAGCCACCTGTTTACAGGCAATTACCCCTCTTATCACCTTTTTCCCTGTATTTTTCCTCACTGATCCACCCTGAAACCTCACTTTCCCATTTTTGGTCCTTCCCCTAAACATATTTCACATGCTCCCACAATTACCTTAAAACAGCTCGTAATAAGTTTTACACAATCTTCATATTCTCTTCCCACTGCATTCCAAGATAAGTCCTACACCTCTTTCAGCAATAACTCCTTTAGTTTTCATGGCCTTCCAGAGAGATTGGTGGGTTACACAGCAGGGGCAGTGATCTAATTATTCTCTTCTGATGTTTTTTGGAGTAGCTCATCTAGTGTGCTCCTGATTAGGTTACTGTAGTTTCTCCACCTGCCATTGTCCTTTGATCCTTGCCAGGTCTTTGTGTTCACTGTGATTAGCCTTTACTCACATAACCTAAGAGAATTCACAAACCATGGAGAAGAATGCAAACAACTTTATGAGACACATCACAGTGACCTGCTGTCAGTACCAAAAATGATGACGAAAGATGCACTGAAGAGTTTTGAAGGCTTGTTTTAGACGACATGCCTAGAAAAGATTTTATCCCAAAGGTATTGTTCATGAATTGGAAAACAGAAGTGAAATAACATCATGGTGAAAAAAAAGAGCATAAGTAAATGGAACAAAACCCAAATCCAATGGGCATTTCAGCTGCTGTATGACACCTGAAGAAGCATCAAATGTTTTTAGAGAATATTTCCAAAATTAGTGGTAAAAATATTTCCAAAATTTGTCCTAAAATATACAACATCATACAGAAAAAGGAGTATAAGAATGCACTTAACTGAATTTACTGCCAGCTGAATAATAAGCTGAAGATCATAAAACCAGTGCTTTATCTTCACACTTAGATAGCTTTCACTCCTATGCAAACCTAAACTAGCTAACCAAATGATTTAATTGCTCAAATCCTTACTCTTGCCTTCATTCTACTTTTCTTAATGTGCTTTGTTGTTGTTTTTGTGGTGATCATTTAGGCTGCTTGCATTCCATGCAAAATGATTATATTGGAACCTCTCCAGGGCATAGAAACTTGCATTTATAAATTTTCTACAGAGCATTCATCACATATTTGAGTGCATTTTGGCGTTGTTTTAAGTAAAACTAAATGTAAATATCCAGGCATAAATTTACTAGGTTCTTTTCTAAACTAATATTAGAAATAGCATGGGTTTGGTTTTTTTTTTCAGATTGGCATCCTGTTCTTATTGTTCAAAATTATTTTTCAATCAGAGCACAGGGAGTGCAGAGGAAAATGAGTCAGGGGAGAATATTCTGAAATGGAGCTCCATTTAGAAGATTCAGCAATAAACACAAGGGTTTTTTTTATTAGATATGGCAGACTCAATTAGCATCTCATTAGCAATAAGCTGTATAAATAGGCATGTTCAGCAAAGAGGGAAAAAAAAGTCAATAGTCTGCTGGCAGCCACTCAGTATCCCAGTACCAAGCTTTCAACACATACAGAAGCTCTAATTAGAAGCTTGTCCATGTGCATGCATCACTCATTAACTGCCTCTTTACTGAAAGGGAATAATGAATTGAGCCCTTTAATCTGACATTAATAAATTGCCACCATTTTGGGAGGTATTTCAATGTAAAATGGTGATGTTCATTATCAAAATTATATTTGATGAGTTGGGTTTGTTCTGGCTCATTGAGAGGGATAATTTTCATACTGTTAGGGCTCCTTCCAAAAAAAGAGTTTGGATGCTTATGGCTTCCCCCACAGAACTTTAAGTGAGAGTCTGGATCTGTGAAGACCAACACTATAAACTACAGATGCGTAAATGATGATGTAATGACATGTTTCCTGCATCTTCTGGTTACGTGTGCAAAAGTAATTGAACATGACTTGAAGGTATGCCTTAGGGAGAAAACCACTCATCTGCCGTTTATAACATTTCTTCTGTACAACCTGAGTCCATCAGAAGGAATTCAGCTCCATATATATGGAAAATATGACAAATACTTTGGGCCTAGGCAAACCACTTGTCCCTTGTTCTGAGTCAGTTTCCTCTTTTACTAGGTTTTATTCCAGCTGTATTTCATCTTTTGTATGAACCAAATAGAGAAACTGGACTATAATGCTTCATATGTATGGCAGAAGACACCTGTCTCTGGATCTTGAGCCACATGTTGGTCACCGAACAAGGATCAAAATTGGGCTTTTCGGAGCTACATCATGCCACTAGTGAGGTTGTGCAAAGACTGGTAGGTGATCTAGTCCCCTCTCTGGTACAAAGGCATTCTAACCCCATAGTGCAGTGGAAGATGCAGAACCCTTTACAATTTTCCATTTCTGAAATGCTCTCAGAAACTCTTCCCTTTGGCTCTAGTTATGCGATGGGTATTCTTCGTGTCCTTAGCCATCCATACGACTACCTTCATGTGTGGGTTCACATGGCCGATTAGCGACCTTTGCACTAGAGGATAAAACCTGATAAAGAGCAAGTTAATAAAGCAGAATTGTTGTGGTATACACAAAAGAGCGGATAACTCTCCAGGCCAGGAAGTATAAAGATAAATTCTATATTGCCCAAGTTAGAAGCAAGTAAACTGTATTCATCTGTGACTGTAATACAGCTGTAAAAATGTACTTACCAAAACTGTGCAATAGCAAATATGACTTTTTGCCAAAGTAGATCTACCCAACAGGCAAAGTCAACTGTATTATGGAGAAATATCATTATCTTTCAATATTCAAAAGTCTTATAAAAAACCCCATGTCTCAACTATCTAACAAAATAAATTTAACAAAGTCTTGGAGAAATATTGTGAGAATAAAATGGGAGAAAACTGCTTATCTACCTTTTCCTCAGTGAACTGTCAATTCATTAGAATGGATTAAATAGCACATTCAAGTATGATTATTGGAACCATGTTTCTAATACTGTGAACACAACAGGCTTTTACCAATTTATCTTATACAATTCTTCCCCGTTTTTGAACATCTTTTCCAAAGAAATAATGTTATAGGCATTGTCTATATTTTTCTTAATAACATTTCCAGTCTCTGTGACAAACTGAATAACTGCATATAATAGTGTATTATATACAAAGACTTGTTTTCCTCCTTTTCCTCCAGTGACAGTGTTTATTATATATCAGGGGTATCAAAGAGCTGTTTCCCTATATCAGTTTATGTTGTATTAAATATATTCCTATCTCCGTAACACCAAAGTGGATAGTTTTCTAGTCCAAATGTTTCTCACATAAATTCATTTTGTATACAGTTTCTGCAGAGGATTTTTTACAGAAATGATGCCTCTGTAGAAGGAAGGATAGGGTTTTTTTAGGGATCAGCATATCTGGATTGGATAGAAAAGAAATGGTATATACCCTTTACATTATTTTCTCCAGCTATCATAAAGCTATCAAATGGTCAATGGATATTTAATTATATAAAATTTAATTTATTGAATTGAGTGATCCAGAAGACAGGCTTTGAACTACGAACTGGGGAAGAAGTGAGTCTGCCACATTTTTCTTGCCAGCTCACATCATCTCTAGTTTTTTCTCAGCCTGACTTTGATATATAGACTAGAAGCTTCTTGTAGCAGGACAATGTGTAAAACAATGAACCTCACATTCTGTGGAGCTTCAATTGCACTAATCTTAATGCAAACATTAAATATGTTTAGCTTATAGGAATGATTGATTAACTTGAAGATATTCAGGGAAGTTACTTGAGATCTTTTAATTCATCAAGTAATTTAGTGTAATTTAAGTTGAGGTACTAAGTAAAACTAGTAGTAACTTTATGTGGAAGTTAAATAACAATCATACTTGGATTTTGTTTTACCTAAAAGCCAGCTAATATCCCCTCTCAGAAATATTTTGTCCTTGGGTTTTCAAGGTGGACAGGAGAAAAGGCTATAGACTTAAATTCACAATAAGTCAATATTCCTAATTAAAATCTATTTCACTAACAGTCTGTCTAATCCTTGGCAGTGCTTTATCTCACTAAAGATTCCAGCAGACATGTGACAGAGGATTAAAATCAGACAGCTGAAGCAGTTACAGCCACCAGCCAGTCTCCCACCTTGCTCTTCTGATAGAGGCTGCCACTCTGAGCAGAATGCCTGGTGTCTTGGGAAGAAAGTTTCTAATGCAGCATGTTACAGAAGAAATAAGTTTCTAACCTAACATACTAAATTGAACTACTCCTACTTTCTGCTTATGAGAGTGAAAACTTTAAGAATGCAAGACCTGCTACACGAATAACTCAGATATCTGTATCTTTGGGTAATAACATCTGAGAGTGAATGACAGGGATGGCTAGGGTGTTAACAAATTTAGCTATCTGATTTCCATCTGCTGCCATACGCTTTTAGACCTCTGAATGAAACACAATGCTGGTGAAGCATTCTCCTTGTAGAGGCCTACTCAGAAAAGTATCTTTTTTGTTGTACGTATTCTGGCGTTAGACATCTTCTGGTTGAGGAATCCCGTATTGCCAGTTCTGATTACCTAATCCTAACTACATATACTTCAGAAATGTATTCATTAATTTCCTACCCAAGATCCCATGAAAATGTAGAAAGACTCTATACAGACATTGGTATAATTTCAGTTATAAAAACCAATGGCTTCCTAAAGGCCTTATCTTGTCGTGAGCTAACATCTGTCTTTTCTTCATCTGATGCCAGATCCAAATCCCAGCGAATTTTCCTTTTGTATCAGAAAGAAGTTGGATTAGACAAGAATGGATATGTCCTTTGTGGGTGACTAGATTTTTTTTTAGATGAATCATAGTGATGTTTCTGTTTAATGCGTATCAAATTTCTAATGTACCCCAAAATGAAATTGTCTCTGCTGGAAAGCCCTTAGAGAAACTCAGTGCGGATGTCTATATCTAAGCTTGTCATTTCACTTCCTTTATGGACAACGAAGAGAAATAAACATTTCTAAGGGTACCTACTATTTATTACATAGGCACCTGATTATTTATTTACAACCTAAGGTAGATAACTAAGATAGATTAAATGAAAGAACTCTAGAAGTGCTTATTTATCTTCATGAGTAATAAAAGTCTAGGATGACTAGTTGAGATATAGGCATTTATATTACAAAGTTCTGTAGAAGAATCCTGCCCTGTTGATAAAAATATGTCAGTTTTAATGTCACCTAGCAGTCGAGGTTTCCTCTACAGTCAGTAGAGGGAAGTCAGCACCTCCTTAAAGCACTTCATCTCAGAGATCATTGACACTTCTTTTAGGGCAGAATAAATTGTTAAACTGGCATCTGAAAGCCATCATTTATTGCCATTATCTTGAGGGAATCTAAACAAACAGCTGAACACAGCATTTCAATTTCAGGTTGTTAAGGGAGATGAATCTTACTCATTCAAACTTTAATGTTTACTTTCCCATTTTTCTTAATCACTGTCTACTTGAAATCCATTTCCATGATTCTATAATACTGCTTCAAGACTTCATATAAGCTATCATAAACAGACTTACTGTATAAAGGTTGTTTCTGGCTTTTCTGCACTCTTATTAACCTCTTGAAGTTCAACAAGGCCAAGTGCAAGGTCCAGAGGAGGGTCATGAAGATGATCAGAGGGCTGGAGCACCTCTCCTGTGAAGACAGGCTGAGAGAGTTGAGGTTGTTCAGCCTGGAGAACAGAAGGCTCCAGGGACACCTCATAGCAGCCTTCCAGTACCTAAAAAGGGGTCTACAAGAAAGCTGGAGAGGGACTTTTTACAAGGGCATGTAGTGATAGGACAAAGGGTAATGGCTTTAAACTGAAGGAGGGTAGATTTAGGTTAGATGTAAGGAAGAAGTTCTTCACTGTGAGGGTGGTGAGACACTGGAACAGGTTGCCCAGAGAGGTTGTGGATGCCTCAACCCTGGCAGTGTTCAAGGCCAGGCTGGATGGGGCTTTGAGCAAGCTGGTCTAGTGGAAGGTGTCCCTGCCCATGGCAGGGGGGTTGGAACTAGATGATCTTTAAGGTCCCTTCCAATCCAAACCATTCTATGATTCCATGATTCTATGATTATTAGTTTGTATCTAAACATACTGTTTTCAAGTGTTGTTTCTATGAATTTCTTCAGGATTTCTTCTGTTGCTTTCCTACATTTGATGAATAATGAACACCAATATCTTCCAGTATTTCCAAAGCTAAAATTAATTTTATTCAGTTTTTTAACTATAAAATAAATGACAATTACAGAGTATAAAACATCCTGTTCTGCATATGTAACTGAATTTATAGTATTCTTCACATTGAAAAAATATCAAAGAATCATGCCAAAAAACATGTTCAATTAGAAAAAAAAAAAATTCAAACTGCAGCAGAACTTAATTCGGTCTTTAAGTGGTGAAAACTGTAAGAAAAAAATGCACCTTACTAAGAATAAAAGTATAAGAGCTGAGTTAAACCTCTAAAAAATGTTTCATAATTATAAATATAATTATGCTGGGCTTAGAGCATAGTCTTGTTTTTTTTTTTAAAAATATATCTGTAGTTCAACATTATAAGTTTAGAAAAACAACTGGTTTTGTAATAACTTTTGCTTCAGAAGAGAAAAAAACTATTTAGCCTACTACCTCAGATGGTATTGACCATGTTACAAAGCTCAGTAAATATCTTCACTTTATGCAAATTGTCATCTTTATGGTGAAAGACTTTTCTCAAAGAAAAAAATTAGTATGCTAATTTATATAATTTAAAATGATAAACCTCTCTCCAGATCTGTAGTCACAGTATTTATACACATTTGCTATATGATACAGAGGTATTCCAGCAGCATTAAAATAATTATTCCAACAAAAATTTACTCTTTCAGTTCCCTCATAGTTTTAGGAAGCAAGATTTTAGTCTTCTTTAAAAGCTAGTCAAACAAATATTAGCTACGTTATGACTAGTCAGTCAACAATTTTAAGTTACTTTTGGACACAAGTGGAGAATCGGTCTCAGAGCTCTGAGTGATGTGTTTTAAACCATGCATTTTTGAGGAATATCAATGTAGTGTATCGGACCTAATTGTGTTTGCGGAATTAGAAGTAGTTTGAAAAGCTTTTTAGGCAATATAGAGCTACAATATAGAGACCCAGCAAACATCCATTACGGGTGATGTCATATACCTTCATAACACATCATCTGTCTCCATACACCATTAAGACAGTGTGCATTATAATAGTTAAAGCTTAAAGTAACAGATTTATGGAAAACAATGGCAAAATACACATCTGAAAGGAAGCATCCTCCAGATATCTTCTCAAATCAGTTAGCATTTTGTTGTTTGTCCAAATAGAGTTTCATTCAGCACATTGGTACTTACTTGATTCTCTGCTAGATATTGGCTAAGCTACTACACTTTACAATCAGACAAACTAGGGATAAATGGGATATACCTGAAACAGTAAATTACACAGAATGAGAAATTGGATTACGTATACTGTTTGTTGTGGTTTATCCCCAGTCAGCAACTAAGCACCATGTAGCCGCTTCCGCCTCCCCCCTCCCAGTGGGGTGCGAAGGAGGAAAGGGAAAAAAAATAAAACTTGTGGGTCGAAATAAGAACAGTTTAATAGCTAAAGTAAAAATAAAATATACTACTAACTAATAATAATAATAATTGTAATGGAAAAGAATACAACAAAAAAATAATAACACCCAAGAAAAGACAAGTGATGCACAATGCAATTGCTCACCACCTGCTGACCAATGCCCAAGCAGCAATCCGCCCCTCCCGGCCAGCTCACCCCTGTTTATATACTGGGCATGACGTTCCATGGTATGGAATACCCCTTTGGCTAGTTCGGGTCAGCTGCCCCGGCTCTGTTCCCTCCCAGCTTCTTGCACATCTGCTTGCTGGCAGAGCATGGGAAACTGAAAAGTCCTTGGCTTAAGATAAGCGCTACTTAGCAACAACTAAAACATCAGCGTGTTATCAACAGTATTCTCACACTAAATCCAAAACCCAGCACTGTACCAGCTACTAAGAAGAGAGTTAACTCTGTCCCAGCTGAAACCAGGACACTGTTACTTTGTTAGAGAGGTCCCTGGCATGAGTTTGGCTGAGGTGAAGTAGGACTATACAAACAGTTCCCAGGCCCAATTTGAGAGTTAGTATGGACGAAGAGGCAGGGAGTATTCCATAAAAGTGGCTTGGATGCCCCACCTTGTTTTGACTAGTGTCGCTAAAGGAGTGGTTTAGATCACTTAAAGGAACACCGTCAAAGGTATTAGCAAAAGGTGATTTTAATGTGAATTTGTAAAAGTGCGACTTAACTAAATTCAATGGCAAGGTTCACTCTATTACTTACTACATGGGAGAAACATACAAAGGAAAATTGAGTTAGAATCGATTTAGAATAATTTACACAGAAACCGGAGACACAAAAGGGTAAAGGAGACCCTCCTGTTGAGTCATGAGATTCAGAGTGGACCCCCTTGCTCTCTAAACTCCTGATGGAGTTTAGATGCGGCTAGATCCAATCTTAGTCCCAGACTTGGTCAATGGTTTATGTCTAATGGAATTAATACAAGGGTAAGAAAAACCTCCCATTGAGTCACGAGGTTCAGAATGGCCACCCTTGCTTTCTAAACTTCTCAGAGTCTAGGTGCAGCCAGATCCAAACTTAGTCTCAGACTTGAACAATGGTTTATGCCTAATAGAAGGGATACAAAAGGGTGAGGAAAAACTTCTGTTAAACTACTATGCTAGTTTGTCAGGTAATGAGTGATTATGGATCCTATATGACTTTGAGGTAGCAGCAATTTAAGATTTATTAACAAACACTGTTACGATAAATCACAAGATTAGGTTATATGATTTGTAACAATACTTAATCATCAATGAATTATCAGAGTGATTTAATAGAGTTTACTATCAGCACTAGAAAGTTTCCTAATCAACTCACACACACAGACAAACACACACACACACAGATACAGAGGTTAACCTATAAACAAGATTTTTCTCTCTTGGCCATTTGTGATAAATTATTGGTACCAGACGATCTTTAAAAACCTTGCGAAATCTAATTGTAGTGAATTACTCACTATTCTCCTTTGTCAGCATTTGTCAGTAGACGATCTTTGACCCCTTCTTCTTCATCGGCATCTATCACCAGACAATCTTGGAAATCCTCGTGAAACCTACTCTTTGAAATCCTCGCAACATCTACTACTTAAAGTCCTCGTGAAAGCTACCCTGAGAGGTGTCCTAACTCAGGGGGAGATACTGGGTCACAGCCTGCTGCGATCCCAAAGAGCTCAAAGGGTCTCACTTAGGATCACTATTTACAGGATCACGAGATGATTGACTTTGGTCAGTGTATTTCTATTGTGGTCATAATTCTTGTCAGGTAATTCTGGCACCCTCCAAGGCAGGCCATGATCAGCAGCAGGAGTTTCAGGTACAGTTAGGAAGTGCCTAATCATCCTAACTCACTGTACCGTAGCCAGGATAAGAAAGTACCAGATTGTCTCAACTCACTGCACAAGAACACAATGTTGGCTGGTCCTGACATCGCAATGTGGCCCAGGGTGGGCTGCACCATCACAGCTAGTAAGAGTGTTTAATAATGTGGGTGTTGCCAAATCATGCCAGTTGGGCTGCATGGACCCTGGCTTGCTTCAGTTTACTAATGTATATAGCCTCTATGAAAGATGTGGTTTGAGGGATTAATGAGTTTAATCATCTGAGTCAATCCAAAGAAGAACGAGCAAAATGCTTCTGGGAGCAGAGAGAGGGAAGGAAGAACAGAAAAGGAGGAAGAGAGGAGGGAGATGGGGAGGAGCAAAGAAGGAGTAGCACGCCTTCTTTGGCAATCATGGACTCTTAAAATGGCTCAGCTAGTCATGAAACCTCAACTCAGTACAGATCTTTACAGCGGAAGCTGGGGTTACTAAATTTTGTGCATTTTATATTTAACTTTTACAATGTATACTTATTTAAGAACAAGATGCATCCAGGAAAAGGGGATAGAAGTGAAGATATCATTATAGTCTATAACAAATATTTAAGGAACAGGGAGCTTTGCTTACTAACTGGACTCTTGGACTATTTCTTTAAAATAACGATAAATAATGGGGCTGAAATATTTGATGTAACAAAAAGGAGTGTCCCAACCACCTGATAACTAGTAATTCCTTACTAAAATGTCTGCTCTGTGCTTCTGCTCTTCAGTCATCTGATGCACATACCAGTATCCTAGTCCTAAGATTGTTTAAGATCCCTAGTCCTTCCTGGGAAACTGAATTTACATAGACACAGACACATATGAAACTCAGGCTGAGGTGGAGGTAAGTCAGTCTGTGACAGGTATCAGATTAGTTTGGAAGAGAAGAGGACAAAGTTTGGTTAAGAAAGCAAGTAAATGTGCCATACTCTCTGACCCCAGGAGTAGTTTTGCTGTCCTACGACAACCCAGACCTATTGTAATTGTCTTTTTGAAAAGTTGAAGAAGGGCTAACAAGCTCCTGGTGCAGGAGAGAGGCAACCATCTTGCCTTCACGCAGGGTACCAGCATTGCAATTCAGGACCAAGAAAAGGGACAGGTAGAGGAAGGAAGAGCCGTCTGAGGCCTAGAAAAGATGGATGCTCTGAGAATTTAAGATCCATATTGCCAAAATCAAATAGGAATATGCTGTCAATTGGCCTCACATACAGAGGATGCTCAGCTTGGTATGCTCACATTTCCACTGGCTGAATTACCACTGTACCACACAAATGGTAAAAATGTTTTCCATCTCATTCCTGAACCTGGCAAAACAAGGAAGGATCAGACACAGCTCTTGCAATTCTGAAATATTTTACTTGATATTGTAAATTTATTCTTTTTTTTTTTTTAATTAATAAAGGGGGCAGTGTATAGTCAGTCTCTCTGACACCCGGTATTTTTTTTTTTCCATATTTTACCATTCAGACTGGTTTAATCAAATGGGAAGAATAGTCAGTCCTATTTCTTATTGTGCCTTTGTAACCAGGCCTTTCAAGTTGACAATGTAAAAACATGAAAAAAAGACCTTCCATCTCCCTAGACAGCTTACACTCTGTACTCAAACAATTTGAAAGTTAGCGACTGAATTCAAAATTAATTCAGAAAAATAGATTTCACTTAGAGGAAATGATATTGTAATACAAGTGTAAAAATAGCTGAACTTACTACGTAAATTGTCTTTACACCACTAAACCAGAGTCAGTTTTATTGCAGCTGTGACGGTTGCACACATTAAACATAAAGGACTATTTAGTTTGAGCATTTTCAAACTGTGAAGAAAACACTTTTTGAAAAAGGGCAATCAGGCAAAATTCAAACAATTTTCAGTATCATAGAAAAGATGTCTTTAATGCATTATTTAAGTACTAGCTAGGCAACAATCTTTTATGAGCTGTCAGTTGAAATACGTTCAATTGTAGGAATGACAATGCTTTAGGAAAACTTAGAAAGACTCTGTAAAAAGTGAAGAAAAGGTGACTTCATGTGAGGAACTTACCACAGTCAAGTAATATACTCCTCTAGTCTCATTTCTAAAGAGACTCATCTTTCCTAGAAGTTCTCTGTTGTCCTTCAGGTCCAGAATTCAAAGTTATTTTTAAGTCAGAACACACGGGGAGTGTTTTTATGAAAGAGCAAAAGAAATGGCTGCTACAGGTTGCAAGAAGTAACACTTTAGAATGCTTTTTAAACTTATTTCTTGAACTCCAGAAAAAAAATCTTATATTTTCTACCTGGAGGCTAGGATTCATTACACTAACTTTAGGAAACTAAAAGTTAGAAAACTGGTCTATGCTAGTGGTCTTGGATCTCTTCAAAGCTAATAAAGAGACGCAAAAAGCTGGAGAACTACTCATCCCACTTATCTTAAACACTTGGTTATGATGCAATGAATTTCCTTTTCAAAGTGTCAGTATTTATCTTTTGGATGCTTCCTTCTCCTGTACCTTTGAAGCTCTAGTGATTCCAGTGCAGTCTGTTTCTACTTAAGGGTATTAAAGAGTTCAGAATAATGGAAAGTATACTTATAAACCATTTATACAATTAATAACTCTACAAAGTAAAATTTTCCATGACATATTAAAAAGGTACATTGCACATATATGTATTTACCATTTAATTGGAAAATACATTTTATGCTGTCTTTGGCATTTACTTAGCTGGCCTTGTGCACACAAATTGGTTTTAGGATTGCTCATATAATATAACCATTTGTTTAGAAGAAGGGTTTACAGCATCTTTGTGTACTTCTCACACCTTAATTGATAGGTAATTTTGTTTTAGAAAGAACAATAATAAAACAATAATTTTAAGTCCAGCGTATTTTCTCTTTTCCTGAGTATAACCAGTTGCCACCAAGCCAAATTGGGAGGGAGGAATGGTACCATAGCATGCATGGTACATGGCTATGCAAACTTCATAAACCAAATTAATTCATAGGTAGTATAATATTAACTTTAAAATCATCTTGCTCAATGTCAAGAAGCTCAAGCAATCCCATTAAAAAAAAATCTTATGTGATTTATAGAAAGAAAATAGGCTGCAGACTCAATGTTTATACTCTTCAGACAGTAATTATTAGGAGCATATTTTGTATTGCTCAGGTTATTTCAAAGAAACTTCTAAACCATATGGTGCAGCAAACAACCTTTCCATGGCAAAAAAAAGATGCTGCTTTGTGGCTTATTTAACTTTCTCAGTAGATATCCATGAAAACATTTTTGACAGTTTTGAAGATGGCTTGGTATGGACAGGCGTTGTCCCCAAACTGCTCTCTGAAATATTCTTATATTTTGCACAGTTAAAATGCACGTATTTTCCTTGAATACCTTTCTTCATTAAAAAAAAAATAAAAAAGTAACACAATAATGAAGGTAGCCATTTATTTCAGGTGTTATTATGTCCGTATCTTCCCATATAATTTCCCACACATTTCTACTGAAGTTTTTTTGTTCCCACAATTTTTGACACGGTTATCCTAAGAAAGCCTTGATAAAGTAATGAAATACAAATGCACTTGTTTTACTACGATGTAAGGAAAAAGTTACTTTCTCAAGCTATATGGGAAGTTTTTGATAGAAAACAACTTAAGTACAAACTCTTTGCCAGCGTCATAACCATAGTGTCATAATGTGTTTAAAACTTTATCTTCAGTTTTTCTTGTAAGATTTGCACTTCTTTTCAGACTGTTCCTACATGCATGCTATTAAGAACACAATCCTTTAAGAATTTCTGTCTTATTGGAACTGTCTGCTATGTGGTTCTGGTTACAAATTATGCTCTGGAAACTCAAGAAGTAATGAGGACCATGAATAAAAGTAAAATTTTAGAAGTAGTCATGATCTTCAGAGAACTTACAAGAGTTCTTAGTGACGCAAACAGGTAACTGCTACAAGAAAAAGGAGAACCCAGGCCTTTGTATACCACATCTCCAGTTCACTAAAAAGGAGATGGATGAAAAGCAGTTTCAGGAATGACATGTGTGTACTTTCTGAAAAAAGATGTGGCAAAAGTTTATTTGGAGCAACAGACTGCCTGAAAAGCACAGAAACTGATATTGGAGCCCATGCCAAACCATCAGGAATTAGGCAGTGAAATAGAAAATCTAGACTACCTCTAAACACTTATCCCTTTGTTCCCAAAGTTTACAATTATAGGCTTCAAACAATAGAGAAACAGTGATCACACTGGAAAATAAATGGGTGAAAAAATGTGGTAACTTTGATGCAAAGAAAATGCAAAGAACTAAAGAATAGTGAAAAGTATGAACAAATGAGGATATTTAAATGGCTGCATCTAAGTGGCTTGCAAAGATTCACTTTATGGCCAATGAAAAAGAAAAAAAAAAAGAAGGTATTTTTAGCGAAAGTACATCTCATCCTAAAATAAATGTGAAAAATATATCAGGTAAACTATTATTCAGATAGAATCATAGAATCATAGAATGGTTTGGGTTGGAAGGGACCTTAAAGATCATCTAGTTCCAACCCTCCTGCCATGGGCAGGGACACCTCCCACTAGAGCAGGTTGCTCAAAACCCCATCCAACCTGCCCTTGAACACACTTCCAGCGTTGAGACATCCACAACTTCTTTGGGCAACCTGTTCCAGTGCCTCACCACCCTCACAGTAAAGAATTTCTTCCTTACACCTAGTCTAAATCTAGCTTCTTTCAGTTTAAAACCGTTACCCCTCATCCTATCACCACACTCCCTGATAAAGAGTCCCTCCCCATCTTTCTTGTAGGCCCCCTTTAAGTACTGGAAGGCTGCTATAAGGTCTCCCTGGAGCCTTCTCTTCTCCAGGCTGGCTGAACAACCTCAAGTCTCCGGCATTTCTCATAGGGAGATGCTCCAGCCCTCTGATCATCTTCATGGTCCTCCTCTGGACTCGCTCCAACAGGTACACGTCTTTCTTATGCTGGGGGCCCCAGAGCTGAACACAGTACTTCCAGGTGGGGTCTCACAAGAGCAGAGTAGAGGGGGAGAATCACCTTCCTCAACCTGCTAGCCACACTTCTTTTGCTGCAGCCCAGGATACAGTTGGCTTTCTGGGCTGCAAGCACACATTGCTGGCTCATATTCAGTTTTTCATCCACTAATACCCCAAGTCCTTTTCCGCAGGGCTGCTCTCAATCCATTCATCGCCCAGCCTGTATTTGTGCTTGGGATTGCCCTGACCCATGTGCAGGGCCTTGCACTTAGCCTTGTTGAACTTCATGAGGTTCTCACAGGCCCACATCTCAAGCTTGTCAAGGTCCCTCTGGATGGCATCACTTCCCTTCAGCATGTCAACCGCACCGCACAGCTTGGTGTCGTCAGCAAACTTGCTGAGGGTGCACTCAATCCCACTGTCCATGTTACCAACAAAGATGTTAAACAGCGCCGGTCCCAATACCGACCCCTGAGGAACACCACTCTTCACTGCTCTCCACTTGGACATCGAGTCATTGACCACAACTCTTTGGGTGCGACCATCCGGCCAATGCCTTATCCACCAAGTGGTCCATCCGTCAAATCCATGTCTCTCCAATTTAGAGAGTGTCAAATGCTTTGCACAAGTCCAGGTAGATGACGTCCGTTGCTCTTTCCTTATCCACCAATGCTGTAACCCCATCACAGAAGGCCACCAAATTTGTCAGGCATGATTTGCCCTTAGTAAAGCCATGTTGGCTGTCACCAATCACCTCCTTATTTTCCATGTGCCTTAGCATAGTTTTCAGGAGGATCCACTCCATGATCTTGCCGGGCACAGAGGTGAGACTGACTGGCCTGTAGTTCCCCGGGTCTTCCTTTCTTCCCTTTTTAAAAATGGGGGTTATGTTTCTCCTTTTCCAGTCAGTGGGAACTTCCCCGGACTGCCATGACTTCTCACATATGATGAATAGTGGCTTATCCACATCATCCACCAGTTCCCTCAGGACCTGTGAATACATCTCATCAAGTCCCATGGCCTTGCCCGCCTTCAGGTTCCTTAGATGGTCTCGAACTTGCTCTCCCACAATGGGCGGTTCTTCATTCTCCCAGTCCCTGTCTTTGCGTTCTGTGACTTGGGTGGTGTGGCTGGAGCACTTGCCAGTGAAAACTGAGGTAAAAACATCATTGAGCACCTCAGCCTCCTCCATGTCCCAGGTAACCAGGTCTCCCGTTTCCTTCTGGAGAGGGCCCACGTTTTCCTTAGTCTTCCTTGTATCACCAGCATACCTATAGAAGCTTTTCTTGTTGCCCCTGAGATCCCTGGCCAGATTTAATTCTATCAGGCTTTAGCTTTCCTAACCTGATCCCTGGGTTCTTGGACAATTTCTCTGTATTCCTCCCAGGCTACCTGTCCTTGTTTCCACCCTCTGTAGATTTCCTTTCTGTGTTTGAGTTTGTCCAGGAGCTCCTTGTTCTTCCATGCAGGCCTCCTGGTGTTTCTGCCTGCCTTCCTCTTTGTTGGGATGCATCGCTCCCGAGCTTGGAGGAGGTGATCCTTGAATATCAACCAGCTTTCTTGGTGTGTTGGGTTTGTGTAGCAGGGGAGGGGCTACAGGGGTGGCTCCTGTGAGAAGCTGCTAGAAGCTTCCCTGGCTCCAACCCGGATCCGCCTCTGGCCAAGGCCGAGCCCATCAGCAAAGGTGCTAGCACCTCTGTGATGATAGCATATTTAAGAAGAGGAACAGACTGCTGAGGAAGAGGAAGAGGAGCTACAGCGAAGAGAGGAGTGGGATGTGAAAGAAACAACCATGCAGACACCCAGGTCAGTGCACCAGAGCAGAGATTCCCCTGCAGCCCATGGAGGTTCCCATGCCAGAGCAGGTGGCTGGGCCCGGAGAAGGCCCTGACTCCGTGGTAAAGCCCACGCTGGAGCAGTTCGTGGAGGACTGCAGTGTGTGGAGAGGACTGGCGTTGGAGAAACTCATGGAGGGCTGACCCCCGTGAGAGCAACCTCATGTTGGAGCAGGGGAAGAGTGTGAGGAGTCCTCCCCCCGACGATGAAGAATCGGCAGAAACAATGTTTGGTGAACTGACCGCAACTCCCATTCCCGCCCCCCTGCGCTGCTCGGGGGAGGAGGTAGAGGAATCGGGAGCAAAGCTGAGCCCAGGAAGAAGGGAGGGATGGGGGGAAGGTGTGTTTTTAAGATATGGTTCTATTTCTCATCATCCTATTCTGATTTGATTGGTAACAAATTAAATTGGTTTATTTTTGCCCAAGTTGAGTCTGTTTTGCCTGTGACCATAATTGGTGAGTGATCCTTCCCTGTCCTTGTCTCAACTCATGAGCCCTTTTGTTGTATTTTCTCCTCCCCATCCCGCTGTGAGGAGGAGTGAGCGAGTGGCTGCATGGTGCTTTGTTGCCAGCTGGGCTTGAACCATGACACTTGGGCCCCTCTTCCCTCCAGGGCTGTAGCCCATGGTACTCTACCAAGCAGATCCCTGAAGAGGCCAAAGGCTGCTCTCCTGATACTCCATTTAATGTATGTTTCTGTAAAGAGCACCTAACTTAGCTATGATGTACACTGGAAAGTGGGACTCGGCTGCAGGTTAAGATCAGCTTTGTATATCTGCACAGATGTATGTTATGTGTCTCCCACCATCAGCAATGAAGATCTCAGTACAGTGAATGGAGCTTGGAAAATAATTCATCTCATTATAAAGAAGACTATGACAGAGTAATTAATTTGTTTAAAAGGAATTATTTAGTGCTTCTTGAGATGCTGTGAGTTTTCCAGGATATTCACATAGGGCTCGCAGATGTAACAAAGAAATCATAGGACACCAAAAGCCTCTAGGAATGTCAGTTAGAGATAACACTGGGTGTCCAAGATCAATTGAAATTACACTAAATGCTTATGTTTGGGAAACTGAATCATATCTCTAATGGAGAACAGCTGAATATCCATTCTAGGACATGAGTGACTTTTGCTTCAAACTTCAATTCAGTTGTCAATCCAAAGGCGTAAAATGCCATTTGAAATATCCTACAGCTCCTGGCTTCCATCTGCCTCTCCAACGAAGCATCTACATCCCATAGGTCTTGAGCTATATGTGTCAGTCCTGTGTAGACTCACATGCACTTTGCGCAGGTATAGATGCTTACATGTAAACTTGTCTATTTGGGTGCCTTTATCTTGAACTGAATCCCACCACAGATGTCTAAAGTTTGGTGAGATGATCTACACTGTCCTGTACCTGTCCTTCCTTCTTTGTTCCCCTCAGTTCTGAAGTATCAAATTGTCTGAACAAATCTAGATGAAACATCTGAGCTATCTGAATGTAATTAACTCTAAAGTCTACAGAGATCAATGTCTTGCTTTCAGACAAGAGTACATAAGGAGACTGAATAAAAGGGAGTTTTTCAACTTTGTTTAAATAGACTTAATTTCATTAATCTATCATTTGCATTTCCCCTAACTCCTCTCTTGAATGGGTTTGTCAAGATGAATCTGCTTATTTATTTTTTCTTAGAAAAATTTTCAAGACTTACTATGCTTTATAGGTTATAAAACTGGCCTATGCTCATTTTTTTTAATTAGTTATGTCCTGTAACACATTTTAAATATATATCTTAAATATTTAGAGGTACATTTTTAGAACTTCATTTGATTTTAATGCAAATTTAGGGTCCAGCTGAAGGAAGATTGATTCCATTTCAGCTCATGAAAATCTGTAAATATATGTCTAATTGGAATCATGCCTTTAAATCTCATTATTTTTAATAGTATTTATGCATACTTGTGTGCTTCTGGATGTAATTTCAAAGTGTATTTTCTACTGAACACACAAAAATAATCTCCTAATGTCTTTCCTCTTCCAAGTTTATATTCTCTTGTGTGAGCATTTTCACTGAAAAAAACCCATGTATGCAGATGAATAATTTTATTGGTTTGGTATGAATGATTTCAGGCTTAAGGTCTTAGACTAAATTGCAGGTGCAGATTCAAAGTAGTAAGTGATTGGTACAGATTTGAAGTCACAACTGGAAACTATTGAATAAATATGAGTTCTGAATTGTACCAAGAATTCAAGGCGTGAGAACATGCAGAACGTGGGTGAACTGCGTCCTCCCACTGTTTGTGCTCCCTGTACTCTTGTAGGAAGGCATCTGATGCACACTGCTGTGTTCAGTAGTACCATCCTTGGGCTAGCTAAACCAGTGTTAAATCAGTTTTATGCTGGAAGAGCTGTGGAAAGGTGCCACAGCATAATCCACAATCCTGTCATAAACCTTAGACTTTTTTTTTTTAATAAAAAAAGAGAATGTAAATATCTATGTGGTCTAAATTGTGTATGACAAAATATGGTGCCTAAAATATGATGTCTGCATTTATTGTTGTTAGAGTTCATGTTATCCTTAAAAATAGTTTCATGATTCATTTAAAACTTCTCTGATATCATACTTATTTACCTAGAAAATAGTCGACATCTGGCCCCCATCTTCACCTACAATTTTCTGATATATATATCCATATAAGTTATTTTTCCTAAATTCACCCTCAGGAGAATCTGTAAATTCCCGAATCCCCTGTGCACTGTTTGTAAAACAAAATCTCTCCTTTGTCCTGTGGGTCTGGCAATTTTTGTTCACTGCTTATTAAGATTTTAGGTTGCCTTTGTGATCTATTCAGAATTGAATTTACTTCATTTCCTCAGAGAAGAAATCACAACAGATATTAAATACATTGTGAGTATTTTTTAAACTCTTTAGTACAGCAAGGCTACATTCTCTGAAATAATTATGAAAATGTAAGCTTTGTCTCTTTTATTGTTGGATGTTTAAATTGCAGTCATCCCAGTCTACACATAATCACCTTAGACTCCCTTTAAAATCAATGGGGGAATAAAGGCAGCTCAAAAGGTGGTTCATTTGACCTTGTTCAAATCCTTATTTCAGGAAGATATAAATCTTCCTTTGGAAGTGCCAATTTCTCTCAATTAACCATAAAAAGAATTAGTGTGATTAGCTCACTGGCATATGTCTACTTTCAGTCATGCTAATCCCAGCCTAGCTGTCTAGTGCAATTTATTTTTTTATTCATCCTTTTCCCTTTAGTATTCAATGGTTCACACTTTTTTTGCTGTGACTTACAATTAAATAAAAAAATACTTCAAAAAGAATTCCACAGACACAGGGAATAATATTAAAAAATGACAAAGGACCCTACCTGTCTTATCAGACAGATCATTTAACCCGTATGCACTTAATTTTGCAGTGTGTGAAAAGGAATGACATATTTGCACAGTAAATAAACATTCTTAATCATTTAGTAGGTTTATGCCAAAATACCCAATTTTAAAATGAATAATGTATATTCATTCCTTTTACTAAGTAAGAACTATGCAGTTCTTTCACGACTCTTCTGTTGGTCTTTAGACTGCCTGTTGCATTACTGCATGTTCCTTCTTATAGAGCTCATATATTCCAGTTTTCCCCTTCTTTGTTGTTGTTGGTGAAGAAAGTATGTTCCATTTACACATTCTATATATTCCATATTCCTTTTACACACTTACACATTCTGTATATTTTTGAAATGCTAGTAGTACATTAACATCTGCCTTCAACAGGAATGGCATAACACACACAAGGTAGGATGGTACCTGTATATTGAATATATCCCTGCTTCACTGTAAGGAAGACAAAGCCTTAAGTGTAGTTGTAGATATCCTAGACTTACATGTAAGCCAAATTCCCCTGTCCAGGCTGTCACTCCAAAAAGAGGAAGAGGCTCTTGGGCAACAGACAAGACCATGCAAATATTCCAAACTGCAGAGAAACACTACTCAGGGAGTTGTGGGAAAGGGCCCATGATGGGACAACCCAGACCGATGAGACATGCAGGTCTGTATGCCACTAGGGGATTCAGCAGCAGGAGTTACTGCAGACAGAGACAAGCAGCAAGTAACAAGGCAGCCTCCATGTCCCATTGCTGCTTCTCTGAGCCATTCATCCCTCAAGTAATTTAATAAGCGTTCCATTACGGAAAAGTGGATGCCCATGATTCTCTGCTGCAAGGTATAGCACACAAAGCTTCAAACAAGGCTCATAATGATTTTTTGGTCTCTGTGCAATACTATAATCTCTCATACATGCTTTTTTTTATACGAGAAAAGCCAAGGAGGGAAAAAGTACTTGTTATAAGAGTGGTGCAGCAGATATTTTTTATGAAACTTGTATTTTATCTGGCATGGATTGCATCTTTAAAACAAAAGTGTCACAGGCACCAATCATTCTGAAACGTTATTAAAAATCTCTAGGTTTGTTCTCAGTTGTGCCTCTGAGGTTTCATTTCAGCTTTGAAACTTTATCTGTTCAGTGATACCTTTTTCAGGACATTCTGATTGTCAAAGGAATACATGGAAGATTTGATTTGATTTGATTTATCATTTCTTTTTATAAGTGTTCATTTTGTAGGGTTTTATTAGTGAATCACCTCCAAGAGTAATGCATAGACATACTGAAATTGAAATAATCCAAGCTTTTATCCATTTAAGATCAAAAAATTTATTTTTACTCCAGGTTGTCTAAGAAACCTTATTAGTCTTGTTGATGAAGCAGTGCAAAATATTTATCTCCTGTCATCATGATGAACAAAGGAACCCCCTACTTTTAAACATGAGGTGATTCATTCCCTCCTTCTCTTATTAATTAATTGTCCTGATTTCAGCTAGGACAGAGTTAATTTTCTTCCTAGTAGCTGGTATAGTGCTGTGTTTTGGATTTAGTAGGAAAAGAATGTTGATAACACACTGACGTTTTTAGTTGTTGCTCAGTAGTGTTTATATGAAGTCAAGGATTTTTCAGCTTCTCATACCCAGCCAGCAAGAAGGCTGGAGGGGAACAAGAAGCTGGGAGGGGACACCGCCAGGACAGCTGACCCAAACTGGCCAAAGAGCTATTCCATACCATATGACATCATGCGCAGTATATAAACTGGGGGAGTTGGCTGGGAGGGGCGGATGGCAGCTCAGGAACTAACCGGGCATCGGTCACCGAGTGGTGAGCAATTGCATTGTGCGCCACTTGCTTTGTATAGTTTAATTCTTTTAGTATTACTATTGTCATATTATTATTATTATTATCATTATCATTGTTTTTCATTCCTTTCTGTCCTATTAAACTGTCTTTACCTCAACTCACGAGGTTTTTTTTTTTCCTGATTCTCTCCCCCATCCCAGGGGTGGGGGGGAAGTGAGCGAGCAGCTGCGTGGTGCTTAGTTGCCAGCTGGGGTTAAACCACGACATTAATATATATTTTATCACTATAAATAAGAAATCACAGAAAGTCTAAATGGACAAACAAATGTTGTTTCTCTTCTTCCTACCCTTAATACATTCACAAAAGAGCTATAGAAAGCTAAGAAATTCCCTTTGGAAACTTCATATTAGAATTTTTTTAAGATAAATTTGTGGCTGTATGAATGAAAGTTTTGACAGACTATCTTCTGCATTATGCGCAATACTACAGCTTTATGAATTCTTTCTTCATTTATTTCTTGAGCTGGGTGACCTCAGCATTACGAATGTACTTTAGTACCATCTTGAAACACAGCAGAAGCTATAGATAGGAAAAGAAAAGATGAAGAATTATTAAAAAAAAAAAAAAATCTTAAACTTGGTTTTCAAGTATGAAAACAACAGAAATAAGGGTTTTCCCTGCACCAGGAAGACTTTGTGTAGTCCAATAAAGACCAACAACCTGAAAAGTGTCAAGTCTTGCCTTTTTAAAGATGGTGGCTGCATCCAGACTGACTACTAATGTCAAGCTATTGACTGAGGGAGTGCTACTTGGACTGGCCAAGCGCCTGCCAGGGACCAGTCTCACAATTTAATTATCCAGCTGATGTAATCGCAGTGCCTGGAGACCTGCCCTGGCACTGTGTAGTCTCCTAATGTACAAGTAGCCAAAACATCTCTCTGCGTTTCCACAAGAGAGGCAATGCTTTGTATTTGTCAGAGAAATTCCTTTCCAAAACCTGGCCACTTAGTATCTTGTAGTGACATTTTGCAGGTCAGCAGGAAAAATTATCTAGACTGGATTTCAAAAACGTATCTCAGAATATGTGATTCAGAGATGCCACCATATACTACTTGATTCAGTTTAACTCCTTCCCAGTTATGTCTCCTCCAACCATATTTGTCTGCTCTCCAAAATGACTAGACAGGCTTAATCATAACTCATGACTTTTGGGGTTGGAGGTGGTGGTGGTGGAGTGTTCTGTTTTTTGTTTGTTTTTTTTTTTTCCTTTGTTTGCTTGTTTTATGAATCTAAACATCCTGTGTCTTCCTGGACACCTGAAACAAACTCTTAATTTTTTTTTTTTTTTTTTTTTGAAAATCCCACTAATCTTGGGATTTACTCTCACCCTTGGGTATGTGTAGATCCCCTCCGTCCAGACCCAGCTGTCTGTACCTCTACTGCAGGGGCAATTCTGTTGCTCCATTAGTAGCTGTTAAATTGCCACAAATTACAAGCCTGGCACAATAAGTTAAGGGAAATTGGTGCCAATTATGTTCTTACCCTGGGTTTGGAATTGCAGCAATTTGGGTCCTGCCTGGTGAGCAATGGGGTTCTTCCTGCTGTGGTGCAGGTCAGACAGATGTGGGCAAGATCAGTCATCCCTCCCCATGCATCTAGCCTAGTAACGTCATCATATGGTAACTCTTACCTTCAGGGGGAAAATAAAGAATGAGCCACTTGTAAGTAGCAATGCTTAAATGTAGTGTATCACAGAATGTGAAAATGTCAACATGAAATCCTGGAGACTGATAATAACATGATGTTTACAGTATGGGCCATTAAACCCATCACAGAAATCCAGCTAGAGGTGACTCAGAATAATAATCATGCTGTGTTTGTTTCATCGTTGTGATGGACAGACGAAATGTTTCTTAACTGTTGTTCTATAGCTCTATAGTAAAAGGACTTTTTCTTATTGAATTTAAACGAGTAAAAAAGTTTCTTTAATACAAAAAACATATTAAATGTTAAAATATTGGTAAAATTAGAGGTCGTTCATTAATTTTTTTTAAAAAATGTGTTTAGTTTATAAGAATGTAACAGATGTTTACATTCTTTTCCTGAATCTTATTTTGAGATCTTTTCCATGTTCTCTCTCCTGTAGTTTCCACATCCACCATTACATTGTTTTTGAAGATTGTCTGTGGAATTGATTGGGCAAAACTTTCAAAAGCTTTTGCCTTGGTTTTGAGATGGCACACATCTATACTGAATTACATAGTACAGTGTACTCTTCAGTAGCTCACATAAGCTTTTAACACTGGACTGCATAGACTCGTAGAATAACTATGGTAGAGAACAATACACTTCTTTCCCTTGAAATGACTTTTCCATTCTTTCATTTCTTTAACTCAGGTTGTGTATCTCGAACACATAGATTCCTGATTAAGGTTTACAAAGTCTAAGCTACTGGATGCATTTTCAGTGCTTAAATGGCACTGAGAGCTATAAATTTCTTAAGAAAGCTCTTTCTTAGACAAATCTTTTTGACAGAAGCTTCAAGATGGTAAGAAATACAGATATGAACATACTATGTATGACGTCTATAACAAACCAGTAGCTTACTAAGAATTGTAAGATGATAAGAACTTTTACACAGTTAATTCATTTTCTGCTATATAATTTGTAGATTAAGATATACCTAAAACGTTTAGCTAAGCTTAAAACATTTCATAACGGCAGATCTGTTGTCCAGGAAGGGAGGAGTTAAAGGAAATTTTATTTAAGTTGATTTACTGAGAGCAGTAGACTATACTGACAGCTCTTTAAACCTGACATGTTTACATAGCATTTCATTTGCATTCTCATAAACAACCAGTGTCAGTCAAAACTAGAATATAGCCAGTCTCCTCAAATTGAAAGGAAAAAAAATGGAGTTGAGGGAAACGTCCTAGAAAACGTTCAGACATTTCATTTGTATTCAATAATGACTTGTTAACCTCCAGGTTTATTTGGGGACTTTCTGAGAGACAATACTCTGGAAATTAAAAACTGTTGACACCTTGACTTTGCTCATTGCTTTGTTTGTTTTCATTGTAAGCCTGTCTCAAGTTTAAAGTGGATTCAAAGGTTCATAACAAACAGCTAGTTCTTTTATTTCCACAGAGATAACAAGTCCCATAAAGTGGTGTGCACCTACAAACTCTTTGGATGACAGCAAAGTTTGGAAATGACAGAAGCTGGGCTATGTTTTCTACCCACAAGAGTCAGTTTGAAGGAGTAGTATTGTCAAGTGTTGGAAAAAGAGGCTTGCTAGCCTTATAAGAGTGTTAGTGGAAACTAGCCACGTGGTGGAAGAAAAGCCAACAATTTAAAGGAATGCTATATTATTACCATTTACTGGGTATTCATACATAAATATATACATATATGGTGTGTACACATATACAGATATTTATGTGAGATACTTTTGTGTGAACTCTCTGCAGAATTTATTTCTGTTCTCTCATTTACTCAGAGATATAAAAAAAGCTAAATTTCAGTATTTAAAAAATCTTGATCAGAGGATATATAACGTTGAATTCACAGGGGGTGTTGGTCAACAGCTGGCTGAATATGAGCCGGCAGTGTGCTCAGGTGGCCAAGAAGGCCAAGACCATCCTGGCTTGTATCAGAAATAGTGTGGCCAGCAGGACTAGGGAAGTGATTGTCCCCCTGTACTCAGATTGTACTCCCTGTACTTGGTGAGGCCGCATCTCAAATACTGTGTTCATTTTTGGGCCCCTCACTGCAAGAAAGACATTGAGGTGCTGGAGTGTGTCCAAAGAAGGGCAACGAAGCTGGTGAAGGGTCTAGAGCACAAGTCTTATGAGGATCAGCTGAGGGAACTGGGGTGGTTTATCCTGGAGAAAAGGAGGCTGAGGGGAGACCTTATCGCTCTCTACAACTGCCTGAAAGGAGGTTGTAGCAAGGTGGGTGTCGGTCTCTTCTCCCAGGTAACAAGTGATAGGACAAGAGGAAATGGCCCCAAGTTGTGCAAGGGGAAGTTGAGATTGGATATTAGGAAAAATTTCTTCACCAAAAGGGTTGTCAAGCATTGGAACAGGCTGCCCAGGGAAGTGGTTGAGTCACCATCCCTGGAGGTATTTAAAAGACTTGTAGATGTCGCGCCTAGGGACATGAGCTGTTGTGGAGACCTTGGCTGGGATCCCAAGGTTTTACTAATTCACTGCGTGTTGCTCATTCCCCAGGAGCTGGTATGCAGTCTGACTTCCATGATGGGACATCATTTCCCACATGAAAATAAATGTTCTATGGATCAAGTGATAGGTTATAGCTGTAAGTTTATAGTTATATGATGCAAAAGGTACTGCCTGACATGTAGTATAACTGTGCAGAGCAAAGGGCTGATAAGCAGCCCTCTGTATTCTGGAGAAATAGAGGCACTCCATGAACAAGTGAGCCAGCTTATCCCCCTGATCTCTCTAGTTTCATTAATTTTGACTTTGACCATTATGAATGCATCTGTACTATCATGTCATGGCCCAGCAGCCCGTACCACCGATCTACAATATTTGTCTGCTGCTGACCTCACTGTTTGTATTCATGAAGAAATTTAGATGAGAAGGAGGATGGAGGAGGGAACAGTATTGGCAGTACACTAAGTTTTGTCCCTTTTTGTAGTAGGGATAAGGACAAACACAAGCAATTTGTTATGTCTCTCTCACTCACAGTCTTATTAAGGTACCTCAGCAAACCTTGCAACCACCAGACAGGCACTCACCTAATCGATAGCAAACTGATTTTCAGGACACACACTTGGCCAGGGTCACCAGTCATCATGTCTGTGAAACAGTCCCTGTGATAATGACTCTTGTTTACTGATCTTCTGTTTCATTTCTTTCTTCTACACTGGATGCTTCTGAATAGTTACTTTTATTTTCAGGGTGCTGTTCAGTTCTGGTATATTCTTTATCATAACATCCACCAGAAAAAAAACAAGATTTGAGAAGTCCCCAGCTGCCAAGGAAATGGACTGTTGTACCTAGCCAAATTGGTTGTTCTCACAAAGCATACCATAAACATACAGGGGAGACTGCTTGAATGACGAAAACAGCCTCTGTGAAAAAAGAGGTGAATGAGGAGGGCATGTGGCAAAGTGAGATCAAAACTGAGTTACTTGGAGAAATTGAGTGACTAATGCTTGTCCACTGCTTCACCTAAAACACTACCATAGGCATCAGAAGAAATAATCAAGCAGTTTTACAAAAAATCCCAAAGGTTTTATTACCCAATACATAATTAAATTGTAGAAATCACTGCCACAGCATGTTGTGAATTCCACAAGTTTAAACAACTTGTATTTAAAAAATAATTAGGAAAGGAGAAACCCATAAAGGTCTGTTCAAATTCCAGTGGAAGCTCTGGTTCAGGACATCCCTTTAAGATGCAGATTGTACAAAATGGGGAGATGTATATTTGGAATATGTAGGGAAATTATCACTTGCCATATGCTTTTTTACCTAAATACTTCCTTTTAGTCATGGGTAAAGGCAGGATGCTGTCTCATCTGTTGCTGTATCTCAGCACATACATTCTTATACTCTCTCAGTGCCCAGGAAATGTCTCCCTCCCACATGCAGGTGAAGCTCAGTGTTCTGTAGCCTCAGCTCACGCAAAAACCATTCCCAGATCCCATTAAAATCTATTTGAATATTCTAGATATCTAGATATTTCTATATAGTAGATGAACACATAAACTGGAGAGTGTTTTAGGAGGAGCAAACTCTTGATGGTACTGTTTCCCAATGAACAAACTGAAAGAGATCTTCTTACATTGCTACATCTCTTATTGGAGCAACGTCAGCCTTCAGACGTTTTTTATTACATTTCCCCTCCCCAGCTTCTCACTAAATGTGAGGCTGAAGATAAGTTCTCTTCCATGCTGACAGTCTAAGCCACTTGAAGGAGGTAAAAGTTCATTAGCAAGTGAACACAATGAAGAGGGCAAGAGGGATGGAAATCCTGAAAATTTTGAAATGACAAGATTGCTCTAATACCTTGTTCTACTATGCAGTCTTGTCTAGCATGTCTATACTGGCATCACATTGGTGCAAACAGACATCATCATGGAGCATAACCAATTCCAAGTGTTTAAAAAAAAGCTGATACAACTTCCCATTTGATTTGCTTTGATACTTTTTGAGTGTATACTTTACTTTTAATCTTTCTCTACCTCAAAACTGGATTTCCTAATCTGGAAGAAAAAAAAGAGAGTACCCTTCTGGCCCACTCAGGAAGTCTGTATATACTTTAAACAAGTTTACAGTAGAAAGAACTTGTCATTAAATGAGTTTCAGGATTTATAATTCCAGTACAAGAAGTGCTTGCATACTGTTGTATACAGTTTTGACTGTTAAGTTCAAACCTGGGTAAAATGGTTATCAGACTAGAATAAGTAAGAGAAGTTCAAAGCATAGGAAAGCTAGGATTTGACACAATACTTACTAGGTCTGATTCAGTTCCCAGACAAGATTGTGTGTCTATCAACAGTTGTAAATGCATGTAGATTATGCCTACCTGTTGGGAAATATAGACAGTAATTTTTCCTTTATCTATTCAATTGGAAAATATGTGGTATATAGTAGAGACAGATTTTCAGTATGATGTAGGAACCATATAGCTCAATCCCTTCCTTTGATAATAGTAACAATTTAAATGTTAATACCTTATAAAGAGTGCTGAACTATAAATCTTAAATCAGAAACTATGTTGTGTGTCCTACTAAACCAGTTTTGGTTGGTTTGTTTTTTCCGTCTTTAGGGTATATTGAAAATTTAGTATTAAGATACAAATATCATCTCTCTAAATATGTGGTTGAAATGCTAAAATCTATATGATTTTTTTAAAATTATATCTGAATGTCATTTGCATTCACCAAATGAACAATGTTTGAAAAGAAATTATTGTAATAAAATTATTTTTATGGACCTGAAAGTGTTATATAGCATTTACATTTTTACCTCAGTATAACAGATTCTCGTGCTACTTTTATTCAACTGTAATCAGTAAATTAGAGCTCTGATGAAACTCCCAGTCTTGTAAAGGGGAACGTCAGAACTATCCAGTTTCCAGATTAGCAAGAAAAGCCCTGTATGTGTAAGTCGTTTGCTGTGTAAATCATTTGCTCTCCTTCTTTTCTTAACTATAACGATAATATTCCTTCTTGTATTTTTTGTACTTAACCAATAACTTTTTTTACTAGAAACTGCCCTGAGTACATATATGGTGACTAAGTAAGCCTGTTCTACTCTCTTATCCCTACCTGCTTGCCTGGGCCAGCTTGAATTAATTCAAATACTTTCCTGTGTTTTAATGAATGGAGATTTAATTAATAAAGCAATTTGCCTAGTATCACTGTTGAACAGACAGGATGGAGGTCAGAAGACCATTAAAAGAAGCTACCTCAGAGTTGTTATACACAAATCACTAACTTTGGATATATCTCCCTGTCTAGGAATCTATCAAGGCAGATATATCTTGCAACTTGTGCCTTTTAATGAAATATTTTGCAAAAAACTCTCAATTTTAGGGTGAAATACAGTCAAATGATTCCCAAGGCTAGTAAATAAAACTTCAAGTGAAGTTTCTGAAACACATACTGGGATATTATAACCCAAATTTTGGTACATCACGGAATTGAAATGGAACTTCAATAAGAAAATATAAAAGTCCAGTTAGGAAATCAGTATATCCTGCAACTAATATCAGAAAAGTGATGATAAATATGTCTGATTTTTGGTGTCATTGGCATGGCATATATCAATGTATCTCGATTAACAGAATGAAGACAAATTGCTTTGTTATTTACCTACTAAGGTAAGTCAAACCTTCTCAGTTAGCTGTTTGCTATGGCAAATACAGAAATGCAAGACATTCAGTAATTCAATTAATTCAACTGATTTAAGAGAAGGAAGATTTTAGTTCCAAGGTGGTAGAATATCTCTAAAATTGTGATAATGTTATAGTATGGAATCTATAGAGCTGTAAATACACCTAAATGAGACTGATCTCGCAGGTCATAATTTTCACAGGATAACCAGAAGAAACAAGTTCGTAATTTCCATTAAAAGGATTAATAGTGATTACAGACAACCCCAGACCAGTAGCTTTATCAAGTGATTGAATACATTTCAGGAAATCAATACACGATTGTCTTGCCATATAGCCATGAATTATCTTGAAGTTTTTCAGAAATATATGAAAGTTGACAGAATGGACTTTTGAACTGTAAACAGGAAAATATATTTCTTTCATATAGTTGCTCTAAAGCAGATATCTAGACCTGATTATAAGGTGGTTGGAGTTGTTATTGGAGTTATTGCATTACTTGTAGAAAAAGCATGGTCTAAAACAAGTTAAAAGTGATTCTTTGATAAATAAATTGATAGCAGGAAGTTTTAAATTGATGCACTCAAAAATGGCTAATGAAAATCTACCGAAGATCTACTTTTAAAAAGTGCAGTGTTGCTCATAATAGAGTGACTGGAGTAAAAAGGGGTATGATAGATGTTTATGAACTAACAAATGCTCTAGAATCTATAAACTGGTGCTCTCATACTCCTTTTCATACTGCAAGAACAAAGACATGATACACAACAAACACAACAATACTAAAAGACAATAGATTATATAAAATGCACAGTAATCCTGTAGAAAGCAATGCCACAATTACTGTTCAGGCCAAGACTTTAACCATGTTCAAAAAAAGACTAGATGTTTACGGGTGTAATGAAAAATTCCACTACCTATAACAGAATTAAAAGATGCTAGAACTCTCATGCTTCATGACAGAAATGAGCTGATTCAAGACTCTTTGGCTAAAACTCCAATTGCTCTTCTGACACAGAAATGCTCCCACTGATTCTAAAGAAGCAAAGATTTTATGTGTATATATTGAATAACTGGGATTGTGATATCTGCTACTGAAAATCTGTTATTGAGCAATTTAAAAAAATGATATAATATAGATCAAATTACACGAAGAATTAATATGATCTTTTCACATTCTCTACACATTTAAGATATTAATTCCTTAGACAGTATTCCACTTTTATTTTGCTTTGTGAGGAGCACTAACTGGCAATGTTTGAATAAGTATTTCTTGGCAATATAAATATACGCTATTGTGAACAAATTTGTTCCTTTTAAAAAGTAAATCTAAGCATGAGATAAAAGAATTAGTGAGATGAAGCTAAACAAACAGACATATGAATGAAGAAGCCCCAGAGAGCATCGACTATATCATTGTAATGAGTAGCTAGTTAATCTGGAGTCAGTTCTTTGCTATCAGCAAAACCTTACCACTTGGGCATTGCAAGTGTTAATAAAATGGCAATAAATACATATTTCTGAATCAGAACAGATAGGTAGTCATCTTCAATGAGGCAAGATGAAAAATAAGAACACCATTTTCTGACAACTTTGATGGTTGTCTTCTCTCGTCTCTGCTAATAAGATAACAGTGAGACATTTCCAAATGTTTGAGAGAGGCCTTTGTGGAACAAAGGTCAGAAAAGAAAAAACTCTCCACTCCCCCAAATGACCAATCTGATGCTAAAAACATTCACAGAGTAAGTGGCTTAAATATAAGTCCTACATGTCCTGTTATTTGCTTTTTCCCTTAAAGAGAAATTCTACTTTGGATGTAAGGAACCTTCCTGATGGAATTTTCACTGAATCCAACCCACTTTCACAAAATATGTTGGTAAAAGTTAACTGAGAATTTTATGAGTAAAAGCTGTGTAGTCCTCTTTTTCTCTTATTTTATTTCTTTTTTAATCATCTCTGATCTAAATGATCCTTTGCCACAAATGAAGCTTGAAATAAATATGAACATAAACTATCCTGTTCATGATCTTTGCAAATTGTCACACTGTCGCAAGAATACGTATTAACCATAATCACTGAAGCATAAGTTTTGCATGGATTATAAAGTTTATATATTTCACAGGAGACACTACTGTTACTCATCCCAGTTTTATATCAGGGTTTTATACAAGTTCAAGCCCACTGACTTTACTGGAGTTTCTCCAAGTTTACACCAGTACAAATGAGAGCAAGCAAGACTGACAAACAATAGCAACTGCTCTTTTTGTAGTTAGGCAAAATATTTTTTGTCAATAAAGTGTTTCAAATAAGATTTTTTCTGAGACTTTTTCTACCTTAAGGGAATTTCACACTAGAGAGCAACTTTGTTATACTACTTCTGTGCTTAAATTGTTTTCAAATAGTTTAACATTTATCAAAAGAAGAGTTATTTAAAGCATGCATTATTTTGAAATATTCTATGTAATACTATTGTAAAATTTTTAAAATAAAATTCTAAGTACCAGATTAGATTTCTAATTTTAAAAATATAATTTAGAAATAATTGAAATGCGAGACATTTCTATTCAAGGTAGGCAGTTAACTGTGTCTTGCACCACGTCTCTATGTAACGTTTTAAAGTTATTCCTAGTTGATTGCACATAAGAGAGAGACAAAAGGAGGTGGAGCACTTCAAATAAGCAGTCCCAACAGCTGAGATATACAGGTAGTGGTTATTCCTTTTACAGTGTTTGGATATATTATATGTGAGTGAGTGTGATTTCTTTTTCACAAGTATTAGATTGATCAGTGTGAAGGACATAACTTTAATTTCAAAAAAGTGTGATAATCTTGATGTACTGATTAGATCAAAGTCTTGAATAAAGGTAGTTAATAAAGGTGTAATATTTTTGATGCTCAGTATGAAGTACATCAATGCTTTCTGAATTATTCTAGTGACTCTTTAGATATGCCTTCTACCTCCACTGATTCTTTCTTGATCTTGCAGGATTCCCAAATACAAATCAGATGTGGTAAGTTGTTTTTTTTTTTTTGGAGTAGAGCTACTCTAGATTATATAACCTATAGTTTGAAATAGATAATATCTGTATAGGAATACTTCAAAGTTCTCTCATTTCTTGTGAAAGGGACAACTGAATGCTTGAGCAGTTATTTCAGGGTTTTTCTTTGCCCTAATCTCTTAGGCTATACTAGCTGTAGTAAATTACACAGTTCTAGGTCAATGACTCAGGCTATGAATTATATTCCCTGTTCTGTGAAATTGTTAAAATGGTGTCTGGTTCAGTTTTGGCTTGAGACATCCAAAATTCATTCACAAAATTCCCACACACAGCTTTGGAGTTAGCACTGGCCAGGTGCCATGCCCCATAGGCAGCGTGCATACAGTTTCCCTATATTGGAGGATTAGGGGATGTTCTGGGCTAGAGATTTGAACAGACCATGTAGATGACCTCAGGAGCAGAGCACAAAACCTTTTGCTAGTTTACAAGCAGATATTTAGCTGCAAGCCCCACACCCTTCTGGAGAGGATCATAACCCAGATCCCCACCTCAGTAGTGCCATAGGATTCCCTGAGGCAATGTGCTCTCCTGCACACTGTATGTTGATTCCTCTTGTTGGGAAAGGTGATCGAAATTTCTATGTCCTAGGAATAAAAAGGAAAAGTCGTGTAAATAACAGCAAAATTGCAGAAGCACAGAGATACAATTCAAGTTCAGTACAATTACTGAATGACCATTATCAATCTCCAGACATCTTTCTGTTAGACTTTTAAAGACAATTCATGTCTTAATAACATTATAGTCATTATTTTCGTAAATGAATTACATTGGCATGTACAGCCACTCTTAGCTACACAATTATATGTGATCATTTCAGATTCCCTCATAACTAGCTCTGTTGGCACCTTTGGTACCTTTCTCAATGAGGGTGTAGCCTGAATGACTAAGATGACTGAATTACTTGCTTTATCCCCTGCAGGACAAATTTAGGTAGGTGGCATACAATTATGCTAATCTGAATTTGGCCCAGACAGCAGAGCTAACATTGGTTTTCCTGGTGGGATTTTTGCCTCTGTAACAGTGCAATAATCTTTCATTAGATAGTCTGGCAACCTCTACACCTTCAGCATGGAGCATGGATGTGTACTGAAGCATAGTACAAGCATTTCAAAAGGAAAAATAAGTAAATTAGAAACACCCTTAATAGTCTCAGTGGAACAGATTCCCAGGAGAGCTTCGTTAAAATTGCCCCATCTAAAAATATGTGTTAAAAAATGCAACGACTCAAAACACTCAGACACATTATTAAACACTATCACAAATGAATAATTTACAATTAATAACCAAATGGTACAAGTAAAGAGCTTTAATAGTTCAATTTGCTTTATCCTTCTCTTCGTTCCTCAGTCCTTTAAGAAGGATTGACTAATGACTTTTCCCTCCTGTAAAAACTTTCTGTCTGCTAGGAAGGGATTACAAGCCTGAATATTTCCATACCTGATTTCCTTTCAGTTTTCCCTTACTTCCAAGATAGGTTGTTCAGCACCATGGACCATTACAGTCTTCATTTTCAGGTTCAAATATGAGTTAGCTTCAGCATTTTGGATGTGGTACCCTGACGTTTTTGAAGTAACCTGGTTTTTAATGGGTTTCAGATAGACCATGATGTCCACTCTTAAAATTAAGCTACTTAGAAAAAAAATTATACATTTATTGGATTGGTCCTTCCATACTTAGATTCTTTTTCCTTGTGTTCCACAGTTTGCTATCATGAAGTGTCAATATATAAACCGCAAGGTCAAATAACTTATTTCGTTCATTTCCTTCTAGGTCTTGCTCTCTTGATCTTCCCTGTTGCAGCATATTAACGCCTGTGCATTATTTTCGAGTGAACTATCTATTTTCCATGGAACAGGCACTATTTTGATGATAGTTCACTCCTGACACTGCTCCTAAGGGTGATATAGAAGTTCTTACACCCAGAGTGATGCCATTCACCTATATATGTTATCCCACTATTCCAGCAGGTCTTTTGCAGTGCTCCCACTCACATACCCTCATGATATTTCCTAAAGCATCTAACTTGTATCATTTTTACTATAGTATACAAATGTCATTCTGCTAGTTTGACAGCTCACACATGATTTCAAGCCTTGGGCCTGAAAAATCATAGAAAACCCAGTCATTATTTCTTTTGGTCTCAAGACTGTCATGTATTATATATAAAAGTATTGAAAAAATTATGGAAAAAAATACAATTACACTGGCTGTATTGTACCATTAAAGGTAACTGCCCAAGTGATGCAGAGTGATCAGGCTCAAGGCAAGCACCCTTTAAACCAGACAGCCTGAGCTCATGTGTCTGCACATTTGACTTGACTCTGAGCTGTACTATAATCATTATTTCAAAACATAGAAGTTCTTCCTCCTTTCTGTCCTTTAGTCTAGTTCTTTGTGGCTTTGTTTTAATACGGTGATTGTCTTATCTATGACTGAATAATCATTCTTCTACCTACTGATGTTTAGTAGCAAAGCTTGGCAAAGGTAGGCTATATGGTGTCTACTAGCTTTTTCCTTGTAGGATTGCCCATTCTGGAGAGAAATGAAAGGAAGGGCCCTGAACAACCCTTGTGAATTTAGCCCTTTGCACTGTCTGAACCTCAATAATTAGCTGAAGTCACCCATAAAATCTGACTTTGGCACAACCTTGAGTGTCATTTGCAGCTTTAAAGGCACAGTTTTAAGTATGAATTGAATAAAAGGAAGCTAACAGGAGCAGGATTTTTGACAGAGCATAAATAATATTCCATTCTAGATCCACAGATACTGATGTTGGTAGAAAGTACTGGTTTTCAGTGCCTTCATACAATAAAGAAAAAAGAAATACCATTACAGGGTTGCAATAGTCTTTGTCTTCTATCAGTTTTACATCCATAAATACACATTCTATAATTAATTTTTAAATTAGTTCCATCAGAAATGCCATGAAAAAAATATTTTGGGATTTCCAGAAAGTGTCTGTACATCTGACTAGAGGTTATCTTTAAAGCTTACACCTGTGGTGAGAGAAAGCAGAAGTAAACTACTATTGGTACCAGAAACTAGAACAATCCCTGAGTACTGTGGCATTTTCTTTGGCAGACATTGTTATAGTACTGACAGTGAAACCACTGGATATGATAAAAAATAGCTGCTTGGTCTTATACTGCCAAGCCAAAAGTATTGCCTGCAGGATACTGTCTGTTCCTATATATATATATATATATATATATGCATTTTAAATGCCTGTTCAGTACACAGAAATATATTTTTGACTAGTTGTCCTGTCTTTATCTTGTGGGGAAAATTTGTTGCTATTATGATAACCAGAAAATTAAACCCATATTTTAATATAATTACATCAAATAATTTTTAAACTCTCAAAAATACCTTTTTAGACATTCTAATACAGATACCAGTAAATTAGTTACATCTGACACAGTAATTACCCTTGCTAATCAGTAACTGCTAATTACCCTAGTCAAACTGACATGAACAGTTTAAACATCACTAGGATGTTAGAGCAAGTCTAAGTGTCTAACTCAAAAACTCTTGTGTTGTAGAGGTTTTGTTGTACTTGCAAAATGTGTGACTTGCCCAGCAATAACTATGTGGGAATTGAAGTGTACAATGAAAAGTGTCTGCACAATAATAATAATAATAATAATAATAATAATAATAATTGTCCTGGTTTCAGCTAGGACAGAGTTAATTTTCTTCCTAGTAGCTGGTGTAGTGCTGTGTTTTGGATTTAGTAGGAAAATAACATTGATAACACACTGATGTTTTTAGTTGTAGCTAAGTAGTGTTTATATGAAGTCAAGGATTTTTCAGCTTCTCATGCCCAGCCAGCAAGAAGGCTGGAGGGGGCACAAGAAGCTGGGAGGGGACACAGCCAGGACAGCTGACCCAAACTGGCCAAAGAGCTATTGCATACCATATGACATCATGCCCAGTATATAAACTGGGGGAGTTGGCTGGGAGGGGCGGATGGCAGCTCGGGAACTAACTGGGCATCGGTCACCGAGTGGTGAGCAATTGCATTGTGCACCACTTGCTTTGTATAGTTTAATTCTTTTAGTATTACTATTGTCATATTATTATTATCATCATTATCATTGTTTTTCATTCCTTTCTGTCCTATTAAACTGTCTCTATCTCAACTCACGAGGGTTTTTTTTTCCTGATTCTCTCCCCCATCCCAGGGGTGGGGGGGAAGTGAGCGAGCAGCTGTGTGGTGCTTAGTTGCCAGCTGGGGTTAAACCACGACAATGATGATAATTTAAATTTACAAATACTGTTTGTCATGTTTTTCAGATTTACAGAAATTGGAAAACTTCCATGGCAACCTTGATTAGGAAGCTTGCCAGGAGACGCCAGAAAAAGAGACCCAAAACGACCTCTAACCTTGGACCTGAAGCGATGGGGAAAGTTTCTTCCCCACTGGTTTCATCTGCACAGGGCCAAGACACGGGTTTGGCCACTGTCTGATGTAAAAAGCCTGCAGATATTAGTGTGCTCCTTGGCATGGCTTTGGCCAGATCGGTTGGCACTCCCCAGGCCAGTTCAGGGAACAGCATGTGCTAGAGACCATTCCCACTAGACAGTTTGGAGAAGGTCATTCTATACTGGGGAGAAAAGATGATTTTGCCATCGTGGAAGCAAACCATGCCATTCCACGTCACTCATGCCCTGGGCCAGCGATGAGATACAGGCTGTTATAGACCAGGCTACATATACGTTTTAGAGATGTAGGTGAAAAGACTGCTTTTCTAAGGCAGTCAACTGCAAACTTACCTAGAACCATTCTGGAGTAAATATTGACAAGCTCATTAATTTACAGAAGGTGCTTTTGAGTAGGAGAATCCAGCAGTCAGGTGCTTCTTACCCTCTGGCATCCTTGTCATATGGTATGTATCTATCTCTGTCTTGGCCCCTTTCTGGCACAACATACCCACTGAATCACCCTTTCTCCTCGAGCAAATCTTGACTGAAGTTCCTGGCAATAAAAGAACTCCTAAGAGAAGGAATGGCTGCATGGTTATCTTTTTATAAAGCCCTGACATTAGTTTGAAGCATGTTTGGTCCATACACAGCCTTGGACAACTTCCTCACCACATTTCCTCTTTTCTGCATTCATCAACAATTTCTGTTTATTCTTTTATTCTCTGTTGTTGGTTTTTTTTCCTGATGCATATCAGCCTGTTCAAAAGGTATCACCCCCTAAACCGGGCAAACTGCTATCAAATTTTAAGTGACTACCTCAAGAGTTTTTCAATTATAAGTTTGAAAATCTTTTTTTTATATAAGCAAAACTATTGTACATGTGCCCTTATGTGACAGTTGATGAAGGCACTTCACTGTCTCCAGCATAATTTAGAGTTGCCAGAAAAAAACAATGACCAGTGTTTTCAAAACAGCAGTCGTAAAGAACTGGCATCCACAAAAGGATTTAGGAGACTAAAGTGAGATTTGGGCAGATATAGATGCCAAAGTTAAAGTGTAAAGACTTCAGAAGTACTGCATCATCCCACAGATGTCCACATTTTCACAAAGAATATTTTGTTAGCACAACAGTTCTGTTTGTACAAGGACCCAGAACCGACACCACCTAGACCAAACATCTTGGAGCTTACAGGTAAATCCAGTGAAGATCTTCAAGTTAAATGTTTCTTTGTCTTTGTTGACTTAAAGATCCAATATTTTACATGCAAGCAGATAACACCTAAAACATGAGCAGCATTGCATTCTGTAGAAACCTAAGTCAACCCATACCTTCTATCTTTCCATTAAAAACTAGTGAGAATAATACTCACCAAAGTTGTGGAAAACCTCAGTTCAGTGTTCCCTCATCAGCTCTCTATCTTCCAGTAGAAACTGCTTCAAGATGGAAGTTTCTAATAGAAGCTGTGCTTCAGTACAGGAGTTTGAGGTTCACTGAAGCGGAGAGAAGCAACTCTGTCGTCTAAGCAAGCAGTTAACTCACCTGAAAGAGGGAGAACTGAACTTCAGTTTTTGCTCTCAAGATTGTTAATTTATTTTATACTTCAACTACTAATTGCACGTATTTAGATTGTCCCTTGCTGTCCAGGGCAGAGGGGAAGAAAAAAAAAAAAAGAACAAGTGTGTGATATTCATCTCCCTTCAGACAAGGATTAGGCATCTAAGCTGTAAGGGCAGCAGGGGTACATAATTAGAGTCACTACTTTCTTTCCCCTACTGATTGCATAGTCATGCTGGCTGTTGTGAGTTTTAATTTTTGTTTTATGCCTAATAGAGGTAGTTTAGGTACACATTTCAGAAATGAGGAGCTTAAAAGGCAGATGTTATGTTGCTGAATTTGCATGTACCTGAATCTCTTTCTCAATTTAGCTCTGAAAGACCTTTCGTCTTCATATATCCTAAGAAAGGTGGTTGGGAGGGAACAAAAAATTCATTAGCACTTCTGTTCCTGACTAGAGGTTAAAGTTCAACCATCCTAAAATCTATATTGCTTCTTAGAGATATCTACCTAGACAGAAAATTTGAAAGATAAACTTAGACTATATGCTTAATCTTTAGTTAATTAAAATTAGATGAGTCATATACATTGCATCTGAACACGTACTAACACACAAATCAGAAATTTACTGTTTTATGTTCCCACCATGGCTAAATCTGTCAACAACATCCATGAGTTGTACTAGTGTAAAATGTGAATGCCTCTATTCAAACACAGAATATTTTGTACTGAAAAAAATTCCTTCAGAATGTGCAACGTGACTTTCCTGCCTAAAATATATCTTGAAACTCACAGAAGCTAGTGTGTCTTCCTTTTAAAGCCCTAGATCTCAAGTCATCTGGGTACATAAATATCCATGTTTCTTTAAAAAGTAGTAATAGCTCTCACAAATTCAGTGAAAAACTTAAATTTGACATAAAGTAATCCTATAAATATGCAATCCAAAACCTTCTTTTAATTTTTTTTTTAATTTAACTGTCCCATTATTTTGTGGATCTGACCCTTTAGTTCTTAGCATTAAGGATTAAGAATACTTATATCATTTTAACTGTACTTTTCTAATGTTTCTGTTCTATTAACTGCCCCTTAACTGTTGCAAAGTCCTAAATTTGTCAGCAGGTTATAAACCAGAATGCAGAACAAAATCAATCGGAAAAGACAGTAGAGTGGAGAAGGTTAAAAAAAAAAAAAAAAAGGAAAATTTCAGTTTACCCCCTTTTTATTACTTGTGTTGTCTAATTGTTAAAACACTTGATTTTACTATAAAGACAGATGGAAAGACAAAGTACAGTAATGTTAGTGAGAAGTATAAACCTGAAGAGCTCTGGCACTGAAGTGAAGCCAGTTCTGTAGTGCATTGTATATCATCTGTATACGTTCTGTGTGCAGTGTATATCATCTTCAAATATGTGTGTGTCGTGGTTTAACCCCAGCCAGCAACTAAGCACCATGCAGCTGCTTCCCCCTCCCCTCTCCCAGTGGGGTGGGGAGGAGGAAAGGAAAAAAAAGGTAAAACTTGTGGGTTGAGATAGAAACAGTTTAATAACTAAAGTAAAAATAAAATACACTACTAAGAAAGAACAATAATAATTGTAATGAAAAGGAATACAACAACAACAAAAAAAAAAAAGAAAAGAAAGAAATAACACCCAAGAAAAGACAAGTGATGCACAATGCAATTGCTCACCACCTGCTGACCGATGCCCAAGCAGCGATCCGCCCCTCTCAGCCAACTCCCCCCCGTTTATATACTGGGCATGACGTTCCATGGTATGGAATCCCCTTTGGCTAGTTCGGGTCAGCTGCCCCGGCTCTGCTCCCTCCCAGCTTCTTGCACACCTGCTTGCTGGCAGAGCATGGGAAACTGAAAAGTCCTTGACTTAAGATAAGTGCTACTTAGCAACAACTAAAACATCAGAGTGTTATCAACATCATTCTCACACTAAATCCAAAACCCAGCACTGTACCAGCTACTAAGAAGAGAGTTAACTCTGTCCCAGCCAAAACCAGGACAGTGTGTCATACTCAAGCAGCACTTCACTGGAACTGAAAACCACCCAAACAAATATTCTACATTGAAACAGTATGTAATTTTCTTGGTTAGTGATGTATTTAGGTATAATTGCTGTTAAATGTGAGAAGATTCCTGTTGGGTTCAAAAAGTGCTGTCACAATTGTTCAGGCTTTGATCTCCAGCGATCAGAGAAGCTAGCAGGGTCAAGCCCAGTCTGGAATTGGTTGTTCCACCATCAGTGAATAAACCAATTACTGAAAGAAGCAGTGCTCATTCTGTAATAGATTAAATTATCTAAAAGTTTATGAGTTTTCAAATGTTAAACTGGAATTATCTATATATAGTGGAAATAGTCTTACATTGTAATAATGGTCTTATATTGTAATAAAAAAGTACATAATTCTGAATAAAGACAATACTTTCAAAAATAATAAAATACCACAACAATGTAATGATCATTTGAAACAAAAATAATACAAAAAAGGTCTTAAAATAATGTCTTCATGCTTCTATCTCTTTTTTTTTTTCCCCCCACAGCATTTTTATAATTGTTTGGACTGATATACTCAAAGAATAAGAAAAGCTTGGTGAGATCTTATTTGTGTTCTTTGCTGCCTACACTTCAGGAGTGATATTTTCCATTTAAAAAGAGAAAAAAGTGCTCATGTAGTAATCAAAATTGGGCAATGCACATTCTTCAAGGAGGAAAAATACATACCCCTTTGCATATCCTGTGGAGGTTTCACAAATATAACTACATAAGAACACTTGGTACAGTCAAAGTCAAATGAAAGTATATGTATTCTACACTACATAAGAAAACAAACCATTATGTGTAACAGAGGTGAACAGTGGAAAGAAAGAAAACTGGTTTTTCCAGTGATCTGCTGTCTATTTCCTCTCTGCAAAAAACTTCGGTTCCTCAACATATCTTCTACAATTTTCCTGTTCCTGCTGCTCTTCCATCTTCTTTCTTTAAAAAACTATTTTTAAAATAATTTACAAATATCTCAGTCTCCCTCCACAGTTTCCTACCTTCCCTTTGTCCCCTTCAATTCTCTTTCACCCCTGCTTACCTGAAGCAAAAGGTAAGAAGTCTTGCAGCTGACTAGGAGAAATTAATATGGTGATAGACTGGTTGGCAGGCCAAAAAAACAGATAACTGTTGCACCCATCTTATTTTCTTGGTGAAGGTGTTAATTTGCATCCTCTCTCCCAGCCATTGACCACACTTCATGAAAATTAATATTTCACAGAAATTTAGTATCTTTGAGACCTTAACCCACCTGTCAAATCTGACTGAAAATGCCCAGTGAGATCGAAAGTTATTAAAGGAAATTGACAGATGTGGAGAGAAACAGATGGACAAAAAGACAGAGCTATTATGTAAGCCTTATTCACTTAAGAAATCAAATTAAAAGTCCAGTTTGGGATTAGCACGTTATTTTGAGCAGGTATGTAGTGCTATTTACATTCCATAAAATGTTTATTGCACTTTTGAATGCTCTCACTGCAGCTTATTACCTATCATTAAATCTGGAACATAATATCTTCCTAATAAATAGTATATTTAAACACGATATTATAGTGCAAAGTAATTATTGTTTGGCTCTAACAAAATTGAAGTAGTAATTATCTTTCCTTAACTATTTTAGCCAAGGTATTTTGTACTTCCCAGGTTAGGAGACCCAGCTTGATTGTCTCAGGTTACCTACATGAAAAAATTACTCGACTCCATCAGTCTATGTTTCATGGCTTATATTTAGGGAAAGTGGAACTAAAACTCACACTGACATCCAAATCAAGCCCCGCAATTACAGTACATGCAGTTACAAAAGAAACTTATTAAGGGGAGAGTGCACTTTCTGGCTAATACAAAGATATGATTGACAAAGAATAAATCTTAAGGCTGTTTTTGTTTCCTAATGGTTTTGGCTTGCAGGCATAGATTTCATGCAGTCATTTAGCTTCATTTTTTCCATCTTTTCAAAGCATCAAATAATCTGTCAATTAGGAACAGTAGCAGGAACAGTAGACACTGTCAAAATCTTGTACTAATGATTTTGGAAAGGAGTGAAAAGGAATCAGTTTGTGTTTCTGAAACAAATCTTTGCCTATGTTTTAAGATTTTTGTGTTGTGTTATATGCGTTATATAGTAGAAACTCTAAATAAAATGTAAGAGAGACCTAAGTTCTCCCAGTAACTCCTTTAGAAGTTTATTTAGGGAAAGCTCATCTTGATTATACTTCGCTTGTCTTACTTTGCAAGTTTAAGCAATGGTTTTCTCGCAATTATTCCCAAATACTTTATCCCTCCCTCCCCCTGGCCTTATTTAATCTAAACCTCAACTGCATTGCAGTCACCTGTATTAAAGGAATACATAATGAGATTGCAAACCAGAACACTAAGTGGGAACACCGTCTTATATGATGCCAACATTATTACAGTATTTCATCTAATTTATTGGAAAAGAAATTTTTGCCACTTCTAAACAACTGACTCTCATTTTTGCCTTTGTAATATCAAAAGAAAACTTGCACATTAGACGACAACTAGAACAGTTTAGTTCAGAGAGGTCAGTGGAAGCTAATTTTAATATAGAAGCTCCTCCAAGACTGTTGGCTTTACCTGGGCTTGAACCGATTGGGTTGGATTGAGTGGGAGGTTTCTGCCAATTTCTCTAGCTTGCCACTACTGATTTAACAAAAATCATTACTGTTTGTAATTCACACTGTGTTAAGGTATAACATTTTAAGATTTTGCTTGTCTACCTTGTTGGGGAAAAGAAAAACAAGACTAATTATTGTTTAGTTAAATCTAATTGGTATTCCTGCATGTATATATTTACATTAAAAATTTGTGAATAAAAGTACATAAATGAAGAAAATATATAAATACAAATAGGTTTAAAATCATAGTATATGAAATAAGGCTTAGAAAAATGGAACCAGGTTGTATAAGTGCAATTAAAAAGTTTAGGAACCGTAAAAGTCTGCTTTTCAGGCTTTTACTGCAATAAATTTCATTGAATGTTTTTCCCTTCTCTTCTTTAACTAAAAGAGAGATCTCACTGGTATTAGCAAAGGCCAATAAAAGCTACTTTTATTGTGAGTGAAGAGACACTGCTGCCTCACATCATTAGAAACAATTTCTAGGCTCCCAGAAGACACAGCTTAATTGATAAAACATTAGTGTGATAGAAAGCATTTGTCAAAAGTTAGACTTGTGAACTTACTAGAACTTAATGAACATGAGCTGAAGTTTTTTTTTTTAAAACTACTGCTTCTTTAAAAAGAAGTTATATTTTTCCTTGCTACTTTTTGTCTATTATCTGTAGCATTTTTGTATTTTATAATGGAAAATACAATTTTTTTTTTTTTTGAGATAGATTCTTTTGAATCCAGTGGTGCATGTAATTTAGCTTTTTATTATAAATAATCTCTTGGTAGTTCTCTCTGGTCTTCTAATGAAGTGTTATTATGCATCTGATTAGGTTTTAACTTACTTCTGTAATTATTTTCTCAAAAGCTATTGCTCCTCTACATATCATAATGGCCTTCGGGTTTCTAATATGTTTTTCTCACATATTTTGATTCACCTTTAGTGAAGTAAGGCCCCATGGCCCCTCGGCTGCAGCGACTGAAGACCAAACGATACCTTTCTACAAAAAGATGTCAGTGAGGAGCTATACAATTGTAGAATTATAAAATCATAGAAATATCAGAAAGGATATTGGAGGAAATATCCAAAGTTCGTGGAGGCCAGTTTTGTCCAAACCTGATAAACCATCCTGGCACTGCACATTTAGTCTTTCCTTCAGAAATCATTTAGTCTTTCCTTCAGAAATAAGGATGGAAGCATATTCCACCCAGCCCCACTGTGTATCATTTCAAGGTTTAGTTGCCCTTGTAGTAAGTAGGATTTTTCTAATAATCAATATAAATATTTGTTGAAAATGAAATTGTTGACTTCAAATCTTTATAAAAACAATTTTAAAACTGAAACACTAACATATCGTCATAGTCTTTTCCTTTCTAGACTGAACAAACCAATTCCTTACCTCCCACTGTAGACCATGTTTTCTCAACTTCTTATCGTTATTGTTGTTCTGCTATTCTCTCACCAATTACTCTAAGCTATTTTGTAAATGTGAGAACTCATGATATACTTCAGCTGAAGACTCACTAAACCAGAGAAGAATAATTCCTCTATCTAATGGATAACATTCATATCCCAGAATGAAATTTTATTTTTTGAAAAGTGACTTTATTGACATCTTGTGATGTAATAGAAGGTTTGTGTTGTTTTGGGTTTGGGGGGGGGGGGGGTGCGCGGGGGCGGGGCGGGGGTCCTGCCATACTCGTACCTAGCTGGTTGTTCCTTGCTTTGTATTTTCACTCTTTTTTTGCCTTCATATATGTCTGTTTGTTCAACTCTTTATTTAATCCTGGACCTATCTGGATGCAAAACATCATTTCAGAGTGAAAGAAAGTGACAGATTTTAGAGAAGAGATATTCAACTAGTGGGTGATTTCATTAATTCTGTTATATTTTTAGTTTACTTATGATAATGTCAGCTGAAATTGTGTCAAAAAGCCTTTTAGAGTCAAGATACATTAATTACCTTCACTGTTTCCCTTTTCCACTAGGCCAGGTGTTCTGTCAGGGCAAGAAATTAAGCTGACATGATGTTCTTAATACATCCATGCTGGCTGTTTTTCCTAATCAGCTCACTATCATCTAGCTTCTTGCAAACAGTCTGTTTAAAGATTTCCCCTATGATTTTTCTAAGAATCATCCTGGGCTGTCCCCTTTCTGTGTTACATGGAATGTCCCCTATTTGCTACCAAGTTTTTGAAGATAATTCTGAATGCTTTAGTGATTTATGTCATTACCTTATTAAGTAGTCTGGGGTGAACATCATATGTTTATTGTATTTAATTTTTTTAACCAGTCCCCTTCTATTTACTGTGTACTCCTGTGTCTTTGTTAAGATGGAGGAAGTGTGTCGCTATCTGGTAGAATATTGTCATGGTTTAAGCCCAGCTGGCAACAAAGCACCACGCAGCCGCTTGTTCACCCCTCCCCCGCGGTGGGATGGGGAGGAGAAAATACAGCAAAAAAAAGCTCGTGGGTCGAGGCAAGGACAGGGAGGGATCACTCACCAATTATGGTCACAGGCAAAACAGACTCAATTTTGGGGAAAAATAAACCAATTTAATTTGTTAACAACCAAATCAGAGTAGAATGATGAGAAATAGAACCATATCTTAGAAACACACCTTCCCCTTGCCCCTCCCTGCTTCCCGGGCTCAGCTTTGCTCCTGATACCTCCACCTCCTCCCCTGCAGTGGCACAGGGGACAGGAATGGGGGTTGCGGTCAGTATGTCCCACATTGTCTCTGCCGCTCCTTCCCCCTCAGGGGGAGGACTCCTCACACTCTTCCCCTGCTCCAGTGTGGGGTCCCTCCCACGGGGGTCAGCCCTCCATGAGTTTCTCCAACGTGAGTCCTTTCCACACACTGCAGTCCTCTGCAAACTGCTCCAGCGTGGGCTCTCCCACAGAGTCACGGCCTTCTCCGGGCCCAGCCACCTGCTCTGGCGTGGGGTCCTCCACGGGCTGCAGGGGAATCTCTGCTCCACCGTTAACCCTCCATGGGCTGCAGGGGGACAGCCTGCCCTCTCACCACAGGCTGCAGGGGAATCTCTGCTCCGGAGCACCTCCTCCCTCTCCATCTTCACTGACCTTGGTGTCTGCCTGGTTGTTTCTCTCACATCCCACTCCTCTCCTCACTGTAGCTCCTCTTCTCCTTCTCCCATCTTCTTCTTCTCCTCCTTTTTTTACTCTTGCTCTTCTTCTTCCTCTTCTTGTTCTTCCTCTTCCATCTTGCTCTCACCCCAGGAGTCTTTTTCCCCTTCTTAAATATGCTATCACAGAGGCGCAACCACCGTTGCTGATTGGCTCGGCCTTGGCCAGAGGCGGGGCAGGGTTGGAGCCAGGGAAGCTTCTAGCAGCTTCTCACAGGAGCCACCCCCGTAGCCCCTCCCTTGCTACACAAATCCAACACAAATATACCTTGACAATGTTATGGACCTGTCATTTACCCAAAGGGAGTGAGTTTTTAAAGAATATACCACTTCATTTTACTTGTAGAAATGTAGAAAAGCTGAATAAACTTTGGAACTGAGGGTTTTTGGCACATGGTACTAGCTCAGTTTGAAACTACTTCACATGTTTGATTTGAATAAAAACAGTTTTCCAATGTGTTTCTCAACTCTTATTGCATGATATAGTCTGTTTCCATCACCCCACTCACTGTTTTTCTCCATTGCTCTGCTCACTGTTTTTCTGCGCTGGAGTGATGACCCTACATTCATGAACCACCCAAGTGAGCACTGATCTGTTAAAAGTAGGAACTCTCCCAGCTTATTGGGAAGAGATATGGAGCAACTGCCTTAACAAAAGGAATCAGAGACAAGGTCTAAGCCTGGGATTATGACCGTCAGTCTTGGAAGTTGGAAATATCATCAGTCAGACTTGGTTGGCTTTGAAACCCAAATCTGGGTACATATCCACCCATGTTGGTAAGTGGCTGAGGGATCTGGGACCAGACTGAACCAACCAATCAAAATAAAATAGGTCTGAAAGACACTAAAACCTCTTCCATGACTGATAAAGAAATTGAACTTCAAAACACCTTAGAAATTATGAGAATCTTCTTCAAATGTTAAAAATGTTCATATGTGCATGTGAATCTCCTAATATGCTGAAATTGAACTTGTTTTTAACAATAAACCAAATAAATACATTAGAGAAGACAACATATTGCCCACACTTTTCTAAATACTCAGTATTTAGTTTTCTCGAAATGATTTTCATAAAAAAGGTAAATATACCATTGTAAATGAAATGAATGACATCTACAGACAAATAAGAAAACTATAACAAAGTGCACTAGAAAAGAAATTGTTGGCTTTGGGTTTTTTTTTAAATAAAGCAATAAATGTTAGCTAAAAAAAGTTAAAGATAGTTTTATTGGGTTTATATGTCAAGGTTTTTGTAGTGAGGGGACTGCAGTGGTGGCCTCTGTGGGAAAAGACCAGGAGCTGCCCCCATGTCAGACAGAGCCTGTTCCAGCCAGCTCCAAAACAGAGCCGCTGCTGGCCAAAGCTGAGACCACCAGTGACGCTGGTGGTGCCTCTGTGAGAACATATTTAAGAAAGGGCAAAAAAATGCTATGAGAGAGAGGAGTGAGAGAAAATATGAGAGAAACAACCCTGCAGAAACCAAGGTCAGTGAAGAAGGAGGGGGAGGAGGTGCTCTAGGTGCTGGAGCAGAGATTCCCCTGCAGCCAGCCCATGGAGAAGACCATGGTGACACAGGTTGTCCCCCTGTAGCTCATGGAGGACCACACCAGAGCAGATATCCATACTGCAGCCTGTGGAAGACTGTATGCTGGAGCCAGTGGCTATGCCCTGAAGGAAGCTGTGACCCCATGGAGAGTCTGTGCTGGCGCAGGCTTCTGGGAGGTGCTGCAGACCATGGAGAGGAGCCCATGCAGGAGCAGGTGATGGTAATTGGTGGGAGATCTCCCTGTGTTTATATCGATCCATGAGCTTTTTTTCATCTTATTTTCTTCCCTTACCCTGCTGAGAAGGGAGAGAGCCAGAGCAGCAAGGTAGGTGCCTGGCAGCCACCACAATAACCTTAAAGGAAAGTCACTGAAATTCTGGACCACAGAGATGAATCCTTAAAGGAGTTCTTCTTTCAGTTCACTAGAAAACAAGGAGTAATACACAGTCCTCAAGTTACCCAATCAAAACATTACATCATTAACAGAAATTTGTTGTGGTGCATAAGACATTTTACAATTTTACACAATTTTAATTGAAATAATGGTAATACATGATAAGTAGCATCTGGTTGTTGTAAAACAAGTGAAAAACAATCGTTTTGACATAATCAGAGAGTTATGTGCAGAGTTTTTAAAAATAATAGCCATTATTTAGAATAGCCATTTGCCTGGTCTTGCTCCATTTAGAATAAAAAATAGAAGACAAAGGTAGAATGATATGATATATATTTCAGCTAGCTATCAAGAGACATCACCTTCAGGAGAGACCTCAAGTTTACTGACAAAGGGATTCTGAAGAGCTAGCTTAGACCAGTTATCACTTTTAAAACTGGTAAAGTTAGGTGAAATAAATCTCACTTGAGGCTTTTGCAGAAGTAGTATGAGGGACTTCACCTACTGGTTTCTTTCAATGGCAATCTGTTAAAAAAAAGCTTGAAAATCATACACCTTTTTCCATCTCTCTGCTCTCTCTCATAAAGAAGATTTAAAAGGAAGTAAGATTTAAAAGGATTTAAAATGATGGAAGAACATTTCACAGTCTAGTAGTTTAAGTATCAAGGAGGAAGTGAAAAGAAATGAAGAAAGATTCATCGTTTTAAAGCTGAAAGGGAAAATTAATCATGTAGTCTGTCATCCCATACAGTAGACCTTCATCCATTTACACCTGTACTATGCCCAAAAATTTCTTTCACCAAACTTGATGCTGTGTAAAGACTTCTGATTATGAAGATTTCAATCCACCATTCCAGTAGGGAGTTTGTTCCAATGATTAAGATGTTTGAAATTCTTCAGTGTGTGCAATGACTGTATGGATTATATCATCAGAAGATACAGCTAATCTTCTGAAAAAAAATTGATTATTTTATTTATATTATCATCTTGGAACCATATACAAGAAAAAGAAGAGATATCAGAGGATAAAGATAGATATTATGGGAATACAAAGAATCAGCAAGTAGGATTCATTTGCCATTGATAAGGCATATTAAAGTTTGGTCTCTAAGACTTAGATAGTTATCTCCCAAAGGTAATTAACGTAAATCTAAAAGAAAGATATAAGGCAGATGAGACGAATTCCATTCTGGAAGTACCTGTTTATCTACATTTGCTACACAGGAAGCTCAGTCAGAATTTCTAAACTTTAGATGACCAAAATTAGAAGAGAATAACCTTAATCAGTGAAATCATATAATTTACATATAATAACAACAGTAATAACATTGGTGGTTTCATCATACCGAAGATTATTACAGGGAGATAGGACAAGGGGTAATGGCTTTAAAATGAAAGAGGGTAGATTTAAATTAGATGTAAGGAAGAAGTTCTTCACTGTGAGGGTGGTGAGGCACTGGAACAGGTTGCCCAAAGAAGCTGTGGATGCCTCATCCCTGGAAGTGTTCAAGGCCAGGTTGGATGGGGCTTTGAGCAACATGGCCTAGTGGAAGGTGTCCCTGCCCATGGCAGGGGGGTTAGAACTAGATGATCTTTAAGGTCCCTTCCAACCCAAACCATTCTATGATTCTATGATTCTGTGAGATCATCATTTCATTGTATAAAGCACTGCATTGAGGATAAAATGGACTGTAAATTATAAACCAGGCCTACCCTGGTAGGCCCTCAGACTATTATCCATTACTGATTTTTCAGGTAGGCAGTGATGAAGTTGCAACAAGAAGTCCGAGGGCAGTCAAGAGAGACTTCAGGGCCTTGGGACGACTGGTTAAGGGATCAGGAGCACAAATAGTGTTCTCTGTCCTTCCAGCTGCAGGGAATGACGAAGAAAGAAACAGGAAGAGCCAGCAGATTAATACCTGGCTCTGAGCCTGGTGTCACCAGCAGAATTTTGGGTTTTCTGATCATGGGTCGGTCTATATGACACCGGGCCTGCTGACGAGAGATGGGGTACACCTCTCTCAAAAGGGGAAAAGGATCTTTGCACAGGAGTTAGCAGGGGCCATTGGAAGAGCTTTAAACTAGGTTTGAAAGGGGAAGGGGATAAAACCAGGCTCGCTAGAGGTAAGCCTGGGGGCAGCACGCCAATGTTTGAGGGACAGTGTGCTAGCAAGGTCCTTTGGTCTGCCATCTCAGTGGAGGTAGGGGACGGAGATCCATGCAGCAGCAAAGATGCAAAGGTTATTGATGTGTTAGAAACCACGAAAACACCTGAGAATGGTCACGTAGGAATTAGGGCTTCTCCACTCAAAAACGTGGCTGGATCAATAGCCCAACTGAAGTGCATCCACACCAATGCACGCAGCATGGGCAACAAACAGGAGGAGTTGGAAGCCATTGTGCAGCTGGAAAACTATGATATAGTTGCCATCACGGAAGCATGGTAGGATGACTTGCACAACTGGAGCACTGCAATGGATGGCTATAAACTTTTCAGAAGGGATAGGCAAGGAAGGAGAGGCGGTGGGGTAGACCTGTATGTTAGGGAGTGTTTTAACTGTCTAGAGCTTAATGATGGTGATGATAGGGTTGAGTGTTTATGGGTAAGAATCAAGGGGAAGGCCAGCAAGGTAGATATCATGGTGGGAGTCTGTTATAGACCACCCAACCAGGATGAAGAGGCAGACAAAATATTCTATAAGCAGCTGGGAGAAGTCTCACCATTGCTAGTCCTTGTTCTCATGGGGGACTTCAACTTACCAGATGTCTGCTGGAAATAATACAATATAGCAGAGGAAACAGTCTAGGAGGTTCCTGGAGTGTGTGGAAGATAACTTCCTGACACAGCTGGTGAGTGAGCCAACTAGGGAAGGCACCCCATTGGACTTGTTGTTTGCAAACAGAGAAGGACTTGTGGGTGATGTGACGGTTGGAGGTCGTCTTGGGCACAACAATCATGAAATGATAGTTTTCAATTCTCGGAGAAGTAAGGAAGGGGGTCAGCAGAACTGCTACCTTGGACTTCCAGAGGGCAGACTTTGGCCTTTTTAGGAGACTGGTTGACAGAGTCCCTTGGGAGGCAGCCCTGAAGGGCAAAGGAGTCCAGGAAGTCTGGACATTCTTCAAGAAGGAAATCTTAAAGGTGCAGGAGCAGGCTGTCCCCATGTGCCAAAAAATGAGCCGGAGGAGAAGAAGACCGGCCTGGCTGAACAGAGAGCTTTGGCTGGAACTCAGGAAAAAAGGAGAGCTTATGACCTTTGGAAGAAGGGGCAGGCAACTCAGGAGGACTACAAGGATGCTGTGAGGTTTTTCAGGGAGAAAATTAGAAGGGCCAAAGCCCAACTAGAACTTGCCATAAAAGACAATAAAAAAGAGTTTTTACACATACATTAGCAACAAAAGGAAGGCTAAGGAGAATCTCCAACATTTATTGGATGCGAGGAGAAACATAGTGACAAAGGATGAGGAAAAGGCTGAGGTACTTAATGCCTTCTTTGCCTCAGTCTTTAATAGTAAGACCAGTTGTTCTCGGGGCACCCAGCCCCCTGAGATGGAAGACAGGGAAGGGGAGCAGAATGAAGCCCCCATAATCCAAGGGGAAATGGTTAGCAAGCTGCTACACCACTTAAGACACAAACAAGTCTACAGGGCCAGATGGGATCCACCAAAGGGTACTGAGGGAGCTGGCAGAAGTGCTCACCAAACCACTTTCAATCATTTATCAGCAGTCCTGGCTAACCGGGGAGGTCCCAGTTGACTGGAGGTTAGCAAATGTGATGCCCACCTACAAGAAGAGCCAGAAGGAGGGTCCGGGGAACTACAGGCCTGTCAGTCTGACCCCGGTGCCAGGGAAGGTTATGGAGCAGATCATCCTGAGTGCCGTCATGCGGCACATACAGGACAACCAGGTGATCAGGCCCAGTCAGCATGGGTTTATGAAAAGCAGGTCCTGCTTGATTAACCTCATCTCCTTCTATGACAAGGTGACCCACTCAGTGGATGAGGGAAACGCTGTGGATGTTGTCTACCTCGGCTTTAGTAAAGCCTTTGACATCATTTCCCACAGCATTCTCCTGGAGAAACTGGCTGCTCATGGCTTGGACGGACATACTCTTCACTGGGTAAAAAACTGTCTGGATGGCCAGACTCAAAGAGTGGTGGCGAATGGACTTAAATCCAGTTGGTGACCAGTCACAAGCGGTGTTCCCCAGGGCTCAGTATTGGGGCCAGTTCTGTTTAATATCTTTATCAATGATCTGGACGAGGGTATTGAGTACACCCTCAGTAAGTTTGCAGATGACACCAAATTGGGTGGGAGTGTTGATCTGCTCGAGGGAAGGAAGGTTCTACAGAAGGATCTGGTCAGGCTGGATCGATGGGCTGAGGCCAACTGTATCAGATTCAACAAGGCCAAGTGCCGGGTCCTGCCCTTGGGTCACAACAACCGCATGCAACTCTACAGACTTGGGGAAGAGTGGCTGGAAAGCTGCCTGGTGGAAAAAGGACCTGGGGGTGTTGGTCGACAGCTGGCTGAATATGAGCCAGCCGTGTGCCCAGGTGGCTAAGAAGGCCAGTAGCGTCCTGGCTTGTATCAGAAATAGTGTGGCCAGCAGGACTAGGGAAGGGATCATCCCCCTGTACTCAGCACTGGTGAGGCCACACCTCAAAGACTGTGTTCAATTTTGGGCCCCTCACTGCAAGAAAGACATTGAGGTGCTGGAGCGTGTCCAAAGAAGGGCAACAAAGCTGGTGAAGGGTCTAGAGCACAAGATTTATGAGGAGTGGCTGAGGGAACTGGGGTTGTTTATCCTGGAGAAAAGGAGGCTGAGGGGAGACCTTATCACTCTCTACAACTACCTGAAAGGAGGTTGTAGCAAGGTGGGTGTCAGTCTCTTCTCCCAGGTAACAAGTAGTAGGATGAGAGGAAACAGCCTCAAGTTGTGCCAGGGGAGGTTTAGATTAGATATTAGGAAAAATTTCTTCACCGAAAGGGTTATCAAGCATTTGAACAGGCTGCCCAGGGAAGTGGTTGAGTCACCATCCCTGGAGGTATTTAAAAGATGTGTAGACGTGGCACTTAGGGACAAGGTTTAGTGGTGGACTTGGCAGTGTTAGGTTAACAGTTGGACTCGATGATCTTAAAGGTCTTTTCCTGCCTAAATGATTCTATGATTCTATAATTATATAAATTCTAAAATCCTTACTTACTTGGAAATTTTTATTGAGTAGAAGGAGCATATAAAAAAAGAAAAACTGCAAATTTATATTCTGAAGTCTCTAGAAGGAGAACAAGGTGGGGGTTTTTTGCATACCTGAAACTTTCCTAATAAATTCAAAGTTCCAAGTGAGAAATATTAGTGGAGATCAGGTTTTAAAAAATTTATTTTCAAACCACTATGCAGCCACTCTCTTTTTAAACCTCAGAATCACATTCCAGAACGACACTTATACAAAGTTCCTGTGATCCAACAAGGCTCTGCAAATGTTCAGTCTTATAATATAGAACAATTTAACATGGAAACTGCAGTACAGACTTGCATGCTATACAACCTCTTCAAGGTTTTCTACTGTATAAAATTTCTATGATCATTTTCATCAGAAAGGACTAAGGCTTCAAGTTGCATAGATTACTTCAAATACTTCAGACTATGAAAGAAACCCTACTAATATAAAAGAAAAAATGCCCCAAAGTCTTCAAGTTTAGCTCCAGAATAATGACTGAATTTGTAATACTCTAAATCACTTCATGGATGTAATCAACAATAAACAAATGGAAAGGAGAGGGGCTCTCATGTTCAATAAAATGATTGGCTCACCTACTAAACAATACTTGATCACTGCAGTTTACAAGAGATGAGATTCTCTTCATCATTACTTGAATTGTAGTCACCCATACATACTATTTATACCAAAATCTAGTTTCTAGTCATTTTATTTTAGTCATCTTTTCTTCCCTCTTATTGCTTCGTTTTTATTACACAAGTTGCCAAGCAATAAAATAATTTTTAATCTCACTTTTATGTCTTTTATAAAATTCCCTTACTGACCTCAATGGAATTTTTGTCTAAGACATGAATAAAATCAAGGTAATGACTTTCATTTGCCCTGCTCTTTAGGCCTCTGAACTGAAAGCGAATGTATCAAGCTTAAGTCAATTTGGGTATATTTTTAGGCCAGCTGAAACCAAAGACCTTATAAACTCAGAAGAGATGGCTATAACCGATTTTTAACATTTTTATTTTTTAAAAAAAATTCAGATGGATACTCATTTAAGATTTGCTTATCACATCCTTAATTTGCTGCTAAATTGCAGCACTGCATTCAAACAGTAATTAACATTTGTGCAATATCCCATACTAAATAAAGCTTCCTGTGAAGTATTTAATTTATTTATTTTTAAGAGAAAGTGTTTCTGTTCTGTATTATCTAAATTCTAGAAAATATTGATTTTTACTGCCTTTAGTATATTGTATCATCCATTTTGACTTGCTTGCCCAAAATTCTTTCTCCATTAGGTTATGCCAGTCACTGATGATGTAGTGCAATGAAGAGACAGTCTCTCCAATGTAATTCTACTGCTTAGAAGAACAGAAGTTATTTTTCCTGATCATAGGATTAATCAAGTGAAAATTAATTTTCTGTGCACAGCTTCCTATCTTGCTCTGTCAATACCTCGATCTAAAAGTTAAGTTTTCGATTCTAGGCTTCTCACAAGGTCCTGTACTGGTGCTAGCTCACATTGGGACAATCTGGACTGTTTTCATTTTACTCGGCTTTCTGCTCATCTCTCTCTGTTCTAGTTGTCCTCAGAGACAAATAAGCCCTTTCAGAGAGCCATTCATCTGAATTGTGTTTTAGAGTCTCTTTTCGGATAGGATGAATCTCTCTAGTGTGCGTATTTTTTTCCCCATTGCATTTTAAGGAATTGTTGGGTGAGTAACTCAAATGTCAACCTTAACACTAGAGACTGACATTGTCAAATGAAACCCACTCTTTGCCTCCCTGTTCTTCCCTGATGAGCTCCCTTCCCCAGCCATTATTGCTACCAATCTGCTGACACCCAGCAAATCTCTCTAAAACCAGAACTGAAGTTCAACCCCAGAACTGGAGTTATCATCAGATCCAGCTGGGAAGGCACGGCCATGGGTGAATGAAGGGTATGACAAGATGCAGGGGTGAGGGCCAGAGCTGAAATGCAGCCCCCAGCTGGAGGATGGCCCTGGTGGGCATCTCACTACCCTGGCTCACACCGCTCATCCCACTTCATCCTGGCCCCAGCTATGCGGCGGCACCCTGCAGCTCTAGCCTGAGGCATGGGCAGCCAAACCCCCATGGGGCTGGGTTCTGAGTCAGGACCCCACACCTTTCACTGGGGAACTCTCAAACCTGTGGTTTGTGTTCGGTGAATTTAATCCCTCCAGCTCCACTTCTGTTAGGGATCTAATGACCTCTCACTTCTGTTGTTATCGCCTCTTTTCACTGATGTTTTCTAGTATTCCCCAATGTTTACATCAGCTAGCAATGTCCACTGTATGCCTAATAAATGGTGCATAAAAAATACCAGTTTTTCCTGACTGTAAAGTTGCAATTTTATTTTTCATTTTCAAAGTTTTGGGGTTTTTTTTCCCAGTTTTAACTTGTCCATATAAGTTCCCTGAAGGCTTTTGCTCCTGCATTTTACTACTATTTAGGAAAAACACAAATACCATATTGTATGATGTTGTCTTTGTAGAAGTGCAATTAAGCCTGTCAGTAGTACAAATGGAAATGTTACCAATGGACTATATATATGAAAACATCACAAGGATAACGCCCTGCAATGTCAGCTCTTATGCCTCAGTGACAAAGCACTCTAATAATAGTTATCTACAGAGATGTATTCTACACTCCAGTGAGTTAACAAATTCTAACCCACAGACCCTAAAATAGAAGAATAAGAGAAACAATTTTCTCTGTCTGTTGAGCTCTCTTCTGCTGCTTCTAGTAACTCTTCATTTGAAACAACTATTCCCACTGCATCTGGCAGAAATAAGACATCAGCAAATACTACTATTCTGTTTCCTTTAATAGAAGTTAAATAAGCATTCTGAGGAGTGTCCAAGGTGTATTTATTCCCAAGTGTTGTGGTTTAACCCCACCTGGCAACTAAGCACCACACAGCCACTCGTTCACTCCCCCTCCGGTGAGATGGGGGAGAGAACTGGAAGAGTAAAAGTGAGAAAACTCATGGGTTGACATAAAGACAGTTTAGTAACTCTGAACGTCCCCCTTTCCTTCTTCTTCCCCCAGCTTTGTATGCTGAGCATGGTGTCATATGGTCTGGAATATCCCTTTGGTCAGTTGGGGTCAGCTGTCCCAGCTGTGTCCCCTCCCAACTTCTTGTGCACCCCCAGCCGACTCACTGGTGGGGTGCTGTGAGAAGCAGAAAAGGCCCTGACTCTGTGTAAGCACTGCTCAGCAATAATGAAAACATCCCTGTATTGTCAATACTGTTTCCAGCACAAATCCAAAACATAGCCCCATACTAGCTACTATGAAGAAAATTAACTCTATCCATCCCAGCCAAAATCAGCACAGGAAGTTAGGAGGAAATTATACTAAAACCTTCTTAAGGAATAAAATTAGTGTCAGTATTAGTATCTCCTCATTTTACTTCTTTGTTTTAAATTAACACAATTCTAGAAATAATTAGTGAGATGCAGTGTGACTCAAGTAGCAATCTCATATTCAGTAACAAGTGCAGATATGGACATAATACACTTTTCTGTTTGTTAATTATTTTATAAGTCAAATGGTTTTCAGAGAAACAAATTTAAAAAGTTGTTTTAAAGAAATGAAATAACAATATGGGAATAAACACTGCAAAAGCATATTGAATGTTATTGTGCACCAAAAATTCTGAAATTCATTGTGCCACATGATATAAAGATTTGGACATTCTGGATTTCACTTTCTAAGAGAAATGTCAGGATGTTAAAAACTGTAAAAGGTGCAAAAAGAGCTTTGAGGGATAAACCTGCTACAGTGAACGTCATGATGACCTCTGTCTACACAGCTTATCAAAAGACTGAAAGGTAACTTCATAACAGTATATAAATATCCTCACACAGAAAGAACATTAAATACCAAGGGCTATGAAATCTATCAAGAAAGAGGAAATAAGTAATGGAAGCTTAAACTGAATGTGTTTAAATATCGAGGTAAAGGATGACTTTTTAAAAACAAGAATAATAAATAATTGTAATAAAGTACCCAGAAAAATGTTAGATCCTCATATACTTTGATGCCCCGAGAACCGGATGTATTTCCAAAAGACATGCTCTAGACAAATAAAAGGGCAAATTCTGTGGCCTGTGCTATATAGAGGAGGTCAGACAGAATTACTGAACGTTCCCTATTGTCCTTTCGCTTTATGAATCTGTTTTATAGTCTTGGTGAGTAGGGCCCTGCAAGGTGCAGACTTCTATTTATAAATTCAGTTGCAGGAATAGGAACTATAGAAAATGCAGAAATGAGAGAGAGAAAGAATAGTGAATAGAAAGATAGCTATGGTACTTGAATGCTGCAATTTACCATGTATAAGTAAACAAGGTGACAATATAAAGGAACATCAGTTATACATGCCTGACTGTACTTTTATCCCTAATGTGTATTTACTATGATGTATTTAATTACTTTATCATGTATTTATTTTCACAAGACTACTGCCTCATTCACTGTGCACAGAAAATTGTGAATGAAGTAGCTGAGCTAAATTTAATTTAATCCTAACTATTTAATGGGTTGTTCTCTGCCTTGTGCATAGTTTATCAGCAAATCTGCATGCAGAGTACTTAAAAGTTGTTCTCAGTAATATCTTTGGGTTTCTAAAGTGTCTTCCTTATTAATCAGGTTTGCTTCAGATTTTTATTATGGGAACTGCAAATACAATTTGGACAAAAATTAATTATGGATCTAAAGGATTATTTCGGACTCATATAAAGTGAGTCTCTTTCTGACATATTTTGCTTGTTATTCAAACTATCCACTCAATTAGGCAGGGTCTTGTGGATTTATTATTTTTTTTAATCATATGCATAAAGAGATTTTGAAAACAAGTACAAGGGATTTAACCTAAACTGATGAATTGTCCTTATTCCATAAGGCTGCAAAACAAATACAATAGTGAAATTTTGGGGAACAGTCTAGAAATGTCTGTTTATTGGCTGAACATATACATGATAGTTGGCCTAAATAACAAGGAAGAGAGAATATAGTGAGTATCAATGATGAAAGACAAGAAGGTGACTGGGAATATCTCGCATGGATTTATTGTAGGCAAACCATGTCTGACCGAACTAATAGCTTTCTGTGACAAGATGACTGGCTTTGTGAATGAAAAGAAAACAGAGGATACTGTTTAATTTGACTTAATGGTGCAGTATGATAGGTTTGGATAGGTTAACTATATGATAGATGGACCACTGGTTGTTGCAGTGCAGTACAAAGTCCATCTAGTGACCAGTAATGAACAGAATTCCTCAGGACCTGATAAGCAGGTAATACTCTTTACTGCCTTTATTAATGACATGAACAAGGGCATGGAATGTACCCACAGAAGATTTGTGGACAGTAAAAAACTTGAGACCTGTTGGATATGGTGGAAGAAACGGTCTCTATTCAACTGGACCTTGACAGTCTGTAGAAAAAGTTTGAGAGTAAATTTCAGCAAAGGCCAATGCAAAATTCAGCTCCAGGCGTGGAATAATCGCAAGCTTCTGCATGGACCAGGCACAAACTGAATACAAAGCAGCTTTGCAGCTTTGTCCAGGTGGACAAGGTGAACAGGATTCAGCAATGTCCCTTTTGGGTGAAGAAGGCCAATCTCAGACTCAGCAAGAGTGTAGTGAGCAGGGCTACAAGAGAAATGATAATTCCCCTCGGTTTGGCACTTGTGAGACCACATCTGGAGAGCTGTGTCTAGGTTCAGGCTCCCCAGTAAAGACAGAGGTTGACAAACTGGGGTGAGATCAGTGGAGGGTTACCAAAGTGAAAGGGGGCCTGGAGCCCATAATGTGTGGCTGAGAGCGCTAAGTTCAACTAGTCTTAAAAAGAGAAGGCTGGGAGAGGAGAATCTTACTGCTGTCTTCAGTTATCCAGCAAGAGGTTTCAGAGAAAACAGAGCCAGACACTTCTCTGAGGTGCATTGAAAAGGTAAGAGACAACAAGAGCAAGATGCAGCAAAAGAAATTCTGATTAGATGTAGTAAAAATCAACATTCATAGCGAGAGAAGTCAAACATGGGAGCAGATCGCCCAGAGACGCTGAGGAATCTCCGTCATTGGAAATTTTCAAAACCCAACTGGAGAAGAACAGCATCTAGTACTGATCTAGTCGGTCCTAGTTTGAGTGGGGATTGAACTGGATGATTTCCAGAGATCCCTTCCAAACTGAATTATTCTGTGATTCTGTATTACTCAGCATCATGGAACATGGTCTTCAAGTGCAGATCTTCAAGAAACATTCTACTATTTTTATTTTAAAAGACAGTAAAAATAGGATCAAAAAGAACAAATCTTAAAGGATTACCCTTCAGAAGTTTAGCCAGAGATCGAGTAACAAGCTTACTTTTTCAAGCATTGAGTGAAGGGTGTTTTTTAATTTTATTAAAGTTTTGGCTAAAAGTTGGGCAAAATGGCTGGATTAGAATATTTTACTTCTCTGCTGTTCAGGAAGTAAGGCTTCATATGTATGATTTGCAAGTAAATAGAAAACTGGTTTGTTTTTAATCAAAAAAACATTATTCATGTTGTGTTTGGCCGTTTCTGACAGGTGGGAGGAATCCAGCTTTTGCAGTACCTTTCTTTCCTTGTTGAATACAGTGAGCACCCAGACTGTTGGCTAGCAGTTGATGCTTTCATAGTCAGTGAAATTAATTTAGGTCTTACTGTCCAAACTGTCATGTATTCTCTTAAACCCACAACAATCTATTTCATTAACACTTGTGCTCTGTACTGTTGCAGCAGCTGTGAAACTACTGCTTTAGTCTCTGATAACCTAGTTTTGAATTAATACCCTGCAGAAGAACAAATTCTGAATCCCTATAGACCAATGGATTAAATAACCTGGCAAAGTGGAAGGAGAAAAACACAAACAAATCCTTGGAATGTCTCATTGTTAACAACAGGACACATTTCTAGTTTAATAGCTTATTCTGCAGAGTCCCATTTGAGGATGGTAACCGTATATTGTATTTTTCATTATTAACAGTGCTGAGATTCGAATCACTCACAACTGTTAGTTTATCCTCTGTTTTTATTTTCTCTCTTCTTCAACTCATTGAAAATTCCTAAGCAGATCATAATTTTCTTGTGTTTTCTTGTGTTTGCTACTACAGTTTTGCTACTCAATTCCTTTACAACACAGCCTGCTCAGAATACTTATGCCCCAAGAAAATTAGGAAACTCCTCCAGTAAAAGGAATTCACCCAAATTTGTGAACAGAAAAAACATTTTAGGTTCTTCTTGATTAATGCTTTGAGCTGCTCATAAAAAGCTAAACCAGCAAGCAAAATAGGTAAATTAGTATTGGATATGACTTAAAGCAAAGAAAATTAGAAAAAAGCAGATTCTACCTGCAACAAGCAACAAATTTTGGGTAAGGAGAAACCTGGAAAGAGGTTTTGAACTGTGAAATTGATTCTGGTTCTCTGTTTCTTCTGGATTTTTTTTCTGGAATTTTACATCAGTTCTTTCTAAGGAAGTTATTTATATACAAAAACATCTTACTCTTGTTCCTTTTCCTTCTTAACAGATTAAAAACAGAAGTCTCTGAATATTTATTAACCACATGTATCATGGTTTGTAAGTGTTCTGTCCTCCCACACGTTCTGTAAAACTTGAGCTCTGATAGTGATTTGGTTTGAAACCTAAGGTTTGAAACAAAGGTAATTATAAGATGATAGTCCCATGAATAAAAAAAAATTAGACTGGCTGAGCTGTTACAAAAGTGTCAGTTTTCCATGGTCTAAATTATTTCGCTACAGACTGTCGTGGTTTAACCCCAGCCGGCAGCTAAGCACCATGCAGCTGCTCACTCACTTCCCCTCCACCCCTGGGATGGGGGAGAGAATCAGGAAAAAAAAACCCTCGTGAGTTGAGATAAAGACAGTTTAATAGGACAGAAAGGAATGAAAAACAATGATAATGATAATAATAATATGACAATAGTAATACTGAAAGAATTAAACTATACAAAGCAAGTGGTGCACAATGCAATTGCTCACCACTCGTTGACCGATGCCCAGTTACTTCCCGAGCCGCCATCCGCCCCTCCCAGCCAACTCCCCCAGTTTATATACTGGGCATGATGTCATATGGTATGCAATAGCTCTTTGGCCAGTTTGGGTCAGCTGTCCTGGCGGTGTCCCCTCCCAGCTTCTTGTGCCCCTCCAGCCTTCTTGCTGGCTGGGCATGAGAAGTTGAAAAATCCTTGACTTCATATAAACACTACTGAGCAACAACTAAAAACATCAGTGTGTTATCAACATTCTTTTCCTACTAAATCCAAAACACAGCACTATACCAGCTACTAGGAAGAAAATTAAGTCTGTCCTAGCTGAAACCAGGACACAGACATATTAGTATCGTTAGGTGCTTGATCATGATTAAGCAGCTAATTCTTGTATAGGAATGTTTCTCTTCACTCTAACTGATAAGGATGAAGAAGAGTGTATAATTATGCATTATACTGCATCATCATAACTAAAGCCTTTTGACCAACAGTAAGGTCATATGCTTCTTCAAAGATCCTAAATATGCAGCCTGTGTTGCTACAAGAAACAAGTTTTATTAGGAATAGTATTTGTATTTGGTATGTGTATGGGCTAAGTCACCTGGCCTATTTCTTCCACCAGCCTATTTCTCTTCCACTGTAGAAAACTTGTCTCTTCCTTTCCTCTTGTTTTTTCTTTCAGAGGAAATAGAGATGCTATACTGTCAAAGAGGTTCAGAAGTGGAAACATGTTGCTGTTTTGAAGTAAATTGTGTCTGATGGTGTACCAGGTTTAGATATGAATACTCTCTTCTCCAGGATAGTTTACTGGGTAAATATCGCTACCTAGCACAGTTCAAGACACAGAATTGGAAATGCTGATTCCAAAAGAACAGTGCTTTCTTCTGTGCTAAATATTTACTGCTTGCTGCTTTTTCATATTATTTTTTTCAAGAAGCAATTTCTGCAGCCAGCAAGCTTCCCACATAAGACCTCAGAACTTCAGTTTTATTAGCGCTAAATGGTGACACTTCCACCCCTGCTACCACAAACCCCCTGACTCTTCCACAAGAGCCTTTTTTTTTTTTACTTTCTGATGCTTCACCAAAATATAGAATGATTGAAGTTGGAAGGGACCTCTGGAGGTGATCTGGTTGAACTCCCCTGCTCAAGCAGAGCCACCTAGAGCTGGGTTGCCCAGGACTACGTCCAGATAGCTTTTCAATATCTCCAAGGTGGGAGATTTCACCACACCTCTGGGCAATCTATGCCAGTGCTCAGTCACTCTCACAGTAAAAAAGTGTTTCCTGATGCTCAGCTGGAATCTCCTGTGTTTCAGTTTGTGCCCACTGCCTCTGGTCCTGTCACTGGGCACTGCTGAAAAGAGCCTGGCTCTGTCTTCTTCACTCCCTCCCTTCAGGTATTTGTAGACATTGATAAGATCCCCCATGCACCTTCTCCAGGCTAAACAGTCCCAGCTCTCTCAGCCTTTCCTCATATGTGAGGTACTCCAGTCCCTTAATCATTCTGTGGCTCTTCATTGAACACTCTCCAGTATCTCTTGTACTGAGGAGCCCATAACTGGACACAGTACTCCAGGTGTGGCCTCACCAGTGCTGGGTAGAGAGGAAGAATCACCTCCCTCAACCTGCTGGCAACACTCTTCCTAATGCGGCCCAAGATACCATTAGCCTTTTTTGCAAGGGCACGTTGCTGGCTCTTGTTCAGCTTGGTGTCCATCAAGACCCCCATCCTTTTTCTGGTGAGCTGGTGGACTTTCCAGCTGGGTGGCCACCAGCATGAACTAGTGCATGGGGTTGTTCTTCCCCAGGTGCAGGACTTTACACTTTCCCTTTCTGAACTTCATCAGGTTCCTGTTAGTCCATTTCTCCAGCCTGTTGAGGTCCCTCTGGATGGCAGCATGACCCCCGACATATCAGCCACTCCTCCCAGGTTTATGTCATCTGCAAACTTGCTGAAGGTACTCTCTGCCCTATTATCCAGATTGCCAATGAAGATGTTAAACAGTATTGGACCCAGTTCTGACCCCTGGGATACACCACTTCTGTTCTGCAACCAAGACCAATGCTCAAATGCTTCTGTTTTAGTAATTGTGTTCTTATTTTAAAATCTCTCCAGTGAATTAGGACTAAGGGGAGGATGATCTTCTAGAAGCAAGTTATAACTTTTGATAGATGCCCAGTGTCAATGATAAAATCGTAACCGAACTTTTTCAGATAATATATCTCACCTTGACCTGGAGAGTGTCAGTCAGCATTGAGAAAGATTTTTCATGCATTTTGGATAGCAAAAAACTGAAAAAGCCATTGAGAAGTTATGGAGCAAGGTCAGGACTATGGTTACTATTAAGTGACATGCACTCCATAGTGGGATATTACAAACACACTTCCTAGGTTTCAAACTGCCAATGCGTGACCGTCATCTGCATGTACAACAACTAACAGCACTGTGGGACACTAGAGTTTCTGTATGTTTTAACACAGATAACAGTTTTGGGTTTCAGCATTGAAAATAGATTTAAGGGTGTTCTCCCAGCATGACTAAAACAGATGTGCAATCTGAAGTGAGCTAGAGGTAAAAATGGAGAAGAGTTGCAAAACTCATTTTTTTTTAACTTACAGAGTGGAACTCCTTAGATATGCTTCATATGTTATCTTTTTAAAGCAGAGACTTTTACACATGCTGATGAAAAATTTGAGAAGAAAATTCCTCCTAGGACTTTCTTCACTTTCTGCACAAAAGGGAGGAAAGCACTTGTCCAAGCTGCCTCCAAATACCTTTTGTTGTCTTATGTAGGTTAGATCTCCATTCCACAAAAGTGGGAATCACACAGTGCACTCGCTAATAGATAGCAGCTAACTCCATGTCTGTAACCCACAAACACATGTAATGGATTATTGTTTCATTCCCTCTCTTTGTTAAATGGGAATTTAGCACTGCAACCTCCACCTATTTATGACCATTGCACCTGCACCTTCCCCTTTGTTTTTGTTCCTGTCTGCTCTATTCTCCCCCTTCCCTTGTAAAGAATGCAAAGGAGTCTCAGAGAGCCGGTGAAAAGTGTGATGAAATAGAAGGTATGTGAAAGGAAGGTGAATACAGATGGAGTTATTGAGGTCAGACTTTGAATGTGCTTTATTCTGGTCAGAAGCAGAAAGCTCTTGCACCCTTAAAACATGAAGACCTTGTCATACTGCGAAATGAAATACAGCTGATGCATGAGTTTAAGCACTGGAGCACTGGACATCTGTATCATTTTGCTGGCAGTGTGTTTGCATGGTTTTGGCTCTAGCCAACAAAAACTGGAAATGGCAAAGGCCATGGGTTCTTCCCAGTAGAACAAGATCACTCAAAGATCAGTTTCTTTTATATTCCTCCAATGCTGCCCTAGCAGGCTTCTTTTTCTACCTTCATGCCATATCTCAGAGCATTTAAAACATAACACACATATTTTAAACTATGAAAATACTTCACTGATGGGCTGCAAACAACCTTTTCATTATTTCAGACATTATTGCAAAATTTAAAGTACAATTTAAAGAATTTAAACATGGCAACAGTTATGTCTTGGGGCCATGGTGACACTGTATACAGCCTGAGGACAAGGACTGTACAATGTGGTCAGTCTGTGACACAATCTGTAGAACAGCCTTTTTTGGTATAGTTTAGATGCAAAAGAAAGTATATAAAAGCTACTTATAGAATAGTAGTGTAAGAAAGATGTTTACAGGGAATAGAGAAAGTCCATTTCTCAGGCCTGTTCTGGTCTCTTGCTCTGCAAACAACCTCTTAGATCAGCTAAGCAGCCTCACTCAAGCTGGAAAATACCTTTAAGCAATCCCACTCCTCTCCTCAATGCTCCTCCCCTGTGGAACAGAAGGCAAGAAGCTGATCAGAAGAGATGAACTTCAATGTCTTCTCCTTCCTACACACCAGGGGACAGGAGTGTCCACAACAGGATCTCAGCAAACAGTGTAGCAGGACTGGTAGAGCTAGCTGGCATCAGTAATTCTGTTTATGTGGACTCACAGCAGTGAGTAGCGGAGCTCTTGTTGGTATTTTGATGAGTTAGCTGTTTCTTTGTGGCTTTGGAGGAAGTGCAAGACTTCTGTTGAATTTGTGAGAAGTTTAAGCTCATAATACAAAGGTCAAACTTTTAGGATAGTACTGAAACATCAAGAGTATTATGCCTGATCTGTGGTTCAGAATAAAGATCTGGAATTTGTTTCAGTACTGTATTGCTTTTGTGGTCTTCAGAAATGCTTAGAGATGGTTTCCTGATCTCACCTCTGACCTTTCTTTTAAAAGAGCACATGCATTGATGAACATGGATTGATAAAGACTTCTTTGCATCTCATCTCAGCCCTCTTCAGAACTCAAACTATTTGCATTCTTCTTTGGTTTTAATTTAAATTATGTGATCTGAATTACAATTATAAAATATTGTATGTCAATGAAAATCTGTTTATTGAAAATAAAAATGGGAGCAAGAATGCTAACATAACATATAAATCTATATAGTTGGCTAATTGTCTTCAAAGATAATTATATTCTAAGATTAACATAAGGACAGCAGTGAGCTTTTCTTTATGAAAAAGAATCCAGTATCAATTCATCTTAACTAAAGTTTCCAAATAGTTAAAAATATTCCACCTGAAAATATCAGATATTGAAGTGACAAGACTTAGGAAAATAAATTCAGGCACCAATTTATTTTTTATGTTTTTCAGATAATATAATAAGATAAAGGTTTCTAGAAATAGGAAAATGTAAATATTTAAAGTGTCCTGTATACCTTATTCTAAAATATACCCATTTGTGTGTCTGTGTTGTGTCCAAACTTTTCCCCTGATAGGTGTGATTCATGTCATCAAATTTTAGCCACCTAGAAGACTGATAGTCAAGCTTCCTATCTGGTCTGGACTGGCATTTCCAGAGAGTGTTTCATACTCCACTAGCTCACATAACTATCTTACGAAGAGACTGATCACCTGCAATGTTTTCCTCCCATCAAGTGCTGAGGAAACCTAGGACAACTTACTTGGACTAAACACCTCATTGATGACTACGATTAGCTGAGATGAAACCTATTGTTCCTTTTTGTTCCTAAGTTTTAACTAACCATCCTGAAATCCTTGCAAAAGTGTGCTTACACACAGGTAGAAACTTCATATCAAAAACATAACGCATAATGCAGGTCCTAGGTTTACTTACTCTATTTCCCCTCTTCTCTGTCTTCTAGATGAGTATTCTTCAGTCTGTACATGGTGGATTTTGCCCTGCATCCCTTTACTAGCTTTTAATTTTCTTCCTGACATGGCTCCATTTTTCATCACACAATTCATATCATACTCCCCCTCTTCTAGCCAGTCCCAGTCATACCATCAGTTTCTTTCTCTCCTATATTCCAACTCTTCTCTATTCTGTGTTTTTATCAGATGTCTTCATACATAATATTGCAGGAGTACCATCAGGACATCTATATACCATGTGACATCTATACTAGTAGATGATACAGAGCTATGGCATGAGTACAATACTAGTCTGCAGCCATCCATACTGTTAAATTGTTAACATAATTTTGACTTGTGATAACTAACTTTCTCCCAGATAGCACCCGAGCATGCCTCAGGGTGGCATGATGCATACTTACAGAAGAAAAAAAAAGTCTTTGGAGACTTAATCCATTTTAATGAATGTATGCAAAGTATATGCCAACACAGGGTTTCTAATTTTAATGATAAATTACAAATACTGTAACTTGACCAAATAGCAAAAGTTTTTAAAGGGAAAAGAAAGAAAACAAAACAAAACCACATATCCCCTTTAAAGAATATCACGACATGAAAATGAAAGTACTTTTATAGCTTGTTAAAGAACATCACAATGCCAAATTGCAAGTCCTTTCTATTACAAGTGAGGAATCTAACCTTTTCCAAAAGTCATCTTCACCATGATCTTTTTAAGGTGCCTGACTTTGGTTTGGGGTTTTTTTGTTTGTCTGTTATCTCTGAAAACACATACATACACACACACAAAACACTGAAAACCTTCAAAAATCTCATCCTGAGATGCATACTAGGAATGGAAAATTTGAACCAGGTGGTTTAGTTTGGAAAATTTAATAAAAACTCACAAAAGAGATTTTTGATTGGAAGTAAAGGATAATGTAATAGCATGCGGTGCTGTCAGGTGTTATACTTGTAAATTCATGACATATTACTTAATTTTTGGGAAACTTTATAGTAATCTCTTAAACTGCAACTGTCTGGGGAGAAAGAAGATCATCAATTTACAATCTACAATTTAAATAGAGGTATTGCATCAAGTTTAATCATTTATGTTCAGCCTGTATTAATTTCTGCAGTTTGAATGGAGAAAATATTTGTAATGCAAATAAAATAAGTGTGATGACTAGTAATGTGACACTGGGAATTCTCTGAACTGCTGTTGAACTCTGTTGTGGCTCACAAAAAGTGGACATTATACTTACTGCACATGGTAGCATCAGTAAAGTATGAAATATTAAATCTGTCCCTACAGGGAAGGAGGAGAGGTTTTATTAATACAAGTTAAGTATCTGGGGTTATTCAAGAGTTTTCTTCTTATCAACTTTGAGAAGCAGTATTAAAATTAAAGTTGACATAGCAGTACTGAATCAAATTAAGGACAGCCTTTCTCCTGAAGAAATTTCCGGATACTGGCAAATTAGATTATTTAAGTAATACAACAAATTCATAAGAACAGCTAAAGGACACCTCTTTAAAATTAAACTAACATGCCTAAAGATGAAGTATGTAGTGACAAAAAAAAAAAAAAAAAAGAGTCTGCCAGAGGAAAGATGGATGCAAGCCTTCAAAGATAGAAGTGTGCCTTTAATTGCAACAAAAGCTTGCTTTTGTGATATGTTTATTTTCTTGGAAAAAAACCCACAACGAACCAATACAACTCACAGAAGAAAACTCACAAGATCTGGTTTCCTAATGCTTCTTCTGTCAGCTGGAAATTTATGATTTGCTGCAAGGGCACAAAGGAACTACTTCAGACTGTGAAACTATCAACTTAATTTAGAAATTTTTGCATTTTATTCATCATTACCAGTATTAGCTGTTTATGTATCACGTGCTGATTGTACAATAAAGTATATAAACATATTGCAACACATTTTTTTCAAGTGATAGTCTAATCATATGATGTAATGTTAAAACACATGCCTAAAGAGGGAAGATAAATGGATGAATTTATATATCAACATTTTAAACATACATTTTTTTAAATACCTAATGAAAATCAGTATTCTTTTTCATTTTGAAATAGAAATAAAGCCTGAGATGCTGCAAATGTTAACAAACAAAATATTAAGTGAATTCCAGATTTGAAGACCTAGTGATAACTTGATTGTTTTGTTGACCATGGAAAAAAGACATAATAATCTTAGCTTTGTAACCTCCTTGCCATTTTATTCTCCCTCGTCCTTTACTTAACTACAGGAAACCTTTTGTATAACAGGCATGTATACTACTGAATGGGTGGCCTTGATATTTGTGAAATTTTGCACCAACACCTTTGACTCTCAAACTTTAGTAGCCATTAAATTATAGAAGTAGACACTCAAAATGTAATCTTTTGAGGTTGCCTTCTATTTCTTCTCATTTATTACCCTATTTTATTCTCTGAGGTTTCTGGAGTTGGATGCTTTGTTAGCTCTGTGCCTTCATTTTTTTCATTTATTTTTGTCTCTGTCAACTTCTGGTTTCTCTTATTCTTTTGAATGCATCCAAAGCTTATCTTCCACTTTATGCATGCTAGAAAAACAAATGGGAGCCCAGCCAAGGTTTGTCAAAATATATTTTTGGACCCTCAGCAAAATGGCAGCCCATCAGAACTCCTCGCCAATGTCTCTGGAAGCTAGAGCAGATTGGTTTATATTAAACAAAACGCTAATTGATAATAAGAACTTTATTATTATCAAACAAATCTGATAAAATAAATTCTATCTACAGTCTGATTCAAATGGTTTCTTTTTTGCATTCAGATTGCTTACTGGTGTCGCTTGAGAAAATATTTCATTCTCTAATGTTTGTGGAAAACAATCTTCTGCCAGTCTTAAGAAGCTCACCTTCTAAACATATTTAAAAATCGAAAAGAATATGCTCTCCATGACAAAAAGAAAAAATGTTATGGCAAAACAGCACACATGTTTTAATACAAACATACTGGCTTCACTTACCATGCAGGGGACCATAACCCAAATTAATGTGTTTGTTTATCTATATCTATCTCTCACTACATGTATGAAAGCATGGCTATACAAGTTCCAGAGGTGGAGGATAGTTCAGTAGTGTATCAGTAGGGTTACTAGTAGTTTTATACCGCAGCATCTATTGTCTACCTGCAGACAGGACATGCCAATCTCTCTGAATTCTTCACAGCCACCTCAGGGGAGAGCATTTTTACCTTTGTGGTGAGTTTGGCTATTTTTTTTATTTATACCCATTGTTTTACATCTTGACAGGTTCTTTATTCGTTCCCAATGTTCTTTTCTTCTATTGTTTGCTGCATGTCTTTGAACTAGCTCACAGATTTCAAGCACTATGCTTGTCACCAGCAGTGGCAGATTTCTTCAAAGCACAGCTGCAGTCAGCTGCCTGTAATGTAGAAGAGAAACATTTTACTGCTCAACTTTGTGTTTAACCCACATGCCCAAGGAGATTGTCTGACACGTGAAGACATGACACTGACACTTGAAGAGAGATGAAGCCCTCTTGAGCATTACGCATATTTTTTCTTTTTATATTGACAGATTTAGGCAATTGCAGAGGACAACATAACTCTTCATCAGTAACTGAGATTTCTAAAGGCTTGGGTATTTCAGCAAAGAAATAAACTAGTGGGGATGCTGACTTGACTGTATTTGCCTTGATTACAAAATGGTGAAGAGGCAATCCTCCGTCAGAACAAAGATGTAGTCTGTCAGAGTTCAAGCAACACAGCTTCTTTGCTGTGTTTCTAGTTACACCATTTGCAGTGGAAATTCTTGTATATCTTTAGCAAAGTAGGTATTGTGGGATCCTCCTCCACGTGATTCTTGTAGAATAGTAGTGCTTTTAATGACAACAAGAATAAACAAGCACTCAATGGAAAAAACAAACAAACAAACAAACAAACCAAAACCCACAACAGTTTCTTCTTTGTTCAGAGATATTCTGTATAACTGCTTACACTGTCCCTCCTTCCTTTCTTTCAAGGTCCCTAAGAATCTGAAGAATCTGTGCTTGAGAAGCACTTTGAGGGACACTTCGCTCTCTTCTATGAGAAGAGAATTGGATGTATATAGATGGAAGTGCACCATGGATGCAGCCAGATCAGCTCCCACCCCTCCAAAAAACCCCAGCCGAAACCCACTTTCCCGAGCTATATGTTTGTATGTGATATACTCTATCATGTGTACATAAAATGTATGGTGCATTTCATAGAATAGTCCCAGGTAAGTTACCCACCTTTAAATTACCTGCCCTCCCCTTACCCCAGGTATTATACCAAAACAACCAAAACAAATCCCCAGATAAAAAAATGCCAAAATTGTGCAAAATGCACTGGTAAAACTCTATGACTGGATTTATTTATTTATTTATTTATTTATTAAAGGAATACTGTTTTCTTCCAGGTTCACCCTGTCTGTGATTCTGAACTGACCTATTTTCTCTAAGTTGTGAGACCTTTATGACATGTCATGGCTCAAAGTATCACAGTATCACTTGCAAAAAGCAATCTTCATCCCTTGGGTGGATTGATTTTTGGTCTTGGCAGTAAGTCTGATAAAGATTGATTTCAATACTCTTCTTGGATGTTGGGGGTTACAGGCATGATAATTCAGAGGGTCAAAAGTATCTGACCTGGTCTTTGTCTAATATGTTTTCATTGTATGCCACAATCCCTTATTTTTGTCTTTGTTAAAAGCTTTGCAATTCTTATTTTACTGTCAAAGTAAATGTCATTAATAGAAATGAAGTGGAATAATATTTTTCTTTTATGTATATGCTCATTATAAATGTCTACAATACACTTAACAGTTGAAGGATGATATATTGATTTCTTCTCTAATTTCAACTGTAAAACTGCAAGGCAGCTGACTGGCTAAGCATTTGCAGGTTCAAGATGGGTTGCCTCTGTGAAAGAAATGGATTTTCTTTTTCTCTCTGATGGGACAATTGTTCGGACAAAGATAATAACATGCTACAGCAGCATTTAAAATTTTTCAACACTACTGTACATCTCTGTCTAAACTAAAATAAACCATACTAAGACAAAACCTCATTGTTTTATGTTCAGTCTTGGATACTACTCACAAAATTATGTATCCATTTTCTTTACTGTCCTGAGGATAAAAAGATTTTATAAAAGAGTGCATTACAACAGTGTCTTTGAAATAAATACTAGGCTTTACAGAAGGAGTGTGCAACTAATTTTAATTCTTAACTTCAGCAGAGTGGTTGTAGGACAGGACATTTTGGGCTCTGTTTTGGTTTCTAAAATAAATTGTTATACAATTGTATGCCATATGGATTTTGTCAAAAGTCTTGAATTAGGATTCATCATACCTAAATTTAGCCGTAAACATTTAGAAATCTAATACAGCCTCCCTTTCTAGTCCAAGGAGAGAGACCTATATTCTGGACAGTAACTCATATAGTCTTGGGCATAGGGAAAAAAACTAAATAGATTACTGTAGTAAACATGGTTACTATCAGTGTTGCAGCCTGCTTTTCATGGATCCTGACAAGAAGGAATGAAATAGTGCTCTTCATTCTGTGGATCTCCAAATAACCTGTAGATAAGCAGTAACTCGATAACTGGTTGTGATAACTGATTGTCTTTGTAGGATGTATTGGCCAGGGAAAAAGAGTAAATGTATCCATGTCTCCTCTGACCTTTAAATTCTGTACTGTTAATATTTCCATTTTGGAAAAAAGGAATTCTACCTATTACAAAACCAACTGCTGCAATTCAGGGCCAAGGACTGGTGTCAAAAAAACCAGCAGTCTTAGATTAACTAGAATCCAAACTGTAACAGCTGAAAACATCCACTGAAAATTAGTCTTGATTGTGCTAGTCTAGGCTGGATTCAAATGCATTCCCAGCAGAGCAGGAAATAATAGGTTGACTTTACTATTCTAGTTTCTGAGAAGCATTGATATTTCATGTAATAAAAATGGTTCTTTTGCAAAAACACAAGTCTGTATCAGTTAATGTATTGAAAAGGCACTGTCAAGGGGAATCAGGAGATAATCATAGGTGTGCAGAAATCTTTACAAATATGGTACTGATTACTAGTTTGTTTTTTATTGGAGAGACTAAAGGATATGTCAGAATCTTTATTAAAGATGTTATATGCATTTATAAGCTTAGCACCTCTTGCTTCCATTTAGAATATCACCAGACATTGAACCAACATTTATGTGGTGCTTGTGCTCATACACATACACACATTTTGTTGAAAATAGGATGGCATAAGTCAGCATTTCTTAGACCTTTACATTTTTAGGCAACTATCATGTCCTCACCCGTATTTCAGCCATTCTCACTCTAAGAATAACCCAGAATATATTGTCTATATTTCAAAGAAGGCAACAGTCCTCTTAGAAACATATAAAGATGTGGCTTCAGTTGCAAGAACAAATGTGTCTTAGATACATTTTTTCCAAATAATACCATACCAAAAAATTCTGTTGTATCTACATTATCACTATGACTGCAAAGGTCTTGCTGTTAGCTATATTTCAGAGGTAAGTTTGCAATAATCCCCAAATTTGCCTCTGTGTTCTGTGCCAGATTTTAAAACTAGCATTCTTACAGTGAAAGAAAAGCAGAAATTTACTCTACCAACTACTGCTAATTAAACAAAAAAATCAAATTAACAAACTTTTATCTGATGAAGACTTCTGTCTTGAAAAATTTATTGGCTGTATTAGATTCTGTTTCCCTCAAAGCAGTGCAGGTCCCATATCATCCTTGGATGACAGTTTTTCATCTGTGGCAAGCCTGTCATTTTATAATTCTCAGGTTTAAGTTGTTTTCAGTGTGAATGTTTTCTCGTCCATCTGGTCAGTGTTGTCCCATGTGCCATTCCTTGCTCTCCAGTGGCCTTGTAGCAGAGAAGCAGCAGGTAGATGTGATCTCATTAGCCTGAAAGACTCCATAATGTCTTTTTTATTCTGATCTATGTTCTATTCAAATTAGGTTTTTGTTTTCTGTTTAGGTGCCTGCCAAACACTGGACTCAATTTTAACGTTCTTCTCAGTATCTCCCAGATCCATTTCCTTTTCTAGGTGAAGACAATGCATACAGGCAAGTTGCAAGCCGAAAATGGAGCTCATTTGTCTACTTAAATTATTTTTAGATCACTCCCCTGACATTACCGTGTATCTTTGTGCCCATGTGTTTTCCTTTCCTCTTCCTCTCTTTTCATATGAATATTTACAGAGAATTCTTAAAGGAACTTTAAAATACTTCATGAAGTAAAACTTGAACTAGAGAGGAAAATAATGTTGCTTTGATCACCAAAAAAAAAAAGGCACTGAATTTGAACCAGAGAATTTAAAACACTTCATTTAGGTACTGTAGTTTTATCCTAGAAACAAAAGGCTACTGTAAGTCACTCTCAACATTGGAATTGGCGGTCTTAAAGTAGACCTCTTACACTCTTGACAACATGCAATAAAAAACATCAAACAGTACTGTAACCATGCAGGAACAGATCATTTTTAAAACCTTGCAAAACAACTGAAAATAAAAACAGACTTTGAAAACCTTTCTTTTGAAAGTTATTTTTCTTTTAGTCATAAGTTATGTGTAACAGCTTTTGAGTGTGAGTCAGATATCACAGACTTCTCAAAAGCAATGTGACCGCAGCAAAAAATGATGTGGTTTATTTCTAGTTGATATTTGACATGTTTATGAATCCAGGCAAAGGCCTTCATTGTTCTGGTGCTCACCTGATATTCCTGCTTTCTCCATACTTCTGACTCTATCAGAGAGCTTAATTTAAACTCTCTGCCAAATTCGTATCATTGTGCCAGAGAGAACCTTACACCGTGAAGGATGTTATGGGTAGCTGCCAAATTCCCCAGACCACTGGACCTCAGAATTTCTCCTGGAATTGGAGCCCATCTGGGCATGCTTGTTGTCCTGGTTGATGTTCCTGTTTGTACGTTCATCCAGTAGCAAGGCTGAATGTGTATCCCAGACAGATAGGCAGACAGACAGACAGACACACACACACACTACCAGAAGTCACATAAAACATACATACAGATAGCCAATTCACCTTCCTCCTCTCCAAGCAGTCAGGATTGAGATTCACTAGTGAAAACACACGTGCCCACACGGTCTAGATTCAGAAGCACATGAATAATATTGGATCACTTCGATATCTGCACAGCTTCTCAACCTGTCTAATGTCCAGGCCTGGATCCTGGGCCTCTTACCCAGTATGCAGCTTTCCTACTCACCACTTGATATTAGCTTATGAACTACACATACACTCACAGAGGATTAAATTCACTGGGGAAGTGTAAACACACCCCAGTCCGTCCAGTTGCTGGCACGTAGATCTATGAACCTGATTTCTTGTAGCATCTTTCCCAGTTGCTGGTACTTAGACCTTGTAGAACTCAGATAAGATACAGAGTGAAATTACACAGAACAAAACACTTAAGGATTTCATAAGCAGATAGCATAGACTGCAGTGATCAGGGACAAGGCATGGCCAGAGAAGGCTAGTGATCTGCAGCCTGCTTACATACAATGGCCCCTTTCTTCTTCTTCTTTTTTCTTCCAAATGTTGTTCCTCCCTGGTCAACCCTGATCATTCTTTCCCCTTCCCTGTCTTTGGCCTTTCCCCTAAGCCCCCTCACATATCCCATAATAGTCATGGTTATCATGTTTCCCCATTCTTATCAGTTACAAAGCTCAGGCTGACCTCCTTGAAGGCTGTTCCTGAGTGATTCTTCTCATGGCTCCTCAGTCAGAGGCTGAAGAGCTCTAGTTGTACCTACTGTCTTGTTATCACCTGCTCCTTAATGTTTGAGTTTCTGTGTTTAATTTATCACCTTCCTTGTTATTTGTTATTTATTTTATATTGAATAGCCCTTAGCCAGACAATTTTATGAACCAGATGGTATCACTTTCCCCTTACCTGTACAAAACGTACTAGTAAAACTAGGCAACTAGTGAATCTTGGACACATTTGGACACTGTTGTGGTTTAACCCCAACCGGCAACTAAGCACCACACAGCTGCTCACTCACTGCCCCCCAGTGGGATGAGGGAGAGAATCAGAAGAGTAAAAGTGAGGAAACTCATGGGTTGAGATAAAGACAGTTTAATAGTTAAAGTAAAAGCCATGCATGCAAGCAAAGCAAAATAAGGAATTCATTCACTACTTCCCATCGGCAGGCAGGTGTTCAGCCATCTCCAGGAAAGCAGGGCTCCATCATACATAATGGTTACTTGGGAAGAAAACCGCCATAACTCAGAACATCCCCCCCTTCCTTCTTCTTCCCCCAGCTTTTCATTGCTGAGCATGACATCATATGGTATGGCATATCCCTTTGGTCAGTTGGGGTCAGCTGTCCCAGCTGTGTCCCCTCCCAACTTCTTGTGCACCCCAGCCTACTCGCTGGTGGGGTGGTGTGAGAAGCAGAAAAGGCCTTGACTCTGTGTAAGCACTGCTCAGCAATAACGAAAACATCCCTGTATTACATCAACACTGTTTCCAGCACAAATCCAAAACATAGCCCCGTACTAGCTACTATGAAGAAAATTAACTCTACCTGAGCCAAAACCAACACAATGAACCAGATGGTGTCACATTCCCCTTACCTGTACAAAGACTACTAGTAAAACTAGGCAACTAGAGAATCTTGGACACATTTGGACACAGCTGAGGAACCATAGTAAGAATAATGGTCAGAGCACCAAAATTTTACTCCAAACAAAATTTATTTCTAGGGTTTTTTTGCCTAAGGCTCACTTGTGGCAGCATAACAGGAAAGAAAAGCACCATTTGAGGAAGAGGAAGGAATGTAAGAGAAAGGATGTAAAAAATTGAATGTAGGAGGCATGTAACAAGAAAGAAATGAAAATGGTACCTTTTAATGAGTTTTTATTTAAAAACTAAATAAACAAAGACAAACACACACACACACAAACAAAAATCAACCAAAGAAAGAAGAAAAAAAACCCCACACAACGTTAAAAACCTGAAATGAATGGCAGTCTTACACTGAGTTCACAATGAATAGGATTAGGAGTAATTCACCAAAGCCAGTGGATGAAAATTGATGCGTAACTGTTGGTTCTCTAACATCTGACTTTAAATGAAAAAAGAGCAGTAACCAATCATCGAAACAAACAAACAAAAAGCTTAAGTTCAATTTTAGCACAAGAGTCTGGATATTTTCAAGATGTTATTTCCCAAATCTCACAATGACAGAGTGCTAAGTTTAAAAAAATGCACGCGTACATCCTGTGTATGCATCCAAGTGCCTGCAAAGCTTCATATTTTTACCACTGATATTTCTTGTAAGAGAAGGAATTTTCCCACTCAGAACCAGATGTAGCTATGAAAGAAGCAAGAGACAGCTACAATCACCTCTGTTATGTGACCCAAAATATATTTGTTGCACTGTGTAGTGCAAACAGGGTATTATAAACACCTTTTCCAATGATAAATATATTTCTGTTCATACCATTCATACATTTTATTATATTTATATATTATAAAGTCAAAAGCAATATTGTTATCATCCAAGCTGGCTTCTTTTAATAGTCAATAGTAGTTAGTTAATAGGACCTCCTGGGAAACTACCCTCAGGGACAAGGGAGAAGAACAGAGCTGGCAGACCTTTAAGGACACTTTCTATAGAGCGCAAGAGCTCTCGATCCCCAGGTATAAGTCAGGAAAGGAAAGCAAGTCGAGACATGCTGGTCAAAATAAAGGGCAAGAAGGAAATGCACAGGCAGTGGAAGCAGGAACAGGTATCCTGGGAATAGTATAGGGATGCTGCCTGGTTGTGTAGGGATGGGGTCAGGAAGGCCAAGGTACAGCTGGAGCTGAACTTGGCAAGGGATGGAAGGAATAATAAGAAGGAATAATAAGAAGGGCTTCTACGGTTATGTCAGCCAGAAAAGGAAGGTCAAAGAAAGCATAGCCCCCCTGATGAGCAAGACTGGCAAACTGGTAACAACAGACCAGGAGAAGGCTGAGGTACTCACCAACTTTTTTGCCACAGTCTTCACTGGCAACCCTTCTTCCCACACCTCTTGAGTGGATGGACCGCAAGATGGGGACTGGGGGAGCAAAATTCCTCCCACTGTAAGAGAAGATCAGGTTCGTGACCACCAGAGGAACCTGAACATACATAACTCTATGGACCTGATGAGATGCATCCCAGTGTCCTGAGGGAATTGGCTGATGTAGTTGCCAAGCCACCCTCCATGATATTTGAAAAGTCATGGCAGTCAGGTGAAGTCCCTGATGACTGGAAAAAGGGAAATATTGCACCCATTTTTAAAAAGGGTAGAAAGGAGGACCCTGGCAAGTATTGACTTGTCAGCCTTACCTCTGTGCCTGTAAAGATCATGGAATAGATCCTCTTAGAAGCTGTGCTAAGGCATGTGGAGGACAGGGAGGTGATTCGAGACAGCCAGCATGGCTTCACCAAGGGCAAGTCTGCCTGACCAACCTAGTGGCCTTCTATGATGGAGTGACTACATCAGTGGATAAGGGAAGAGCTACAGATGTGTCGCAAATGAAGCGGTTTAGATCACCTAAAGAATCACCATCAAAGATATTAGCAAAAGTAATTTTTTAATGTGAATTTGTAAAAGTGTGGCTTCACAAAGTTTGATGGCAAGGTTCGCTCCATTACTTACTGCATGGAAGAAAAATAAAAAGGAAAATCAAGTTAGAATTGATTTAGAATGATTTACACAGAAACCGGAGACTCAAAAGCGTAAGGGAGGCCCTGCCATTGAGTCACGAGGTTCAGAGTGGACCCCCTTGCTCTCTAAACTCCTGATGGAGCTTAGGTGTGGCTAGATCCAAACTTAGTCTCAGACTTGGACAACGGTTTATGCCTAATAGAAGGGATACAAAAGGGTGAGGAAAAACTTCTGTTAAACTACTATGCTAGTTTGTCAGGTAATGAGTGATTATGGATCCTATATGACTTTGAGGTAGCAGCAATTTAAGATTTATTAACACTGTTAGATAAATCACAAGATTAGGTTATATGATTTGTAACAATACTTAATCATTAATGAATTATCAGAGTGATTTAATAAAGTTTGCTATCAGCACTAGAAAGTTTCCTAATCAACTCACACACACAGACAAACACACACACACACAGATACAGAGGTTAACCTATAATCAAGATTTTTCTCTCTTGGCCATTTGTGATAAATTATTGGTACCAGACGATCTTTAAAAACCTTGCGAAATCTAATTGTAGTGAATTACTCACTATTCTCCTTCGTCAGCATTTGTCAGCAGACGACCTTTGACCTCTTCTTCTTTGTCAGCATCTATCACCAGACAATCTTGGAAATCCTCGTGAAATCTACTCTTTGAAATCCTCGCAACATCTACTACTTAAAGTCCTCGTGAAATCTACCCTGAGAGGCGTCCCATCTCAGGAGAGATACTGGGTCACAGCCTGTTGCGATCCCGAAGAGCTCAAAGGGTCTCACTTAGGATCACTATTTACAGGATCACGAGATGATTGACTTTGGTCAGTGTATTTCTATTGTGGTCATAATTCTTGTCAGGTAATTCTGGCACCCTCCAAGGCAGGCCATGATCAGCAGCAGGAGTTTCAGGTACAGTTAGGAAGTGCCTAATCGTCCTAACTCACTGTACCATAGCCAGGATAAGAAAGTACCAGATTGTCTCAACTCACTGCACAAGAACACAATGTTGACTGGTCCTGACATCACAATGTGGCCCGGGAGGGGCTGTACCACCACAGGATGTCATCTATCTGGAGTTTTGTAAGGCCTTTGACACAGTCCCCCACAAGATCCTTCTCTCTAAATTGGAGAGATACGGATTTGATGGGTGGACTGTTTGGTGGATGAGGAATTGGTTGGCTGGTAACATCCAGAGGGTAGTGGTCAACGGCTCAGTGTCCAGATGGAGATCAGTGACAAGTGGTGTCCCTCAGGGGTCCGTATTGAGACCAGTACTGTTCAATGTCTTCATCAATGACATAGACAGTGGGATTGAGTGCGACTTCAGCAAGGTTGCAGATGACACCAAGCTGAAAGTGCAGTTGACATGCCTGAGGGATGGGATGCCATCCAGAGGGACCTGGACAAGCTCAAGAAGTGGGCCATGTGAACCTCATGAGGTTCAACAAGGCCAAGTGCAAGGTCCTGAACCTGGGTTGGGGCAACCGCCGATATCGATACAGGCTGGGGGAGGAAGAGATTGAGAGCAGCCCTGCGGAGAAGGACTTGGGGGTACTGGTGGATGAAAAGCTAGACATGAGCTGGCAATATGTGCTCACAGCCCAAAAAGCCAACCGTATCCTGGGCTGCATCAAAAGAAGTGTGGCCAGCAGGTCGAGGGAGGTGATTCTGTCCCTCTACTCCATTCTGGTGAGACCCCACCTGGAGTACTGCATCCAGCTCTGGGGTCCTCAGCACAGTAAAAACATGGACCTGTTGTAGCAGGTCCAGAGGAGGGTCACAAAAATGATTAGAGGGATGGAAGGAACACCTCTTCTATTAGGAAAGGCTGAGAGAGTTGGGGTTGTTCAGCCTGGAGAAGAGACAGCTCTGGGAAGACCTTATTGCGGCCTTTCAATACTTAAAGGGGGCTTATAAGAAAGGTGGGAACAGACTTTTTGATAGGGCCTGTTACTATAGGACAAGGAGTAATGGTTTTAAACTAAAAGAAGGTAGATTCAGACTAGATGGAAGGAAGAAATTTTTCATAATGAGGGTGGTGAAACACTGGAACAGGTTGCCCAGAGAGGTGATAGATGCCCCATCCCTGGAAACATTCAAGGTCAGGTTGGATGGGGCTCTGAGCAACCTGATCTAGTTGAAGATGTCCCTGCTCATTGCAGGAGGGGTCGGACTAGATGGCCTTTAAAGGTCCCTTCCAACCCAAACTGTTCTATGATTCTATGATTTTATGACAGAAATTATAGAATTTCCATGCACTAATTCTCAGCTGAAGTGGATTGTGTCTTTTTGATAAACAAGGCAGAGAATTAAAAAATTGTAATAATACTACTAGTGGTGGAGTAACCTTTCTGGCTTATAAACTATTTAAGTGGTCACTTACTTTCAGCTGAACCTTAAATTTAAATTAGTAATTATGATTAAATTTTTTTGCCATTGGATCCTAGTATGCCTTTTCCTGATAGACAGGAAAGCTCACGTTGCTACAAGCATAATGCAGCTAAGTGCAAAGAGAAATTATTATGGATACATAATACATCCTCTGGTAGTCTACACCCAGCCCCAGATTTCCTGTTTGGAAAAGTGGGCTACCCTGTGAAAACTGTGTTTTTAAGAATCCTGTCAGACTCTATCTACAAACCTAATAATTGAAGTAGTTGGGGTTGCATGGATATAATTAACTAGAGCTTGTTTTTGGAGCTAAAATTTAGGAAATAATTCAGCTGATGGACACCAGGAGACAAAAATCAAATCCAGCACACATAAAATCTGTTAGCACAGCAGGGCTAAAAAGTTTTAAAAATTCGTTCTTGTCACTAAGCAGATAAGAGTTGAAGAGCAGATTTATTAAGAAGGTGACAGTCACTTTCCAGATTATAATGTCACTCTAACCAGTATTGCAACACTGATTTCCCAAGGAGATTCTAATGAAACTGAAACCTCCAGGAAAAACTATTTCAGATATGAAAAGGATTAAAAAAAAGAATGCATTTTAATCACTATTTAGTCATCTGGTAAGATCAGATATTCGAAGTAAAAAAAAAAAATCCCCTTCTAGCTATCCTGTTATCTATGACAATCAGATGCTTTCTTTCTGCTTTAATAGTTTACATAACAATATATTTGCTTTCATCAGTATAATTTTGAAGGGCTGTAAAGTGTGCTTTTTGCTTTTCTGGCTGTTTTCACATTATCTAGCTAACAGTTTTGATTAGAATGGCCAAAGAATGTAGGTAGTCATGATTATGATTTTTTTTTTTTTTCATTCTGTTGCTTATCCTAAATTCAATGGCTTTTTGGGACAAAGCAAAGTGGGATCTGACGTTGGTATAGTGCCTGAATGCTTAGTAGCACAAAACAACAGTCCAAACTGAGGTACTAAATGTACCAATTCACAATAACAAAACTAAGCCTTTAATACTGTCATTAAGCCTTAGTCCATACCCTCCAGCAGCTTTCTGTGTGTTTTGAATGGCTCACCAGAAGTCTAAAATACTCATATTTGTGGAATTAAAGCCATACTGCAAACGGATTTCAAATAGATTGAACTGGAAATGTTTCTAAAGCTGCCAGAAAGAGTAACTGATGTCTGTCCTTATGAACCATTTTACTAATCTATTTTCACTTATTTTCTTAATTAATTTTAAAGAGGTATACAAATTATTAGGACCTTTACTTTTTAGTTGTGCAGATATTCTTCTCCCAAAGATGAACCTCCTCCCTTTCACCTTTTCTTATATGTGAACCTGATTAGGCCTAGGAAAAAATATTTATACTCAAACTTTTCATTTACATTTAAATTAAATCATTAAAACATGGACAAACTCATTATTGGCCTCGAAAGCAAGAAAGAACATTTTTTATGGTCTGCAAAATCAAACATTAAAATAATAAAACATAACTTAAAAGAGCGAGGGTTCACAGCAGCTGATTTAGTTCAGTAGTTGCAGAAAAGAACAGAGACTCAGTTGAGATAAAATAAACAAAAATTGCATGATTAGGTGAGCCTGCTAGAAGAAATGTTTCTCTATTTTATTAGTGAGGACAGAAAGACTATAATAATTTTATTCAAAATGTGGAGAGATAACATTAAAGGTTCTGAGATAGCCCTTCCTCAGAACGGGTTTAATTTCTGCCATCCTTAATGACATTTTGAAAATATAGAAGTTCTTTAATATGTTTCACCTGTAAATCCATGAAGAGTAGAAGGAATGTGATGTTTTCACCTTTAACCAACTGATGAAACAGAAGTTTATGAGCCAGAAAGATCTACAGGGGGTTTAATATTAGAATTTAATCAGTTTTATACCAAAAAAAAAAAAAAAAAAGCAGCCTCCATTGGTATGATTTTGGGAATAGTTTCAGAGACTGGGAATTCTCTTTTTATACTTTAGACTACACATTGCATTTTAAATGTGGGCACAATTACCTGCTTTTACCTCTATATTGAAGTAGAATCCATAGGCACACTGGTAAAATTCTTGTACCTAGTACTTTTAACCAAATTTGAGAGCCCTTGCTTAATTTAAATAGAATACCCTTGTACAAAGAGATGACAATTCTTTCACACACCAGTTTTCAAATCTATCCTTTAATGGATAATAGCAATGTCGTGCCTGATAAAGCAGTTGATTAATTTTTTTTGTGAAAGAAAGGGTGTCTGACTGTTAACGGAGAAGAGAGAAAAAATATGATATCAGGACCAGAAAGCTTGCTAGAGAAATGGCAAAGGCTCCAAGTTTAGAGAGAGAAATCCCAGACCTGCAGGCTGGGATCATCAACATAGCAAGAGACTGATACAGAGTCAAGAAGGTTTGTTTGAAGTAGGGAAAACAAGCTGAAACATGCACAGAAGTTTTCTTCAACTACTATGTGCTCCTGAAGATTTATGAATCCAGTTGTCCATAGAACTGATGCTTTGAGGAAGAGTCCACTTAATCCACTGATGAGCTGTAAAAAGCCTTGAGATTTTAGAGTAACCAAGACATGAGGACATTCTTTTTGTTTTGTGAACAGTATTACTCTAAAGCAAGTATGGCTCAGAGGCTGATGCACTGCCACCTACTCTTGTCACATAAAGTTTGCAATCACATGTCCTAGTACCACAGAACCCATGAAAAACAACCAAGCGAATGCTAAGGGGTTTCAGTTCTACAAATATCTGGACGTCATATGCTTTATAACTTTGTACTAAAAGCAGTGATGTTATTAAATTTTCCACTGAGAATTTAACCTTGCTTTTTTTGAAGTCAATTAAAAATCTCATTAATTTCTGAGAAAGCCTATTTAGTACTGAAATGACTTTGTATAACTTGTATTTTTCGTCATCTCTCCATATTTTCTTTGAAGTAATCCTAAAATCTTGTTAAGTGCTTAAACCGACAAATCATCTTGAATCCTTATAATCCTTCATCATACATATACATATGATTACTTTTCAGTATAGTTATTTTATTTCAGGTCTTTTTGCAGAGGATTACTGCGTTTTCCTTAAAGCATTATGCTGAAAATTCCTCATTTCTACTTCCATTTTTTGATACTTAGTTATGATTTGAAGGTAGTTAGGAGGATGGTATAAAATTCTTTTAGCTTGACTCACTCTTTATCAGTTTTATTACTTACTCTTTATCAAACTCACTCTTGTCAATCTGTCTCTCAGCCTTGCTTTGTATATCCTGAAGGATTCATGTTTATCACATTCTGCCTATGAGGCCTACTTGGTATTTAGCAATAAAAGGTCCCTTTGTCAGTTGCTTATAGCTTTTCCAATAATTTAACTCTCTACTTTGATATTCTTTATGCTTGCCTCAAAATTAATACCTTTAGGAAAAAAAAAATTGATTTGTTCCCAAGTAGGTCTATCTGGCATGCCAATTATGTGGAAAAAAATAACATTTGGTGATAAACAATATATCATAATTCACAGGGAGAAGAGGAAGATTCATTTATATATTGTTATACTCTATAGGAATGTCAATCAGTGCCAAAAGTATTTCAGAACTGTAAAAATATAATTAAATTTATCAGTCTTTAAGTATGTCTACAAAATTGTAGCCACAGCCACAGAAATCCCACAAAAGAGGAATAAGCACCAGCAGTCTTCATCCTGAGAAGTTTGAGGTGGTATATGCAACCTTTTATTTTAATGTGGTATGTTTCTGTAAATGTACATGTTTGTGTGTGTGGAATATCAATATCAGGAAATCCACTACTTTGAAGTTGGCCAAACTAGAATGCGTTTCTAGTGAAAGACAATTTGAATGCACTTTAACCTGCAAGATGTATCTTCCTCCTTTGCCTGTCATGAGCTGAGACAGTAATGAGACTCTGTATTCTAACAGATGGCACTGCTCGATGTTTAAGAGTATGGCTAAACAAAACTTGGAAAAAAAGTCTAATCTACTTTTAGTGTTGCTATTCTGGATACTGACATAGCTTAGCCAGAACAGTGAAGACTAATGTGTTTTCCTGAGGCGTTTCTGCAACTATCGTGTGAACATACACTGAGATTTGAATTTTTACTATGCTTTTAACGTTCCTGGTATTGTTCCTTTGGCATCTTGTTCTTTTTCTGTTGTTCTCTTGGCATCTTGATCTTTTCTTCTAGAAAGCATCAGCTGTTTATTTTATCCTTACACACAATATCAGTCAAAATCACTTATTACAGATGATGCTAAAATGATATGGTTTGTGCACACCCAAATAAGCCTCCTTCATCCCTAATTCAACCAAGTATAAATGCTTGCTAGGGTACAGTTCCATTTTTTTAATCAATTTAGGCTCTGTGTAGACAGTAATCAATGGTACTGCTCTTTGTCTAACAATTTGAATTGCCACTTAGGATGCTCTATATGAGAAAAGGTTGAAATAGAAAAAAGCTGAAGAACAGAACAGGGAAGCAAGATTTGTAAATTAGTTCCACTATCAAACTAGATACTTCAGGATAATAAGGCATATAGGGAAGCATAAATGTTAGCATGAATTTTAAGAAGGTGAAATCTTTGTTAATTGCAAGTTTTTAGAGTTATGAAAGGTTCTCCAGAAATAGTATGAGTCATCCAGAATTTTTTTTGGGGGGGGGCACTATCTCTATTATTGGCTTTACATGGCAAGGTTTTGGTAGTGGGGGGCTGTAGAGGTGGCTTCTGTGAGAAGATGCCAAAAGTTGCCTCCATGTTGGACAGAGACAGTTCCAGACAGCTACAAGACAGACCTGGCGCTGGCCAAAGCTGAGCCAGTCAGCAATGTTGGTAGTGCCTCTGAGATAACATCTTTAAGAAAGGGTTAAATAGCTGCGCAACAGCAGCTGAGAGAGAGGAGTGAGAATATGTGAGAGAAACAACTCCGCAGACACCAAGGTCAATGAAGAAGGAGGGGGAGAAGGTGCTCCAGGCACCAGAGCAGAGATTCCCCTGCAGCCCGTGGTGAACACCATGGTGATGCAAGTTGTTGCCATGCAACCCATGGAGGACCCCACGCTGGAGCAGGTGGATGTACCCTGAAGGAAGCTGTGACCCCATGGGAAGCCTGCATGGGAGCAGGCTCCTGGCAGAACCTGTGGCCCCAGGAGAGGAGCCCATTCTAGAGCAGGTCTTCCAGCAGGACCTGTGACCCCGTGGGGGACCCACACTGGAACAGTCTGTTCCTGAAGGACTGCACCCCTTGGAAGGGACCCATGCTGGAGCAGTTCATGAAGAACTGCAGCCCATGGGAACGACCCACATTGGAGAAGGTCGTGAAGGACTGTCTCCTACGGGTGGGACCCCATGCTGGAGCAGGGGAAGAACATGAGGAGGAAGGAGTGGCAGAGACAACACATTATGAACTGACCACAACCCGCATTCCCCATCCCCCTGTGCTGCCTGAGGGAAGGAGGTAGAGAAGTCAAGAGTGAAGTTGAGCCCGGGAAGAAGTGAGGGGTGGGGGGAAGGTGTTTTTTAGATTTGTTCTTATTTCTCATTATCTTGTTCTCTTCAATTGGTAAGAAATTAAGTTAATTTCCCCAAGTCGAGTTTGTTTTGCCCATGACGGTAATTGGTGAGTGATCTCCCTGTCCTTATCTCAACCCACAGGCTTTTCATCATACTTTTCTCCCTTGTCCTGTTGAGGAGGGGAGTGATAGAGTGGCTTGGCTGGCACCTGGTGGCCAGCAAAGGTCAACCCACCACACTTTCTCTCTGCATCTTCTTTCCTATATTGAAGATTAAAGAAGTTCTTTTCCTCTCATCTGACACTCCTCAACCCGACGTAAAGGGACACATAAAACAGAATAAAGGTGTGAAGTGTTGTCTTAGTATTTTTAGTTGTTCCTTCAAAAGCAAAAATCAGAGGTTTTACAAAATCAAATGCCTCCTTCTTGGACACATTTCTCATCTGTTGTATTTTCAGATGATGTGAAAATCACACCTGATTCCTAGAGGCTGTAATTTCCTTTCCCTTATTTTTTTCAGTTTCAAAAATTAATTGCCTACAGAACTCAAAGGGGGGAGGGGGGGCAGGGGAATGAGGTAGGAAAAAGAGAAAAAGAAGAAAAAGAAACTTGACTTCATTTAAATATTATCTTAAGAAATCAGTACCAGGGAATGAATATTGTTAGTGCAAGTTTGGTATTCTGAAGTTAACAAATGCCAGAATTAACATCACTATTCATCTTCAGCTCAATTCCAATGTTTTCATAAGTTTTGAAAGAATCTTTAGTAGCATCAACATATTTCAATAAGACCACTTTCTCATCTGGCCAAATAGGACAGTCACTTTTGAGACAGAAGCTGGCCACACATAATAACCACTCACAGGACAAACACTTGTCAGGGACCTGAGGGCCCTTCCATACCTTACTGGCCCTGACCAGCTCCCTGGAGCTTTTATTTTTCTTTAATGAAAAGATTGGAAACCCTAAAATTAGCAAGCATAAGCTACAGAGTAATCTGGGCTGTGCCCAACCGTGCTTCCTGCTGTCCCAACTGATCTTCCTAGATGGACCCTGGACCCATGTTATGGGTCACATTTTCTCCATTCCCTGGACCCGTCTTCTGCTGTTCCTGACTGGATGGACCCGTGACTAATTTCCTTGCCTTCTCTGGGACTGTAGCTAGAACTTGTCACTGTCACCAATCTGGTCCTGCTCAGATCCTGCAGTGAACTGTGCCCAGGTCACTGCCCTGTCTGTCACCCTCAGCTCCTGGCTCATCTCCCTCATGGACCAGTCCTGCTCTTGCTGCTCCCTTTAAATGAAGGTCATTTCAATGCTTCTTTTTCTATCCACTGTTTTATGCATAGCAAATATGCCTTATTTGACACATCTTATTCAAATCATGCTTGGAATATAGAATTATAAAGCCCATCCTTAGAAATACCAGTATAACACTTTCCTTACTCAGGCATGTGAACATATATACTTGCATGCCACTATAATGAATGGAGAAGGTAACTTCCTCTCAAGGGGACAGGAAAATAAAGCCTTAAGAAGGCCTTGACAAGGTTTTCCTACATATGGAGATGAGCAATTAAAATTTTAAGTATGAAATGATTACAACTTGATTTTTCAAAACACTTAACACTACGTAGAATCATAGAATCATAGAATCATTTAGGTTGGAAAAGACCTTAAGATCATCGAGACAACCATTCACCTAACACTGCCAAGTCCACCACTAAACCATGTCCTTAAGTGCCACATCTACACGTAAATGTACACATCTACACATCTACACAATTCCGTAGTTTCAAAGTATGGCTCCTTTTAATTTGAAACTGTGAATGCTTAGCGTGTCTATCTATCAGACCATTGATTCTAGACTGTGTACCCAAAAAGGAGACTAAAATCTACTAAAATCTCAATTAGCTACAGAAGAAATAATGGAGGTCTTGCTTCTTCACACTGCTTCCCAATGCCTTCTTGCTAGGCCTACTTGATTCTACCCATGCCTTCTAGGCTGAATTGATGAAATTTTGGGCTGCCAAACTTTCTACCTCAGTGAAATACATGGAGCAAATAATTCGTAATACTCCTTTAAGACCAATCCTGTGTTTATCCATCAGTGGAAAAAATATAAACCTAAAATCTTTAACAGCTCCATGGCTCGTTGCATCACACAACGTTAAACATAGTTAAACAAAGTTAAGTGAGGTCAACCTTCAGCACCACGAGACCCAAGGAAGATTTTATAGCAATGTCCCAAGCCATTCAATAAAAGCAAATCTACCTTTTTAATAACAGCAAAGCTGCCTTCAGTGTAAATGTTCATGATACCATACAGTCCCCCAAATCCAGCCTCTGGCTTTTCACTTTCTTATACTATAGTCCTGCCTTTCAACAGTGTTGTATTCTCTTCCTAACCACCCTTCCCCAGGCCTGGAAGCCCAGATCCCAGAGTAGAGCAGGCATGGAAACAAGCATACGGCACAGCAGGAGCTCCAGCTTCACCCAGGAGCAAATTCCCACACAGGAGCCACACAGTCCTAGCTGTCCATGTGCAAGGGCTTACTCTACAGCTAATTCTAGAGTTTCCTATCCTTTCAGTAAAGAAAAATAAAAGCTTCAGATGTCTTCAGGCATGTAGTAACTAGAAGAAGAGGAGGAATAAACATACTAAGATGCCAGGGTCTACAGTAGTTGTTTGGATTGTGCTAGTTCTAGCTGAAAAAGGTTTCTATAGAAATAGGATGACCTACTAAAGGATTTAGAGGATCTACTTAAGTCTACTGAGATCTACTATTAAAGGATCTACTGTAGTATGATCTTGCCCAGACAGGTTGTGCAAGTCTCCAGCCTTGAAAGTTTCAAGACCTGACCAGATTAAGTCCTGAGCAGCCTGGTCTAATCTCATAGATGACCCTACTTTGAGGAGGAGGTTGGACTAGAGACCTCCTGAGGTCCTTTCTGACCCAAATTATTCTCTGATTTTATGATTCTAAAAAGAAAGTGCAAACAATCATGAGAGAGCATTTAAAAGATTAAGCTAAATTTGTTTTTTTCAGGACTACAAAAGCTAGTCAACGGTGAGTTTCTGCCTACCTTTTCCAATATGCCATGGTTAACTGAAATTATCTTTTTTTTACAATACTGCAAGTACTGTCATATTTAGTAGTTTCTGGACTGTGAGTAGGAGAGCCATGGAAACCAAACTTCAATGCATTTTGAAGCAATTAACCCATAGGAACATTTTGTACTGCTGAGTTCTGTAGTCAGAACTGAACAGAGATAAAAAACACACAACAGGCAAGGTGAATGATCAACACGCATTTCCCAATGTTATCTTAATTTTATATGGTATTTTTTTCTGTCTCGTGAAGTAGTACCATTTAAAAAGCATTGTCTTTCTTGAAATCACTCAGGTATGCTTGGATCTTCCTTGTGTTATAACTGTAACAAATGAAAATGAAGGAAAAATATCTCCAGTTTTTGTTATTATTTGCTTAATAATGAGGCGTTTGTTAACCAATTGTTTAGTTTCAGTTATTTAGAGGTAAGTACTTTCCTCTAGCTGCAGCTGAGAAGAATAAATTTTAAAAAATCAAGTCATTAAAACCTTGGCAGTTTTGCCTCTATTCAATCTATAAAACATTTCTTTGGCCCTGAACATTGGCTTTTCTTTCACTTTTACATTAGCAGAGATCAATGTCATTGTAACCAACAATAAATGACCAACATCATTTATTCTCATCTCCTGAGAGGTCCTTCAGCTTCATTCCTTTTGCTCATCTACTGCAATTACTCCACAGCACAGCATGTTAAGATAGACCTTTTTTCTCTGTGCCTCTTGAACAGGACTGAAGGGAGGCTCAAGTCTGCAGTCTTTATTTCCCATAAGCAGGCACAGCTGTTTTGTGTTTTTTTCTTTTCAGTGGTGAAGTCACCTAAACACTTATGCTAGTCAACACAACACTTTTTAAGAGGTTGGAGAAAAATGTAGAATTAAACATAGGCAAGATTTTTTAATTTATACATGTATTTACTATTCTCCAAACAGTAAATTGCCCCCTTTTCTCAGGGAAAAATAGAAGCAGGTAGCTTTCCTTTCCCAAAAGCAGTCTTGTCCCACTACTCATTTTGCTGCATCTGTCCTGATTCCCTGGTCAGTAAGTCTCATACTGTTTTACTACACCTGCTTTCACAATCTGACTTTTTCATGTCTAGGTACGCCCCTGTAGGTCTAAGACACTCATTTGTGTTCCACATACTTTTTTTTTTTCAGTTACCTACACTTGCAATAGTTTTCCAGACTCACCTCTTTCCCTTAAGAATAGCTCATTGAAAATACAAGATCCTTAATGATGATTTATGGTTCCCTTCCAAAAGCTTAACAACTAATCTTTTGTGACCCCATTTCACAGAGCTGTGTGCAATCCTCGTGACCTTGCCAGTGTTTGTTTTCTCCTTTCAAAGAGGCATTTTCTTTAACACTAGCCACCCCTGTTGTAAGCTCTATTCAATGTCATATGGAGAATAAATTAGGGAAAGAAATCCTGAGCCTCTGTCACAGTCTTGATGGCCACCTTTCCTTCCCCTTCCCCTTCCCTTCCCCTTCCCCTTCCCTTCCCCTTCCCCTTCCCCTTCCCCTTCCAGTGTATATGCATATTTTCTGTATATTCTCATAAGCCTACAGGAAAGGCAGGCAGTTGCTTTTGCTGATCCATGGTCTGTTGACCTTGATGTACCAGCGTATGGGTGACCCTGTGTTCTTTCAGTTATAACTGAGTTTTAACCCTCTTCTGACGATTGTGTGCAGTGGAAGATTCATAGGCAATGTGCTGTGTACCAGTTCTGATGCAGAGGACCACTGCTTTACAGAAGATGTATAAAACAAGCATATAATGTGATAAATTCCAAAGTAATTATTTTTTCTCTCTGCCTAAGGCTACTGTCGCAATAAGACCATTTTACTCTCTCTCAAAAAAAACCCCAAACAACAATGAATAAACAAAAAAGTAGCCACCAACAAAGAAACAATGCAGTCTGTGATATTTAAGCTACAATATGGCTGAAATACAGTTAGTCTATTAACACCAAACTACAAAATTGAAAGTGAGGAAACAGCGCAAAAAACTCCATAGATGGGGAAAGTTACCAGCTTGGCTGCAGAGCTGGATACGAAGTCAGTGAGGTCAAGCATCAATTTTGCAACAGTGGCACTTCCTTGACGAGAAAATCTATTTAACATGTGCGTGTGCTTTCAGGTAGTAGAGCTTATTGACATGTTTTTTATCTTTTAACTATTGAGCCTCATGTAACCAGTACATTAGAAATGGCAAACAATGGTTGCATTTGATTAGTTATGTATTATTTGTTTCAGGATTTTTTTTTCTGTATTCTGAAGTGTTTGCACTATAGGGGTGAGGCAGTTAGAAATTTAAGTCTTCCTTAAATTTCCCTGGAAGGAGGGAATGTGGAAGATTCAGGCAGTGAAAAAGTTACAAGCTGCAGAAAAATGGATCAAACACAAATTTCCGCAGGTTATATATGGGATTGCATATACATCCCTTAGTTCATGAACATTGTGCTCTTTTTAAATATTTTTTAATAAATAGATGAATATTTATGGTAATACTGTTACTTGATGTCTGATCTTTAAAACTACCATGGTTTTCTGTGCTTCCATGATTTGTATTGAAACTACAAATTGTTTCTAATGGTGAATTTTTCTTATTTATCACTATGTTTCCTACAGAAGAATTTAAATCTTTTTTGGAACTTCAGAAGTACTGAAACTTAAATTAATAATATGCATATATTTTTTAATGGTGGATGAAAAGATGTTTATTAATTTTTTTAAATATTTTTTTAAACACAGAAGGTTGTAGAGGATATTGAACATGCAAAGAACATCACTTTCCTATGGTTTGATACAAATAAAGAGCAGAAAAATGATCTATCTGGATACACTTCCTGGTGAAATTGACACTGGTTAAAGCTCATGTACATTGGCAAACTCCAGTAAGGACATATCATATATAGCTTAATTGTGGCACTTAAAATGTTCCCAAAGCATGTCAAATATTGTGTGCAGCAAATCCTCGCTATGAACAACCAGGCCAAAATTGGCCCTACTGTAACTTTGTGAGGTTGTACAAGGTGGTTGTTGTACAAGTAGTAAAAGAAAACTAGGTTAGAAATTATACTAACTTCTGAGTAACCAAACACTCAGTAAACCTGTGAATTTTACCAATATTTTGCATTGATATTAAATGGGGTGTAGAGAAGCAAAATTCAGTGATTCTGTGTTGTTAGGAACTGAACACAATAGTGTTCTAATATGAAGTATTTTATTTCAGTGGTTTTGTAGATATTATGTTCCCCCACAGATACAAATCCTTTTCATGCACAGGCAAGCATTTCACACAATTTACATAAGAATGGTTTAAAGATAAAAAATAACATTCATTAGTGAGTCCTAGAGTCTTCTTTCTCACACTTCCTGGAGCAACTCCTACTTCTTTTTCCCCCATCTCTGCATATCTAGTGCAACATAAAAAACCCTACCACTCTAGTGTTAGCACTCTATAATTCTTTAAAATATGATATTCTTGGGAAACTCATGCAGACTTTTATGATTTACTCCATTAGAAGCAGAATATAAATCCTTGCCATCTCTGAGATAATACAGAATTTTAGTGGGGTATATAATTTGCATGTGCATTCTCTTTTGTATGTGTTTATACATGCATAAACACATACAAAGAAATTAATTTATGTATCAATACAGACCAAAATGATATGATTACATTCTATAAAAATCCATATACCAGCAACACTGCTGATAAAATGTAGAATATGAGATACCAACCCTTTTGGCATTGCTCTTACGTCTCTGATCATCTGAATGAATTTGTAGTAGCTTCCGTTTTCTTAATATTGATACAGTATTCCCAAAATGGTGCACACTGGGAGAACAGGAAAAAATTTGCCTGTCCTATGTGACATTGATATTTTAATATCTCGAGGAATTAGTAATATTATTTCATTTTGTAAATTTAGTTCTCAAGGTTCTATCAAGAAATATACCAGACTGACATTTAAGTAGTGATAAAGGATAGTTTTCAAAGAGTTTACTAAAGTCTACTAACTTAATACTACAACTGCTAAAGCATCTGCATTCAAAAATTTATGAGTAATTTCAAAAGCTTTCTATCCAGTATTGTCAGAACACAACTTCCTATACAGTCCTGTGAAAGAACTGTGACATCAAAATAAGAAATCCAACTAGGTGATTTTAATACAGGTCCCAAATCCATTTATAATTAAAGCCTACATTCTGTCATTTGTTCTTTGGAATTTTGTAATAGTTGCAGATTTGACTTGTTATGATCTTGTAAACATAAGTGTACAGCAGAAATATTTACAATCCACAGAACAGGAAAGATCAGATCACAGTCTGAAGAAAGTCTGGAGTTCATCTTCTAGACAGGTGGCTTTGACTTATTATCTTGTCTCTCTACCACAATATTTATGCACAGTTTCCCTAAGATCAAAAAGGATAAGATGCAAGAGCTAAAATGCGTGTTCAAGGTGTAATGCTAATATCAGACTCTACTTTGGTTGCTTTCCAATATGTAAAGTCAGCTGTGCTGGATAAGAAGATCTTATTCTGCTGAATTAATTATAATTCTAGAAAAGGTTCCTTCCTAGACATACCACAAAATTTATTACTGTTATTCCAATTAGTTTAATGGGCAGAAATTGCAAGGTTCAACAGTATATTACACATACAATTTTTTATAATGTGCAACAACAGCTCCTATTAGAAGCAAAACCATGAAGAGGAATGGAAAACCTTGCTCAGAAAATGGATGCAAAATGACTTAACTGTAACAAAGTTTAAAATCAGCATAAAAGATCTATAAATATATCATAGAAAAGCAAAATTGTTTAAGATTTTTTTTGCACCAGTGTTCCCATGACAAATGTCTTCAGGGAGGTTCCTTCACCAGAGTTACTCTCTGTTAGAGAGGATTCCTAGGAAAAGTCTGAGGAAATTTCAGTATCAGTACAAAATGTTCTTAAAAAAACTAAAATGAAGGAATAATAAAACATCAGGACTAGATGGTAGTCTTCCACAAGTTCTAAAGGAACTCAGATATGAAACTGCTGAAAAATTAATTAGTATGTAATCCGTCCATCCAATCTGTCTAGAATTAGAGGAACAAATTTTTGCAAGAGTGGCACCAGTTTTTAAAAAGAGTTCCACCAATGGTCCAGAAATTACCAGATGATCGTTCTGACACATAAACCATGAAAATTTGTGGAAATGGTAAATGGAAATCTATTAGTCAACACACGGATAAATACAGAGAAAGTCAATACATCTTTTGCACTAGGATATTATAACTTGTGGAGTATTAGAATAATTTGAAATAATGAATGAGTATTTGAACCAAAGAACTACATCTAGTACAAAATACTTTGATTCAGAAAACAGCTTTGTACAAGATATAGAAAGAAAACTCTTAAAGAAAATGCTTATTTCACAATATTTTAAGCTTTCTTAAATCACAAGTTAATTAAGAAATAATTAAAATACAGGAGTCAGGAAGTAGGCAATTGTTTGTTCTCATAATGGAAGTAATTTATTTTCAAGGATCCTGCAAAGATAATTTTTTCTGGAACCTAAGATGGGCAAACTATTCAGAAACGATCTAGGAAAACAGGGAGCTGATAAAAGTTCAATGTGATATAAAATAAATCTGAGTATGTGTAAGTGGTGCCGTTAGTAAAGAGTTGCAGAAGAATTTCATGGTACTGAGAGTCATTTAGATCTACATTGAGCCATCTGAAAGGTAAGTGCTTTATGAAAGTTGTTCTAGTCCCAGTAGAAATATCTCCACTTACACCAATGGCTGATACATCCTGCCTATTTTGGGTAGGGTTTTTTAGTGTGAGAACCATTATCCTCTGAAAATGCCGTATCATTTCACTAGTTGTTGAAGGACTTTAGACATGAAGGGTCTAGAGAACAAGTCCTATAAGGAGCAGCTGAGGGAACTGGGGTTGTTTAGCCTGGAGAAAAGGAGGCTGAGGGGCGACCTTATCACTCTCTACAACTACCTGAAAGGAGGCTGTAGTGAGGTGCGTGTCAGTCTCTTCTCCCAGGTAACAAGCAATAGGGTGAGAGGAAATGGCCTCAAGTTGTGCCAGGGGAGGTTTAGACTGGATATTAGGAAAAATTTCTTCACCGAAAGGGTTGTCAAGCATTGGAACAGGCTGTCCAGGGAAGTGGTGGAGGTATACCTGGAGGTATTTAAAAGACGTGCAGATGTGGCACTTAGGGACAAGGTTTAGTGGTGGACTTGGCAGTGTTAGGTTAACAGTTGGACTCAATGATTTTAAAGGTCTTTTCCAACCTAAATGATTCTATAATTCTATGATTTTGTGTAACTCAGGTAAAGTGTCTAGTGCGCAACATCAGTGTCCCTGCGTAGATAGATTCTCAGACTGGACACAAAGATTGTTTCCAGAAGATAATATTTATTTATCTCATACCCAAGATCTACACTGTATACAAAGGTTTTAAAAATCTAACATGTGTGCTAATAATTAGGTTCAATGTCTTAAAGATTTTTTGAGTTGTCATCTGCAAATTCATTTGTTCTTTTGTAGTGTGCTGGTTTTGACTGGGATAGAGTTAATTTTCTTCATAGTAGCTAGTATGGGGCTATGTTTTGGATTTGTGCTGGAAACTGTGTTGATAATATACAGGGATGTTTTTGTTATTGCTGAGCAGTGCTTACACAGAGTCAAGGCCTTTGCTGCTTCTCACCCCACCCCACCAATGAGTAGGTTGGGGGTGCACAAGAAGTTGGGAGGGAACACAGCTGGGACAGCTGACCCCAACTGACCAAAGGGATATTCCATACCATATGACATCATGGTCAGCAATGAAACTAGGGGAGAAGTTAGCAGGGGAGTCGCTGCTCAGGGACTGGCTGGGCATCAGTCAGTTGGTGGTCAGCAATTGTTTTCATTTCCATCACTTGTCTTTCTTGGGTTTTATTTCTCTCTCTTTGTTATTTTCCTTTTCCTTATGATTTATTATTATTATTATTTTATTTTATTTTATTTTATTTTATTTTTCGATTATTAAACTGTTTTATCTCAACCCATGAGTTTTCTCACTTTTACCCTTCTGATGGTCTCCCCCATGACACTGGCAGGGGGGGAGGGGGTAGGGAGGGAGTGAGCGGCTGTGTGGTGCTTAGTTGCCAACTGGGGTTAAACCATGACATGAAGTTATGCCTTTTGTTATTTTTCACCTGGCACCTGAAATGTGCAGTGTGACATTGCTATTCTGCATTTTAGTTAAGAAATAAATGAGATGAGATAGAAAAACTGTGGAATAAAATGCAACAAAAAAGTCTTAAGATAGGAAATCCAGCTAGGCTGCAATAGCAAAAAGTTCAAAATTTATTTAAATTTATGAGATGTGTGGCTGCATTTCTAGAAATGTAGCTGAAACTTCTCTACTAAACTTCTGCAACCAGACTGACTCTTGTCATTACAGTGGCAGTCAGTTTTCTCTGTATCTCCACCTATTCCATAGCAATTAAGAAAGATGAGATAAGATGTACATAGTCATGTCCTAAGAATATTTTTGATGACCAAAATACAAAAATGTCAGTAGAGCAGAGAGGGTACTAAAAATGAAGGTGAGAGAAAGCAAAAAGGCTAGTGAGAGTCTCAAGTTTTAAAGCTCTATGTTAAATATCTCAGGTATAAATTTTAGAGCAGCTCAGTTGCTTACCATACCTCAGGAATGTCCAAATATTTTAGAATTATCTGTAGAAAGTACTTCCAAAAAAGAGCCCTTTGAATCCTTTTTAACTTGAACCCTAATATTGTTGGAGTCACTAGAGCTATGTAACTTGCCGCTGATTCATATTGCCTAACCACTCTGGTGTGCATGAATCCACTCCTGTTATCAAATTTCCTTATGTGCATCTGTGAATAGATCCTGTGTTATATCTGGGACCTAATTATGTAGTTGTAAGTGATTCTTCAAAATCGATGTGAAATAGAGGTTTGATTGTCCTCTAAGAAGTAAGTTAACTATTTAATCTAGAAAGCTGGATAAAATTAAAGATGAGAAAAATGGGGAAATGAAAAAATATGCAATTTATTAGAAGTGAAGATCGCTGTATATTGTTTGATAGGAAACTTCTTGAACTTGTCATTATCATTTTACACATGTGCAAAAGCAAATACATTAATCCCTTGCTTATTTCCGTAGGTTATTAAACCCTATATTATGACAACCTTTATCTTGAACTTTTTTTGAGTAAGAAGTATTTCTGCAGATATAACTTATGCATATAAGTTACTGTGAACATAGAGTGCCATCAATTTCAGAAAAAACAGCTAGCAGCATAGAGGTACTTGTTAGAGACAAGTAAATCCCATGCTTAAATCCATAGCCTAAGGTTAAGACAAGTGACTTTGCTTCATAGCAGGATTCTTCTGTGATCTATTCCTATTTGCTTAGCTTCTGTTTATAGCTCTTCCCAATCAGTAAAATGTGGACAGCAGTGTTTCACAGGGGTGATTGCATCTATTCCATTTACACAGAACCAGAAGCTGACTTCTGTGTTTTGAATAACTGAGCTGGGTATCTATATTCGACAAGCCATAGATTAATACTTTTCTAGGTAGATACTGCTATTTAAAATTTTAAAATAATTATTTCTAAAACACTGACCATAACAAATTATTACAAAATACAGTGTATTTTATATATTAAGGAGATACAGTCCCTTTCTTGTACATGGCGAGGTGTTAGGAGGATAATTGCAGTCAAAATTGGGAGATGCTTAAACACCGTGATCAAGGGAGTTATGTAAACACAAATAGGTCGAGGTCCAGGTTTCTTTTGGAATTCAGAGGTTGCTGAGGAAAAGAGACAACATTATCTTCAATACTGCAATCCAAACAAAAACATTTTAGAAAAAAATTTACATTAAAATAGTTGTGGTGGGTTGACCATGCCTGGATGCCAGGTGCCCACCAAAGCCGCTCTATCACTCCCCCTCCTCAGCTGGACGGGGAGAGAAAATATAACGAAAGGCTCATGGGCTGAGATAAAGACAGGGAGATCACTCAGCAATGACCGTCACGGGCAAAACAGACTCGACTTGGGGAAAAAAAAATTAGTTTATTACCAGTCAAATCAGAGTAGGATAATGAGAAATAAAAACTAAATCTTAAAAGCACCTTCCCCCCACCCCTCCCTTCTTCCCGGGCTTAACTTTACTCCCGATTTTCTCTACCTCCTCCCCTCCCAGTGGTGCAGAGGGCCAGGGGATGGGGGTTGCGGTCAGTTCATCACACATTGTCTCTGTCGCTCCTTCCTCCTCAGGGGGAGGAGGACTCACACTCTTCCCCTGCTCCAGCATGAGGTCCCTCCCACAGCAGACAGTCCTCCATGGACTTCTCCAATGTGAGTCCTTCCCATGGGCTACAGTTCTTCATGAACTGCTCCAGCATGGGTCCCTTCCACGGGGTGCAGTCCTTCAGGAACAGACTGCTCCAGCATGGGTCCCCCGTGGGGTCACAAGTCCTGCCAGCAAACCTGCTCCAGCGTGGGCTCCTCTCTCCACGGGGCCACAGGTCCTGCCAGGAGCCTGCTCCAGCACAGGCTTCCCACGGGGTCACAGAATCCTTCGGGCATCCAGCTGCTCCAGCATGGGGTCCTCCACGGGCTGCAGGTGGATATCTGCTCCACCGTGGACCTCCGTGGGCTGCAGGGGGACAGCCTGCCTCACCATGGTCTTCCCCACGGGCTGCAGGGGAATCTCTGCTCCGGCGCCTGGAGCACCTCCTCCCCCTCCTTCTTCACTGACCTTGGTGTCTGCAGAGCTGTTTCTCTCACCTATGCTCACTTCTCTCTCTGGCTGCAATTGCACAGTTTGGGTTTTTTTTTCCCCTTCTTAAATGTCATCCCAGAGGCACTACCACTGTCACTGATGGGCTCGGCCTTGGCCAGCAGCAGGTCCGTCTTGGAGCCGGCTGGCATTGGCTTTATCGGACATACAGGAAGCTTCTAGCAGCTTCTCACAGAAGCCACCCCTGCAGCCCCCCGCTACCAAAACCTTGCCATGTAAACCCAATACAACAATTCAAAGAATTAAAGATGTGGGGAATCTAACGAGTATGTTCAGAAGAATATACAGTCCCTAATTTAAACAGAGTAGCGTAAATTAAATTTAAGAATTGAGACTGATGATTCTAAAACTACTTTTTTTTTTTATTAAAGATAATTTAATAATAAACGGGAGAACGTATGGCTGGAAACAACAATTTCAGGACTCTAATTTTATGGAACGAATAATTGATTTTCTTAGAAAAATAGACAATAAGAAGTTTATTTACTTCGGATCCAGTTTTGAATATTTTTCTGTTAGAGCTATCAGTTAAAAGTTATCGTTGTCACTTACTTTTCATTCCTTAAAAGATGGACTTATTTTCAATTAAATCTAAGAAGAAATTCCTTCCCCCCCATTAAAAAATACTTTATAAAGTCCCATATTTGGGAATACTACAATATGAAATAAAGGAAAACATAAGATTTCAAAATTAAATCCCATTACTGACCCTATTAAGGTGCAAACGTAATTTGTGGATGAGTATAATTACTTTGCTTAAGGAAAACTGTGGTTTTGTTCTTACAGCAGATCAGAAGTTTTTGCCATTAAATATTCCATGAAAAACAGCAGGGATTTGAAGCAGGACCTTGCATACCATTCGAGGGCAAGACTTACGAGGAGCAGCTGAGGTCACTCAGTTTGTTCAGCTTGGAGAAGAGAAGGCTGAGGGGTGACCTCATCGCAGTCTACAACTTCCTCAAGGGGGGCAGCAGAGGAGGCAGTGCTGATCTCCTCTCTCTGGTGACCAGTGATAGAACACGAGGAAATGGAATGAAGCTGCGTCAAGGGAGATTCAGATTGGACATTAGGAAAAGGTTCTCCACTGAGAGGGTGGTCGGCCACTGGAACAGGCTCCCCCAGGAAGCGGTCATGGCACCAAGCTTGTCAGAGTTCAAGGAGTGTCTGGACAATACTCTTAGTCATATGGTTTAGTTTTAGGTAGTCCTGCAAGGAGCAGGGAGTTGGACTTGATGATCCTTATAGGTCCCTTCTAACTTGAGATATTCTATGATTCTACCACTGGTCTTTGAATTTGAGTGTGCAGGTGTGTTTCTTTTTTCTTAAAGTTTCCAAAAAGATCCATCTTTGTTCCCCAAGGATAGGGAAAAACAGATATCAGAACTCGAACAGTTCTTATTTTCTTGCAAATCCATATGCATCCTTCAAATCTATACGTAGGCCTAATACTCTGGGTTTGGAAAAGTAGAATTCTTCAGTGACAAAATAAGTGGCTGATTTTTTTGACATAATTCAGAGCTACGTAGAAATTCTAGAGCTAATCACAGAAGCATTAGGTAGAGCTGATATATTCATTCTCAGTGTTCCTCTCAACACTTGCTGGTTAAATTCAGAGATCAGTCCCAGGTCCTGATTTCCTGACTACCTGCTCGGCTCATGCCGAGGGGAACGTGTACCGACAGACATCACAGACAAGACTGCACCAGCTTTGGCTCTTTCTGTACTTTGTAACACTTTCCTACCCTACCCGAACAGGCTCTGCATCTTCACATGCCCTTGCCCAGTCTCAGAATATACCTCATAGTTTTGACACCCTCAACTTCATTCCATAAAAAGTAACTTAAATGGGCATCTATTTCTTTGTACACTTTATTTTGGACTGGAGGGACTCACCTTGAACAGAGTGCATTTTTCTCACTCTGGCTGTTGGCCTGAGGGTCAGATGTGTCTTCATGATGCATATGCTGTGTTGATGTAACCTAAAGGACTAGCAAGAAGGGGAAAATGAAGCTCAATTCAGCATCACTGTTTTCAGTACTAAAGCTCACTTACTTATGACCAGTTATCTCTGCACAGCACTGCACTGCTAAAATACAGCAGTGGGCTGACAGAAATATTAGATGAAGCCATAATGATGCAAAGCATTTTAGCATTCCATTTGCTGAACTAAGGACTCAAGATTACAATGCTACGGCGCACTGGCATATCTTGCAAAAAGCTTATGTTTCCTTAGATCAGTCAAGCTATTACTAATTCAGATACTAATGATACTTCTTGAAAAAGCTGAACTATGGTTATGCAGAGATAGTAGTTCTGTTTTTCTAATAACTAACTGGAGAAATCCAGACTTTTTTACTTTTCCTCATTGATGACATTTTTTAAACCAGTTTTGTTGTATTTCAGAGAGCCCTCTAGATCTGTTAAACTTATTCATGAGCTAGTTCTGCCCACACTATTTCTTCCACTATGCTAAAGTAGGTTGTGCATATTTTCATTTCATCGTATCTGTTTGTGTATCTTTAAATGATAGCCATAAGCTTATGGCTACATTGTATGCAACTGATTTAAAAACAAACAAAAAACCAAACAAAAACCCCATAAGCAGTAGAAGAGAAAAAAAGACAAACAGTGAAGTCTAAACAATTCAACTCCTACACAGCTGCCTTGAATGTATCTCAGGCAGAAATAATTAGTGTTACTCAGATCAAAAGAAAATCACCTTCCTTTCTAGAATGATTAACATCTTTTTCTTTTTATATTGCCAATAACATGACTAGTTCTATCATTATTTTTGTATGTAAAAGCATAGAACATTCAATACTTCATATTATGGAGGTATATGAAAAGCAAAGGCTTAGAATTCTTTATTTCATCTAAAAATGCAATCAGTAATAATGAATAGCAATGCTAAGGAAAAAGTAATTTGAGGCTTACTAGAAACAAGAAGAAAAAAACAAGTAAGAAAGCCAAAACCCTGTTAGCACGAGAAGAAGCAATTCTGAAGGAGAAAAAAAATAGTCTCGGTGCAATACTGAATGTTATTAAAGTGAGAGCCACCAACACAGATAATTAACAGCGCTCAGAATCACCTTCTCTGAACATACCTTTTGTTTTAGTCTTACAAAAGTAGCAGACAGAGCTTCAGATAATACTTCTACCTCCAAAAGATTCCTTTAGGAAATATTAACAGATGTTCCAGTACTCTTCACAGTTTATACACAAGCTGTCATTTTCAGAATAGAAACAATGAGCTGCATAATGCAGTCATAGAAACATAGGCTTGAAAGTGTCTTAGGGAGATGATTTGGTCTAGATCACTGCTCAGAGGCATAATCAAATGGGTCTAGACCAGGTCCGACAGAATGCTATTGTCTGTTATTGTCTGAATATGTCTGTTTTAAATAAGGTCTAATGTTGTGAATTACGGTCTCCCTAGGTAATGTGCTTAACTATGATTTCCTAATCTATATCAAGTATATTTTGAATTAATTTAGGCTCATTATTTTTTATTAAATATTTTTATTAATATGCATGTCTACCTTTGGTAGATATAAAGAACTATTTTCACTCTCTGTTTTGCAAGAAGCTTTTTCATATTTTGGAGGATTATAATTGTATTCTTAAATCCTTTTCCTACTCCTTTATTGGCGATCTTTTCTAAATCCATTTTAGCAGGAGGCCAGTGTTCATTGCACATAACATTTACTACCAGTTTTAACAACGTTGCAGGCAGTTTGCATGTTCATAACTCATTTGGGTGAAAAAATCATCCCTCTCCAAACTGTTGATAACCTAGTTAAGAGATCAGATTATGTGCTGTTCATTATGGTCATAGCTTGAGACAGGCAAAACTGACACTTGGTAAGCTCTGTTGTTGCTACTGCCTTGGAAGAGGGATTGCAAGCTTGCAATTGCAGCAGGCTGACAAAACTGCTCAAAGGAGACTGAAGGAAAAGAGGAAATGTATCTTTGGTATCAAAATGATTCATTATCACTCCTTCATGATAAGGGACACACCTTAAATAGAAACGTCAAATTTTTATCTTCTTGCTAGAAACATCAAATTTTGACCTTGCCACTCCATCTTATAGCAATAATTTAGCCAGCTATTCAAGTGACTTTCCCATCTTTTTTACTAGTAGGACAAATTGTCAAATACGGACTATTACTGTAATTGCTGTGAACTACTGATATAACATCTGCTTTCGATTTGCATAACAGGTGATTACAAACTAGTTACTTCTTTGAGTAAATGCATTCCAAGTGTACAGTTGCTGGACTTTTTTATTTATCTGTGCATCATTGTCAGATGTTTCTATAGAATTTCATTGTAAATTGTTCACAAAGAACATGCAGAAATATCTGCTAACATACTATGGCTACAACTATGTTAACAAACAAGGCAACATCAGGGTCTGTCCTCTCAGATTAACTACGTTTCTTTGGCCCTAATAAAATCTGCATCCTTTAAGATATAATAGTCAGACTTCTTTCTTTTTTTTTTTTATTGCAAGGATTCATTCCATCTACATATATTTTGGAATCCAAAATTGCTAAATAGAGATTTCCTAGATGCATTTTGATATTAGCCCTAATAACTGTTGTTTCAGTTGCTTTACAGTTTTAATGTACATAAAGGTTGTTATGGCCATTACATTCTCAACCAAAAAAATATATCCATTGACTGTCTTCCAAGGTAACTGTAGGTTTTCTTTTCCAAACAAGCACATGAATTTTATACCTAAATTAAAAATACTGCTGCTTAAAAAAATTAAATAACTGTGATACAATAACAGATGCCTAGAGAGAAACAGCAAGTATTCCAGAAGATTGGATGCAGCAGAAGTAATCAACTTTAGTTATGTTAATTTCTCACTTTATAAACCATGACAGGGTACCTCTAGAAGAAAGGATTTTTTATTTGGTAAAATGCCGAATTCTGTATTTAGACAAAATATTGTGATTGCAAATATATAGACCAACACATTGAATGCTTTCTAATAATACTGATCTTACTGAATATTTTAAATATGTATGTTCATATATATAGTTCAAGTTTATATATATTTATGTGTATAGGCACACAAACCAACATTTGCTGTTATACTGCAGTTCAGTAGTTTTAAAACGCCTCATTAAAGGCTTCTGCATCTAGCTGGATCACACCTTTGCTGTGCAAGTTAAAGTCAAGTTCACATGAATTCATTTCCTTTTTACTTCTCCACAGGTTTGTTCAACTACCTGCTGAATTCAGTGGGATATACCATCTGTTAAACTGGAGTCCAAGTCTTCCCTCAACAGCAAAACTCGCCTAATATCCACATTGTAAACATCCAAATTCACATTAAAAGGCTTCCTCAGACTA